>NC_141135.1:68822911-69424995 GCF_053477565.2 Lygodium microphyllum
TGTGGTGGACACTTCGCAAGAGAAGAAACAACTAAAAAGGCATTACTTGCATGATATTGGTGGCCAACCCTCCAGAAAGATGCCTATGATTAATGCAAACGATGTGATGCTTGTCAACGAATGGGAAAGCCTACTAAATCTAGTGCCATGCCTGTGCAACCCATTCTTCCCCTAAAGCCGTTTGAGAAGTGGAGGAGTGATTTCATGGGCCCTATAGTGCACGGAACCCATGCAAGCTCACAGAAAGCTCTATCATGACAACTTCATCAAGCAGCAGAAGGAGTTCAAGGAAACCAATTTAGTCCTCGCTTATGATTCTCAATTTGAAAAGTTTCCAGGAAACCTCCAACAATGTGAGATGGGCCCTAATAAGGTACTTGTCCTCAATCCGAATGATTCAAGTCTAGACAGTCAATGCTTCCGATGATCCCTTCATTATTAATGACTATCGCCTAAAGAAGTATCACCCCCTGTGGGGATCCTGACAATCACCATCGATAGCTTCCTCATTTCTTGCACAATGGATGAGACGCTTTTATCTAATGCTCTTGATAATCCTCTTGCTGATCTGGATGACATGGTTTCGTTTTGATAGCCCCTTGTAGCCACCTACCCCTTCTCCTTGGCTTCCTTTTGGTCTAATGTAGGAGAGGTGGTGAGGATGGTTCTAATACATGGCATTCCTACCATTCAATGCTTCAAATACAATAAGAAAGAAAGGAAAAAAAAATATATCTATCATGGGGAAAAAGGACTTCGGTCCCTATCATGCCGACCTATTCTTTGAGTAAAGGTGGAAATACCCTCAAGAGTAGGGTAAAGAAAATAAAAGAATGAAAAAATTATAAACAAAACAAAATAAAATTGTTATAAGAGAAAAGGAAGCAATACCTTGTCATAATAGGCCTCGTTTGAAGAAAATGTGGTAAACATCCTTGGGCAGGAAGCTGGCTATGGAAAAGGTGCTAACATCCAGTAGTCCAGATAGTTGATTCTTCAAGTTGAAATCTTCAGGATTTAGTTCTGAAGCCACCTCCCTTGGTGCATTGTGTCCTATATCCCTACAGCATCTCTCATTCCCTCATCTCAAACAGATGCAAGTTGCCTTCATTCCGACCAAAGTTCGTGATCTGTTGGATACCTCACTAGGTATGCCTTGTCATCACAGCAAAAGTGCGATGTCATGAATGAGAAAATACATGGATCTTCATCGAAAAATATTGAGTATTGTGAGCTTTCATCCCAATCGGATGGGGAGGTGAGCCTAGGCTGGCCTCTATATTCATCAATAGAGTGTGAGATAGAGGGTGGGGTGAGTGACTAGTCCTTGCCCTCCTTGATACTCAATAGAGAGGTGAGATGTGTGAATGGATCATTGCACACATGGGAGATGGGCCTCTCAATGCATAAAGCACAAACTTGTTTCTGTACACGGCACTATAAGGCTCCCTGGCCTTTCTTCTTGCACCGTATGTTGGCACATAGCAGGATGCACAGTTGCACAATCAATTGTGCACAACGCATACGCCCTCTGCACAAGTGACATTGAGGATTAAATCAGTGGGTTTTAGGAATGGGCTGCCCTCCTGTATCTATTAACAGAGCGTGAGATAGAGGGAGGGTTGAGCGTGACTAGTGTTTTCTCAATCAATTATTGAGAGGTGTGGATTGAGGGACATTACAACATTGGAGTCACGTACATTCCCATTTCCCAATGCACACACTAGACGGGTCTTTGCCATCACCATAGGACATGTCATCCTATTCTGTGCACTGCACTATCAGGCTCCCTGCCCTGCCTTCTTGCACTTATGCCAAACGGGTTGGAGCACACTATTGCACCATTAACTCTGCACATTGGCATAATCCCTCTGAATCATTTCCCCCTTGTTCCATTCTAAATTGGGTGTGAGTTATGGGTTCCCATGATTATTCATTGAGCAATTGACAGTTGGGGTAAGCGACAGTTCTTTCCTCCTCCTCCATGAGAGATAGTGAGCTAAATGTCAAACCCTTCATCATTAGCAACATACTTCACTGATAGAGCTACCTCCATGGGTGCTGCTGCGTGGTCCATGCCATGTTGGGCGTATGCTATAATGACGCTTTTGTACCTTTTGCAGACGATTATGATACCGCGGGTGCCATCAACAATCATCGTCGAGTATCTACAAAATTGGGCCAAGTGTTTTTAACCCTATTCCTTTTTGTGTTTCTAAGTGATGGTCATGTTTTAAGTGTAGGGACATCGCCATCTAGTCAAATGTCAAGTCCTAGGTCCCTGTTTATTTGTGCACCCTATCCCATTCAGGTCTTAAGTATAGGGACGCATTCTGTGTATCTACGATGCATACCCTAATGCATATCCCAATTTTGATCATGCATCTATCCGATGATCAAATTTTACCCTGATGGGATCCCTTTCCCACCCACCCACCGTCTCTCACCCCACTTTTGAGGACGTTCCTTCCCTGTTTCTCTTTATCCCTTGTTTTGACATTTTTTTTCAGTGAATATACCTATGATCACTGATAACCATATCCAACCTTATAGCCATGTTTATCCCTTTGAAAGGCACACTTTTTCTTTTTATGGTCCCCTGTTCCAATCAAAACTTTTTCTTTTTATGGTCCCCTGTTCCAATCAACGGTTCAAAGTTATTAATTTTTGCATAATTTTACGTCACCTTGGCATGTTTCCATGTGAACGTGCCCTTTTTGCTTCAAAACGGCCAATGTTATGACAGCCCTACCCTATAACACATTATTAGTGAGTTTGGGAATCTCCCAATTCCCATTTTTTGAATACTAAAAAGGTGGCACCCGGATAACATGCCCATAAGTTTCTCAAAACCATATGATGTGACCTATCATTGGAAAGCGCTTGAAAAATGGAATCTATTGAGCTATAGAGCACTTGATTTAGAGTGTTATTGTTCAAGTTATGACAAATCCAAAGATTAGACCACGTGTCCCAAACTTATGGGAAATTCCCATATTCTCCAATATGGTGTTCTATACCTTCCACTTGATATTTTTCATTTTTTCCACCAGTCATTCCGAGGTCCCGTCTGTCTGTTATTAATTTTTGCGAGTTTTCGTGTCTTTTTCTTGCATCTTTTTGTCATTTTTCCATGCAAACTTGCCCTATTTGGCTTGATACTTTCTTTTGATTTAATAGCCTTGTTCGATCCACTTTCGTACCCATTCTTCCTTTTTAATCTGTCCTGTTTCAACTTTCGAATTTTTTGTTATTAATTTTTATATGTGTTTTCAGGCTCCGTTTTATCATTTTTTCCATGTGAATGCCTCCTCATGATCCCAGAAATGCACTGTGGCCTAATCATCCTATTACCACACTTGTCCTAACATTTTTTCTTTTTATTATCTTTTTTTCAAAGGTACAAATCTTCCCCAATCAATTTTCGCATCTAGTTACCGATGCATTTTTCTTGCTTTTTCCATGCGAACGCACCTTCCCATCCCTAGAACCACATTCGATCTTTTCCATCCTATTTTCCCTATCCCTTTGGATATTTTTTGTTTTCATTTTGTCGCGCTTCGTCTGTTGGATCGTTTTCTATTAATTTTTTTGCCTCGTTTCGGATATGTTTTTCTAGTTTTTTCCATGTGCATGGGTCCTATTCCAGTCAGCCTCGTGTTTTGAAGTATTCGGTCAATCTAGCAAGTCGTTTTGGATATCTTTCCTTTTTTTTTGCAGCTCGTTTCGATGAACGGATTTTTCGCAATTAATTTTTGTCTATATTTGTATCCCGAAGTTATGCGGATTTGCGCGAACGCCCTTATTTATGTCTTTCGATGCACGTGTCACATTCCTCCTGTTATCCGCCCTCCCTACACTTTCCCACATACACTCCATGTTCCTATACGATAAATTATTTCTACTCCCCGCCCGTGTCAAAGGGGGTTTTGTCGAAAGGTCGAATCCATAGGGGATCAGAGGTAGAAGGAAGTAGAGATAGGAGATGGAAGAGAAGAAAAAGAATAGACAAGAGGTAAACACAACAAAGATAAAGCACAATGGATTTGAATCAATATGTATTGATAGAACCTAAAATTCTTTGTCTTGCACTACTTAGAAAAACAATCTCCATGCATTAGATCTCCTGGAGCTCCTCCGTAGACCAAAAACGTGCTTTAAAATAACAGCTCCTTCTCTGCTACTCAAAACCCAAATCGGATGGCTCTATTGGCTTCAAAAGGGGGGTAAAACCCTAGGACACTAAGACACTTGGTTAGGGATCTCCCAGTTCACTCCTTCTTTTTCTTCTAGTTCAAAGTGTAGTTTTCAACATGTTAATAATGATCGCGACACATGCGATTACGCCAATCTATCATTTTTTACAAAAAATCCCATAATTGGCTAAAAATGCAACTTTCTTTTTGCATGCCATCCTAATCTGAAAGCTTTTCCAAAATTTTTAAATTTTTACAATAATATCAAAAATAGACTAAAATTGTCCAAAAATCTAGTATTTTTGGACCATTCATGCCACTCACACTAGTACTAATGACTCAGATCACATTGACTCTCTTGATCAATAAGAATGTCGGATGATGATGCATTCCATGTTTTTTCACATTGTGCCCACATAGCATCACGACATCCACCCCCTCTAAACCTACACATCCTCCGGTATGTGCCAAAAAACCTAGTTATCACTAGATCCAGAGCCCTCATCCTCTACAATCATATCCTTTTCTTCTTCATCTTCCATATCTTCATGGCTAGTCCCTGTATCATGGTCACTATTTTCTTCCAATTCTGGCAACTCATAGGCATTAAATTCCCGCCTCTTGAATAATTTGATTATTTTCCCTACTACCGAAAGTTTTATGGCTATCCCATCTAGCTCATTTAATGCATAAGTAGCATTATCAAAAACCTGTCTTACCACATAGGGTCCAAACCATCTTTTGGAAACTTTATGCATGGCACTATGCTGGTTGTCTAAATTGCTATCATAAACCAATACCCAATCCCCATCTTGTATGGTTCTTGACCTCAATCTATGTCCTTTGTCAAACCGTTTCTTGTTCTGTATCCTTGCTTCCCTTAATTTTGCAATTGTTGGCTCTATGTCTTTTGACTTTCTTTTCCAACTGTCTAATGCACAAGGCCAACAAGTCCTCTCAATTCAACTCCTCTTCTCAAGGTAGCACACTCCATGTGACTGTCATCTCTTCTATCGGCATGATAGGTTTTCGACCATACATCAATTTCCCAAGCATATATCCTAAGTTGTTCTGTAAACCCACAAGGCATAAGGGAGAAATCATGGCCATTCTTTTACATTTTCTCCATATGCTTTTGCCAATGCCTTCACAATAGGTGGATGACCTCTTTTAATTTTTCCATTTCCTTCATGGTTATAAGCTGAAGTTAAAGCAAGCTTTATCCCCAACTGTGCAAAGAAATCTCGAGCCTCATATGCATCTAGCTCACCCCTATTTGCTGTAATTTTTCCCACACAGCCATATCAACAAAATATCTCTTCTAATAAAAAAGTACACACTGCATTTGTTGTCTTAGTATGAAGAGTCTCCCTTCTACTTGATTAGTCAAGTATTCACAGGCAAGAACAATATATCTCATTTGCCAAAGACTTGTAGGCATCGTGACTAAATCCACCACCCAGTTAAAATGAAGAGACAATGGATATGTGGGTTGCAATCCATCCTGATGTCTTATGGATGAATACATTTGTCATGCCATACATGTTTCCACAAAGTGAGCAACATCCTTATACATACCCTTCCACCAATATCCTTCTTTGATCTTTGCAAAAGTACCCCAAACACCTCTATGGCCAACCCATAAGCTTTCATTAAATTCTTGCATAATATTTACTTGTGAATATCTGTCACCCAAAGCTCGCAATGGCATACCCTATTTCTTTTTAGCATGTTTCCATAAGTATCCATCTTTTAAGAAAAACCCATAGGCTTTCCTCTTGAACTTTTTAAACTCCTCATCTCACCATTCATCTCTCTTTGTTAATGTACTGAGGTATTAACTAATTCTCAGCCATTCATTTGCATATTTTTCTTCCAGAAACACTTCTACACAATATGCAAAACATCTAAAGTGTCTTCTCTTTTTTGTCCAAGCTTCTGTTAATGCTGTAGCAACACCTTGCATTTCTGAATTCACTTCATCCATCATCCCATATTCATTCTCATAGCGTGCCTAAGATAACATGTCTACCACTGGGTTATATCTTCCTACAATATGCTAAAATTCACGGTTCAAATATTTGATATATGCAATCTCTGACCTTTCCTCAGAAGCTGATATAGAGCATCAACTATGCAAAGTGAGGAATCTGTATCAAATAGAATACACACGCATCCAAGAATCTATGCACCTCTGATGCATTCATGCATACATCTTGCATTCTATCAATCCCATCTATTTTGGTTGGTGATGGCCTTCGCCCATAAGGCTCACACATATGCCCAACAATCAAAACCTCTTCAACTCCAAAGACAGGTCCAGAAAGAATTAAATGCACCTCTTCTAGATACATCAAAATCCTCTCACAATACACAATATGGTCTACAAAAAATTGTCTGCATCCATGAGCATCCATCTCCTCATTCTTTTCATCCACTGCGCACCCTTTGATTGGAAAATCATCCAAGAAGGGCATTGTCAATTTTGATATAAAGTCCCTAAGTACCCTATTCATAGAATTTGTCATGTGTGCCACTAAGTTTGTTGCACCTTGTGGGAGAGTACACATCCGTACTAACCCCAAGGGAGACTTCATGGTTGTGATATCCCTGCTTTCAATTGCAAGCTAAAATTGATCATACCCCGAGTAAATATCACCCAAAGAATAGGTCGGTCTGCCTACAAAAGCCTTTGCAAATTCATTAACCACATGACCTGCACCCACATTTCTGATGGTCACTTTATTGACCGGTTGCATGTCTTGAATAAATATCAAAGCCCCATTCTTTTTGGGTATAGTAAACCAACAATTTGAGTACGGGCTGAAGAGGGATCCAAGATCTTCATGCGAATCTTTTCATTTAGCAAATCCATCAGCTTTGGTAAGTAAGCTTTAGGCATTGGAATAGGTCTCAAGTTCCATGGTACATGTGGCACAATAAATATTACCATAGGAGAGACAACATTTGGATCCACACAACCTACTTCAGTTGGCTAAAATGCAAATGCCTTTTTGTGCCTAGACAACATCTGCATAAAACAATCTTTCTCAGCAAGCAAAAGAAACCCTTCTGCACCAACTTTCAATTCATGTATTGTTTCAAATGTAAAGTGATGACCTATATCTGTAGGATCTCGTAAGCTTGGCTGCCTTGACACTTTTTCATACAAACCCTCACTCTCTGGTGGAAGTGGCAAAGCAATTGGTTTCACCTTTTTATCAACTGTCTTATACTTTGTCTCCACAAGTGCTTCAGCCCATTGTAATCCTTCCTGCTGAGAAAACATGTCCAAAGAACACACCAACAACACTCTATTTTCAGCCTCATTTCTTGCATGTATAATTGCTGAAATTTCCGCCATAGTGTCATTAATATTCAGCCCATAAAAGATGTCTGAAATGCCTTCATTCTCAGCTAACAGTCCCAATGCTCTTAGTTCCTTTGTAGCCCATTTCATAGATATGTGTTCAGCCTTGCACAAAGTTTCCATAGGCTTAAACCAACATGAACTATTTGATGTAAACTGATAATAACCAATAGTGAATACATGCTTCATTCCATCAAGAGGCAAGTACATCCTCTAAACAGCACTACTGTAGCCCCGCATAACAGCAGTGCTTAATGAAAATCCAGGTCTTTGAATTCCCTTACATTTGGAGCCAAAGTAGTTTCTTTTCTCTTCCTATTCTTATTTTTCTTCTTGTTTAAAAATATTATTATTACAATTATTCTTTTTCTTTTTTTGTCAATTTTTAAAAAATAAATTTCCCCCCTAACTATCTCTCTCGCATCCCCTCTCCCTCTTTCCTCTTCTCTCTCCTTTTCTTTCTCTCTCCTTTTCCTTATCTCTCTCTCTCTTCTCTCTCTCTCTCTCTCTCTCCCCTCTCTGGTTCTGCTCATTCTCCTCCTCCTTATTATTATGATTATGATTATTATTATTATTCTCCTCCTCCTCCTCCTCCTCCTCCTCCTCCTCTTTCCTATTGCAAGACATTGCAGCACCATCGCCCGCCTCTGATTGACACATTGCCCACACGATGCACTACCACCCGTTTGTGCCACCCACCGCTCGTTTGTAGCGGCCATCGTTGTTGGAACTGCCGCCTTGCCAGGCATCATCCACCCCATTCACCTCGACAGGCTGTTGTCAGCTCCTTGCCAAGCCATTGCTCACCACCTTGGGGCCGCTTTTGTCGCCTTTGCTGCCCCCGCCATGCCTGGCATCCTGCCATCTCTTGCCGCGTTCGTTGTTGTCCGCCACCATACACTACCAGCGGGTGCCCGTATCCCTCCCCTCCTTCCACTACACGCCCACCACTCCTCCCACCATCCCCTCCACCCCCCACCTTAGTCCCCCCTTCCCCCCACCCATAAACCCACCTTCCCCACATGCCCCTAAGCCCCCCTTCCCCCCCTTAAACCCCGTAGAAACCCCCCCTCTTTCCTAGCCCCCTTTCCCACTATCCCCCTAACCTGCTGCAATCCCGTAACCAGCCCCCTTTACCCACACCCATTCACATTCACCGACAACACGATTGCGGGTGTTTGTGAGGTCATGCATGTTAGTGGGAGTCTTTGTGTCGCATTTGAGAGTAGTGTTCACACGCGAGGATGCGTGTCCTGCCTTGTCTGTGCGATGGTGCATGCTCAATCGTTTCCACGAAGCTATTCACATGCCGTCGGGAACCAAAATTTTTATTTAAAAAATGTCAAAAATCTTAAAAACACATAAAAACCACTTAAAAGCCCTTAAAAATTCCAAAAAAATACATAAAAATAGAAAAACAATTATCCACAAATTTAAATGTTTTTGGAATCTTTTTCCAGAATGAAATGCTGGAAAATAGTTTGTAAAATTTCAAAAACTCAAAAATTTATTTCAAATATATTTAAAAATGAACAGAATTTATTTGAAAATCCATAAAAATAAAAAATTAATTCCAAAAAAATATTAAAAGAAAAAGTCCGATCCTTTTCTCATGTTGGTGGATGATACATTGATATTCAATTCCTAAATTCATCACTTAATGGTTTTTTGTTCATGGAAAATCATTTTCAAATGCCAAAATGCTTGAAAATTTGCCAACAATTTTGAAAAATGACTGGTAAATTCCAAAAAATATAAGCAAGGTTCTTTTTATTATTATTTTATCTTTAAATCTCTTTCAATTACAATTTGACCAAAAAAGAAAAAAAAAACTAAAACCAAAACAACAAAATTTCAAACATAAATATTTTAATACATCCACAAAATCCACAGAACAATTTCTTACCAATATATTTTTAATTTTAAAACAATAACAAAAAAAACCAATGAACAACTTCCACATGAAAAAAAAAAACCACACATGATTTATTCCTAAGGCCAAATTTTTTTTTTCCATTTTCCTTTATTTTCTATTTTTCTATTCTCCCCTATGGTGTTAGTATTGGTTTCTTTTGTATTTGACAGGAGATTGACTACTTCCTAGTCACCTTATTGTTGTCACCTATGGATCTTTCTATTTCTTGGCATTTATTACTGGACGATAGATTTTTACATATCAGACCTTGCGAGTGCCCACACACTGCTATGTTCTTTCTTCTCCTCTTTTCCTCCTTCACATGCACATCAACACACAAGTAATTGTAAATAAAAATCACCCGACCGTTCCACCCACAACATTAACACAATGCACTTCCTTAAATGTGTAATTAAAATGAACTCGACCGTTTATCATAAAAGGAACCCCCGTCGTTGCACACACACTTTGGCACCATAACCCACCTAATTTCTAAAATTCATTCACAGTGCATGCACACACGTGCTATTCAGACACAATTAATATTTGTAATTAAAAATAAACCCCTCAAAGTCACACATGCATGTCCTTTGCGCCAAAGATTGTGTAATTTCTAAAAATGAATTGAATTAGTAGAGACCCCCATCCAGTGAAGTCAAAATGAGTGGGAAGGGCTATGCAAATGACTCACCTTGCATTAACATATTAATTTAATAATCAATCAAGCTTAATTGATCATCTAATAAATGAATTCATTAGGAATCGCCCGCTCACTTCATTGCACCTTAGGTATACACTAACATTTACAGGGATTGGGATTTCTTACTCAAAGCTGTCGATCGTATTGGTCTGAGTTTATTTTGATGATTCGAATGTGTGAATATGTTTTGAATCTAGTCCTCGAGGGGTTCACTATATATATATTCTCTATATAATGTGCGTTCAAGGCCTATTTATAAATATCATAATCTGTGAATTTTTCTTAAATAAAACACAACCCTTTTCTATTCAATCTGTAAGTAGCCCCTTTATATGACACCCTTCTGTATGTAAAAAATGTATAAAAATGGTGTTTTAAAAACCCCTTATTTTGAACTCACGTTATATATACATATATTCATGAGTGACCCCCCCGAGGTCTAGTCAGTGTCTGGGATATGGTGTGCATGACTTTTTGTTCTTTTGGAATGCTTGATTACGGGGTTTCCAGGTGCATGATTGTTTGTATAGCATGAAGCTTTTGGTCGCATGAGTGAGTAGGTAATGTCGATTTTTTTATGTAGGATGTGGATTGCTTGGGAAGGTCTGTTCCGATCTTGTCTATTTTTCTATTCTTTGTCCTGATATTTTTCTTAGTGATGGTTTGTTTGGGTTTTTTAGGAATTTTCCTATTTTCTTGTTGGTTGTGTGTGTGGATATCCTGTGTAGTTTAAATGGCATCTTGCTCCACTCCCCCGACTGTGATCCAGCATGTGCTATTGCTGGTGCATGACTATTTCCTTCTCTTGGAAGCGGATTGTATTCGTTGTGCTAGTCTTCGTTCATTTGTAGCAGTTAAGTTTTCTCTAGTGGATAAGAAGCTCTACTTCTATTTCTTGGCATCATACAAAAATAGTTTGGTTTATAGACACTTTTGCCTCTCCTTTTCCAATATCAGTGTAGCATTATGTCTGCCTCTTTCTGCTTCTTTTGTACCTATAGTGGTAATCAATAAGGAGATCCTTTCACTTCTTTAGAAGGAGACATCTACCCCTTTGGTGTCGAGCAAAATTATTACTAGTTCTGGGGTCTCTTTTGCTCATATCTCCTCTCCGATGTGGAAGCAACCTTGACAATTCCTACAAGACAGATTCATGTTTAGAATGCCTACTTTCAAATGTCTTTTCAAGGAGCTTTTTACCTATCTATTTGGATCCTTAAGGGAGCCAAGTTTAATTGGGTTGCATTAATGTTGGCCAAGATGGATCAACATTTTCAGAGAGTCAAAAAAGGTCAAGGTAGTAATGTTTGTTATGGTGTCTTCCTTCAAAAGATTATCATCTTTGTCCCTCCTCTTGCTGGTGTGCCAGTGGACTGATTGTGCTCCTCTTCCAAACCAGCCTCCACCTTCTATTCCATCTCCTCCTCCATTACAGTAGCCAAATTGAGGCATGGAGGATGAGCCCCCTCCTAGTTTCTTTTGAACTAACTATAAACCTACCACAAGGTTGTCTAGTCCCTCTTCAGCTTTAGTTGCAAATCCTCCTGTGCAAGACGCTACCCCTCCTGTTTCTAGTAGTTCCCTCCCTTCATTCCTGTCTTGTCCTAACTTATTTGCTTCCCAAAGGGATGGATAGCTAGATCAGTAGATTCCCTTCGCTTTACAGACAATGCTGGTTGGATCTTTGTTTTTCTAGTTGATTTTTGGTGTTCTGTCTACATTGGAGACTTCCCTTTCTTCATGTTTTCAGTCTATCTACATAAGGATTTATAACTTATTGCAAGACAAAGTTGACTCCCTGACTAATCACTTTGAGCAAATCTGTGGAGAACTTGGCATCTGAAAAAGCTACCCTTAGTGATATTCATAAATAGATGACTGATGCTACTGCTTTGATGGATTCCCAGCAAGCCTAAATCAAAGAGTTAGAAACTAAAGTAGCTACTTTGGAAGTTGCGAATGTGGCTCTAAATCAAGAAAAGAATGCAACTATTGAGAACATGATAGAGTCCACTCATAAGTTGGATACTTATGAGGTTGAATTGCAACATTCCCAAGACATTGTTGAATCATAGAAGAAGCTTATTGAAGGGCTTAACCAACAAATTATTGTTCTCTCTATTCCTCCTACGGCTCCTAAAGTTTCTTTTGTCTTATCTTCTACAGAGGAGCTTGATCAATTGCAACAAAAGGCTAAGTTGTGTGATGGGTTTTTTGCTAAGGTAGAACACCTTCAACAAATGAATGAACTGTGTGTAGGATGATGTTTCCCGCTTTGCTGAATTGATGTCAGCTCCCCCCTCTTTTTGGATTAAGTATAATCAACAAAGGTTTGCCTTATATATTTCTCTAAGCAATGTGGATTTGGAACCTCCAGAGAATGGGTGGTCAACTCTATGGACTGCAAATTTGTTGAGAGCTGTCTTTGTCAAGAATCGTGTGGTGGGGGGACTTGCTCAAGATGCTGCGCCAAACACACACAGAATGCACAAGGAGAAGCTCATTCAAAAGACAAGAAGAGACATGGAGGCCAAAATGTTTTCTTTCTAGTTTCTTCTTCTTCTTCCACATACTTTACAATGTACACAAAGTATAGATAAGATACAACATAAAGGAAAGTGGCCTACTAAGTCAGACTACACTAGTGGACTGGCGCTATAACTATGCCAGCTGTAAATATGTGTAACAACCTGAATATAATAAGTAATGAGTCAGTGGCCATGTGAGAGTCATAATGACCACCGACATGCTAAGAGTAGACGTGTGGACTCATCTAACTAGGCGGTCCATCATCAATGTCTACATGTGTTGAGCTTGTTATCTCAACACTCCCCCTCAAGCTCAACTGTATCTCTGCAACTCTAAGTAAGCTTCGAAACTTTTGAAGCTTTTCTCTACCCAATGCGTTCGTGAAGATGTCAGCTATTTGATCCTGTGTGCTGACATACACCAAGTCAATCTCACTTGCTAGTACCTTCTGTCTCACAAAGTGGTAGTGTACCTCAATATGTTTTGTCCTAACATGGAACACAGGGTTCCTAGCCAACTGTATATTGCTCATGTTGTCACAATAAACGACAACTGGACCTTCCACCTGTACGTCCAAATCATCCATTAACTTTTGTAGCCATACTACCTCACATGTTGCAACAACAACACTTCTATACTCAACCTCTGTACTCGACCAAAGCAACTGTAGATTGCTTTTTGCTGCTCCAAGCAACTGCTGCACTATCAAGAGAGAATATGTATCCATTGGTAGATCTTCTATCAGACATACTACTAGCCCAATCTGCATCTGTGCATCCAAACACATGTACATCTGTACCTGCCTCATAGAAAAGTCCATAATGTAATGTGGACTTCACATATCTCAATATGCATCTGATTGCATCCAAATGTGGCTTTCTAGGTACTTGCATAAACTGACTCACAAGACCAACAACGTAGCTCAAGTCTGGCCTTGTAATGGTCATATAGATCAAACTCCCCACTATCCTCCTGAACATAGTAGGGTCTTCTATCTCATCCCCAACATCAGCACTCAACTTTACATTCTGCTCCAACAGGACTGAAAGTGGTTTGCATGCTATCATACCATACTTGGACAATATATCCAAGCCATACTGTCTTTGGGATAGCCATATACCATCATCACATCTGATCACCTCAATGCAAAGGAAGTACCTTAGCTCACCTAAATCCTTCATCTCAAACTTCTTCTTCAAAAAATCCTTAACTTCAGCTATCCCACTATCACTATCACCTGTAATAATCAAGTCATCCACATAGATGACTATGATGACCAAACCTGCATCTCCCTTTCTCACATAAAGTGAGTGATCAGCATCAAAAACATAAAAGCCAATATTGACAAGATACTCTCTAATCTTGTCAGACCATGCTCTAGGTGCTTGCTGGAGCCCATAGAGCGCCTTCTTCAACCTGCACACATACGTGGGATGCTCTAAAACTTCATAACCTGCTGGTTGATCCATATACACTTCTTCCTGCAAATCACCATGCAAGAAGGCATTCTTCACATCCATTTGCTACAACCTCCAACCTTTGGCTGCTACCAAAGCAATCACACATCTGACAGTTGCCATCCTAGCAACTGGACTGAAGGTTTCTTCATAATCTATGCCATATGTCTGGGCATAGCTTTTTGCAACCAGCCTAGCTTTGTACCTACTAATAGAAACATCTGCATTGTGCTTAATATTATAAACCCACTTACATCCAATAGCTTTCTTGCCCTTCAACAATGATACTAGATCCCAAGTCTTATTGGCCTCTAATGCAACCATCTCCTCATCCATTGCTGCATTCCAATGAGCATGACCAACAGCCTCCTCAAAACATGTGGGCTCAACATCCTCAACTAGTTTCACTATATAAGCATAATGGTGAGCTACATAACCTTAAAAACCAAATCTTTTAACAGGGTATCTGACCCTGCTAGATCTGCGTACCATCGGATCACTCAATGGAGCCTTTACATTACTATGAGCTCTCTGCACATCTGGTGTATGGTGACAGAAGGAATACCAAGCTCATCATCCAAGCTCTCTGAGCCACTGGAGTCTCCATCAAGGACTGCATCAATGCCATCTGACACTTTATTCTTTCCTTTGTCTTTACCTGTAGTGCTACTAGATGTACCTGAAGATGTAGAGGTACTCCTTAGTCTCCCAGACCAAGGACTACCAGATGATGTCTCTGGTCCACTAAGAGTCCGTGATTCTTACTTTTCAGGCTACACATGAGTGTCATGATCATGATCATCATCCAATGCATCACCAATAGATGCATACCAACTGCTCGTTTCATCAAAGATTACATCCCTACTCACTCTGAACTTACATGTGACAGGGTTATAACAGCGATACCCTTTCTCTTCTAAAGAGTATCCAATAAAAACAATTTTTTTTGCCTTTGGATCAAGCTTCTTCCGTAGCTCATCTGGCACATGAACGTATGTAACATAGCCAAATACCTTCAAGTGCGATACATCGGGCTTCTTGTGAGTAAAGCATTCTTCAGGAGTCATCCCATGAATTGCAGCTGTGGGAGTTCTGTTCATAATATAAACATCAGTATGAACAGCCTCAAACAAAAAATTCGTAGCCATATTCTTCTCAGCCATCAAGGGGCGTGCAACTTCTGCAATATGCTTGTTTTTCCTTTCTACAACTCCATTTTGCTGTGGGGTATATCTGCATGTGAATGTTCTTTATCCCATGAGACCTAAGAAAATCACTGAACTCATTCGAGAGGTACTCTCCCCCTTCATGTAATGTGTCCACTTGTATCTTCAGGACATGTCTTAGCACTCCATCGGAAAGGATATCTAGAGAGTTCCGCCCTGCGCTCCTATGGAATGTTACGGGGTTTGCGATCTAGGACTTTCCGCGTCTGCCACGTAGCGGAAGTATTCTAGCCATTCCCACTTAGGACCGATTTGAATTAGGGTTTTCCTTATTGGCCATTTCCTAATGGCAACTAGCGTCAAACCTGAGCGAACTACTTTACGCAGAAATGCCAGGTCCGAAGCGGATTCATGCTGCACTTGGTTCAAGGAGAATGGGAAACGAGAGGGATACAAAGCTCAAACTCTCTGCCATAAGGCATAGTCCCATTCCATTCCCCTAAAATAGCGTAAATTGGGATCAGTTATAACTCTAGGTCAACGCTCTTGATGTTTGTATTCTCTGAGCGATCTTCTGGCTGTCCTTCATGATTTGAGAAAGGTTCTCAGCCAACCGAGACCCCCCATCCGTAGGACGAAACTATGGCCCATCCACCGCACTTTCCTCAAGTTGTTTTAGTTATTTAATTACCTAACACATTTAGTTGGACATGTATCAATCAGGTTCCTTAATTAGCCCATTAGGCACTCATTCCTTCATGTAATCATATCATCTGACATAGAAAAACAATGTCAACAAAGTTCCTTTTAAACAGGTTATCATATTTATCTTTGAAATATATAAAGTCCAGCCCGTAGGCTTATCCACAATCCGCCTGAAGACTATCCAACAATCCACAAGGATCACTAATCCAAGATTCTGCCCATAGACTAGTATGCGGGTCTCGAGATCCAATCCCGAGTCACGATAGCCTCTTGTGCAGGGCCCAGAACGTGAGGGATTTATGGCCAGAGCCCCCCCTGGTACCCAATTGTCCTCTTGCTCCAAGTAGTGGTCAACGGAGAGACCTCTCGCGGCAGGTTCGGTCCACCTTCTTGGCACAATTAACAACCCCCTTGGTTAGGGTCAGGCAGGCAGTCGAGGATAACTGAAGCTGCCTCTCTCTTCAGGGCTTCAACCTGAAGCATTAATGTGACATTCCCGATTTCTAAGCACGCGTTCCTTACATGAACCTCCTCTTAATAGGAGGTCATGAGAATAATAGTTTGAAAATAAAGGTTTTTTTTTCCCCCCCCAGCGACTGTCGTGCTGGAGGGAAGGGGAATAGCAAGGATGACTGAGCATCCTTGCTGGATGCCTAAGGGGGGGTATGGCCATGCAGGATGCTGCGTGGGGGGGAGGGAGGATTCTCCCCCCCTCACCTATATAATTAGGGGGGTAAGGCTGCCGTGCAGGGGGGGACCGCGCCACTCTGCTGGCCGTGAAGGACGAGGCGGCCATGAAGGAGGAGGCGGCCGTAGAAGAGGAGAGGGCTATGAGAGAGGAGGAGCTTAAATACACGCTGGGTGCCGTGGAGGAGGCCGTCAGACTGTCGACACTACCATTGAGAGGGAGGAGCCAAGAAGTAGGATGTTGCCGCTGCCGCCATCGAATTTCACCTGTGCCTCCATTCCCTCATCCACGTAGGCTCCCACGCCCTCCAGAAGCTTCCTGGAAGCTTCTTGGAAGCTTCTAAGGGGGCTCTCCAAGCACCTTTTCCCATGAAAATTCCCACCCAAGTTCATATTGCCCCGGGTTTTTTTTTTAACCCCTTTTTCATTGCATCTTTACACAAGGGGTTTTACCCCTGGGAATCGAGTCTTCCCCTTGCATCCCCCAAAAATTCATTTACCCAGTCGAAGAACCTTTTCAGGGACCACACTAGTAGGTTTTAAACCCCTTTTTCCTCCTCAGGTTCCAAAGCCCCTTTCCCGTGGGCTTTTCCTTTTTCCCTTCCAAGTGGGTTTAATAACCCTTTTCCCCCTGGGATTTAACCCTTCTCAAGCAGTCTTTTACACCCCTTTTTCCCCTTTTTTTTTCAAATCCACTAAGTCCATTTAGAACCCCCTTTTTCGTGGGATTCCATCCAAGCCCCTCTAAAATCCCAAGTCTCACAAGTCCAACCTTTTTAAAGATCCGAAGTTCCGCGAAGGCATCTCTTGCATACGAGGGAGAAAGGTAAAGATCTTGAGGCTGCGTACCAAGGTGAGTAAATTCACCAAATCGCGTAAAGACAAAGGCAACCTGGAAGTCCAAAAATATGCCCACAATGGCCAAGAGGTTGCAAGTCGGCGGGCCTGCGGAAGGATCTTCTCCTAGTATTTACGTGGATATTTCCCGGAGCCCACAAGTCCAGGTTTTATCTATTTGGATTCCACACAAAAGTATTGAATTAGTCACGATAACTTCATGGATTAGGAAGCACCCATGCATGTTCAAATTCACCTAGTCAAGTTAAATGCAATTGGAAAATGAATTGGCTATTTGAACATTTACTAGAATTAGCTCAAGATATGAAAATTGGTCATTGGTACGTTCAATGGAATGAATGAAAGGAACATAAGGTGTCTATGCATTTTTAGGACCTTATCAGTAAGTTTCCTTTTGTGCATTCAAAAGTGACGAGCCTAGGACAACTGTTGCCTCATTACAAGGTTGAAATTATTGAGGTACACCTTTTTACTAGGCATGGAAAGATTAATGGCATGTCACATTTTTAGATAAATCTTCTTGGTAATGATTCATTAAGGAAGTCGTTATCACCCGTAGGAAATAGCAAAGCATGGGAATAATTCTAAGGGCTGCATTAAATAGGTTAACTCTAGCTTCAATTGGCATAAATCTCATTTAACTACGCGTAGTTAGGAAAGGATTGCATGTTGCACATTCATCATACGTAAGAACTTCATTCATCAAGAGATGTAGTTAGGGAAAGGTTTCATGGTTCATTAAGCATGAAATCTTGAAAAGCTTAGAAAAAGAATTGTGAGCATGATTCGTGAATGCAAGTCCTAGTTGGATCAATGGAAGTTATGCCGAAACTTAACATGCCTTTTGGCCTTAACAAGAAAAGTTAGGGATTGTGAATCTAGTCGTACGTAGAAGCAATGAATCGTGTGCTTACGTAAATTGTGACAAAAATGCAACTAGTTTTCCCCTTTTAGATCAAGTAAACATCTCTAGGAATGGTTCGTCCTTATCGCAAGACAAGTAAACTCGAATACCTAAATCACTTAAACCGCAAAGTATTCGCATAGGAGGGTTCAATCGATACCATAAATCCTCCAAGTGCTAACTAGGGTTTAGCACGTTAAGGACTTGACCTAGTTTCACACTTGTTGCCAAGTCGAAACCCTCATACCCAAAGGTCCTACCCACATTCACTGAATGTAGGGTACAATTGGACGCTCATGCATAAAACGATCTAAGGTTTCTACCCTAAGGATCACTCGTACAAATGATGGAACTCGGATTGAGTTGGAATTCTTAGGACCAAACGTTGTTAGCCTAGTGTAATTAGGAATGGGTTGGGTAAGAAGACACCCTAAACCCTGCTTCTGGTTTGAAGATAATTCCGTGACCAGAAAACGCCATTCAATGGGTGAAATGATCCCATGGAATAGATGCGACACTTGTGCAAAAAGTTGTAACGTCGCATAGACTTGTGATTTGTTCACAAGAGAGTTTTGCCATTTCCTGAAATGAGGTTGGCAAGTTCTTGCGCAAGTTTAACTTGCAAGAGGATGAGTAATCATCCTATTACATCACCTTTCTTGGGGAATAATTGCCAAGTAAAGGGAAGTTAGGTATTTGCTTGGAAGCAAATGATCAATCAATAAATTGGAACGACATGGTTGCCAGGATTTACTGTTAATAAAACCTAAGGTATTGGTTAAGTTGGGTTAACAGGGTGTGGCCCTAACCCAAGGACAATAGGGTGAACAAACAAACCCTTGGGGATCTTACCAAGTCGCAATTGATCCCGGATCGAATGCTGGATGCATTCGGAGAGAAGGATTCACTCCTTAGAAATTGGCCAAATAAACGACCCCTGGAATTGATTGTGCTTGTAACAGTTTAGAAAGCACTGTTTGCATTGTTTGCTCAAGGAACTAAAGGATGAAAAGATATCTAAAGCTTCACGTTGAAGGCCTGAAGGGAGAGGCAGCTTCAGTTACCCCCGACTGCCTGCCTGACCCTAACCAAGGGGGTTGTTGACCGCACCGGGAACGTGGACCGAACCCGCCGCTAGAGGTCTTTCCATTGAGCTCTACTTGGAGCAGGAGGATGCTTGGGTGCCAGGGGGGGCTCTGGCCGTAAATCCCTCGCCTTCCGGGTCCTGCACAAGAGGCTAACGTGACTCGGGATTGGATCTCGAGGCCCGCATACTAGTTTACGGGCGGAAGCTTGGAATAGTGATCCCTGGCGGATTACTGGATAGCCTTCGGGCGGATTATGGACAAGCCTACGGGCGGAACTCCTTGTATTTCAAAGATAAAATGATGAAATGATAATAAAGAATTTGGCTGATATTGTTTTTCTATGTCACGTGATAAGATTACGTGAAGGAACCGGTGCTTAACAGGAGTAATTAAAGAAGCTGATTGTTATATGTCAAATTAATGTGTTAGATAATTACATAACTAAAACAAACTGAGGAAAGTGCGGAGGATGGGCCATGGGTCCGTCCTACGGTTGGGTGGTCCCGGTTAGCTGGGAAGTTTTCTCAAAAATCTCGAAGAACAGCGGGAGGATCATCGAAAGCAATGACCTAGAATTATGTTTTACCCGATTTACGCTGTTTTAGGGGAACAGAATGGGACTATGCCTTATGGTAGAGAGGTTGAGTTTTGCATCCCTCTCGTTTCCCATTCTCCTTGAACCAAGTGCAGCGTGAATCCGCTTCGGACCTGGTGTTTCTACATAAAGTAGTTTGCTCGGGTCTGACGCTAGTTGCTGTTAGCTAATGACCAAACAAGAAAACCCAAATTCAGGTCGATCCTAAGTGGAAACGGCCAGGATACTTCCGCTACGTGGCAGACGCGGAAAGACCTAGATCGCAAGTCCCGTAACATTCCATGGGAATGCCGGGCGGAGCTTTCTAGACATCCTTTCCGATGGACTGCTAAGACGTGTCTTGGATGATTCTAGTGGACACGTTACAGTTGGTATCAGAGCAAACCAAGAAAGGACTTGTTTTTAGGAAATTTTAATAAGACGAAGTAAAGCAAATGTTACTGTCCCAAACATTTCCTTACTTTCAATGCTATGAAGCATGGAACAAGTTCTTAGTGTTCCGAGTCATATTTATGACCGCGATGCATTCCACGGATTATCGACAAAGGGTTGAGATGATGAACATCCTATACCGCATTTACAATCCATTGCCTGTGTACGTGGAACGGAGATGGATGGGTGTTTCAGGGATCTATTACGTAGCTGCCCATCGACCTGCGTATCTTCAAATTAACTTGAAGAGAATCAAGTGGATGGAGGAGTTGAAGATCGTGAAGCTATTCGTCTTTGTTGAGGCTCATGCAAACGCGACCCTACAGGTCGGAGGTCGAAGGGTTAACCAGAATAAGTATGTGTACGGGGAAGTGATTCAAAGAATCCCTGCCAACCGAATCAAGATTTTGGGACGTCAGGAGAAGAATGGATATCAAAGGAAAAGATACCCTAATCTTCCAATGAACTATCGATTCCTGAAAATCGATGACCCCAATCCGTACTACTACTCAGTTCCTATAGCTGAATGCATCAACATCTTATTCTCCTCGAATTAATGTATTAACTTGTTCCATCGCCCCAAGAAATAATTGTACCTCAAAAGGGCTAAGCTGATATGAATGGAATAAAACTTTTTTTAAAAAAATCAATGATTTTCTTGACTGTGAATATTGATAAAGAAGTAAAGTGATTTGGTCACTTGGCCAAAGGAATACGCGGACGTAGTTTTTGAAGAGTTACAAAACTCCCGCTTCAAAGAGAAGTAGATCATGAGATCAAGCTAGTAATAGGAGCTGCGCCAATTGCGAAGAGACCTTATAGAATGTCTATACTAGAAGAAATTGAGTTGAAGGAACAACTCAAGCAACTGCTAGATCACGGCTACATCCGTCCTAGCAGTTCACCATGGGAAGCACCAGTACTGTTCCAGAAAAAGAAAGATGGAACACTTCAGCTATGTATTGATTACAGAGGGTTGAATCAATCAACAATCAAGAACAAATATCATATTCCTAGAATAGATGAACTTCTTGATCGTCTTCAGGGTGCCAAGATCTTCTCCAAGTTTATCTTAGGTTTGGTTACTATTAGATAAGAATCAAGGAAGAAGATATCCCAAAGACGACCTTCAACACTAGATATGGACACTTTGAGTTCTAGTTATGTCATTAGGGCTTACGAATGTGCCTGTCACCTTCAATAGGCTAATGCAGGATATCTTTAGACCATATCTTGATAATTCGTGCTCATCTTCTTTGATGACACTCTAGTCTATTCCAAACAGGAAGGAGATTATGAACCCCAACTTCGGATTTTCCTTGAGACAAGGAGGTCACACAAGCTGTATGCTAAGATGACGAAATGTGCATTCCTCAAATGTCAGATTGGTTATTTGGGATTCATCATATCAGCAGAAGGAATCTTAGTGGAGCCGGCCTAAGTCAGAAATGTTCTAGAACGGCCAAATACCAACAACTGTCAAAGAAATACACAGCTTTCTTGGATTGACAAGATGGTATAGGGTCTTCATTAAAAACTATGCTTTGATTGCAGCACCTTTGACAGACTTACTGAAGAAGAAAACGTCCATTGCATGGTCAACTGCCGAACAAACTAGCTTTCATAGGTTGAAGCAAAGTTTGGTATCAGCACAGATCCTAAAAAACTTCTAGACCACAGTAAGGAGGTTGAGGTAGTAACTCATACTAGCATGCTTGCCTTAGGATGTGTGCTCATGCAGGAAGGTCATCTGCTTTGGAGACACTACCTGTTGGGTAACAAGTTTACTCTAGTGACTGATCATAAAAAGTCTCAAGTGGATCTTTACCCAGAATGAGCTCAATATGAGGCAACATCGGTGGATTGAAGTGCTGGAGGAGTATGACTTTGAAATCAAGTACCGACCAGGAAAGGAAAATGTAGTTGCCGATGCACTCAGTCGCCACAAGGCATTCCTTAATTCTCTAATCTTGCAAAATCCATCAACAGCTAGATCTCTAGCTACAAAAGTACCTATGCCAAACAACCCCATACTTGAACTATCTAGAGAGGAAGCATGCCATGATTTGGCCTATCAAACAATGATAAAGGAAATATCTACCAAGGAGCAAAATCAGAAGTTGCAAGCTAAGTATCAGGAATTTTCCATTGATAATGGACTTGTCTACTAGAGAACAAGGCTGTGTATACTAGCAAGCCAATCACTTAAGCAGAAGATATTGTAGGAAGCTCACGATTTTCCTTTCATAGGACATCCTGGCTATGCTAAAACTCTTAATGTAGTTATGAAGAGCTACCATTGGGAGAGGCTCAAGGGTGACATTGTCAAATATGTCACTGAGTGTTGTCTTGCCAACGTATCAAAGCCGAACATGTCATGATGTCAGAGAAACTGCAACCGCTTGACATTCCCCAAATGAAATGGGAATTCATCAGTGTGGATTCTTGTTGTAGGACTACCCCAAGCCCTGAGAGGATACAACTCCATCATGGTTGTGGTTGACATGCTTACTAAGGTTGCACACCTTATTCCTGTAAAGACAAACTATAAAGCCTCAAACATTGCAAGGTTGTTTATCAAGGGGATATTCAAGCTACATGGGCTACCCAGAAGAGTCATTAGTGATCGTGATTCTCTCTTCACATCACACTTCTGGAGAGCTATCTTTGAAGCCATTGGGACTCAACTCTATTTTTGTACAGCTTACCATCCCCAAATTGATGGCCAAATGGAGCAAGTCAATCAAGTCATTAAGGATATGCTAAAGGCACACTGCTGCTGGGAACCAAAAAGGTGGATTCAATACTTGCCCTTGGTTGAGTTTGCCTACAATGCTTCTTACCAACAAACCATTCAGATGAACCCTTTTCAAGCATTGTATGGCCATGACTGTCGAAGTCCCCTAAACTTCTCAGATCCAACCTTGAGGGTTCAAGCTTCAAGGCAAATTTTGGAAGAGATGGATGACCAAGTAAAGTCAATAAGACAGGACATCTAAGCCGCCAAGGATAGACAAAAGGCATACGCAGATTTGAAGCATCAAGGTAGAACCTTCGAGGAAGGAGACATGGTCTTAAATTGTGTACACCCAAAGAAGAGTTTCCTATCCTTAGGAGATTGCAAGAAGCTAAGTCCAAGGTATTGTGGACCATACAAGATCCTTAAGTGCCTAGAACCTAATGCTTATAGACTGCAACTCCCTGAGAACCTAAAGGTTCATAATGTATTCCATATCAGCCTACTGAAAAAGTATGTACCTAATCCTAGCCATGTACTTGATGACCAACAAGTTGCAATGCCTAGTCAAGGAGTCCTTGAGCTACGGCCTGATGAGATCTTAGATGTTAGGGAGAAACAACTGAAATCCAGAACCTTGAGAGAATGCCTCGTCTAATGGAAAGATTATCCCAAGGAGGATGCCACTTGGGTGGATGAAAGCACTCTCAACCATCAATGTCCCAGTTTATCTCGAGATGAGGACATCTCGATTCCTCCAAGGGGGAGAGAATGTGACATTCCCGATTTCTAAGCACGCGTTCCTTACATGAACCTCCTCTTAATAGGAGGTCATGAGAATAATAGTTTGAAAATAAAGGTTTTTTTTTTCCCCCCTTTTTTTCCCCCCAGCGACTGTCGTGCTGGAGGGAAGGGGAATAGTAAGGATGACTGAGCATCCTTGCTGGATGCCTGAGGGGGGGGGGTATGGCCATGCAGGATGCCGCATGGGGGGGAGGGAGGATTCTCCCCCCCTCACCTATATAATTAGGGGGGTAAGGCTGCCGTGCAGGGGGGGACCGCGCCACTCTGCTGGCCGTGAAGGACGAGGCGGACATGAAGGAGGAGGCGGCCGTAGAAGAGGAGAGGGCTATGAGAGAGGAGGAGCTTAAATACACGCTGGCTGCCGTGGAGGAGGCCGTCAGACTGTCGACACTACCATCGAGAGGGAGGAGCCAAGAAGTAGGACGTTGCCGCTGCCGCCATCGAATTTCACCTGTGCCTCCATTCCCTCATCCACCTAGGCTCCCACGCCCTCCAGAAGCTTCCTGGAAGCTTCTTGGAAGCTTCTAAGGGGGCTCTCCAAGCACCTTTTCCCATGAAAATTCCCACCCAAGTTCATATTGCCCCCGGGTTTTTTTTTAAACCCCTTTTTCATTGCATCTTTACACAAGGGGTTTTACCCCTGGGAATCGAGTCTTCCCCTTGCATCCCCCAAAAATTCATTTACCCAGTCGAAGAACCTTTTCAGGGATTCACTTAAAGCCACACTAGTAGGTTTTAAACCCCTTTTTCCTCCTCGGGTTCCAAAGCCCCTTTCCCGTGGGCTTTTCCTTTTTCCCTTCCAAGTGGGTTTAATAACCCTTTTCCCCCTGGGATTTAACCCTTCTCAAGCAGTCTTTTACACCCCTTTTTCCCCTTTTTTTTCAAATCCACTAAGTCCATTTAGAACCCCCTTTTTCATGGGATTCCATCCAAGCCCCTCTAAAATCCCAAGTCTCATAAGTCCAACCTTTTTAAAGATCCGAAGTTCCGCGAAGGCATCTCTTGCATACGAGGGAGAAAGGTAAAGATCTTGAGGTTGCGTACCAAGGTAAGTAAATTCACCAAATCGTGTAAAGACAAAGGCAACCTGGAAGTCCAAAATTATGCCCACAATGGCCAAGAGGTCGCAAGTCGGCGGGCCTGCGGAAGGATCTTCTCCTAGTATTTACGTGGATATTTCCCGGAGCCCACAAGTCCAGGTTTTATCTATTTGGATTCCACACAAAAGTATTGAATTAGTCACGATAACTTCATGGATTAGGAAGCACCCATGCATGTTCAAATTCACCTAGTCAAGTTAAATGCAATTGGAAAATGAATTGGCTATTTGAACATTTACTAGAATTAGCTCAAGATATGAAAATTGGTCATTGGTACATTCAATGGAATGAATGAAAAGAACATAAGGTGTCTATGCATTTTTAGGACCTTATTAGTAAGTTTCCTTTTGTGCATTCAAAAGTGACGAGCCTAGGACAATTGTTGCCGCATTACAAGGTTGAAATTATTGAGGTACACCTTTTTACTAGGAATGGAAAGATTAATGGCATGTCACATTTTTAGATAAATCTTCTTGGTAATGATTCATTAAGGAAGTCGTTATCACCCGTAGGAAATAGCAAAGCATGGGAATAATTCTAAGGGCTGCATTAAATAGGTTAACTCTAGCTTCAATTGGCATAAATCTCATTTAACTACGTGTAGTTAGGAAAGGATTGCATGTTGCACATTCATCATACGTAAGAACTTCATTCATCAAGAGATGTAGTTAGGGAAAGGTTTCATGGTTCATTAAGCATGAAATCTTGAAAAGCTTAGAAAAAGAATTGTGAGCATGATTCGTGAATGCAAGTCCTAGTTGGATCAATGGAAGTTATGCCGAAACTTAACATGCCTTTTGGCCTTAACAAGAAAAGTTAGGGATTGTGAATCTAGTCGTACGTAGAAGCAATGAATCGTGTGCTTACGTAAATTATGACAAAAATGCAACTAGTTTTCCCCTTTTAGATCAAGTAAACATCTCTAGGAATGGTTCGTCCTTATCGCAAGACAAGTAAACTCGAATACCTAAATCACTTAAACCGCAAAGTATTCGCATAGGAGGGTTCAATCGATACCATAAATCCTCTAAGTGCTAACTAGGGTTTAGCACGTTAAGGACTTGACCTAGTTTCACACTTGTTGCCAAGTCGAAACCCTCATACCCAAAGGTCCTACCCACATTCACTGAATGTAGGGTACAATTGGACGCTCATGCATAAAACGATCTAAGGTTTCTACCCTAAGGATCACTCGTACAAATGATGGAACTCGGATTGAGTTGGAATTCTTAGGACCAAACGTTGTTAGCCTAGTGTAATTAGGAATGGGTTGGGTAAGAAGACACCCTAAACCCTGCTTTTGGTTTGAAGATAATTCCGTGACCAGAAAACGCCATTCAATGGGTGAAATGATCCCATGGAATAGATGCGACACTTGTGCAAAAAGTTGTAACGTCGCATAGACTTGTGATTTGTTCACAAGAGAGTTTTGCCATTTCCTGAAATGAGGTTGGCAAGTTCTTGCGCAAGTTTAACTTGCAAGAGGATGAGTAATCATCCTATTACATCACTTTCTTGGGGAATAATTGCCAAGTAAAGGGAAGTTAGGTATTTGCTTGGAAGCAAATGATCAATCAATAAATTGGAACGACATGGTTGCCAGGATTTACTGTTAATAAAACCTAAGGTATTGGTTAAGTTGGGTTAACAGGGTATGGCCCTAACCCAAGGACAATAGGGTGAACAAACAAACCCCTGGGGATCTTACCAAGTCGCAATTGATCCCGGATCGAATGCTGGATGCATTCGGAGAGAAGGATTCACTCCTTAGAAATTGGCCAAATAAACGACCCCTGGAATTGATTGTGCTTGTAACAGTTTAGAAAGCACTGTTTGCATTGTTTGCTCAAGAAACTAAAGGATGAAAAGATATCTAAAGCTTCAGGTTGAAGGCCCGAAGGGAGAGGCAGCTTCAGTTACCCCCGACTGCCTGCCTGACCCTAACCAAGGGGGTTGTTGACCACGCTGGGAATGTGGACCGAACCCGCCGCGAGAGGTCTTTCCGTTAAGCTCTACTTGGAGCAGGAGGACGCTTGGGTGCCAGGGGGGGCTCTGGCCGTAAATCCCTCGCCTTCCGGGTCCTGCACAAGAGGCTAACGTGACTCGGGATTGGATCTCGAGGCCCGCATACTAGTTTACGGGCGGAAGCTTGGAATAGTGATCCCTGGCGGATTACTGGATAGCCTTCGGGCGGATTATGGACAAGCCTACGGGCGGAACTCTTTGTATTTCAAAGATAAAATGATGAAATGATAATAAAGAATTTGGCTGATATTGTTTTTCTATGTCACGTGATAAGATTACGTGAAGGAACCGGTGCTTAACAGGAGTAATTAAAGAAGATGATTGTTATATGTCAAATTAATGTGTTAGATAATTACATAACTAAAACAAACTGAGGAAAGTGTGGAGGATGGGCCATGGGTCCGTCCTACGGTTGGGTGGTCCCGGTTAGCTGGGAACTATTCTCAAAAATCTCGAAGAACAGCGGGAGGATCATCGAAAGCAATGACCTAGAATTATGTTTTACCCGATTTACGCTGTTTTAGGGGAACGGAATGGGACTATGCCTTATGGTAGAGAGGTTGAGTTTTGCATCCCTCTCGTTTCCCATTCTCCTTGAACCAAGTGCAGCGTGAATCCGCTTCGGACCTGGTGTTTCTGCATAAAGTAGTTCGCTCGGGTCTGACGCTAGTTGCTGTTAGCTAATGACCAAACAAGAAAACCCAAATTCAGGTCGATCCTAAGTGGAAATGGCCAGGATACTTCCGCTACGTGGCAGACGCGGAAAGACCTAGATCGCAAGTCTCGTAACATTCCATGGGAATGTCGAGCGGAGCTTTCTAGACATCCTTTCCGATGGACTGCTAAGACGTGTCCTGGATGATTCTAGTGGACACGTTACAATTAAATATCCATTTATCCTTTAATTCATTGATCAAACAAGGCAAAACAGTGCTCCTAAATCTGTAACAAGCACAAACATTTCCATTGGTTGTTTATTGTTGGCCAATTGCTAAGGAGTGAATCCTTCTTTTCGAATGCATCCAGCACTCGATCCGGGATGACTTGCGACTTGGAAAAATCCCTTATATCCTAGGTTAGGGCCGTACCCTATTAACCTTGACTTGGTCAATACCTTAAGTTCATAAGTTATTCCAATTTATTGGTTTGTCCTTTTCTCCAAGCAATTATCTTTACCCCAAAAAGATACTATATTAGGACAATTATTCATTCTCTTGCAAGATAACTTGTGTAAGAATCTGCCAACCTCATTCCGAGACTTGGCCATTCCCTTGTGATCCAATCACAAGATCATACGACTCTGCACTTGTTGCACAAGGGTCGCATCGAACTATGGGACTATTCTACCCATCAAATGGAGTCACGAAACAATCTATTCTTGATTACATTAGGCTGACATTGTCATTCCTAGGGTTCCAAGCTCCATCTTTTTAGCGAAGGGTTCTTAGGGACAAACCCTAGGTCACTTCTCAAGTATGTTCCAATGTCCCTACATTCCACGAATGTGGGCAAGTCTTTAGGCTATAGGAGTTCCAGCCTTGGCAATACGAGCGGCTAGGTCATGTGATAAATCCTACTTAGTTCTTTGGATTTGAGTTAACTCTTCCTAAATGAGTCCCTTCGCGGTTTTTAGGTGTTTAGGTTTAAGCCAACTTGTTTAATTCTTGAAGATAATTGCGCTATCATTTCCATAAACACATGACTCGTTGTCTAAGCGTACATTGATTTTCAACCCTAACTTATCGATTTAAGATCAAGCATAGGTTATGACCTAATTCCAATGAATCATCCTATAACTTGCGAACAAGATTCATGCTAAACAAGCAACCTTTTACTAATAAAAATGCAGTTGAAAAACGATAATTGACTAGAGATATGCAAGTTAAGAATCATTTCATGCCTTGCTTTTTTGCATGGATTATTAGCACTTTCCTTAATAACTCATTGTGAAGAAGATATGTCCTAATTATGAGACATGCAATTTATATTTCCATGCCTAAACGGCATGCACTATCTTAATTTCATTTTGTAAATGTGGACATTAATCTAAGTTCAGTTCATTGAAATGCACAAAAACTAAATGCATATCAATTTTCTACTCACTTTATTTTTGTTCGTTTTATTGAAAATACTAATGACCGAACTTGTCCGTCGTAAGCTAATTCTTTTAAATTATTCAAAGTATTCAAGACGGAAATTGCATCCTATTTCAAAAATTATATACGCACGATTGCATTATAATAATACCAAATAAAAATTAGGAAGGGAAACCTGGACTTGTGGTGAGATGTCCACGTGGATGCTAGGAGACGATTCTCCTGGGGTTGCGCCTTGGGCTTTTTTAGGAGCCATCGTGAATGCGGCCCTTCCGTCTTGGATGTGGCTTTGTGAAACTCCCTTTTTGAGATTCCACCATTCTTTATGAGTTCTCTTTTCTTTCCTTTCGTGGAAGCTCGTTGAAGAGATACTTCTTTTTGGGAGGGGGAAGAAACCACGGAAAGTGTTCAAAACTCGGAAGGGGGTGTTTCAAAATCCTCTGCGAATAAGGCCCATTAAAGCCATGGGAAAGGCATAATGGCCTTTTAAAGACTCACAAGAAAGGGGAATAAAAGGTGTAGAAACCCTTACGAGGGGTTTTGTATAGGGAAAGAAGGTGTCAAAAGACCCTTAACACCCTCTTTTCTTTTTGTAAGGGGGTAAAAAAAAAGGGTATAAAAGGGTCCTTAGGGAGCCCTTAGGAGGGAATTATTGCTAGGCTAGGAAAAGAACTTAAGGGTTCATATGAGGACCCTTCATGGCAAAAGTCGAGGGGGGGGGGAGAAGGGTCGTAAGGTAAAACCTTTTTGGGAGGGGGGAAAGGGGGCTTAAAGAGCCCCCCCTTAGAAGCTTTGGAAGCTTCTAGAAGCATGTGGGGGGGAGGGGGGGTGGGGGGGAATGACTCCCCCAGGCGATGACACAAATGGCCAGGAGGCAGCATGGCCTACGGCTTCAGCGGCAGCGCAAAGATCCCCTCCTCACCCTCTCAGTAGTCTGGCGGCGACTCCCTCTAGTTGCACGACAGCCGATGCTCATCTCCTCCCTCACTCTTTATAGCAGGCAGCAGCATCTCCTATTGTTCTATGGCAGCCGAATTCTGCACTACGGCAGCACAGAATTTCCTTCTTCACATTGGAGATCAGCGTCTCCACTCCTCCTCTCCCTTTCACGACAGTGGCAGCCCTTTTCTCATCGTCCCACCATCCTGAGTTAAATAGGGGAGGGGATAAGATCCTCCCTCCCCTATGCGTCGATGTGCATGGGTCTCCCCCACTCCAAGCTCCACCAAGGAGCTTAATCACTCCTTCTATTCCCCTCCCCCTCCAGCTCGTCAGTCGACTGGGGGGAATAAGGGGAATAACAAAAAAAAAAAGTCATTTATCCACTCAAAAAAATATTATCCCTATGAGGGCTTTCGTATGCAAATTGCGTATTTTAGAGTTGTTACATTCTCTCCCTCTTGGAGGAATCGAGATGTCCTCATCTCGAGATAAGCTGGGGATATGGATGGCTGAGAGTGCCTTCGTCTATCCAAGTGGCATCCTCTTCAGGATAATCTTTCCACTGGACGAGGCATTCTCTCAAGGTTCTAGATCTCAGTTGTCTCTCCCTAACATCTAAGATCCTGTCATGCCGTAGTTCAAGGACTCCTTGACTAGGCATTACAACTTGTTGGTCATCAAGTACATGGTTAGGATTAGGTACATACTTTTTCAATAGGCTGATATGGAATACATTATGAACCTTTAGGTTCTCAGGGAGTTGCAATCTATAAGCATTAGGTCCTAGGCACTTGAGGATCTTGTACGGTCCACAATACCTTGGACTTAGCTTCTTGCAATTTTCTAAGGATAGGGAACTCTTCTTAGGGTGTACGCGAATGAAGACCATGTCTCCTTCTTCAAGGACTCTATCTTGACGCTTCAAATCCATGTATGCCTTCTGTCTATCCTTGGTAGCTTGGATGTCCTGTCTTATTGAATTTATTTGATCATCCATCTCTTCCAACATCTGCCTTGAAGCTTCAACCCTCAAGGTTGGATCTAAGAAGTTTATGGGACTTCAACAGTCATGACCGTACAATGCTTGGAAAGGGGTCATCTGAATGAGGATCGATTTATTTCAGGTTTATACCCCTTGCTCAGGGAGAAGGCAAAAGTGAAATTTCCAAACTCATAAGGCCAGAAGCTTCAATGAAAAATTCTTCTCGAAGAGCCTTTTTGAACACAGTCCATCCAACATCTTTTTGGGAAAGACCATGAATTCAGTCCTGCAGGCCATGCACAGCCAGACGGGCAAAGTAACGGCTCTAGGCATGTTGAGGAACTCCAAAGAAGACCATCTTATCAGTGTAGAGACGGATAAAAGAGGACACATTTTTCCCATTAAATTGCTTGAGCTATGCCCAATTGCTTCTAAGGCCTTAATGGCAACAGCATCAATCCGCTCTTCTTCTTGTCTCCGTAGTTGTTGCAATTGCAACTGTTGCTGAAATTGCACTTGTTGTTGTTGGCTCTCTTGCATTAGATGAACCAACTGCTGCAAAGCTTCTCCTCCCAAGCTTGATGATTCTCCCATTGGACTTCTTCTTCCGCTGCGGACCTTCACGTCGGGTTCACCACTGTCATTGCGTTAAGAGTTGGAGGTCTACCACTGGGGCTTTTAGTGCAGAAGAAGAGTTTGGGATTCAAGAATCAGAAAGGAAAATGGATTGGGTTTTAATAAGATTTGGGAATTAGAAATTATTTAGGTACGGAAGAGGAATTCAAGCCTTCTCACTTTGTACTTAGCATACATGAACAGAACTAGGGATAAGACTAACTTGAATACATCAAATGCTTCAGGATACATACATCATTTCATAAAGGATATTTTTAGATTTCCAATTCATTTATGAATGTCAAATGCAAGCTCTAATGGCATTTATTACATGTACAAAGATGGATTTCAATCCTTTGGGACAAGTATATTGATGCTAGAATCAAATACATCCAAGATTTGGGCCAAAGAAGCATGAAATGGATTCAAAAGGAATAATTTTAGCTTCAGCCATGTTTTAAAACGGAAAATTCCAGCCCATAAACATATTCAAAATGAGTGCATAAACTTAAGAAGAGGCACTCTTGATCATCCATGAACAATGTCCTGAAGAAAAGAGATCATTTTCCTCTATTACAATCATAAAAAACCCATATTTGCTCATAAAAATGGATCAAAATAGTGGGCTACCCTATTTATGACTGGTTATTCCATCCCATAACAGTCCATAAGTCTTCAATATCCTCACCCTTTGCTTGCCCCAAAGTCACTCAAGTACTGGGCTTCATTGGACCAAGAATAAGGTAGAGAAGATGAGAGAAGTCGTGCATAAGAGCAGGCTGAATACTCTTCTCTCAGATTTCCCCTCTTTTATAGAGAGTTTCAGCATGCATTTTCGTCAGACCAAAGAGGCAGAGAAGTGGAGCTCTCACCAAGTTAACATCTTCAGTTGTTCGCCTGTTAATCTTCAGTTTGTATGCTCCATTCCATGCATCTCAGCTCCAGCTTTCTCCCAGTTTCGCTCAGGCAGAGCAGCCTGCATTTTGCGCCGAAAATCACGGGCTGCTCTCTGCTCCAACCCTGGTCACTTTTTGACGAGCCTAGGTCACCTGCTGGTCACCTTAGTCAGTTACTTTTGGTCCCGTGTGGACCTAGTGGACTTTTGACAGTTTTTGGCAACATTTTTGGGTTTTTGTCCATATTTTTGTACCTGAATTAATGTGATTTATCTAGTAGACTATCAATTACTTCCAAATGTCCAAGTTTTAGGTTCCCATAGACTTATTTTTCATAAATGTACATGGTATATCTGCAAATTATATGCTAAATACAAAAGAACTTGTATAACTAAGGTAGATATTGGATAACAATGCTTGAAAATATCTCATATAATTCCCAGTGAAACTCTTCTGAGTTCATAAGAATCCCATGATTTATATCATGGACAGTAAACTCTTTGACAACGCGCGAGACGAGTTGCGCAAAACACGTGAAAATAAAGAAAAATTAATATCTCACAATCCGATTATCGAAACGAAATGGCGTAAAAACAAAAAATGTACCAGACGACAGGGGGAAGATAGGGGAAAAAGTCAACGAGGGTTTTGGGGGGATAAAGGGCATGCACATGCAAAAAACACAAAAAACAGCCCCGAAAACACATACGGGGATTAATTTCGGGAAATCTGTTCGCCGAAATGCAGGGCGGAAAGAAGAAAAAATGTGCACAAGAACGCACCCGACAAGATTATCATGTCAAAACACCGTTTCGACTGAGATAGGATACGTTCACATGGGAAAAACGTAAAAAGGACACACGCAAATACGGTCGGAAATTAATTACAAAAGATCGGTTCACCGGAACAGGGGGCAGCAAAAACGACAAATGCGTGGGGGAATGGATTGCACAGGACTATCATGTTAAAACATAGTTCCGGTAGGGTTAGGAGGCATTCACATGCAAAAAAAGACAAAAAAGACACTAAAAAACACTTTTAAAAATTAATAATAATAAATCCGGAAGTCAAAATAAGGAGGAGAAAAAAGGAAAAATGTAGGGAAAAGCGTGGTGGACATGACTGTCAAGTCAAATTGGAATTCCAATGTAAACAAGGCAGGTTCACATGGAAAAATGTCAAAAAGACGCATGAAAAGGTCCCGAAAAACCGCAAAAATTAATATTGGACAAACCAGGCATCAAAATGACACGGAGAAAAGGAAAATATCAGGGGGAAAGTGTTTGTTAGGGTTATGATGTCAGAGCACGGTTCCGAAGCAAGAAAAGCGCGTTCACATGGAAAACCGTCTAATGTACACAAAATCCTTCAAAAATTAATAACTCAAAAACCCTGCATCAGAACAGAGATAAGTAAAAAGGAAATTGGACAGTTCGAAGGGACAAACAGGGCTATAAAGGTAGATGGGGATTTCGCTGAACGTAGGGTGCGTTCACTTAGAAACACGTCAAAATAAAGGAGAAAGAGAAATGGAGGAGGAACAACCCCAAGGGAGGGGTGACAAGGGACGGTTGGGTGGGGAAGGGACCTCAAAAGGGTAAAAGAAAGTCATGGCATACATGCATGATCAAAGGGAGGCATATGCAGGGCGGTATGCAATGTAGATGCGCATGGATGCGTCCCCACACTTAAAACCTTAACGGATAGGGTTGACCGAGCAACAGGGACCTAATACCACACAACAGACCAACCATTAACGTCCCCACACTTAAAACATGACCGTCACTAACAACAAAAGGTGTAGGGTTAGAAAAACTTGGCCCGTGTTGTGAAGAATCAAGGTTGACTGTCGATGGCACATCCACTGTCGTTGTCGGCTGCAGGAGGTACCAAGGTATCTTCACAGCACACATCCGTCATGGCAGTAACCATGTGGTAGCACCCAAGGAGGTAGTTGATGGATGAATCGCATCGAGTCGGTGTCGCTGACGAAGGAGAGTCACTCAGCTTACAGCACTAAGATGGGATGAGAGAACAATCACTCGCCCCATTACAGACATCACTCGATGAATAATGATTGAAACCCATATCTCACACCCGGTTTAGGAATTGACAAGGGGGATGGTGCAGAAGGAGTATGCCACGGTGCACAGTTGATGGTGCATCAGTGTGTCCAACCCATCTGGCATAGGTGCAAGGAGGAAGGCAAGGGAGCCTTACAGTGTAGTGTACAGAACAGGGTGATGTGTCCTATGAGGGCGGTAGAGACCCACCCCATGGGTGCATAGGAAAAAGAGAACATACCTTGTGCCAAGGGTCGTAACGTCCCTCAATCCTCACCTCTGTCTCACACTCTATTGAAAAATACAGAGGGCAGTCCTTGCCTGAAAACAATTGAGGTAATCCTCACGGTCACTTGTGCAAAGGTTGTATGCCTTGTGCGCATTTGATGGTGCAACTATGCATCCCGCCCTATGCCGGCATACGATGCGAGAAGGAAGGCCAGGGAGCCTTATGGTGTAGTGCACAGAAACAGATCATGCTTTGTGCATTGAGAGGCCCATCCCATGCGTGCAACACTTCATTCACACTTTTCACCTCTCATTTGATTTGAAGGGAAAAAACTGGTCACTCGCCCCACCCTTTGTCTCACTCTCTGTTGATAGTTACAGAGGGCAACCATACTCGCTTCCCCATCCAGTTAGGATGAAAGCTCGCGTCACTCCATTGTTGGTCGATGGAGATCGCGTCATCAGTTGTTGAAAAGGCGTACCCAGGGAGGTAGCCATCGGATCGAACGTTTTGTTACATAAGACATGGCGTCTACTAGAGGACTGTCAAATGCTCTGCAGAAAGGCACAGGACACAGCGTACCAAGGGAGGCAGCTTCGGAACTGGATCCTGGGGATGTCAATTCATGAGTCCACTTTCTCGACTACTGGGTGTTGCCACCTTTTCCATAGCCAGCTTCCTGCCCAAGGGTGTTAACCACTTTTTCTTGGAACGAGGCCTGCTATGACATGGAATTTCTTCCTTTTCTCCCATAACAGTTTTTTTTTCTTTTTTTGTTGTTTTTCTTTTTTTTTTGTGTTTTGTTGTTGTTTTTTTTTCTCCTATTCCCGAAGGTGTCTCTACCTTTTCTCGAAGAATAGGTCGGCATGACAGGGACCGAAGTCCTTTTCTCCCATGACCGATATGTATATTTCTTTCCTTTTTTCGAATTAAGAAAGGGAATGGTAGAAATACCATTTATTAGAACCAACCTCAGCACTGCCGCTAGTGGAAAATAGAGGATAAGAGATCAGGGCTGGAAGGTGGGGCTGAGGGGACAGAGGGTTGCGTCCACCTCATCAGGAGTGGCTGAAGAACAACTATCAGAAGTAGCATCATAAGAGTTACAGTGCCACGCCAACGGGGGAAAGGATTAGGTGACCGTGATTGTCAAGATCCCCAAGGAGGGAAGTACTTCTTCACGCGATATCCATTGATCAGGAAGGGATCATCAAAGGCGTTAACGGTTTGCACTTGGACAGAGCCATTAGGGTTGACAGCAAGTACCTTACACGGGCCCATCCATCGCTATTGGAGCTTGCCAGGAAACTTGCCAAATCGTGAATCGTAGGCTAGGACCAAATCACCTTCTTTGAACTCCTTGTGCTTGATGAAGTTGTAATGGTAAGCCTTACGTCGAGCTTGCGTGGCTTCCATGCATTGTAGAGCCATCCTGCGAGTTTCGTCCAAACATTCTAAGTACAGGAGATAGCGTTGCAGTGAATCATCATCCCCCAAATGCTCTTTGATAGCCACTCACAAAGAGGGCAATTCCAGTTCAACAAGGAAAACAACTTCTGTACCATACACCAGTTGGAAGGGTGTCTGTCCTGTAGCTGCTTTATGGGAGGTTCTGTACGCCTAGAGGGCCTCTGTAAGTTGATCATCCCAATCACGATGATGTGTGGCAATTGTCCTTGTCAGGATCGAGCAGAGAATGCGATTGGTGACTTCGACTTGGCCATTGGCTCTGGGGTAATAAGGAGTGGACTTGCGATGGCGGATCTTATACAGCTCTATCAACTCTCCCATGACTTTATTAATGAAATGAGTGCCTCTATCACTTACCAGCTCTAGGGGACTGCCAAAACGGGTGATGATATTCTCGTACATGAACAGGGCCACGCTGTTATCATCGTCCCACTTTAGAGCTTTGGCTTCACACGACTTAGTAACATAATCCATATATACCAGGATGTATCTATTCTGTTTCCTTCTGGTGGGAGGATCGATTGGGCCGACGAAGTCGATGCCCCACTTCTCGAACGGCTTCAAAGGAAGGATAGGTTGTAGTGGCATAGTACTAGTCTTGGTGGGTTTCCCCATCCTCTAACATGCATCACATCTTTTACAGTAATCATATGCATCCTTGTGGAGGGTCGGCCACCAGTAACTTGCTAGCAGAGCTTTCCTAGCTGTAGCTTCTCCTACAAAGTGGCCTCCACACGGCTCGTCATGGCAAGCCTCCAAAACAATCCCAATCTCATCTCCTGCAACACATCTTCTGAGCACTTCATCTTTGCCTTTCTTGTATAGTGCACCGCCTAACAGGGTGTAAGGGGCTGATTCTAACATAAGCTTCTTCCTATCCCGACTAGAAATGCCAGGAGGGTACTGTTGGATTGCCAGCAGATTGGCAATGTCTACATACCACGGGATTACAGTTTCTACCAGGAATAGGGAAGCATCAGGGAGGTCTGGATCATCTTGCTCCTCGTTTGCAGTTTGTGGGATACGCGATAGATGATCAGCCAGAACATGGGAATGACCAAGTTTGGTAATTATCTCAAAGTCAAAATCCTGGAATAGAAGGAGCCATCTCATCATTCGTCCTTTCACGTCTGCTTTGTTCATCAGGAAGGATAGGGCCTCATGATCCACATAAAATTTAAAGTGGGTAGACAGTAGGTAGTGGCGAAACTTCTCTAGGGCAAACACCATTGCCAAGCACTCCAACTCTGTCACTGTATAGTTCTGTTTCCTATCAGTGACTTTTTGGCTTGCATAATATATCGATTGATCTAATTTGGAGGGACCCTTTTGACATAGGACAGCACCTAGCCCTTCAACTGATGCATCTGTGTGTACATGAAACTCCTTCGTCCAATCAAGAGGTTGTAAAATAGGTACCTCAATCATGCATTGTTTTAGGGTATTAAAGGCTTCTTCACAGTCATCTGTCCAAAGGAAATCAACTTCTTTCCTTAGGAGCTTGTGTAGAGGGGCTTCCTTAGTTGCAAAATGTGCAATAAATCTTCTGTAATAGCCCACATAGCCAAGAAATCCTCTCAATTGTTTGAGGTTTTTCGATGCTGTTAAGGCGGTAATCTTTTCGATCTTTTCCGGGTCTGTTGCAATTCCTTGTGCAAAGACAATATGGCCCAACAGAACTCCTGAGGAGACACCAAAGACACATTTGTCGGGGTTGAGAGAAATCCCATACTCTCGGCATCTGTCAAAACATTGCTCTAGGTGTCCCTAGTGCTCACGGATCAAACTATAGACATTGAAGTCATCAAGATATACCTCAATGAAATCATGCAGATGGTTCTGGAAGGCCGCCATCATTACTCATTGGAAGGTGGTAGGAGCATTACAAAGCCCGAATGGCATCACTCTGTAGGCATAGGTCCCCCATTCTGTGGTGAAGGTTATTTTAGATTGGTCCTCTTCTGCGATTTGGACTTGGTTATATCCGCTGAATCCATCCAAGAGGGAAATACAGCTCATGGCCTGCCACTATGTCCCACAGTTGGTCTGTAAAAGGGATGGGGAAATGATCCTTCTTCGTCTTCGAATTGAGCTTTCGGAAGTCAACACATATTTGGAGCTTCCCGTTCTTCTTAGGTACTACCACAATGGGCAAAACCCATTCACTGTTAGCCTTGGTATAAATGAACTCTGCTTCAAGGAGTTTCAATAATTCGGCCTTCACTAGAACAAAATAATTAGGAATCATTCGTCTTTGTCTTTGCCTTACAGGTTTGGCATCGGGCTCTAGATCAATGTGATGTTGACATACTGTAGGATCAATCCCCTTTAGGTCTTTGTAGGACCAAGCGAACACATCTAAGTTCTCCTTTAGTAGGTCTCGAAGGACCACCAGTTCTTCTTCTGGAAGATTGAGACCCACTTTCAGGTGACGTTCAGTACCCTCAGTATCCAAGAACATTACTTGTCTTTCACCTTCCACTTCGCGGATAAATGTCCCACGGGTTGCTTCTGGGTAGAGGTCTGACTCCTTCAAGAGAGTCGCATCCTCGTCTGATATCCCACTAGAACTAGTGTCCTCCTTCTGAACATATGACTCATTCTTCTGTTTAACTTGCTAAAAGGGTATCCGCGCCTTATTTTCTTTTGTTTGAATGGTGACCTCTTCAAGACTCAAGGCTTCATCTTGAGAGGATGCATCCAGGAATGTCACATAGGACGGACCTACTAGAGGCTCTGACTTTGGGGTCTTGGGCTTCTGTTGGCAGGGGGCATCATCATCATCTTCTCTTTGGACTGAACAGTCAGGGCGACAAGAGCCATTGATGAACTTAATTTTTATTCTTTTAATCCATTGCTTATACAGATTCTACATACTTTGGGGTCCATTGACCAACCCAAATGGAAACATGGTCATTCCATCCAGTACCCTGAGATATGTGGCCTCTGAGGTCTCTGTAGGGACATCAACCAGATCATCCTCTATTAGAGGAAATTCTTCATCTGCACTTCCATAGCCTACTTCATTTTCTTGCTCATCATTTCCATCCTCTTTCTCTAGAGGCTCTGTCTCTGCTGTCTGCTGTAGAGGCTCTATAGGAGAAGAATAGATCTTCTGCCTCTGCATCTGCTTCTGCTTCTGTCACCAGCTTTGTATCTGTTACTGTCTTTGTAATTATCTCTATATCTGCTATGTCTCTATTCTGTAGACGCTCTGTATCTCCTCTGCCTCTATACTCTCTCTGATCTGTAACTGCACTGTCTCTATATTGACTCTGCTCTATCTCTGCGACTCTCATGTAACAGGGAGAACAGTACATCCATGCTTCTATTTCATTGTCAGAGGTGATTTCAGAAGTTAATTTTAATTGAGGTAGGAGATATTCACCCATGGTCAAGGATTTTACTTCCCTTGGCAGTTGGCTTACAGTGCCCACTGTTAGGCACTGTGCTTCTGTTTTCTTAGGAAAGATTTGCTTAACAGCCTCTTCATCTCCTGATGTACTATCTGTTACCTTATTAGAGGAGTCAATTATGACTTCAATGGATGTGGATCCATTTCCTTTTTGCGATCCATACAACTTTAACGCCGCTTTATTGGGTCCTCTTCCTAGGGTTAGGGTTCCTTTGAACCAGTCCGTCCTGGCTCTTGCTTCAAGAATCCAAGGTCTTCCCAATAGCAGAGCGTATGAGGTCCCATAAGAATTTGGTTTGACCACTAAATATGTCAGCCAATAGTCTCTCCCTGCAAGGGTTGTTTTTACATATGGGAGGATGCCTAACGGTTTGACTCTACTTTGGTCTACCAATCTGATAAACTACTGTGTAGGTTGAATTCCTTGCAACCCTAAGTCCTTCATGGTGACATCCATCATTATGTTTACTGATGAGCCTCCATTAATCAATGCATTTGAAATGAAGCATCCTTCTATCCATACACTTATCTCTAGGGTTCCAGGATCTAAAAAGGCATTAGCCATATCTACTTCCTTTACAGGCTCCGAGGCCTTATTAGTCTTGGTCGCTATTGAAGGAGCGATCCTTAGTCCACGCCTTTGTGTCAAGATTCTTTTGAATCTCTTTCTACAGCTGGGAGACATCATCAGCAAAAACTGCCACAATGTTAAGTTTGGTTTAAAAGTATCTAGGTCTTTGACCAAGTCATAATCTTTAATAGGATCCAAGGCTTCTCCAGCCGGCTGGAGAATGGGACTACACCCATTTTCATCTTTCCTTTTTCTTCTAACAATTGCAACATCGGCACTTCTTTTGTTTTCAGAAGTGCTTGTGTATCATCTATCTCTTGGGCCTCTGGTCCTGTCTCTAGGATTGTCTCTACAGCCTTCTGTGGCACTGTAGTGCTTTGTACTGTACTATTTTGCTTTGTACTGCTCTGTCCCTCTGTAGGTAGGTTGAACTTCATAGTCTTGGCAGGAGAGTCATTTCCATTCTGAACCACTGGTTCCTTCTTCTTGGTGCGCATCACAGCGGCAAATTCCAACTCAACCAAATTGAAAGCAGGTTCTTGTACCTTCTGTTGGCTATTAGTGACATTGGCCTTTACAGGGGCTGGACTGGGATAGTCCTTTGCAGTGTGGACTTCTCCTTTGCATCGACTGCATAAGGGCTTGTAATCCACTGACCTTCTGGGATTTGGACAATTTGGTGAAATGTGTCCCTTTTCTCCGCATCTGTAACACTCCACCTCAGATCTCTGACCATTGCTAGACTGTCGTCCTCTGTAACTTTGAGAGGAAAACCTCCTTGGACCGAAATTAGGACCAAACTCTCTAGGCTTGGGTCCAATATCCTGTGTTGTCATTTTGGATTCTAGCAAGTTGAATCTTGCATTTTCATCCTTCTGTCTTCGTTCATGCATCTCTTTCAGAGAGAAAATATCCTCTGTATGGTTCTTCCGCAAACAGTAAGAACAGAAGGCTCTAGGAATGGTTGGTTTTTGGATACATTCAGTGGCTAAATGTCCCGCTTGATGACACTTTCCATACCAAGTATTTGACCGCATCACATCTCTTCCGACTCCTACAGAAGTGGATATATTGGCGGTATTCACCTTCAATGTCTGTAACTGCTCTGTAATCACATCCAAAAGCTCTTTCTTGATACTTGCAACTGATTTGGATAAGTAATCCTTCAGATTTTCACCTCCTGCAATGCTTGTTGTAGGGTTTTGGGAAGCTTCTGTAATTACCGCATACACTGGTTGGGTAGATCCAGAAGGTCCTCCGTTCTGGTTCTAATTCAGAGCTCCTATTGAGACTTGGGGTTGTTGATTCCAGTTGGTAGGATTCCACTGTTGTTGAGTTGCCATTGGAGGAACTGTTTGAGGCCACTGTTGTTGTGGTTGAACCATCATCTGAGACACTGTCGTCTGTGGTGACCACACTGGATTAGGTGCACTATACTGTGGCACTATTTGCATCTGAGGATAAGGGTAGGGAACTGTCCCTGGGACCGCATTTGATGGGTATACCATTCCAGGCATAGGAGGAGGTAAGACTCCTCTTCCTAGAGTCATTGACAGCCTTGCTTCAACTTCGTCATACAATCTTGCACCTTCGACTGCAGCTTGCAGATTGACTGGTCTTCTCAATTCCACAAACTTGCAAACTTCTAGTTGTAGGCCCCTGAGAAACACTCCTTTCTGGATACCTTTATCGAAATGATGGTAGTCCATCTCTTCAGGATGGATTCCATTCGCGAGACATAAGCTTCTACTCTTTCTCCAGAGGATTGACTTAGGTTCATGAACTCCTCTTGCATCCGCTCTTCAAAACCTTCACACCTGAATTTAGTGAGGAAGGCCAACTTTCCCATGTGCCAAAAGTTCTTGCTGCTTGTCTCTCATACCACTGAAATGTCACGCCCTTGAAAGTGGCGGGGAATATTGCTAACCAATGCTCAGGGGTTCTAGCATTGTTAGCCACACATGCTACCATAAACTCTGCTACATGAAGATCAGGGTCTTCATTGTACTCTCCCTTAAAAACTAGCAATGGGACTACATTTGCTGGCCTATCATCAATATTTCCAAGACGGATCTAACTAGGAAGGGGACCTTGAGTCGCCATGGGGACTTTTGTAAAGAGTGCTTTTAGGGCGTCAAAGGAAGCTTCTGCTGTGAGCTCGTTCTTAGCTTTGATTTTGCCTTCTCTCTTCTCATGTACCTCTGGACTCGTTCCAACACTTGCCTCTTTATTGCGTCATTCATCAGGGGGTTGGCTTCAACCAGTTGGTCTGGACTCAATAGGATAGTGTTAGAGGGAGCTTCAGTCTCTGATAGATTCTCTGGCCAATATCTCCTCTACTTCCTTCTTTTCAACATCTCTGAATTTAGCTTTCAAACCACTACAGAGGGGAAAATATTCTGTTCTAAAAGTATCAAAACTCATTCCTCTTAGGATCGTTGTTGCGTCATTATAATAATGCCAGCTTCTGAGGGTTTCAACAGTGTATGTTGTGAAAAATACTCTATCTACCAACTTCTAGTGGGTTGCTAATTGAACAAACAGAAGATTATCAGTACACCAAGCATCCCATGTATCTTGCTGTTGAGCATCCACGAACAAATTCCAACTTTTTTCCTTCTTGTCTTCGTGAACCTCTACAGACCAAGACTCCTGAAGCTTCTTCACAATCTCCCATTTGATGATGTCTGGAAACTTCTCAATGAATATCAAATCTTCCAGGGATGGTCATTCTCTCTGTTTCTACTCTTTAGTTTGTTCCCAAACAGTTTGCTACCAAGATGCAAGTTTCTGCTGCTTCAACAGGAAGAGGAAACAGTCCACCACATAGAGCATGCATCATGATGGTCATGTGTTTCCACCATTGTGGGATGAACTTCTTGTGGAAAGTGGCTTTGATAATGAGAAATTCCAACTCTTCAGTGGAAGAAGGAACTTTACAAACATCCATTTAATTCTTCTCTTCTTGGCAATGCCATTTCCTTCATTTTCAGCCTCTTCTAGTGCTTGTTGATGGCAAGGTTCCCCGGCTGCGCACCAAAAATATGGAGCCCCAAGAGGAACACCAAGGAAAAGGGAATTCTCTTGCAAGAAAATATATCTTGTAACATCAACAAGCTTTTATTTCATTCTTTTGATCATCAAAACAAAGAAAATAGCAAATCTTCACACAACATCATAGTAGATATCTCCCACGGATTTGATAGAATCAACCATATTCTCCAACATCTTCACAAAATCCATCAATAGAACAAAGAAAACAAAGGAATACACCATAGTTTAATGGAAACACATCACATATTATTCATCTTCAATATCTTCATAGTTCTCTCTCTCAATCTCTCATATACAATCACACTGTTTTGATAGATTTTACTATCTCTGACTCTCTCTCTCTCTCTCTCTCTATCAATAGTACATCATATCCTCACTACAATGCTCTCATAATAACCCTCAATAATCCTTCTTAGGTCGTGGATGCACCTCCCAAGAGGTATGTCTGATATAAAGTCACCAGAGCCAGTAAAGTGTCTTTTCACAGCTCACTACTGTCATTGTCACTTAGTCTTCTCTTCAGTCTTCAGTAGCTGTTTCTTCCACTTGTTTTAGCTCTTTTGAACTTAGATTCATCCTGTCCAAAGGTTAGAAAACTTTCCCAAAGTCACACATACATTCTACAGAACACTTACAGAAGGTCTACAGAACAATCACAGTACAGTGCCAGAACAGCTACAGTACAGTTACAGTACAGAGACAGAAGCTCTACAGAAGATCTATAGAAGGTTACAGAAGGACATCAAAACCTTGTTAAAGATACGGGATCTAGGACATGGCAATGAGTTATGGTGGATGGAAAGAGAAGTGTGGACTCATGATGGAGAAGACAAAGACATTGTTTGTTACACAAGTGAATTAGGTTCCAAGATTGAGACTTGGACTCAAACACAATCTTGTGTATGTGGACAATGACACTGACACTTCACTGAAAAGAAAAGAGTACTATCATTGCATTAAGAAAAGGAAGAAAGTACAATGCTTTATAGGAAAGTAGGAAACTGTAGTAGGCACCACTGTGCATATGGGATAGGTAAACCTGCATGTCCTTGGCCCTCAAGCTCCATACAAAGAGGCTGTTTAGTGAGTGTGATTGCTGAATCTCAACACCTCTCCTCAATCACAACTAGAAAGGCACAAAGTGTGTAGAGGCTGTAATGAGAACCACCTGCAAAGTGTGGGCACACCATAAACATGGTAGACACCAGAGGTTGTTGCAGAAAAGGCTAAGTGTGGGCACCAAAACATGATGGACATCCAGAGGCTGTAACAGGGGCCTCATAAAGTGTACAGGGACTGTAATGCCATGTTACATGAGGATTTTACAAAGATTATGGTAAGAAGCACTAGGGCAAGGAAATACAAGGCTTTTAAAACAGTCTATCAGAGTAATGAGAGTAGAAGGACTGATGAGTCTTGTCCTTCCGATCCTGGTAGTCTTCATCTTCATCTTCTTCTTCATCTTTTGGTCCATGGTCTTCTTCTTCTTTCACAGCTGCAAGATAGGCCTTTTGGGACCTCTTTCTAGTATGACAGAACTTCTCAGTGTGTCCGGTCCTTTTGCAGAAGTCACACAAGAGCGGTTCCTTTTTACCTTTGTATCTGTTATTTACATATAACATTTGTTCATCCTTTGAAGTGCTAGGCTCTTCTTTGCTTTTAAGTTTGTTTTCTTCCTCTAGCAGAGAGGCTTTAATGTCAACAAGTTGAGGATCAGGCATATTGGTTAGAGTGGTTGATACATTATCATAAGTAGGAGGTAGACTTTTTAACAAGACACCAATGCAAACATCTTCATCCATTTTTAGCTTTATCCCTGCAAGTTGAGTAAGCAGGCTTTCCATGTAGTTCAGATGGGATGCCAGGGATGTATGAGGCTTCATATCAAGTCGGAAAAATTCAATTAATAGACCATACTTAGATTACTTTGACTATGCACCAAATAAGGTATCCAATTTATCCCAAGTGTCATGGGACGTGTCACAAGCATCCACATGATGGATGTAGCTGTCATCCAATTCCAGTTTGATGATGGCTTGTGCCTTGTCATCATTCTTTTGCCAAGTAACTGCAAGGTCCGCATCTCGAGGTTTCTTCTCTTTGCCATTTGTGATGGCCCAAAGACCCTTCTTCATCAGAATGAGCTTGATGCGGGTTTGCCAAGTGTGAAACCCGACTCCTTTGAATCGAGAATTTGGAGAGTCTTTTCCCATGTTGAGGTTTCAAGATCAGCAACAAATCAACTCTAGAATTCTGAGATTTTATTAGTAGAAGAGCAGATTACAATGTGTCAAGAGACACAAGTAATGACAGTGTGAAAACACACTATGTCTGTGTTGATGTTGAGCTTGATTCTTCTTGTTCGGAATCGTTCGATCGTTCTTCAATCTTCTCAGGTCCTTCCTCTCCTTGATTTGGTGCTGGGACAGTGGATTAGAGTGGGCTTTAAGTTGGTAAAGTGTCAGGAGTGAGAAAATGAGAGAAAAAAAGAGCTTGGAGATTTTGGCTATGGTGGAATTAGGGTTTTTGAGACAGAGGCCTAGTTTTTTTCAGATTGCAGGAGTTGTAGTTGATCATTTTCAAAACTTTTTACATGTCTAGGAAGCTTATGTCAAGGGCTATCAAAACCCCATGGAAATCGTCTAGATCGTGGGCAGCACGGCACACGCAGAGAGCTTGAACAGGGGCGGCGCAGATCAGGATAGCGATGGCGAATTTCCGCAATGATGGAGCTGTAGGTCACTAATGTTGGTGTTTAAAGTGACAGGACGCAACGCCCTGAGCCAAGGAACATTTCTCCAGAAGAAGGTGTTTTGAAATATTGCATGTGGAGGGAGATCAAGAAGCTCCACTGAGGCAGGGTGCAGGTTTGGCTATAGCTGCCACAGGTCAAGTGGAGATAGAATTCAAAAATGAGCTCATTAGTTGGGACTGAGTTGGACTTGAGTGAAGAGGAGCTGAGAGAGGAGTGAAATGAGCTAGGCCATGCCCGACTGCGCTCTCATACCATGTTAAAGATACGGGATCTAGGACATGGCAGTGAGTTATGGTGGATGGAAAGAGAAGTGTGGACTCATGATGGAGAAGACAAAGACACTGTTTGTTACACAAGTGAATTAGGTTCCAAGATTGAGACTTGGACTCATAAACACAATCTTGTGTATGTGGACAATGACACTGACACTTCACTGAAAAGAAAAGAGTACTATCATTGCATCAAGAAAAGGAAGCAAGTACAATGCTTTATAGGAAAGTAGGAAACTGCAGTAGGCACCACTGTGCATATGGGATAGGTAAACCTGCATGTCCTTGGCCCTCAAGCTCCATACAAAGAGGCTGTTTAGTGAGTGTGATTGCTGAATCTCAACAAACCTCATAACTCATACTCAAACCATTCCAAACTCTCAAAAACTATTCAATAAGCTTTCACAAGATCTCAATCTTCATCAATCATCAATCCATGCTTCATACAGAGGACAATCAGAACAAAACAGAAGCTATATAGAAGGTATACAAAACCAATCAAAACCTATCAGAACATCACAGAACCTCATATCTCCACTCAAAATCATCATAACACAATATTAGTGAGTTTGGGAATCTCCCAATTCCCATTTTTTGAATACTAAAAAGGTGACACCCAGATAACATGCCCATAAGTTTCTCAAAACCATATGATGCGAGATATCATTGGAAAGTGCTTGAAAAATGGAATCTATTGAGATATAAAATGCTTGATTTGGAGTTATAGTGTTCAAGTTATGAAAAATCCAAAGATTTGACCATGTGTCCTAAACTTATGGGAAATTCCCATATTCCCCAATATGGTGTTTCATGAACTTCCAAAACATAATCAACATCATCCAAAACACTCTCAAATACTTCCATTAACAATCAAGCATCACTCTAAATCCACCAAAAATCAATCATTCAGACCTCAAAAACAACAAAAATCAGTCAAAAATTCAGTCTTTTTCCACTCTCAACACTTTTCCACCCCTTTTCATTCCTCGTTTGAACAAGTCATTACAAGGCCATTAAGCCTTCCCCATGGCTTAATGAGTCTTATCGTGAAAGATTTTGAAACACCCCTTCCAAATTCTTGACTTCAAGGAGGGAGCCTTTCAAAAAAACTGCTTTCAACGGACGGTGCAAGTTATTGCGAAAGAAAGCCACAGTGGAATATCAAAAAGAAGTTGTTAAGCTGCCTCCACGGCGGAAATGCCTCCTAAGAAAGTTCAAGGCACAACCATGGGAGGGTCGTCTCCCGCCATCCATGTGGGTATCTCACCCCAAACCCAAGTTTTCCTTCCTAATTATTATTTGATATTGTTGTAATTCAATCTTGCAAGGTTAATTGTTAGAAATAGGATATATTTTCATCCTAGTTGTTCACGTCGAAGGAACTTAGTCATCAATACGTTTAAATGAAACATGCAAGTTAAGAAAGTATAAACGCATTTCTAGCAAATAGCTTATGCATTGAAATGAATTATAACTAGATTATTATCCATTAAAATAGTATACTTCGATTAAGCCTAGAAGTATAAACTGCATCTCGCACTATTAACCCATATCACAATGAATCATCATGGAAAGTGCAAAGCATGAAACGATTCTTACGATGCATAAACTCTATGAAATTATCGTTGTCAACTGCATACATTAGCAAGAAAAAGGTTGCTTATTTAGCATGAATTTTGTTCGCAAAGAAAAGGGAAGATTAGTTGAAATTTACCTAACCTATGCTTGACCTCAAAACCGATAAGTTAGGGTTTAAAAAATCAATTTACGCATAGTCAACGAATCATGTGGAAGTAATCTCGAAATTATCTTCTGGAGTTAACCAAATTGGCATAAACCTAAAACACCTAAGCTGCGGAGTACTCGTTGGAATAAGTTAAATTCCAAGAAATGCCTATACCTTAAATACTTGCCCACATTCACTGAATGTAGGGACAGTAAAATGTAATCGTAAAGTGAGCTAGGGTTTGTCCTACTAGTCTACGGGCGGAAAATTGGATTAGTGATCCCTATGGATTGCTGGATAGCCTTCGGGCGGATTGTGGATAAGCCTATGGGCTCGACTCTTTGTATTTCAAAGATAAATATGATAACCTATTAATAAGGAACTTGTCTGATATTGTTTTACTATGAGAAGCTGGTTGTTACATGTCCAACTAATGTGTTAGGTAATTAAATAACTAAAACAACCTGAGGAAAGCGGGAGGATGGGCCATAGGTCCAGTCCTATGGATAGGTGGTCTCGGTTGGTGGGGAACTTTTCTCAAATCATGATGGACAGTCAAAGAACATGAAAAACAAGAGCGTTGACCTAGAGTTATATTTGAACCCGATTTACGCTGTTTTAGGGGAACGGAATGGGACTATGCCTTATGGCAGAGAGGTTGAGCTTTGCATCCCTCTCATTTCCCATTCTCCTTGAACCAAGTGCAGCGTGAATCTGCTTCGGACCTGGTGTTTCTGCGTGAAGTAGTTCGCTTGGGTCTGACGCTAGTTGATGTTAGGAAATGACCAATAAGGAAAACCATAAGTTAGGTCGATTCTAAGTGGGAACGGCCGAAATACTTCCGCTACGTGGTAGACGCGGGAAGCCCTAGATCGCAAACCCTGTAACATTCCATGGGAGTGCCGGGCAGAGCTTTCTAGACATCCTTTCCGATGGACTGCTAAGACGTGTCTTGAAAAATACAAGTGGAGTTGGTATCAGAGCCAACCAACAATGGAATTGTTTTATGAGATCTTAATAAGTTGAAGTAAAGCAAATGTTGCTGTCCAAACATTTCCTTACCTTCAATGCTGTCTTGCAGAATTACGAAGCGTGGAACAAGTTCTTAGTATTTCGAATCATGTTTATGACTGCAATGCATTCTCCGCATTATCGACAAAGGGTTGAGATGATGAACATCCTGGAGCAAATCTATAATCCATCACCCTTGTACATGGAACGAAGATGGACGGGTGCTTCAGGAATCTATTATATAGCTGCCCACCGGTTTGCTTACCTACAAACCAACCTAAAGAGGATCAAGTGGTTGGAAGACCTGAAAGTCGTGAAGTTGTTCATTTTTGTGGAAGCTCACGTAAACTCAACTTTACATATTCGAGGTCAGAGGATTGAGATGAACTCATATGTATATGAGGAAGTAACCCATGTAATTCCCACCGACAGGATTAAAGTGTTGCGCCGCCATGAGAAGAATGGATTCCAACGGAAAGGATATCCTGAACTTCCAATGATTTACCGATTCTTGAAAATCCATGACCCAAAACCATACTATTATACAGTTCCTGTAGATAAATGTAATATAACGTTATTCTCCCCAAACTAAATGTAACAATTGGCTTATCATCACAAGAAATGTTGTATTCCGAAAGGGCTATGCCCATATAAATACAAATAAGACTTCTTTTTATCAATGTCTGATTGTGCATGAGAATTGATAAAAAGTTAAGTAGCTACATTGCTTACGTGATAGCAGAATTGAAGATGTAATATAAATCAATAACGATTATTGTATAATAACGTTAAGAAACCATTATCTAGGCACAACCCCAAGTACATGTTTCTAATTCGCCTCCTACATCAAGTACTGCTGTAATCCAGGAAAAGAAGTTCCTTTTCAAGCAGATTAAGCCACCCGAGTTTGACGAGAGAGGCAGATTCGTCCAAGCGGACACTCAAATTTGGATAGAATCCATGGAGGATTACTTCAAAGCAGTCGGTATTACACCCGCCAATCAGGCTATGCTCACCAAGTTAAAGCTCACTGGCGAAGCTAGGCTTTGGTAGAAGCAATGGTGCAGGGATCAAGGGATCACAGAGGGATTCATTACCTGGGAGAAGCTGAAGAAAGCCGTGCAAGGAAGATACTTACCACCTGCATACCACATGTAGAAAATGAATGAGTTCTATGAGCTAAAATAGTTGGGGCTCACGCTTGACGCATACTATTCTAAATTTGTCTCACTTCTTAAGTATGCACTACAGATGGACATGACACAACAGGTGTCCAAATTTTGTGCGGGTTTAAATCCACCAGTCAATACCCGTCTCGAATCTATGCATCCATTAGATCTTCAGGAGGCACTCATTTGAGCGGTGCCTATAATTCATGAAGTGCAGGCTATGCCAAGGGGTAACAAAACTTGGTCTTATAATGACCCGATCAGAGGAGCATTCAGACCTCAAATGAAGAGAGTTCAAGGTCATAATCAGAGGCAAAGAAAGAAATCAAGGACTAACAATGTCAACAACTTTGTTCCTACTCAAGGCAATGGTCGAAACCTCCGTTGTTTCCACTGCAACGAGCCCGGTCACTTCAAAAGGCAATGTCCCAAGCTTGGTGGAGGACATCGCCAAGCGCCTTTCCAAGGAATAGGCCGTGGTCAAGGAGCCGCTATCCGAGAAAGAGGAAGAACTGCCTGCATTGCCAATAGGCAAATGTGCGAAGAAGAAGAGGATGATCTGACCATGGAAGCAGAATTCGAAGGGGTGACAATCCATGCCGCTCTACATAAGAAAGGGCCGAATCACCAGTTCTCGGTGATTTAGACACCGTCAGACTATCAAGGTAAAGGTTTCAAGACCTTGATTGATTGTGGCAGTACACATTCCTTTATCTCACCAACATGTGCAAAAAGATTAGGAATAGCCACAGTAGAAGCACCTACCCTGCTTGTGGAATTGGCAAATGGTCGTGAGGTTACTTGTACCAGGCAAACTGCTAAGGTGGAATTCTTTCTGGGAGGAAAGAAGACTTAGGTCGAATTTTAGAGTCATTAATTAAGGTATCCATGAGTGTCTACTCGAAATGGATTGGCTTAAGCCTAATGATGCCCACATTCATTGCGGTAAGGGTCAAGTTTCCTTTCGAAACTCTGAAAGGAATTAGTCACAACCCAAGGTGAGCCTGGAATACCAAGAATCCAATTGGCCAAAGTATCTCGCATCCTAAAAGGAGTCAGAAAAGGATTACCTGTCTACTTGATCAAACTCAACAAGTTAGATCAGAAACAAGAGTCTAATGAAGGACCTTCTTGGCTAAAGGAATACACGGACGTATTTCCTGAAGAGTTGACAGAACTCCCGCCCCAAAGAGAAGTGGATCATGAGATTAAGTTAGTACCAGGGGCTGCGCCAATTGCAAAAAGATCTTATAGAATGTCCATACCAAAAGCAATTGAGCTGAAGAAACAAATCAAGCAACTACTAGATCAAGGCTACATCCGGCCTAGCATTTCACCATGGGGAGCTCCAGTACTATTCCAAAGAAAGAAAGATGGGACACTTCGACTATGTATTGATTACCAAGGATTTAATCAATCAATGGTCATTCAAGTACCCTATTCCTAGAATGGATGAGCTTCTTGATCGTCTTTAAGGTGCAAAGATCTTCTCCAAGATTGATCTCAAGTCAGGTTACTATCTGATAAGGATCAAGGAAGAAGATATTCCCAAAACTGCCTTCAATACAAGATATGGGCACTTTGAGTTTCTAGTTATGTCATTCGGACCTACGAATGCACCTACCACCTTCAACAGATTAATGCAGGATATCTTTAGGCCATACCTTGATGATTTCATGCTTGTCTTCTTTGACGACACTTTAGTCTATTCTAAACATGAAGAAGATCATGAACCCCAACTTTGGATTGTCCTTGAGACAATGAGGTCGCATAAGTTGTATGCTAAGATGAAGAAGTGTGCATTCTTCAAACACCAGATTGAATATCTGGGATTCATAGTATTAGCAAAACGAATCTCAGTGGACCCAGGCAGAGATGTGCTTGAATGGCCAATACCAACATCTTTAAAGGAAATACGTAGCTTTTTGGGATTGACAGGATGGTATAGGGTCTTCATCAAAAACTATGCTTTGATTGCAGCATCTCTGACGGACTTACTAAAGAAGCAAACTTACATTGCATGGTCAACTCCCGAACAAAATAGCTTCAATAGATTAAAGCAAAGTTTGGTATCAGCACCTATTCTAAAACTTCGAGACCTCAATAAAGAGTTCGAGGTAGTAACTGATGCTAGCATACTTGCCTTGGGATGTGTGCTCATGCAGGAAGGTCATCCTGTAGCATACTCTTCAAGGAAACTTAAGTATCATGAGAGGAATTATGCTACGCATGATCTGGAATTACTAGTTGTCATCCATTCTCTAAAGCTTTGGAGACACTACCTGTTGGGTAACAAGTTTACACTAGTAACTGACCATAAGAGTCTCAAATGGATCTTTACCCAAAATGAGCTCAACATGAGGCAAGGTCGGTGGATTGAAGTGTTGGAGGAGTATGACTTTGAAATCAAGTACCGACCAAGAAAAGAGAATGTAGTTGCCGATGCACTCAGTTGCAAGGCATTCCTTAATTCCCTAATCCTACAAAATCCATCAACAAAGCCAGATCTCTAGCTACAAAAGTATCTATGCCAAAAAACCCTATACTTGAGTTAGCTAGAGAGAATGCATGCCATGATTCGGCCTATCAAAAGATGCTAAAGGAAATCTCCATCAAGGAACAGAGTCAAAAGCTGCAGGCCAAGTATCATGAATTCTCTATTAATAATGGACTTGTCTACTATAGAACAAGGCTGTGTATACCAATAAGCCAGTCACTTAAGTAGAAGATATTGTGGGAAGCTCATGATTCCCCTTTCGCAAGACATCCTGGCTATGCCAAGACTCTCAATGCAGTTAGGAAGAGCTACCATTGGGAGAGGCTTAAAGGTGACGTTCTCAAATATGTCACCGAGTGTTTGTCTTGTCAACGTATCAAAGTTGAACATGTCATGATGCCAGGGAAAGTGCAACCGCTTGACATTCCCCAAATGAAATGGGAATTCATCAGCATGGATTTTGTTGTAGGCCTACCCCAAGTCCAGGGAGGATACAAGTCCATCATGGTTGTGGTTGACATGCTCACTAAGGTTACACACCTTATTCCAATAAAGACAAACTATAAAGCCTCAGACATTGCAAGATTGTTTATCAAGGAGATATTCAAGCTACATGGTTTACCCAGAAGAATCATTAGTGATCGTGATTCTCTCTTCACGTCACACTTCTGGAGAGCTATCTTTGAAGCTATTGGGACTCGACTCTGTTTTAGCACCTCTTACCATCCCCAAACAATGGCCAAACAGAGCGAGTAAATCAAGTCATCGAGGATATGCTTAGGGCATACTGTTGTCGTGAGCCAAAGAGGTGGATTCAATACTTGCCTTTGGTTGAATTTGCATATAATGCTTCTTACCAACAAAGCATTCAAATGACCCCTTTCTAGGCATTGTATGGCCATGACTGTCGAAGTCCCCTAAACTTTTCAGATCCAACCTTAAGCGTTGAAGCTTCAAGGCAGATGTTGGAAGAGATGGATGACCAAATAAAGTCAATAACACAGGACATCCAAGCTGCCAAGGATAGACAAAAGGCATATGCGGATTTGAAATGTCAAGATAGAGTCTTCGAAGAAGGAGACATGGTCTTCATTTGCATACGCCCTAAAAAGAGTTCCCTATCCATAGGAGATTGCAAGAAGCTAAGTCCAAGGTATTGTGGACCGTACAAGATCCTCAAGTGCCTAGGACCTAATGCTTATAAACTGTAACACCCTGAGAACCTAAAGGTTCATAATGTATTCCATATCAGCCTATTGAAAAAGTGTGTACCTAATCCTAACCATGTACTTGATGACCAACAAGTTGTAATGCCTAGTCAAGGAGTCCTTGAACTAAGGCCTGATAGGATCTTAGATGTTAGGGAGAGACAATTAAGATCTAGAACCTTGAGAGAATATCTCATCTAGTGGAAAGATTATCCCGAAGAGGATGCCACTTGGGTAGATGAAGACACTTTCAACCATCAATATCCCAAGTTTATCTCGAGATAAGGACATCTCGATTCCTCTAAGGGGGAGAGAATGTAACGTTCTAAATTTCTTTTTTCTGCATGAACTACCTCTATTAGGAAAATAAAGATATAGAAAATTTTAAGGATAATGGAAATTTTTTTATTCCCCTCATTTTCCCCCAGCCGACAGTCGTGCTGGAGGGGGAGGGGAATAGAAGGTATACGAAAGCTCTTCAGTGGAGCTCACTGGAGTAAAATTGCTCTGTTGGTGCTGATGCGTAGGGGAGGGACGAACCTCTCCCTCCCTCTTAAAAAAAAAAACACAGTAGTCGGGATGATGGGAAAAAGGGGGGGGACACAAGGAGGAGCCAAGAGCCCGGATGCCGCCAGTTTGAGGGAGGAATCGGACGGAATACATGAGGAGTGAGGGGCCATTCTAAACTCCGAGGGAGAGAGAGAAGGGTAAAGCCAACGCCGTTGCCGCCCTGCATAGTGAAGGAGGGAGGGACGCCTCGTCACCACTCTGACCGGACGGGGTTGTCAAGCCGTTCACTGCCGCCTTTAGTCACCGTCGGATGGCTGGTTACCCCCCTGCCCACGTGTATGTGGAAGCTTTAAAGCTTCTAAGTGGCCCTAAGCCCCCTTTCCCTTGGAACCACCCTCCCCCCCCCCCCCCCCCCCAAAGCCCCCTTTCTCTTGGTCCTTGGAACCCACCTCCTCTGTGTTTTATAAATCTTAAGCCCCTTTTACCCCCCTTCTTGTGCCTTCTAAAAGCCTTTTATTACCCCCTGCATTTTAAGCCCCTCTCCCATGGGTGTTGGAACCCCGTGTTTAACCCTTAAGATCCTTTCTTTTGGGCTTATTACCCTCGTGATTTAAACCTTTAAGACCCTTCGTATGGGCTTTGGACCCTTCCCCTCCCCCCCCCCCCCCCCCCCCCCCCCCCGGTGCTTTTAAGGTTCACTTAGGCCTTTCCTTAAGCCCCTTTTCTCCTAATTTGCCTAAGGTTTTTTAGACCCTTACTTATAACCTTTACGATTATTATTTTCCCTTGGAGCTCTCCCGCACCTTGTGTCTTTTCCACCCCTTTTCATTCCTCGTTTGAACGATTCATTACAAGGCCATTAAGCCTTCCCCATGGATTAATGAGTCTTAGTCGTGAAAGATTCTGAAACACCCCTTCCGAATTCCCGACTTCAAGGAGGGAGCCTTTCAAAAATCTTCTTTCGACGGCGGTGCAAGTTATTGCGGAAGAAAGCCACGACGGAATATCAAAAAGAAGTTGTTAAGTTGCTTCCATGGTGGAAATGGCTCCTAAGAAAGTCCAAGGCGCAATGGTGGGAGGGTCGTCTCCTGGCATCCATGTGGATATCTCACCCCAAACCCAAGTTTTCCTTCCTAATTATTATTTGATATTGTTGTAATTCAATATTGCAAGGTTAATTATTAGAAATAGGATATATTTTCGTCCTGGTTGTTCATGTCGAAGGAACTTAGTCATCAATACTTTTAAATGAAACATGCAAATTAAGAAAGTATAAACGAATTTCTAGCAAATAGCTTATGCATTGAAATAAATTATAAGAGTAGATTATTATCCATTAAAATAGTATACTTCGGTTAAGCCTAGAAGTATAAACTGCATCTCGCACTATTAACCCATATCACAATGAATCATCATGGAAAGTGCAAAGCATGAAACGATTCTTACGATGCATAAACTCTATGAAATTATCGTTGTCAACTGCATACATTAACAAGAAAAAGGTTGCTTATTTAGCATGAATTTTGTTCGCAAAGAAAAGGGAAGATTAGTTGAAATTTACCTAACCTATGCTTGACCTCAAAACCGATAAGTTAGGGTTTAAAAAATCAATTTACGCATAGTCAACAAATCATGTGGAAGTAATCTCGAAATTATCTTCTGGAGTTAACCAAATTGGCATAAACCTAAAACACCTAAGCCGTGGAGTACTCGTTGGAATAAGTTAAATTCTAAGAAATGCCTATACCTTAAATACTTGCCCACATTCACTGAATGTAGGGACAGTAAAATGTAATCGTAAAGTGAGCTAGGGTTTGTCCCTAAGAATCTTACTCCATCCCCTTCTTCAGGAAATCTGATTATCAAACCCGTCACAGTCACTAACCAACTGAGGTGGTTGAGATATGGAAGTGTTAGGAGAGGGTAGTGGAATAAGGAAAAGTGGATGAAGGGAAGGATAGGAAAAATCATAAAAAGAGGAAAAGGTTAAAGAAGGAGTGGCAGAAATTTGTAAGGAACCACTAAGGAAGGGTGTTAACTGATAAATAGGAAATGTAGAGGGTACATTAATGGAGGGAGAAGGACAGGGCGGAGAAGGGGAAAATACCCTATCCTCAATAAAGGAACAATATGTAAAAATGGGAATTTGAGGAAAAGATGAAGGTTGGAAAAGAAGGGGTAAAATAATGGTGGAATTAGATTGACAAAGGGAAAGATATATAGCATAGCGGTGAGCCATTTGTTGGTAATAGAGGAGGGTAGGAACAGAAGGTCCTAAGAGAGATCGTCTATGATAGGCATCAAAGAAGTGAGCTTCAAATGGATTATGTCTTGAAAGATAGGTTAAGAGATCCATCCTCAGTTGATTAGTACTCTGGGCAAAGGTAGGAGCTATGTTTTGTCTTTGATTTAGGACCACCGAATCAATCATGGGATGCCACGAATTATCATGACAATCAGCCACTTTGGAGGAATAACTTTGAAACATGTCAGCTATGCGCAACTCCAAATGATTGACATACAAAACAGCTTGTAAGACCACATCCCCCACATACCATGCCATATCCACCTCATCTAGAATTAACAAGTCTTCTCGTAGATACATGTATGACATCAACATGGTATCTGGCATGACAGAATCTTCAAAGACCATTCTGACTACCTCTGTCAACAACTCAGCAGACCATGCCCCACTCCAGCCATCCTCTGGAAAAGGTAAATCCATCGTGGAAAGCTTCATGTAGAAGACCAACTTCTGTAAGTGGTAGTGGACAAAGAAAGAATGGTCTGGTAGAACATATTCCTGAAACTGCTCAAAGGTAGACCATAACAAGTCCATTCTGGACTGCAATCTTTCCACTTTATCTTGGAATAGAGGGCACAAAGTAGCCTGTCTCTGAAGAGCAGCCAAGTCCTGTTGTGAAAGAGAAGGAATCAATGGAACATTAGGGCTTGGAGGAACAGAGCGGGACTTTGCAAGTTGATCTTGCAATTGCTTGATTTGGGAGGCTTGGTTGGCCACTGTGTCATTAGCAATATGTAAAGCTGAAAGTTTGTCATCTAAGATAGCTTGGAATTCCTTCGCTTCTCTGGACATCCTCTCCTTCTCTGCTGAAAGGCTAGTAACCTGTGATTGAGCCTCTAATAACTGGGACTTCAAAGGAGAAATATCATCGCTTTGGGTGGCAACCAGTTGGGTTTGTTGTTCCATTTGCTTAAATAAATCTGCTAGGGTATCCTTAGCAGAAGCTAACTCAAATGTTGCCTTATGCAACTGGTCCTTAGACTGCATGAGCTCTTCATAAAAGGACGCGTACAACTGTTGAACACAGGCGGTCACTGACAATTCAATGGAACTTTGAATGTCTTTGCAGAGGAAAGGAATGGCATCTCATGAGACTAGATTGTTCAGGGAGGGAACTGAGATGTCCAATGATCCTTCTCGATGTGCTCGGAACAGGTTATTACAAGTGAGATACCTAGGGAGATCACTGCCAGAGGTAGCAGGGATGGGCACTGAAGGAAGTACGGAAGGAGCTTTATCCGCTACCCTCTTCAAGCGTTTGCGCTGTATGACGTGGGGAGGCGGAGAATCATCATCCTCTATGTCAATGGGTTCTGACTCATCTGAAGGTGGAGGAGGAGGTACTGGATCTGATGGAGGAGGTGGAGGCATAGTCTTCTGTAAACCTGAATAGGTCAAGAAGGCAGACAAATATGATCCATATGTGACATTGGTAACATTACCTCTGGTGACTTTGACGAAATGCTGATCCATTTTAGTGAGGAGCTAAGTGCTCCAATCAATAGCAACTCCTTTCAACACCATCCTGGAAGCTGTAAAAAGCTCTTTGGACAAATAGTGGGATGGCGTTTTGGCAGGCATAAACCTGTCCTGAAGAAACTGATAGATCGTCTTCCATACGGGATCAGTGATCATAGAAAAGGAAACTCCTGAAGAGTTTATCACCTTCTTAATATCCAGCATTTCCCTTGTCTGCTTTTGCAACAGCTTTAGAATCTCTTCATTAGAGAAGAGCTGACGAGTGGTCACAAAAGGTTCACCTTTGAAGGGTAGAGACAGACCCTTCCCTAAGCCTCGAGGTGTCAAAATCATAGAAATTCCTTGAACTAATCCTGTCTTCTTGCTGTAAGAGGCCAGAAACTCATCACATAACGACAGATCCTCTGGAAGCAGTGGAAAAGAAGTAGCCACAAAAGCAGCAAGTCCCGCCTTCGTGAGAGGCTCAAAAGTAAGTAGGGAAGAGTAATCCCTACTAACTAGTGGGATGTACTGGATAGGGGGAGGAGCATGAGAAGGCGCAATTCAGATGGTTACACACACACCACAAACACAGACAATCAAGGAGAATGCCTGGAAGGGGTGTGTATGTAATGCAGAAATGCGCTCTCCGCAATCCAAAAATATCTGGATTTTTTCTCTAGACGGTTAGTGGGGATATTGGATGAAAAAGGTTGTTTGTTATTTTATTGATTTGTGGTTTATTTCTAAGGAATTTAGGTGTGAAATGAAATATTATGATAGCTGAGAAAAAGATACCAAAAATAAATAAAAATGGGAAGGAAAGGGTTAGGAATTTTTCAGAAATTAAGTGGGAATTTTTTAGTATTTTAATGAATTTTTATCATATTTTTGGGTAGTTTGAAAGATTTTAGAAGTTTAAAATGGGAAAAAATAGTTTTTTCGGAAATTTACAGGTTGAGAAAAATATGGCCAGGGATTGTAAAAATAAAAGGAAAGTTTACGAGATTTTTCTGGATTTTTTCAGAATTGAAATGAGTTTTTAATGAGTTGTTTTGTATTTGTCAATGTTTTTGTGTGTTTTTTATTTGTTATTGAAATAGAAAAAGGATTGACGGGTGTGTTAATTAAAAATCTGGGAAAAATACCCAGCAACAGGCTGCGTGGCAGCTACGTGGCAGCAACGGATGAACAACGTCCCGCACCCACGCACGATCAATCATGAACAATCACCAGCTCCCGCACGTGCGCACACAGCGATGCGTATGTCGATGTCACGAGGGTGTTGATAGGTGGGACGGGGGTTGATGGAGGGGGTTGCGGTGGTGCCGCCGTGCAGCGGGGCTGCAGCGTGGGACAGGGGGCTGTATAGGGGAGTGTGTGTTAGGGGGGCACGTGGGTAATGGGGGAATGAGGGTTTAGAAGGGGGGAAAGTGAGGGAATGGTGGGAATGGGGTTAGACAGGGTTAGGGGGTTGGGTGTTAGTGGGAGTGGGAAAGTAGATGAAGAAGGGCTTAGTGGGAGGAATGGGGGTGTAGGTGGGGGGTGTGAACAGGGGGCTAGGTGGGGGGTGGGTATTCTTGGGTAGGCAAGGGGAGGGTGTGGTGGGGAATGGGGGAAAGGGGGCTTAGATGGGGTGGGGGGAAAGTGGGTGAGAAGGGGGGTTTAGAAGGGTGGGTTAGTGGGTGGGAAGGGGGGTTTAGAAGGGTGGGTTAGTGGGTGGGAAGGGGGGTTTAGAAGGAGTTAGGGTGGGCACGTGGAGGGGATAAACAGGGGCGCTCGGGACGAAGTGGGGAGGCCCACATCATGGCACACGACCACGTCACGGTTGGAGGGCGGGCAGGAGAGCGCCACGTGGAGAAGGAAGAGTCAACGGGTGAGGGGGCAGGAGACCGTGGCGGGCTCCGACGTCAGCGGCGGCGTGCAGGCGGTCGTCACGGCGGCCAGGGCACAAGGTGGCAGGCGTGGGCGTTGTCGGCGGCGGGCGGCAACTGCGGCGGTTGGCGGCCGCGGCGGACGTGCAGCAGCGACTGAAGGGCGTCAACGACGGCGGCGTGGGGACGTGTGCGGGCGTCCAGGGCAAGAGGCAGCGCGGGGCACGTGTGCGGGCGTCCAGGCGAGCACCACGTCAGCGGTGGCCACGGCGTAGGGCACGAGGTGGCAGGCGTGGGCGTTGTTAGAGGTGCCACAGGGCGACCTGGCAGGGCTGCAGGTGTCGAGGGCAGGAGGCGGCGCGCTGACGACATCGACGGCGGGGAGGAGTTGCAAGCTGCACGACGGCCACAAGGCGGAAGGGGTGGCGGCGGCAGATGAGGAGAAGAGGGAGGGAAAGGAGGGGAAGGAAGAAATGCAGGAGGAGGAGGGGAGGGGGGTACGCAGGGAGAAGAGGGAGAGGGAGGTGGTTGGGGGGAAGGGGTGGGCAGGGTCCAAGGGGGGTGGGCAGGGTCCAAGGGGGGTGGGGGGTGGGCAGGGCCAAGGGGGATAGGGGGTTGGGCAGGGCCAAGGGCGTGTATCCCCGTCCCGCGCACGTGCGCGGGGCGGGGTAAAAAAAATTTGCCGTGACGGGATTGAAATGGCGCTGGGATGACGGTACGGGTCATGCGAACACAACCGGGGCACGTGGAGACGTGTAAAATCGAAAAAGGGCGCGTTCATGCGCAAGACGGATGTGCGAATTCACGTAAAAATAAAGAAAAATTAATAACTCCCAATCCGGACGTCAAAACGAAATAGCGTAAAAACAAAAAGTGGGCAGGACGGCAGGCGGAAGAGAAGAAAAATATATGACGGAGATTCCGGGAGGGGTAAAGGGCGGTCACGTGCAAAAAACACAAAAAACGAACCAAAAAACGCAATTAAAAATTAATATCGAAAAATCCGTGCATCGGAATGAGGTGCAAAAAAAAGGAAAACTGTGCAGAAAGATGTGTCCGACAATCCTATCACATCAAAACAAACCCAAAATGGGATCGGAAATTAATATCGGACAAACCATGTATCGGAATGACACGCAGTAAGAAGGAAAAATGTCCGCAGGAAGGAGTGGCACAGGGTTATCATGTTAAACCGCAGTTCCGGTGGAAATAGGAGGGATTCACATGTAAAAAAACTCCAAAAAGACGCCCGAAAACGTAATTAAAAATTAATAAGTAAAAATCCGAAAGTCGAAAGAGGGTGGAGGAAAAAGGAAAAAGGTGGGGGAAGACACAGGGGACACAGCTATCAAATCAAATTGGAATTCCGATGCAAACAGGACAGGTTCACATGGAAAAATGTCAAAAATACGTACGAAAAAGTCGTAAAAACCGGAAAATTAATATTGGACAAACCGTGCATCGGAATGATGTGGAGTAAAAAGGAAAAATATCAGGGGAAAAGTGGTTGGCACGGCTATGATGTCAGAGCATGGTTCCCAAGCAAGAAAAGCGCGTTCACATGGAAAATCGGCTAAATTATACAAAATGCTTAAAAAATTAATAACTCAAAAACCGTGCACCGGAACAAGGGTAGGTAAAAAGGAAAAATGGTCAGGGCAAAGAGAGGAACAGGGCTATGAGGCTAGATGTGGACTTTAGGGAACGTAGGGTGCTTTCACACGGCAGGACCTCAAAATCAGGGAATGAAGGAAAACTGCAAGGGAACAGCCCCAAGGGTGGGTGGAACATAACCGGGTAGATGGAAAGGGATCCCATTAGGGTAAAAGCAAGTCATGGCATACATGCATGAGCAGGGTAAGGCATATGCAGAAAGGTATGCACTGTAGACGCGCAGGGATGCGTCCCCACACTTAAGACCTTAACGGATAGGGTTAACCGAGCAACAGGGACCTAGGACCACGCCACAGATCATCCACTAATGTCCCCACACTTAAAACATGACTGTCACGAAGAAACCAAAGTGTAGAGTTAGAAAAACTTGGCCCGTTTCGTCAAGAATCAAGGTTGAGTGTTGATGGCATGTCCAGTGTGGTTGTCGGCGCTGGAGGGACCAAGGCATCTTCTCGGCACACGTTTGTCATGGCAGGGACCACGGGGCAGTACCCAGGGAGGTAGCTGATGGAAGGAATTGCACGAAATTCGTCGATGATGAGGGATATTGCACTCAACTCACAGTCACTCGAATGAAATGAAAGAACAGTCACTCGCCCCATAATATCACTCGAGGAATAATGATGGAAACCCATATCTCATACCCGGTTGAGGAATCAACAAGGGGGAATGGTGCAGAAAGAGTATGCCAGGGTGCACAGTTGATGGTGCAGTAGTGCGTCCAACCCATCTGGCATAGGTGCAAGGAGGAAGGCAAGGGAGCCTTATGGTGCAGTATACAGAACAGGGTGATGTGTCTTGTGATGACAGCAAAGACCCATCCCGTGGGTGCATAGGGAAATGGGAACATACCTGACTCCAAGTGTCGTAATGTCCCTCAATCTCACCTCTCGGTAATTGATTGAAGAAACTCCAGTCACACTCATCCCACCCTCTGTCTCACTTTCTGTTGATAGATACAGGAGGGCAGTCTTTTCCTGAAACCCATTGATGTCATCCTCATAGTCACTTGTGCAAAGATTGTATGCCTTGTGCGCATTTGATGGTGCAACAGTGCATCCCGCCTTGTGCCGGCATACGGTGCGAGAAGGAAGGCCAGGGAGCCTTATGGTGCAGTGCACAGAACAAATTGTGCTTTGTACATTGAGAGGCCCATCCCATGCGTGCAACACTTCATTCACACTACTCACCTCTCATTTGATGTGAAGGGAAAAGATTGGTCTCTCGCCCCACCCTCTGTCTCACGCTCTGTCGATAGTTACAGAGGGCAACCCATACTCACTTCCCCATCCGGTTAGGATGAAAGCTCACATCACTCGATTGTTTGTCGATGAAGATCGCGTCATCAGTTGTTGAAGAGGCGTACCCAGGGAGGTAGCTATCAAATCGAATGTGGTATTGGACATGAATATGTCGTCTGCTAGAGGACAGTTAGACACTTTGCAGAGAGACCCAGGACACAGCGTACCAAGGGAGGCAGCTTCGGAATTGGATCCTGGGAATATCAATTAATGAATCCACGTTCTGGACTGCTGGGTGTTGCCACCTTTTCCACAGCCAGCTTCCCGCCCAAGGGTGTTTACCACCTTTTCTCGGAACGAGGCCTGCTATGACAGGGAATTGCTTCCTTTTCTCTCATAACAGATTTGTTTCTTTTGTTTTTTTTTTCTCTTTTCTTTTCCCCTATTCCCGAGGGTGTTTCCACCTTTTCTCGAAGAATAGGTCGGCATGACAGGGACCTAAGTCCTTTTCTCCCATGACCAATATGTTTTGTTTTTTTTTTCTTCTTTTTTTTTTTCAAATTGAGCAAGGGAATGGTAGAAAGACCATTTGTCAGAACCAACCTCGCCATTGATGCTGGTGGAAAATAGAGGATAAGAGATCAAGGCTGGAAGGGGGGTTTGAGGGGACAGAGGGTTGCGTCCACTTCATCAGGAGTGACTGAAGAACGGCTATCATAAGTAGCATCATAAGAAGTACAGTGCCGTGCCAACGAGGAAAAAGATCAAGTGTCCGTAATTGTCAAGATCCCCAAGGAGGGAAGTACCTCTTCAGGCGATATCCATTGATCAGAAAGGGATCATCAGAGGCATCAACAGTCTGCACTTGGACAGAGCCATTAGGGTTGACGGCAAGTACCTTATAGGGGCCCATCCACCGCTGTTGAAGCTTGCTAGGAAACTTGCCAGAGCGTGAATCATAGGCTAGGACCAAATCACCTTCTTTGAACTCCTTGTGCTTGATGAAGCTGTCATGGTAAGCCTTACGTCGAGCTTGCGTGGCTTCCATGCACTGTAGAGCCATCCTACGAATTTCGTCCAAACATTCCAAGTGCAGGAGACGGCGTTGCAGTGAATTATCATCCCCCAAGCGCTCTTTGATGGCCACTCTTAAAGAGGGTAGTTCCAATTCAACAGGAAAAACAGCTTCTGTACCATACACCAACTGGAAAGGTGTCTGTCCTGTTGCTGCTTTATGGGAGGTTCTGTACGCCCAGAGGGCCTCTGTAAGTCGATCGTCCCAATCACGACGATGTGCGGCGATTGTTCTTGTCAGAATCGAGCAGAGGATGCGATTGGTGACTTCGACTTGGCCGTTGGCTCTGGGGTAATAAGGAGTGGACTTGCGATGGCGGATCTTATACAACTCTGTCAACTCTTCCATGACTTTGTTAAGGAAATGAGTACCTCTGTCACTTACCAGATCTAAGGGACTACCAAAACGGGTGATGATATTCTCGTATATGAACAGGGCCACGTTGTTACCATCGTCCCGCTTTAAGGCTTTAGCTTCACACCACTTTGTGACATAATCTGTACATACAAGGATGTATCGGTTCTGTTTCCTTCTGGTAGGAGGATCGATCGGACCTACGAAGTCGATGCCCCACTTCTCAAACGGCTTCAACGGAAGGATAGGTTGCAGTGGCATGGCACTTGTCTTGGTGGGTTTCCCCATTCTTTGACAAGCATCGCATCTTTTACAGTAATCATAGGCATCCTTGTGAATGGTAGGCCACCAATATCCTGCTAGCAGAGCCTTCCTGGCTGTAGCTTCTCCTGCAAAGTGACCTCCACATGGCTCGTCCTGGCAAGCCTTCAGAACAATCCCAGTCTCATCTCCTGCAACACATCTTCTGAGCACTTCATCTTTGCCTTTCTTGTATAGTGCACCACCTAGCAGGGTGTAGGGGGCTGATTCTAGTATGAGCTTCTTCCTTTCCCGACTAGAAATACCAAGAGGATACTGTTGGGTTGCCAGCAGATTGGCAATGTCTACATACCAGGGAGTTACAGTTTCTACCAAAAATAGGGAAGCATTAGGGAGGTCTGGATCATCCTGCTCCTCGTCTGCAGTTTGTGGGATACGCGACAGATGATCAGCCAGAACATGGGAACGACCAGGCTTAGTAATCACCTCAAAGTCGAACTCTTGAAATAGAAGGAGCCATCTCATCATTCGTCCTTTCACATCTGCTTTGTTCATCAAGAAGGACAGGGCCTCATGATCCACATAAAATTTAAAATGGGTGGATAGGAGGTAATGGCGAAACTTTTCCAAGGCAAACACCATTGCCAAGCACTCCAGCTCTGTCACTGTATAGTTCCGTTCCCTATCAGTGACTTTTCGGCTTGCGTAATAGATCGGTTGATCCAACTTCGAGGAGCCCTTCTGGCAGAGGACAGCACCTAAACCTTCAATTGATGCATCAATGTGTACATGGAACTCTTTCATCCAATCAGGAGGTTGCAGAATGGGTGCCTCTATCAGACACTGCTTCAGAGTGTGAAAGGCGTGGTCACATTCTTCTGTCCAAGTAAACTCTGCATCTTTCCTCAGAAGCTTGTGCAAGGAGGTTGCCTTTGTTGCAAAATGGGCTATGAACCTTCTGTAGTAACCCACATGGCCTAAGAATCCCCTCAACTGTTTGAGGTTGGTGGGTGCTGTCAGAGCTGCGGTCTTTTCAATCTTTGCAGGGTCTGTTGATATCCCTTGTGCAGAGACAATGTGGCCCAACAGAACTCCAGAAGAGACCCCAAAGATGCATTTGTCGGGGTTGAGGGAAATCCCATACTCCCGGCATCGGTCAAAGCATTGTTCCAGGTGTTCCCAGTGTTCACGGATCAAACTATAGACACAAAAGTCATCCAAATATACCTCAATAAAGTCGTGCAGATGATTTTGAAATGCAGCCATCATAACTCACTGGAAAGTAGCAGGGGCATTGCAGAGTCCAAATGGCATTACTCGGTAAGCGTAGGTCCCCCATTCTGTGGTGAAGGTTGTTTTGGATTGGTCTTCTTCTGCGATTTGGACTTGGTTGTATCCGTTGAATCCATCCAGAAGAGAATAAAGTTCATGTCCTGCCACTGTGTCCAATAGTTGGTCTGTGAAAGGGATAGGAAAGTGATCCTTCTTCGTCTTGGAATTAAGCTTTCGGAAATCCACACATATTCGCAATTTGCCATTCTTCTTGGGTACAACCACGATGGGTGAAACCCATTCACTATTTGCCACTGGATAGATGAACTCGGCTTCTAGAAGCTTCAGTAGCTCCGCTTTCACCAATGTGGAATAATTCGGGTTCATTCGCCTCTGTCGTTGCCGTACTGGCTTGGCATCAGGCTCCAAGTCAATATGATGTTGACATATTGTGGGATCAATCCCCTTGAGGTCTTTATAGGACCATGCAAACACATCCAAATTTTCTTTCAATAAGTTGTACAAGGTTGACAACTCCTCTTTTGGAAGGCTGCTACCCACCTTCAAGTGGCGTTCAGTGCCTTCTGCATCCACAAAGGTTAACTGCCTTTCACCTTCTACTTCACGGATGAAGGTCCCGCGGACGGCTTCTGGATACAGATCCGCCTCCTTCAAGGGAGTGGTGTCCTCTTCTGATGTCCCACTAGAACCAACTTCTTCTTTTGGTGGAGACTTAGGTTGCTCCTTAAGATGTTGGAATGGGATTAGAGCCGTTTCGGGTTTGGTTTCAAGATTAATTACCTCTTGGCTTGAAGATTCATCTTTTGATGATACATCCAGGAATGTCACATAACAGGGACCCTCTGATGCCTGTTGGGTTAGTTGGATTGGTGCTTGTTGGCATGGTGCATCATCATCATCTTTTTTGGCAAAGATGGGTTAGGACGGCATGAGCCACTGCTGAAAGACGGCTTGTTCTCCTTAATCCATTTCTTATAAAGGTTTTGCATATGAGAAGATCCATTTACTAGACCAAATGGTACCATCACCATTCTGTCCCATAACATGAGCTCGTCTGTTTCTGATGCTTCCGAAACTTCTTCTTCAAATGTATCCTCTTCAGGTGGGATAGACTCTTCCGTTTCACTTTCATCACCTTCTTCGTCCATATCATATTCATCCTCTTCTGTCTCTGTCTCTGTCTCTGCTTCTGCTTCTGTAGGAGCTCTGTAACAGAAGAACAGATTCTTTGTTTCCTCTCCTGTCTCTGTCTCTGTCTCTGCTATGGCCATATAACAAGGAGAGCAGTACATCCACGCTTCTATCTCACAGTCGGAAGTGATTTCCGAAGTCATTCCTGGTTCAGGCAGGAAGTATTCACCCATTGATAATGGCTTTGCATCTTTTGGAAGTCGGCTTACAGTATCCACTGTTAAGGAATGTGCCACTGTTTTCTTGGGAAGGATCTGTTTGACAGCATCTTCATCCGCTGATGTTCCATCTGTAGCCTCATTAGGGGAGTCAGAAGATAATTCCAAGGAGGTGGATCCATGTCCTTTTTGAGAACCATACAGTTTCAGCACCACTTTGTTGGGTCCTCTACCCAAGGTCAAGGTTCCTTTGAACCAATCCGTCCTTGCTCGGGCTTCAAAAAGCCATGGTCTGCCCAGTAACAGAGGGTAGGATGTACCATAAGAGTTTGGCTTCACCACCAGATAGGTTAGCCAATAATCTTTTCCAGCCACTATAGTCTTCACATATGGAAGAATGCCCAAAGGCTTGATTCTACTCTGATCCGCCAGTCTGATGAGCCATTGGGTGGGTTGCACACCTTGTAAGCCTAAATCCTTCATTGTAATATCCGTCATAATATTTACTGATGAACCACCATCAATCAGTGCATTTGAAATGAAGCAGCCTTCTATCCACACGCCAATCTCTAGAGTACCTGGATCTAGGAAAGCATTAGCCACATCCACTTCTTTTACAGGCTCTGAAGCCTTGTTGGACTTTGTTGCTATTGAGGGAGCCATCCTTAAGCCACGTCTTCTTGTCAGTATACTTTTGAACCTTTTCCAGTAACTGGGAGACAACATCAATAATTGTCGGAATGTGAGGTTTGGTTTAAAGGTATCTAGATCTCTAACTAGATCGTATTCCTTAATAGGATCCACTGGCTTCTCTAACCGGTTAGGGAATGGGGCAACACCCATTTTCATTTTCCCTCTTTCTTCCAATAGAGGAATTACAGGAACTTCTTCTGCCACTTGTGGCACTTCCTCTTCTTTTGTCTCCTGGACCTCTGGTCCTGTCTCTGTAACTGTCTCTGTAACTCTCTGTGGCACTGTAGTGCTCTGTACGACACTGTTAGGCTCTGTTCTATTCTGTTCTTCTGGTGGAAGATTGAACTTCACTGTTCTGGCAGGAGGGTTATTTTCTTTCTGGATAGGTGGTTCCTTCTGCTTTGCACCCGTGATGGAAGCAACTTCCAATTCCACCAAATTGGAGGTAGGTTCTTGGGCCTTGGCCGGACTATCAGTAGCACTGTTTTTCACTGGGACTGGGCTTGGACAGTCTATTGCAGTGCGGCCTTCTCCTTTGCATCGACTGCATAAGGGCTTGTAATCCACTAACCTTCTGGGATTTGGACAATTTGGTGAGATATGTCCCTTTTCTCCACATCTGTAGCACTCCACTTCTGATCTCTGACCACCGCCAGACTGTCTTCCTCTGTAACTTTGGGAAGGAAATCTTCTGGGTCCGAAATTAGGACCAAACTCTCTAGGCTTGGGTCCAATATCTTGTGTTGTCATTTTGGATTCCAGCAAGTTGAATCGTGCGTCTTCTTCCTTCCTTCTCCTATCATGCATCTCCTTCAGAGAGCAAATGTCGTCTGTATGGTTCTTCCACAAACAGTAGGAACAGAAGGCTCCAGGGATGGTTGGTTTTCGTATACATTCAGTGGCTAAATGGCCTGCTTGATGACACTTACCACACCAAGTATTTGACCGCATCACATCTCGTCCTGCTCCTGCAACGTTGGATATGCTCGTTGTGTTCACTTTCAACGTCTGTAGTTGCTCTGTTATCACATCCATCAACTCCTTTTTTATGTTTGCAACTGAGTTGGATAAATAATCCTTCAAGCTTTCTCCTCCTGACGTACTGGCAGGAGGGTTTTGAGGAGTCTCTGTAATCACTGCATAAACCGGTTGGACTAGTACAGAGGGGTCTCTGTTCTGGTTCTGATTCAGAGCTCCTGTTTGAACTGTTGGCTGTTGACTCCAGTTGGTAGGATTCCACTGTTGCTGCTGATTTGACATTGAGGACATTGGTTGGGACCATTGTTGTTGTGGGTGAACCATCATTTGAGGCATGGATTGTGGCCACTGTGGATTTGGTGCACTGTACTGTGATACCAGGGACATCTGTTGGTAGGGGTAGGGAACAGTCCCTGGGACTGCATTTGGTGAATACATCATTCCTGGCATCAAAGGAGGTAGGACTCCTCTTCCTGTATTCATCGCTAATCTAGCTTCCACTTCATTGTACAGTCTTGCACCTTTTGTTGCAGCTTGCAGTGTGGCTGGTCTTTGCAGCTCCACAAACTTACGGACTTCTGGTTGTAATCCTCTGAGAAACACCCCCTTCTAAATGCCATCATCTAGATTATGGTTAGTCCATCTCTTCAGGATGGATTCCATTCGTGAGACATAAGCTTCTACTCTTTCTCCAGAAGACTGACTTAGGTTCATAAATTTCTCTCTCATCTGCTCTTCAAAACCTTCACGCCTGAATTTAGTGAGGAAGGCCAACTTCAGGTCGTCCCATGTGCCAAAAGTTCTTGCTGCTTGTCTCTCATACCATTGAAACGCCGCGCCCTTGAAAGTGGCGGGGAATATTGCTAACTAATGCTCAGGGGTTCGGGCATTGTTAGCCACACACGCTACCATAAACTCTGCTACATGAAGATCGAGGTCTTCATTGTACTCTCCCTTAAAAACTGGCAATGGGACTACATTCGCTGGCCTGTCATCAATATTTCCAGGACGGATCTGGCTTGGAAGTGGACCTCCAGCAGGAGGAAGGGCTTGATGTGCCATTGGGACTTCTGTAAAGAGTTCCGCAAGGGCGTCCAAGGCGGTTTTTGCTGCTAGCTCGTTCTCAGCCTTGATTTTTGCTTTCTCTCTTCTCACGTACCTCTGGACTCGTTCTAACGCTTGCCTTTTTATTGCGTCATTCATCAGGGGGTTGGCTCCACTAGGTTGTTAGTGCTCCACAGAGGGTTAACAAAAGGCTTCAGTCTCTGGAGGACTCTCTTGCCAACATTTCTTCTACTTCTTTCTTTTCAACGTCCCTGAATTCTACTTTCATGCCACTGCACAGGGGAAGGTATTCGGTTCAGAAGGTGTCAAAATGCATACCTCTGAGCATTGTGGTGGTGCCATCATCATAGTAATGCCAGCTTCTGATAGTTTCAACAGTGTATGTTGTGAAAAACACTCTGTCTACCAACTTCCAGTGGGTTGCTAATTGAACAAACAGAAGATTATCAGTACACCAAGCATCCCATGTATCTTGCTGTTGAGCATCCACGAACAAATTCCAACTCTTTTCCTTCTTGTCTTTGTGAACCTCTACAGACCAAGACTCCTGAAGCTTCTTCACAATCTCCCACTTGATGTTGTCTGGAAACTTCTCAATGAATGCCAAATCTTCCATGGATGGTCATTCTCTTTGTTTCTGCTCTTCAGTTTATTCCCAAACAGTTTGCCACCAAGATGCAAGTTTCTGCTGCTTCAACAGGAAGAGGAAACTGTCCACCACATAGAGCATGCATCATGATGGTGATGTGTTTCCGCCATTGTGGGATGAACTTCTTGTGGAAGGTGGCTTTGATTATGAGAAATTCCAACTCTTCAGTGGAAGAAGGAACTTTACAAACATCCATTGAATTCTTCTCTTCTTGGCAATGCCATTTCCTTCATTTTCAGCCTCTTCTGGAGCTTGTTGATGGCAAGGTTTCCCCGGCTGCGCACCAAAAACATGGAGCCCCAAGAGGAACACCAAGGAAAAGGGAATTCTCTTGCAAGAAAATCTATCTTGTAACATCAACAAGCTTGTTTATCATGTTTCATGTGATCACAATGAAGAAAAGAACACTAGGCACAACAAATCTTCATACAACATCATGTAGATCTCCCAAGATTTTTAATAGAATCAACCATATTCTTCAATATCTTCACAAAATCCATCAATAGAACAAAGAAAGAAAAAGAATACAACATCTTTGAATGGAAATACATCACATAGTATTCATCTTCAATATCTTCATAGTCTTCTCTCTCAATCTCTCATATACAATCACTTTGTTTGAGTAGAATTGGCTATCTCCAACTCTCTCTCTCTCTCTCCATCAATAATACATCATATCCTCACTACAATCTCTCAAAATCACACTCAATAATCCCTCTTAGGTCGTGGATACCCCTCCCAAGAGGTATGTCTGATATGAAGCGTCACCAGAGTCACTACAGTGTCCTTTCATAGCTCACTACTGTCACTTCACTCCAGTCTTCACTTGAGTCTTTAGCAGCTACTTCTTCCACTTCCTCCAGCTCTTTTGCACTTGTATTCACCGATTTCCAAGGCTAGAAAACTTTCCCAAGCTACACTCTCATCCATCAGAACACATACAGAAGCATACAGAACAGTCTACAGAATAGTACTAGAATAGTTACAGTATAGAACAGAACAGAGACAGAAGCTCTACAGAAGACCTACAGAAGGTTACAGAAGGTCATCAAAACCACATAACTCATTCTCAAACCATTCCAAACTCTCACAAACTATTCAATAAACTTTCTCAAGATCTCAATCTTCATCAATCAATACTCCATCCCTCTTTACAGAAGACAATCAGAACAAAACAGACCAAAACATAACAAAACAGAACAAAACAGAAGGTATACAGAACTAATCAGAACCTATCAGAACATCACAGAACCACCAACAAACATCATGAACTTCCAAAACACCATCATTATCATCCAAAACACTCTCAAACCACTTCCAAACCAATCAATCAGCTCATAAAATCAACCATTCAGCTCTCAAAAACAACAAAAATCAGCTAAAAAACAAGTCATTTCAACACTCAACAATTATGATACTCACATGGCCACTGACTTATCACTTATTATATTTAGTTTGTTACTAGAGAATCTTATACAAGCGTTCACCTTTCATCCATATGGAAGAATGATTTGAAGGCCTTTATTTTACCAAGATTTTGCCCCTAATTAGTAATGGGGCCCTTAGGAAGTCTGTCCTTAGTCACATAGGATTTTGACGGTTCTTAGGAGCCTAAGAGTTTATTGGCCAAAGCCTCCCTGACACCCTCAACTCATCCTCCCAAGGGATTCCCCATGGAGTAGCCTCTTGGTGAAGGATTTCGTAGCTAGCCTTGGGGGCAGTCTCTTTCCTTTTATCCTATTGTAAATTTGGTATATTAAGATTTTGACCAATTCAATTAATCTTTCTAACTACATTAAGTCAACTTGATGCACCATTTACAAGTACAAGTAATTCTTTTTCAAGTAATATTTCTACACAATAGGAAGGTAATCATAGTAATGTTTTAACCTAGTAGCAATTATTTCCAACTTGGTCCTATCTCCTTCTCTTAGATTTTCCTAGTTTCTCTTTGGATTTTCCAGGTTCCTTTGATTTCTCAATTTTAACTAGCCTTGTTTGTTGGATTTATCCTTGGTTATTCTTAAACTTTAAAACCTATTTTGACCTTTGCCCACAACCTTTATGAGTCTAAATCTTTATTGAAGGTTGGTTGATTGACCTTATTATGAGGCTTGATTATTTTCTTTGACTCCTATGAGCTAGGATATGGTTAAATTTTATCTTTACTTGTGAAAACTAAGTTGGAAACGTTGGAATCTTGATTTTTACCTTGAAAGCTACGTAAGCTAACAAGGAAAGTATTTCTCATAGGAAATTTAGGCTTCTATTTTCTTGAAAGAGAATCATATTGGCATCATATTGGCTTTTTAGTTACTTTATGAACTAGGGTTCGTACTTTACTTTGTTATGTTGATAAAACGAGTTGATTGGAATATCCTAGGCTTCTAATGGCTACATACGTAATTTGATACTTTCTAATGGCTACGTATGCAATTTCATAGTTTTGACTCAGTTGATAACAATGAGATTTTCTCTATTTAAGAGGGGATTTTTACTCAATGAATTTAATGACCTACTTTTAACTAAATTAATTCCCTTTTTCCTATATTTACATGATTTATAAAAGCCAAGAAAAATATTGTTGATGCAATTACTTGATTCTTAATTCTTACTAAAATTTGTTGTGGATTTTCTAATAAACCTTTCTAAATTAAAAGTCGATTTATTTGATGCACTTTGTTTATATGTAGCCAAAGCAAGATTTAATTCGATGCATTGTGATGCTGTGAAATTTAGTCAGTAATATTAGTCAGCATACTTTATCTATGCTTGATGAATATGTCAATCTTGAACATCTTTTGCTTTGGCTACCACTACACAGAGAAAGCTTGCTCTAATCATATATGCCCTTTGGGACAATTTATGTGTAGGTTTAAAAGGCTCTCAAAAGATCTCATGCCTCTCTCTCTATCTCTCCCTTAATTTATTCTCCCTCTCTAAGTCCCTCTTTTCCTCTCTCTTAAGCTCTCCTCTCTCTCTCCCTAAAAAAAAAAGGCCAAACAAATCAACTAATCTATAATTTTCTCTCTTTCTCTATTTCCTTAAAGCAACCAAACCATAATTTCTCCTCTCTCTCTCTCTCTCTCTCTCTCTCTCTCTCTCTCTCTCTCATATAGAAATTTCAAATTTCATGATCAAGAAACTCAAAATTGTCCACAAAAAATTATATTATCATATATTCTATTTCTCTTGATCACACACACAAACTTTCTCACTCAAATTTGTTACAATAAAGCATGCATGTATGCAAACAACAAACACTACCTTGAAGCTATGGTATTCTTCAAGTATAGTGTGGAGCAAAGAGAGTGTTTAGAAGAGAAGCAAGCAAAGAAATTAAAATTCATGAAAAGTATGGATAGAAGCTCTTGTCATTCAGGTGTTTTTTAAACTTTCATTCTCACTTTCTCTTGATACACTCCTTCATATAGAATGTATAGCAGCAGAGAAAAGAAAAGTTTCATCTGAAGGGTAAATTTTAATAACATTGATATGCTCATTAAAACACACATCAAAATGCACACTATTACGAGCACTATTAATAGTGTCGAAAAGAGTTCTAGGACTCACATTGAGATATGCATCGAAATATTTAGTGAATATATATTTATGCTACCAATGGCAGCAACAATACTAACAACTATAACGCACATTTTCTTTTTGCACATTCTTTTTAAAAAATCACATAGATGTCCCCACCATATGTTGTAGCATTTCAGAGATGCTATCAGTTTTTTGTTGAATGGATGCTCAAAATGAAGGATATATTGGTAATTCTTTCAAATTATCCAACTCAAGAAATCTTATAAATGCCCTTTTCAAAGGATTTTTTAACTAGGAGGGATGTTATAATTGAGAGAGCATGTGGTTGAATCCGTTTTCAAGTGGTAAGTTATATTTTCTATTAGTAACAATTTCCAAACCATAAGCTACAACATGTCTATTATTGTTTGAAAAAATTAAACTTGGGATCATAGAAGTGACAAATTTAGACCTTCTCATAAGATGATTGGGGTACAAGTTGTGGATAAAAAATCTTGGGTCTTTATTTTCAAGTAGAACTTTTCTCTCATCATAGGGAAGCTCCAAAAGATGAAAATGGATTGGTTGTAAAGTAGCTTGTTAATAGTGCTACTATATAATCAAGGGAGGCACCTTTTCTTTAATTATGGTTGCTAGAAGTTGAACTTCTAGTAAAGGGTTTTTTAATTTCACACTTCTAGCAAAGCTTGAGAACTTATGTGCTTCATAGATTGTGGTGGATTCAAGCTTCTTTTTTTTGTGTGGGGAGAGTATACATCTATCAATGAGTTTTATGCCATCCCCCTTTCCCAAGGGGGCTACTAACATGATGAGTGAGTCAAGTATACATCTATCGATGAGTGTTATGCCATCCCCCTTTTTCAGAAGCGGGCTACCAACATGATGAGAGTGAAAGTCTTGTTCATAGCTATAATAATTAGTTCCCTCTAGTAATAAAATACTAAAGAGACCTTGATGAAGTCGTGCGCATCATCAATCTAGTTAGGATCATCGAATGTCAAAGTAAATGACTGATAAATATGTTGGGGATGTTGTAGATATTAGAAAGTGGTCAAATCGTAGGATTGAGCTATTTTTTCATATCCAAATTTATGGCCTCTAGCATCACATGCACATCTAATGAATGCACAAAGGTAGTTCATATAGTTATACAAAGATTTGACATCTTTTGTATCCTTGAGCATGAGTATGGATATCTTTAGTGATATATTGTGTGTGTGTGTGTGTAGCTAACATCTCTAAAATCCTCACGTGCTTTATTGACGTATATGTGTGTGTGTGTGGAAATCATTTGAACGAAATACTGGCTAAATGGTAATCGAATGCACGTCTGTGTCCCGATGGACTATGTAACTTGCACAAAGTAATCGCCCGATGAGACATCTCGATACAATGATTCAAAGGTCATCTTGCTAGATTAAAGCAAAAGAAACGATGAGCGCTTGCGCAAATCGGCACGACGGATGATCGATAGCTAGCGATAATTTGATCAGCGCGCGTAACCTTAAAGTTTGAAGGACGCGAAGAAAAGGATGGTCGGAAGCGGGAATGATATTACGAAGTAACAAGCTACAGAGAGGAGCAAAGATTGTAGCTGCGGCCTGTAGGTATACCAGATTCCAATTATATATATGTCGTACTACTATTGTTTCTCGATTCAGAGACGTTGTCCTACGGTTGGCTGCTATTAATAATACGCGATCATCAACGGGTGCCGCAGAAGGAGCCGGAGACGCCGCAGCCACGAACGATCTTGGAGATGATGGAGGAGCCGATGCCGGGCGGGATGTTCTGGCAGAGGCAGGCCACGGTGGCGGGCTTGATGGAGTGCACCACGTGGCAGCAGTTGCGGTCTGGGCGCGCACTGCCGCTCGCGAACTGGGCGCACGCTTTTGTACGTGGAACGAAGATGGACAGGTGAGTTAGGAATGTGCTGTATAGTTGCCCACCGGTTTGCATACCTTCAAACCAACCTAAAGAGGATCAAGTGGTTGGAAGACCTGAAGATCGTGAAGCTGTCCATTTTTGTGGAGGCTCACGTAAACTCAATTTTATATATTCAAGGTCGGAGGGTTGAGCTGAACTCATATGTACATGAGGAAGTGACCTATGTAATCCCCGCCGACAGGATCAAGGTGTTGGGGCGCTATGAGAAGAATGGGTTCCAGAGGAAAGGATACCCTAATCTTCCAATGACTTACCGATTCCTGAAGATCCATGACCCGAAACCATACTATTATCCAGTTGCTATAGATAAATGTAATACAAAATTATTCTCCCCAAACTAAATGTAAATAGTTGCCTTATCATCCCAAGAAATGTTGTATTCCAAAAGGGCTATGCTCATATAAATGTAATAAGACTTCTTTTTATCAATGTCTGTCTTGTCCATGAGAATTGATAAAAAGTTAAGTGGCTAGGATTCTCGGTTGATAGCTGCATTCGGTATGAAATATAAATCATAACAATTAGCGAGTTATAACGTTAAGAATCCTTTATTTAGGCACAACCCCAAGTACAAATTCCCAGTTCACCTTCTACATCAAGTACTGCCATAATCCAGGAGAAGAAGTTTCTTCTCAAGTAGATTAAGCCGCTTGAATTTGACGGGAAAGGCAGGTCCCTCCAAGCCGATGCTGAAATTTGGATTGAATCCATGGAGGATTACTTTGAAGCAGCCGGTACTGCCAACCAGGCTATGCTCGCCAAGCTGAAGCTCACCGATGAAGCTAGGCTTTGGTGGAAGCAATGGTGTAGAGATCAAGGGATCACAGAAGGATCCGTTACCTAGGAAAAGCTGAGGAAAGCAGTGCAAGGAAGATACTTACCACATGTGTATCGCACACAAAAAATGAATGAGGACTCACTCTTGACGCATACTACTCTAAATTCGTCTCACTTCTTAAGTATGCGCCACAGATGGACATGACACAATAGGTGTCAAAATTTTATGCTCATTTAAACCCACTAGTGAATACTCGTCTTGAATCTATGCGCCCATCAGATCTAAAGGACGCACTCATTCAAGCTGCACCTATAATTTAGGAGGTGCAGGCTAGGCTAAGAGGTAACAAAACTTGGTCTTATAATGACCCGAACAAAGGAGCATATAGGCCTCAAATGAAGAGAGTTCAAGGTCAAAATCGGGGACAAAGAAAGAAAGCAAGGACTAATAATGCCAACAGCTTTGTCCCTACCCAAAGCAATGGCCGGAACTTCCGTTGTTTCCACTGCAACGAGCCCGGTCATTTCAAGAGGCAATGTCCCAAGCTTGGAGGAGGACATCGCCAAGCACCTTTCCAAGGAACTGGCCGTGGCCAGGGAGCTGCTACCTGAGGCAGAGGAAAAACCACCTGCGTTGCCAACAGGGAAATGTGCGAAGAAGAAGATCCGACCATGGAAGCAGAGTTTGAAAGGGTGATAGTCCATGCCACTCTACACAAGAAAGGCCCGAATCGCCAGTTCTCGATGATTTAGACACCATCGGACTATCAAGGTAAAGGTTTCAAGACCTTGATTGATTGTGGCAGTACACATTCCTTTATCTCACCAGCCTATGCAAGAAGATTATGAATAGCCACAGTAGAAGCACCTACCTTGCTTGTGGAATTAGCAAATGGTCGTGAAGTCACTTGAAGCAGGAGACTTGTGAAGAACCTTGATGGCTAAAGGAATACGTGGACTTATTTCGTGAAGAGTTGACAGAACTCCCGGCTCAAAGAGAAGTGGATCATGAGATCAAGCTAGTGCCAGAAGCTACGCCAATTGCAAAGAGACCTTATAGAATGTCCATCTCGGAAGCAATTGAGCTGAAGGAACAACTCAAGCAACTGCTAGATTAGGGCTGCATCCGTCCCAGCACTTCACCATGGGGAGCTCCAGTACTATTCCAGAAAAAGAAAGATGGAACGCTTTGACTATATATTGATTACAGAGGGTTGAATCAATCAACTGTCAAGAACAAGTATCCTATTCCTAGAATAGATGAGCTTCTTGATCGTCTTCAGGATGTGAAGATCTTCTCCAAGATTGATCTCATGTCTGGTTACTATCAGATAAGGATCAAGGAAGAAGATACCCCAAAAACGGCCTTCAACACAAGATATGGACACTTTGAGTTTCTAGTTATATCATTCGGGCTTACGAATGTGCCTGCCACCTTCAATAGGTTAATGCAGAATATCTTTAGGCCATATCTTGATGACTTCGTACTCGTCTTCTTCGATGACACTTTAGTCTATTCCAAACAGGAAGAAGATCATGAACCCAAACTTCGGATTGTCCTTGAGACAATGAGAGCACATAAGCTCTATGCTAAGATGAAGAAGTGTGCATTCTTCAAGCGTCAGATTGAATATCTTGGATTCATCGTATCAACAGAAGGAATCTCAGTGGATTCGGCCAAAGTCAGAGATATTCTAGAATGGCCAATACCAATAACTGTCAACGAAATACACAGTTTTCTTGGATTGACAGGATGGTATAGGGTCTTCATCAAAAAGTATGCTTTGACTGCAGCACCTCTGACGGACTTACTAAAGAAGCAAACATCCATTGCATGGTCAACTGCCGAACAAACTAGCTTTGATCAATTGAAGCAAAGTTTGGTATCAGCACCTATCCTAAAACTTCCAGACCTCAGTTAAGGAGTTTGAAGTTGTAACTGATGCTAGCACGCTTGCCTTAGGATGTGTGCTCATGCAGGAAGGTCATCTTGTAGCATACTCTTCAAGGAAACTGAAGAGCCATGAGAAGAATTATGCTACCCATGATCTAGAACTGTTAGCTGTCATCCATGCTCTAAAGCTTTGGAGACGCTACTTGTTGGGTAACAAGTTTACACTAGTGACTGATCATAAAAGTCTCAAGTGGATTTTTACCCAGAGAACGAGCTCAACATGAGGCAATGTCGGTCGATTGAAGTGCTGGAGGAGTATGACTCTGAAATCAAGTACCGACCTGGAAAGGAGAATGTTGTTGTCGATGCACTCAGTCGCAAGGCATTCCTTAATTCTCTAATCTTGCAAAACCTATCAATAACTAGATCTCTAGCCACAAAGATGTCTATGCCAAACAACTCAATACTTGAGCTAGCTAGAGAGGAAGCATGCCATGATCCATTCTATCAAAAGATGCTAAGGGAGATCCCTATCAAGGACCAAGATCAAAAGCTACAGGCTAAGTATCATGAATTCTCTATCAATAGTGGACTTGTCTACTATAGAATGAGAGTATGTATACCGGCAAGCTAGTCACTTAAGTAGAAGATACTGTGGGAAGCTCATGATTCCCCTTTCTCAGGACATCGTGGCTATGCCAAGACTCTCAATGCAATTAGGAAGAGCTACTATTGGGAGAGGCTTAAAGGTGATGTTCTCAAATATGTCACTAAGTGTTTGTCTTGTCAACATATCAAAGCCAAACATGTCAAAATGCCAGGAAAGTTAGAACCACTCAACATTGCCCAAATGAAATGGGAATTCATCACTATGGACTTTGTTGTTGGCCTACCCTAAGTTCAGGGAGGATACAACTCCATCATGGTTGTGGTTGACATGCTTACTAAGGTTGCATACCTTATTCCAGTAAATACAAACTATAAAGCCTCATACATTATCAAGGAGATATTCAAGCTACATGGGCTACCCATAAGAATCATTAGTGATCCTGATTCTCTCCACATCACACTTCTGGAGAGCTATCTTTGAAGCCATTGGGACTCAACTATGTTTTAGTACAACTTACCATCCCCAAACTGATGGCCAAACGGAGCGAGTCAATCAAGTCATTGAGGATATACTAAGGGCACACTACTGTTATGAGCCAAAAAGGTTGATTCAATACTTGTCTTTAGTTGAATTTGCCTACAATGCTTCTTACCAACAAAGCATTCAGATGACCCCTTTTCAAGCATTGTATGGTCATGACTGTCGAAGTCCCCTAAACTTCTCAGATCCAACTTTGAGGGTTGAAGCTTCAAGGCAGATGTTGGAAGAGATGGATGACCAAATAAAGTCAATAAGACAGGACATCCAAGCCGCCAAGGATAGACAAAAGGCATACGCAGATTTGAAGCATCAAGATAGAATCTTCGAGAAAGGAGACGTGGTCTTCATTCGCGCACGTCCAAAGAAGAGTTTCCTATCCTTAGGAAATTGCAAGAAGCTAAGTCCAAGGTATTGTGGACCATACAAGATACTCAAGTGCCTAGGACCTAATGCTTATAGACTGCAACTCCCTTAGAACCTGAGGGTTCATAATGTATTCCATATCAGCCTATTGAAGAAGTATGTACCTAATCCTAGCCATGTATTTGATGACCAACAAGTTGTAATGCCTAGCCAAAGAGTCCTTGAGCTACGGCCTGACAGGATCTTAGATGTTAGGGAGAGACAATTGAGATCTAGAACGTTGAGAGAATGCCTCGTCCAGTGGAAAGATTATCCTGAGGAGGATACCACTTGGATAGATGAAAGCACTCGCAACCATCAATATCCCCAGTTTATCTCGAGATGAGGACATCTCGATTCCTCCAAGGGGGAGAGAATGTAATATTTTTGTTGAAAATATTACGAGCCGTGTGAGTCTCATGCAGTCACAATGCCGGCATTGTGGTTACGGAAGGTTCGGTCATTAAATAGTACACTCTTCATTGGACAATCAAGACTAAGGACCAAGAAACTCGCATATTTTTGAGTGAACCTCCTCTTGGGAGGAGATCAAGAGGAAATTGATTAGTTTATGGCAATTTTTTTAAAAATTATCCCTTCTTTCCCCCAACCGAAGGCCATGTTGGAGGAGAGGGAGTAAGGCACTGATGATTAATCTTACGACATGGGGGGGATAGGCCATGCATCAGGTCGCGTGGGGGGGGGGGTCCCCTCCCTTCACCTATAAAAACCCTGTGGGAGGGGAGTAAGGGAGAAGAGCCGTAACGTTGCGGGCTGAGAGGAGTGTGGAAAGACTGACAGTCATGGGGAGGAGGGTAACCCACCAGACTGTGTTCCGTGGAGCTGCTGTTTGAGTGGGAGCGAGAGTAGGAGGAACATCAACGCGTGGACCTAATTCTGATTCGCAGCTGCCGTGTTGCTGCGTCGAGAGGAGAATTTCCGCAGAAGATCCGCCTTCCTCTTCCTCCACATGGAGTAGTCATGACTACAGAAGCTTCTTGGGAAGCTTCTAAGGGGGGACTCTCTAAGCCCCCTTTTCTATTGCCCTTCCCACGGGGTTCTTATAACTCCCCCGGGGTTTAAGCACCCCTTCCCGTGGGATTTCCCATGCAAGTCCCTTTTTGGGCCATTTACCCCGTGGTTCTTCAAAACCCCTTTTTCTTTGCATCCCCGGGAATTAAACCCTTTCGGCCCTTGGTTTCCCCAAAAGTCACCTAGCCGGGTTTTTAAGGTTTTTATGCATTGCAAAGTAACGAATTTAGATCAACTAATGCCCATCTTTACAAATCAAAATTATGATAGTACACTTCGATTATGCATGGAAAGAATAAATCGCATGTCGCATTATTAGACATCTTTTCTTCCAAATGATTCTTTAAAGAAGGTTGCTAATAACTGTAGGAAATTGCAAGGCATGGAAATGATTCTAGGGCTGCATGAAGTAGATTAATCTCTAAGAAATTGGCATAAAACTCAAAACAAATTATGTAAGTAGTTATGAAAGGTTGTGTAAGTTCAGCATACGAATAATTCATTCAAAAATGAAAGTAGAAAAAGGTTGCATGGTTCATTTTAAACATAAAACTAATTGCATGGTTCCCCTATTTTTCCCCTATTTGATCAAGAATGGTATACGTAATGCAACTAGTTTTTCCCCTATTTTAAACGAATTTGAAACCCTAGGATTGACAATGTCGGCCTAGTGAAATCAGGAACGGATTGTTATGAAGACACTCTAACCCTGTTTCCTATCTAATCATGATTTCATGATTAGAAGACGTGGTTCGATGGGTAAAATAGTCCCATGGATTAGATGCGACACTTGTGCAACATGTTACAGAGTCGCATGATCTTATGATTTGATCACAAGAGAATAGCCAAATCCTCAGAATGAGATTGGTATATTCTTGTGCAAGTTTATCTTGCAAGAGGATGAGTAGTCATCTTGACATAGCACCTTTCTTGGGAAAAGATTCAAGATAAGGGGATTAGATAATTGCTTGGAAGCAAAAGACCAATCAGTAAATTGGAATAAAATATTTACTACTAACAAAACTTAAGGTATTGGTTAAGTTGAGTTAATAGGGTACGGCCCTAACCCAAGGACATAAGGGTTAACAAGCAAACCCTTGGGGATCTTGCCAAGTCACAATTAATCCCAGATCGAGTGCTGGATGCATTTGGAGAGAAGGATTCACTCCTTAGCAGTTGGCCAAAGATATCTAATGCTTCAAGGTTGAAGGCCTGAAGGGAGTGGCAGCCTTAGTTACCCCCGATTGTTTGCCTGACCCTAATGAAGGGGGTTGTTAACTGCGCCGGGAAGGTGGACCAAACCCGTCGCAAGAGGTCTCTTTGTTGAGTGCTATTTGGAGCAGGAGGATGCTTGGGTGCCAAGGGGGCTCTCGCCGTAAATCCCTCGCCTTCTGAGACTTGCATAAGAGGCCAACGTGACTCAGGATTGGATCTCAAGGCCCGCATACTAGTCTGAGTGGAATCTTGGATTGGTAATCCCTGTGGATTGCTGGTTAGCCTTCGGGCGGATTATGGATAAGCTTACGGACTGGACTTATGAATGCATTCCAAAGATAAATATGATAACCTGTTACAAAGGAACCTGTTTGACACTGTTTTTCTATGTTAAGTGCTAAGATTACGTGAAGGAATCCGTGCTTAACGGGCTAATTAAGGAAGCTGTTTGATGCATGTACAACTAAATGTGGTAGGTAATTAGACAACTAAAACAACCTGAGAAAAGTGCGGTGGATGTGGCCATGGGTCTGTCCTACGGATGGGTGGTCCTGGTTGGCTGGAAACTTTTCTTAATCATAAATGACGGCAAGAAGATCGTCTCAAAGGACACGAACAGCAAGGGCACTGACCTAGAGTCTTAGTGGTGCATAGATCAGATGCCGTAAGTGCGCGTAATGAGCGTCAGAAGGTCCCCAAGAACAAAAGAACTCTACTTTTTGCACACAAATCAATGTAGAAAACTTGCACGACATGAACAAGAGACCAATTGGGTGTAATCTCTCCCCATGCCTTGTGTGAGCATTCCACAAAGCATGTATTTTTATGTATTAATCATCTTCAAGCTAAAATAATAGCCCAAATTACAAAATAGCATGCTTTAGCTTTTGAGTTTTCTTTTGTGCCAAATAGAGAATAAAGCTAATGGGCACCCAAGAAGTCAGGCGTACCCAAATACAAATATCTAAATCGTGCACCCATGTGCATACAAAACTAATAAATAAATATCAAACACCTTGATAAATAGACACAACAAAATATAGGCGCCATGCCTAAGGTATGCGTCCATCAAAATATTGACAATAATTTTGAATACACACTATCCTCCAATTCTTTCCACCGCCACTGCTGCTACCTCTACACATCAACTGAAGCATTCACAATCGTTAGTAAAATAATACAATTAAACTGACAAAAGTGAATACTTAGCAGTCTTCAGCTACATAAATAAATTAATTGGTTAGAAATCAATCCTAACCTTAATTTATCACAAGTGCGCACTCTAAACTCATAAACGTTTATTAATTTAAATATGTATTTTGCGAAATCACCCGCTATAGAATCACCCATGTACACACTAAATTAACAAAATGCTCGAAAAGGATAGGCGTCCCCATCGACTTCTCGCATAAAGAATCCACTTTGTGTATGAGCCCTGGTAATAAAAGTTTACGGAATCCACCGTGTAATATGCCTCCTGGCATCACTTAGTTACAATAATCCCGGTTTACGCTGTTTTAGGGGAATAGAATGAGACTATGCCTTATGGCAGCGAGGTCGAGCCTTGCATCCCTCTCGTTTCCCATTCTCCTTGAACCAAGTGCAGCGTGAATCTGCTTCGGCCCTAGCATTTCTGCGTAAAGTAGTTCGCTCGGGGTTCGATGCTAGTTGCCATTTAGGAAATGACCATTGGAAAAAACCCTGATTTAGGTCGGTTCTATGTGGGAACGGCCAGAATACTTCCGTACATGGCAGACGTGGAAAGTCGTAGATCGCAAACCCCGTGTCATTCCATGGGAGTGCCGAGCGGAGCTTTCTAGATGTCCTTTCCGATGGACTAGTAAGACATGTCCTGAAGAGAACAGGTGGACACATTACAGAAAAAGTGAGGCTAGGAAGGCACAATCATCTATGATTCTCAAAAATTGTAAGTTTTTAGAGGAAAAGACTGTGATGTCATTGGTTGGAGTAATACATATGCTTATGAGCAAGATACACGTCCGATGCTAGGTCCTGATACAGTTGGGTATTGAAGCGCAATTTTGCAAATCGATAAAGCATTGGATGATATCTATATATGTGGAAAACCCTTGTTAGAGAGGAAGGTTCTATTGGGACGTATCTTCGACTCTAGGGAAATGGTAGAAAATGAGGATAGACTTATTAAAACATCATCTGTACGTGATGGGATAGACTCCCTATTGCATAGCATAGGCCTCCCCAAACCAATTTATGAGTTGGTAGAAAGGGACGACAAGGATAGTATTAACCTTCCTACACCAATAAAGGTGGAACTGGAAGAGGCCAAATACCCTAAAAGGCTTCAACTAGGTCATGAAAAATATGAAGATTTTAATGACCCAGTGTTGATCCCAAAGGAGAGGAGTGAATGCCCTCCTCCTTATAGGGATCTCCCAATGTTTCATGGGCTGGTAAAGGAGGATCCAATGTTGCAGTTAAAAGAATATGGCCGAACATGCCTTGCAAGTGGGTTCAATGATATTCATTGGATGTTTGTATTTTCTAGTACCCTGAAGGGAGAAACTAGGAAATGGTATTGGAGCCTCCCAGGAGGGTCAATTAAATCCTTCGATGAGCTATGTGATCAATTTTTAGATGAATACGAAAAGAAAGTATCTATGACTGAGGTTTTAGGGCAGTTTCTACAAATAAGACATGAGTCTTATCCTTCTGCTAAAGAATACACTAAAACCTTTGATGATATTCTCAGGCTTTGGCCAAGAAGAGCCACTATGTTGCCAGGTGATGCGCTATGTGAGCTCTTTATGAGTGGTCTAGTGTTGACTATGCAAATTCAAGTGAGAACGTGAGATCCTAAGTCACTAAAAGAGGCCAAGATGCACATAATTGACTATGAGCAGTATATTCAAAGATGTTGGGAAAAGTTTTGGAATTTCCCCCATTCAATGCAAGTGCATCCAAATATCCAACCAATTTTGTAAGGAGAAAAATTCATTTGCTAATATTAAGACAACCTTAGCAAGAGATCTTGGTAGCCAAAATCTCCAAGTAGGAAGTGGCAATCCTATGAGCAGGGATACGATGCCTCTTGGTGGTACAAATACTTCAAGCCAAGCAAGTCCCATTAGGGCTTGCAACACTTCCATGAGAGGTAGCCATGGAAGCACTAGTGATGGAACCATTGGACCCACAAGTGTGGATAAGCGTGCTATGAGTGGTTCTAGTTGTGCTCCTAGTAAGGCTCTTGAAAGACCTTCCAATTTATGGATGAATCATGCTTTTGAGTAGATGCTATTACTTTTAGCAAGAGCATGGTTCCTATAAATAATTAGTCACAGAGTGGACAAAGGCAAGTAAAGACATCTCATATGAAGAAGATACATGATGCCAAAGGTTCACCTGTGCTCGATAGAAGTCATAAGGATGTGAGGCCAGTTGGCCTTAGTAATAGGTCCACATTGAGTCCATTAGACCAATGTGGCAAATTGAAGCAATATAAAAATATAAAAAATAATATAAGATGGGTTTGGAGACCCAAAATTTCTAAATGTGTGGTTGGTGTTGCAAATGAAAGGCCAAGCATTCCCATGTGGATATGCTTTGATGAATTTCCAAGTGGATGTGACTGAAGGCCATACTGATACATCTGATGATATGCACTGCCCTCAGATGCACCGCCCTAAGGTGCATCTAGGTGATGGGCCTAGGCTTGAAGCTCCGCCTAGTTTGGGTCGCATCATAGACATAGGTATAAGCCCAAGGAGGTCACTCATTCAGCTCATAGTACCTAAGAAGGGATGGGCCTTATTGCTACGATATTAGTAGAAAGGCTTGGGCTAGTGGATCTACAAAGGCCCAAGATCATTCTTTGAGCTATGTGGCATAAGAGATGGGGCTAGCCCTTACATCTCATGACATCTTTGGTTCATCTTGGCTAGCTAGAAAAGATGCAATGTATACGCCAAGTATATCATGTATTGGATGGAGCCAAATAAGCTAGACCGAGAGGTTATTTTGATTGTTGTAAAGTATTATATCTTTCTAGGCCAAGCGTCCACTTTCATTTGTTTTAGTGCTTGATTTTATTAGGCCAATACGGCTAGTTATTTTGCAGTGAAATGTTATATCTCTTTAGGCCAAGAGGGCCATATGTCTATTTGGTGCAGGTACATTTAATGGCTTTTGTTTTAGTGATTGCATCCTCATTGTATCACATAGGTTGACAAAGTCACTCGAGGGAAATTTTGCTGTGGAGGAGTTTTTTGTGGCCTTTTCCAGGTGGCATCGTCCCCTTTCGAACTTTTCCCTTAAGCAGATAATGTTATATGAGCATGTAGGGGTGAATTTCTTTTCGTTTGTTAGGGACCAACAATCAAGGCATGAAGTCCCAAGTTTAGGTTAGGTATATCTGGGGGAGATTTGAGCAATTGTCTACCTCCTATTAGGACATTGTCAAGCGATAAAGACCTATGATAAAGGGTATTCCTTGTGACCCTATCCTGCCTACTTGCTAGAAAGTTGTCCTAGGAGTCCCTGTTAGTGTGAGGCAATTAGAGAAGCCTACCAAAGTATTAAAGAGAAGAGCAAGTTCTAAATCTCTTTAGAGAAATAAAAATTACAGAGGTGTATAAAAGGGATTCTAACCCCTCAATTTTTTAAAAAAATAGGAAAAATTTTCTGTAAGTAGTTGATCATCACCTTACACAGACTTGGTAGGTTTCTAGGGACGAGTCAAATGCCTTTCTTCCTAGGGGTAGTTGCTAGAAAAAAAGAAAAGTGAAAGGAAGGTTGGAGCAAAAATAAAAGTGAGTGTTAAAAATATTAAGTGTTCGCTCATGAAGGCTTGGTAGGTTTTTGGGTATTGACTCAACTCCCTCCTTTTTACATGCCTGAGTATGGAAACTATGAAAGGAAATGTGCTATAAGAAGAAAATATGATGATCACGCTATAGGAGTCCTCGCCTAGTACGAGGTCCTGGTCCAGTTATCTTAAGTTAGGTAGGTAGTGTAGGGTCCACTAGGATGACCTATTTGATAGGCTTTTTAGCCAGTCTCTTGTCAAGTGTTTTTGTGAAATTTGAAAACCCCTAGTCTAACTGAAGTTAGGAATGATTTTTGCTAGCTTAGTTGTTTGTGTGACAGTTTGTTTTGTTTTTTCGTAGTTGGATTTCTTGTGTTTGTTTAAGCCTAGGATTTGCTTCTGCCCTTTTGTTTGAATTGTTGAGTGTGGAACTTGATAGCCTTGGTCGAGCTTGGTATTTTTTTGAACAGGATGAAGCTTGTGATTGTCAATACAAAACATTGAGGAGCTAGGTATGTTATCTTTTCAAGACTCTTGCACATCATAGGGGATAATGGGTTCATGAGCACTTCATGTTGTACTTGTTGATGCACTGCACTTGGGGGTCATTTCCTATTCTTATCAAATACTTCCATGTCATGGGTTGGGAGTATGCACGTTTTGCACCATAATTGAGCACTTGCACGGCATGAGGTCCGCTGCAACTATATGCAGTAAATTTTAGATGCACGCGCACACATGAGAGAGCACCTGTCATTGAGCACGCACATTTCTTGCAGCACCATTTGGGATGTTCATCACAAAGTTAGGAATCTCTGGTTGAGAGTATAAGGTGGTTGGGTGAGTTAGAGGGTCGTGAAGGACGCCAATTGTGAGAAGGGTTATTCATATTTGGTCAACATCTTGAGGACCATCATTTTCTAGAGTGATTGTGAGATTTTTGTCAAGAATCGCGTGATGGGGGGAGTTGCTCAAGATGCTGCGCCGAACACACACAAAATGCACAAGGAGAAGCTCACTCAAGAGACAAGAAGAGAGATGGAGGCCAAAACGTTTTCTTGCTGATTTCTTCTTCTTCTTCCACACTCTTTACAATGTACACAAATTATAGATAAGATACAACATAAAAGGAAAGTGGCCTACTAAGTCAAACAATTTATAACCGACTACACTAGTCGACTGGCGCTATAACTATGCCCGCTGTAAATAGGTGTAACAACCTGAATATAATAAGTAATGAGTCAGTGGCTATGTGAGAGTCATAATGACCACCGACATGCTAAGTGTAGACGTGTGGACCCATCTAACTAGGCGGTCTATCATCAATGTCCGCATGTGTTGAGCTTGTCATCTCAACACTCCCCCTCAAGCTCAACTGCATCTCTGCAACTCCAAGTAAGCTTCGAAACTTTTGAAGCTTCTCTGTACCCAATGCCTTCATGAAGATTTCAGCTATCTGATCCTGTGCACTGACATACACCAAGTCAATCTCACCTGCTAGTACCTTCTCTCTCACAAAGTGGTAGTGTACCTCAATATGCTTTGTCCTGGCATGGAACACAGGGTTCCTAGCCAACTGTATACTGCTCATGTTGTCACAATAAATGACAACTAGGCCTTCCACCTGCACATCCAAATCAGCCAATAACTTTTGCAGCCATACTACCTCACATGCTGCAACAACAGCACCTCTATACTCAGCCTCTGTACTCGACAAAGCAACAGTAGATTGCTTTTTGCTGCTCCAAGTAACTGCTGCACTACCAAGAGAGAACATGCATCCACTGGTAGATCTTCTATCAGACATACTACCAACCCAATCTGCATCTCTGTATCCAAACACATGTACATCTGTACATGTCTCATAGAAAAGTCCATAATGTAATGTGGACTTCACATATCTCAATATGCGTCTCACTGCATCCAAGTGTGGCTTTCTAGGTACTTGCATAAACTGACTCACAAGACCAACAGCGTAGCTCAAGTCTAGCCTTGTAATGGTCATGTAGATCAAACTCCCCACTATCCTCTTGAACATAGTAGGGTCTTCTATCTCATCCCCAACATCAGCACTCAACTTTACATTCTGCTCCAACGGGATTGAAAGTGGTTTGCATGTTGTCATACCATACTTGGACAACATATCCAAGCCATACTGTCTTTGGGACAGCCATATACCATCATCACATCTGATCACCTCAATTCCAAGGAAGTACCTTAGCTCACCTAGATCCTTCATCTCAAACTTCATCTTCAAACAGCCCTTGACTTCAGCAATCCCACTATCACTATCACCTGTAATAATCAAGTCATCCACATAGATGACTATGATGACCAAACACGCATCTCCCTTTCTCACATAAAGTGAGTGATCAGCATCAGAAACATAAAAACCAATATTGACAAGATACTCTCTAATCTTGTCAGACCATGCTCTAGGTGCTTGCTTGAGCCCATAGAGTGCCTTCTTCAACCTGCACACATACGTGGGATGCTCTAAATCTTCATAACCTACTGGCTGATCCATATACACTTCTTCCTGCAAATCACCATGCAAGAAGGCATTCTTTACATCCATTTGCTGCAACCTCCAACCTTTGGCTACTACCAAAGCAATCACACATCTGACAGTTGGCATCCTAGCAACTAGACTGAAGGTTTCATCATAATCTATGCCATATGTTTGGGCATAGCCTTTTGCAACCAGCCTAGCTTTGTACCTGCTAATAGAACCATCTGCATTGTGCTTAATCTTATAAACCCATTTACATTCAATAGCTTTCTTTCCCTTTGGCAATGATACTAGATCCCAAGTCTTATTGGCCTCTAATGCAGCCATCTCCTCATCCATTGCTGCATTCCAATGAGCATAACCAACAGCCTCCTCAAAACATGTGGGCTCAACATCCTCAACTAGTTTCACCATATAAGCATAATGGTGAGCTGCATAACCTTCAAAACCAAATCTTTTAACAGGGTATCTCAGCTTGCTAGACCTGCGTACCACTGAATCACTCAATGGAGTCTTTGCATTAACGCGTGCTCTCTGCACACCTGGAGTCCTCACTGAAGGAATGCCAAGCTCATCATCCAAGCTCTCTGAGCCACTGGAATCTCCATCAAGAACTGCATCAATGCCTTCTGACACTTTATTCTTTCCTTTGTCTTTACCTATAGTGCTACTAGATGCACCTGAAGATGTAGAGGTACTCCTTAGTCTCCCAGACCAAGGACTACTAGATGATGTCTCTGGTCCACTAAGAGTCTGTGATTCTTGCTTTTCAGCCTGCACATGAGTATCATGATCATCATCAACATCCAATGCATCACCAATAGATGCATACCAACTGCTCATTTCATCAAAGATGACATCCCTGCTCACTCTGAACTTACATGTGGCAGGGTTGTAACAGCGATACCCTTTCTGCTCTAAAGAGTATCCAATAAAGATACACTTTTCAGCCTTTGGATCCAGTTTTCTTCGCAACTCATCTGGCACATGAACATACGCAATGCAGCCAAACACTTTCAAGTGTGAAACATCAGGCTTCTTACCTATAAAACATTCTTCAGGGGTCATACCATGAACTGCAGCTGTGGGAGTTCTGTTCATAATATAAAGAGCAGTATGAACAGCCTCAGACAAAAAATGCTTAGGCATATTCTTTTCAGCCATCAAGGCGTATGCAACTTCTGCAATATGCCTATTTTTCCTTTCTGCAACCCCATTTTGTTGTGGGGTATACCTGCATGTGAGCTGTCTCTTTATCCCATGAGACCTCAGAAAATCATTGAACTCATTTGAGAGGTACTCTCCCCCTCCATCTGACCTCAAGCACTTTACGTTCAAGCCTGTTTCTCTTTCAACTGCAGCCTTGAAAGTTCTAAAGTGCTCAAACACTTCACTCTTTTCCTTCATAAAATATACCCACAGCTTTCTAGAACAATTATCAATGAATGTGACAAAGTATGAACTGTCTTCAAGAGATACATTTTGTGTAGGCCCCCAAATGTTTGTATGCACAACATCAAGGATATTTCTGCTTACATCTCTATCATGTGAAAAAGGTTGTCTTGCCTGCTTACCAAACTGACATGCTTCACATACCTTCTGAAATTTTGCAACTTTAAATGTAGGCAAACCTGTAACCAACCCTTTGGACTACATTAATTTCAACCTTTGTACATTTGCATGTCCAATGCGTTTGTGCCAAATTTCAATGTCTGCAACAACACCTTTTCCTTTGGCATACATAGCAGCATTCATAATAGGAATTCCAGCGTCCAGAGTAAACATACGTCCAACTCTACTTCCCTTTGCTACCAACCTGCACTTGTCATTGAAATCTTCTACAAAGTAGCCCTTTGCATTAAATCTGACTTGCAGCCCTTGCTCTACCCGACTGACACCAAGTTCTTTGTAATAGACGGCACATGTAATACATCTGAAAGACTCTTTGTCTTACCATCATGCAAGGACAAGGGAACTTTTCCAATGTGTGAAATTGGGTGGCATGAGTCATCACCCGTCTGCACATAACCTGCATTCTGCAAATTCTGCATCTCTCCAAACCATTCTGCATGGCTGGTCATATGATTGGATGCACCTGAATCAACATACAAAACATCATCATGTGCTCCCTTTCCTGTAACAGCATTCAGCATATGCTGCATAACAAACAGACGTTCATTTTTGTCTTCATTCTGTCGTGAAGATGATGCATAGTTTCCTTGCTACAACTTACCACTACGGATATCATCTTTCTTAGCATAACATTGGGCTGCAATATGACTTGTTTTGCCACAGTAGTGGCACACAATACTAGAGTTGTTAGAACCTCTGTTCTGCCATCCACCTCTTCCTCTAAAGCTCCCCCTGCCTCTAAAGTTACCACGACCTCCTGAAACCTGCATATTGCCAAATTGCTGATTCAATCTATTTTGCTGGTTGTCACTACCACGTCCTGTACCATGGCCTCTTGAAGAGAACCTGCCACGTCCCCTTCCTGAACTGGAGTAGAAAGCTTGGATCTGTTTACCGCTTCTTTCAGATGTCTCACTCTGCATGTTGATCTCTTCAGTGATCATAAGGGAGACCAACTCATCAAAATCTGGAAATGGCTTTCTGACATATATGGAAGTTACAAAAGACTTCCAAGCCTTTTCATTGTTAAGTCCACCTAAGGTAGACAACACCAAATCATCATCATCGGGCATTGCATCAATTGCTGCCAAGGCATCGGCAATGCTCCTTACCTTCAATGCATACTCATTGATAGACATCTTCCCTTTCTTCAATGTATTCAACTCTTGCTTGAGTTGAATCTTTCGTGCCTTTGTATTTACAGAAAACATACTTTCAAGTATGGTCCAAGCTGCATATGCATTCTCTGCATTTCTAATGTGTCCCAGAATATTATTGTCAATTACTGCAGACAACCAATACATGACCTTTTTATCCTTTGCATTCCATTCCTTCCGTGCCTTTGTCTCTTCTGCAGTTGGAGGATCACTCACCTCCGGCTCCTTTTCTTCACCTAAAACAAACTTGTAGAGGCCTTTTCCAATAAGAAAGTTCGTGACACGGAACTTCCATGAAGGGTAGTTGTTCTTGTCGAGCTTCTCAATGATGGGGCTTCCACTATTCTCTGCCATTATCACAAGAATAATACCAAATAGCAAGCAAATCTTCTGCAACCCTCGACCTGTAGTGCACAGCAATACACCAGACAGCCTTTTTCACAGTTTGCTCAACAATACATGCAATCTGCAACCAGTTTGCAAATAAACCTTGTGTTTACTCACTGATAAACACCTTTGATCTTACAGATCTAAAATCTGTAACCTACGCACCCACTTTCAGTCGATACAGCCGAAGTCACAGCGTACCGTGAAACTGCTGTCCGCAACCTTGCGACTCTAAAATGAACCCTGAAATGGCCTCAAATGCCCAAAATAATTGCAGGTAATATACAGCCTCAAAGGAATATACAGCGCTCAAAGGAATATACAGCACTCTTCGCGCACACCAAATCTCACTGCAATCTGAGATTTTTGCTCTGCCCTGCTTCCGGTGCCTCCACAGGCACTATCGAAGAGAAAGAGTGGAAGGATGGGAGAGCTTCTTACCCGTGGCTTGCTTGCTCAAACCTTGCTTCTTCTCCTTTGCTTCAACCTTTGAAATCAGCCTCTCTCAGTGGTGCGGCTCTGATACCATGTCAAGAATCGCTTGATAAGGGGAGTTGCTCAAGATGCTGCGCCGAACACACACAAAATGCACAAGGAGAAGCTCACTCAAGAGACAAGAAGAGAGATGGAGGCCAAAACGTTTTCTTTCTGATTTCTTCTTCTTCTTCCACACTCTTTACAATGTACACAAAGTATAGATAAGATACAACATAAAAGGAAAGTGGCCTACTAAGTCAAACAATGCATAACCGACTACACTAGTCGACTGGCGCTATAACTATGCCAGCTGTAAATAGGTGTAACAACCTGAATATAATAAGTAATGAGTCAGTGGCCATGTGAGAGTCATAATGACCACTAACGTGCTAAGTGTAGACGTGTGGACCCATCTAACCAGGCGGTCCATCATCAATGTTCGCATGTGTTGAGCTTGTCATCTCAACAATTTTGGATGGGTGGAGCGGAGTATATCATATCTTTTTTATGAGAATTAAGAGGTGAGGATAAGGAATTTTAAATTAATCAATAAATTTTGTTTGCATTTTACATGACTCAGGATCACATGTAGATAGACTAGGCACAATTTTTTCAATGCATACATTATTTTTGTGTGTAGCATCGATTGATTGGTTACATATCATGGATCCAACATTGCATATTTTTTCAAATCATGAATGATTGGGTACGGAGTTCATTTCAAAAAACCATATTCTTGCTAGGGCACACTGCATAAAAGAAACAAGTTTATATCCAGCGAATATTTATTTTGAAGACTTAAGGATCAAAGGAAAAGATCGTACGTTTTACATCGTCAACGAGTATTTCTTGAAATAAAAGAGGACATGTGTGCTGAAAGTGTGTGCAATTACAAGAACAATAGGCCAAGAAAGGGAATAAGTCGTCCAAGATAAAATATGGAGAAAAATGATGCGATTTACAAAAATCAGTACTTTTGCCCATTTTTGATAGATTTTTGTAATTGTGTCCCTGTTGGCTTGTCGATTAGATGCGTTTGGATCGTTTTGAGTACCCGAACAATTATATTCGGAGTTCAAATGACAAAGTTATGATCCAAACAAGTTACAAACATGTATAAAGCAGAAAAACAAAAATAATGAAAAGTAGTAGAAAAGCAAAAGCCAAAAGCTGAAAGCAAAAAGCCTAATGCATGTGAGTGTGGATAGAAAACTATATAAGGAGATGAGATTGAAGAGTTAAGGGCGTTCTCCCTTGATTACAAATGTATTTTGTGAGAGAGGAGAGTGGAGGGTCACATACTAGAGTGAGCTCTTGTCATGTCAATTTGGAAGTTGGAGCTTTTGGGTGTAAAAGCACCGACCATCGGCTCAAGGTTGTTAAGGTACATAAATATATCTCACTTGGTTTGTTTTTGAATTGTTGGTATTCTCGTTGTGTTGTGGTTGTGTGATGCTCTATCTGAATTAGGGTTTTAGTTGTTTGAGCTACAAGAGGCAGTTCTTTATTGTTTTATTTTTTGTGGTGTATTGTCAAATATTTGAATTTTTCAAGTTGTGTGTGCATCCAACAAAGTCAATTATCCCAACCGGCACTCCTTAATATCTCATTATTGGGTTGTGAGTGAGGCTTGCTTTGGATCACCGCTCGCGTAACATCTCTTTTTTGGTGCCCCCACTAAGGAGTGTCGAAATTGACATCGTTGTTGTTTTGAATGTGAGTTTATTTTGATTTCTTGTGATTGTTGAAAATGGCTAATGAATTTCCAAAGTTTCATGGTAATCATACTGAAGATCCCGAAAGATTTTTAGAAAAAATAGAGCTAGTGGCTGACCCTAAGAATAAACTCCAAATTCTTAGGTATCAATTACAGGGAGAAGGACGAAATTGGTTGCTTAACTTTAAGAGAAGCTTGAAATTTAAGAGACAAAATTTGGACTATGAGACTATTAAAAATGTTTTTTTATCTAGGTTTAAAAGAAAAGAAAGCCAAAGTGAGATTTGGGCAAAAATAGAAACTTGTGTTAAAAAAGATGATCAGTGTATTGAGGATTTTGCTAGGAAGTTTGAAAGATTGTGGAATCGATGGATTTTAACATTGTTAGAAGGTGAGATAGCCCTAGTTATGTTGAAGATAATGTATTCTATAAATGGGTTGAAATTAGAAGATCGGAGAGTGAAATTAGAGGTAAAAAACCCTAAGACTTTTGAGGAAGCGGTAAAGATAGCTCAATATCAAGAGAGGAAGACCAAAAGAAAAAAAGAGTAGGGTTTGATGAACCAAGGGAAAGGTTGAGTTCAAGGCGAGTTGAGAGAAAAGTTTTTGAGGAGAAGAGAGTTAGTTATGCCTATCCTGAGAGAGGTATACTATATTTGTAACGTGTCCGCTTGTAATCTTCAGGACAGGTCTTAGTAGCCCATTGGAAAACATGTCTAGAAAGCTCCGCTCGGCACTCCCATGGAATGTCATGGGGTTTGCGATCTAGGACTTTCCGCGTCTGCCATGTAGTGGAAGTATTCTGGCCGTTCCCACTTAGGACCCGACCTGAATCAGGGTTTTTCCCTAATGGTCATTTCCTAAATGGCAACTAGCGTCGAACCCCAAGAAAACTACTTTACACAAAAATGCCAGGGTCGAAGCGGATTCACGCTGCACTTGGTTCAAAGAGAATGGGAAACGAGAGGGATGCAAGGCTCGACCTCTCTGCCATAAGGCATAGTCCCATTCCGTTCCCCTAAAACAACGTAAATCAGGATTATTATAACTTAGACTCTAGGTCAGCACCCTTGTTGTTTGTGTCCTTTGAAAACGATCTTCTTGCTGTCCATCATGATTGAGAAAAGTTCCCGGCCAACCGGAACTACCCATCCGTAGGACGGACCCATGGCCACATCCATCGCACTTTCCTCAAGTTGTTTTAGTTATCTAATTACCTACCATGTTTAGTTGGACATGCATCATACAGCTTCCTTAATTAGTCCGTTAGGCACTGGTTTCTTTACGTAATCATAGCACTTGACATAGAAAAGTAATGTCAAACAAGTTCCTTTTCAATAGCTTATCATATTTATCTTTGGAATACATTTATAACATCCATCCCCTCCCGCAGGCTTATCCATAATCCACCCGAAGGCTATCCAACAATCCACAAGGATTACTAATCCAAGATTCTACCTGTAGACTAGTATGCGGGCCTCGAGATCCAAGCCCGAGTCACATTGGCCTCTTGTGCAGGGATCGGAAGGCGATGGATTTACGACCAGACCCCCCTCCGGCACCCAAGCGTCCTCTCTTGATCCAAGTAGCGCTCAATAGAGAGACCTCTCGTGGGGGGTTCAGTCCACCTTCCCGGTGCGGTTAACAACCCCCTTGGTTAGGGTCAAGTAGGCAGTCGGGGGTAACTGAAGCTGGCTCTCCCTTCAAGCCTTCAACCTATTAGATATATTTTCATCCTTTAATTCTTTGAGCAAACAAAGCAAAACAATGCTCTCTAAATTGTTACAAGTACAATCATTTCCAATGGTCATTATTTTGGCCAACTGCTAAGGAGTGAATCCTTCTTTCTGAATAGTCCCAATGGCTTCAAAGATAGCTCTCCAGAAGTGTGATGTGAAGAGAGAATCACAATCACTAATGATTCTTCTGGGTAGCCCATGTAGCTTGAATATTTCCTTGATAAACAACCTTGCAATGTTTGAGGCTTTATAGTTTGTCTTTACTGGAATAAGGTGTTCAACCTTAGTAAGCATGTCAACCACACCATGATGGAGTTGTATCCTCCTTGAACTTGGGGTAGGCCAACAACAAAGTCCATACTGATGAATTCCCATTTCATTTGGGGAATGTCAAGTGGTTGTAACTTCCCTCGCATCTTGACATGTTCGGCTTTGATACATTGACAAGACAAACACTCAATAACATATTTGAGAACGTCACCTTTAAGCCTCTCCCAATGGTAGCTCTTCCTAACTGCATTGAGAGTCTTGGCATAGCCAAGATATCCTGAGAAAGGGGAATCATGAGCTTCCCACAATATCTTCTGCTTAAGTGACTGGCTTGCCAGTATACACAACCTCGTTTTATAGTAGCCAAGTCCACTATTGATAGAGAAATCATGATACTTAGCCTGTAGCTTTTGATCCTGGTCCTTGATAGAGATCTCCCTTAGCATCTTTTGATAGGCTGGATCATGGCATCCTTCCTCTCTAGCTAGCTCAAGTATTGGATTGTTTGGCATAGATACCTTTGTAGCTAGAGATCTAGCTGTTGATGGATTTTACAAGATTAATGAGTTAAGGAATGCCTTGCGACTGAGTGCATTAGCAACTACATTCTCCTTTCCAGGTCGATACTTGATTTCAAAGTCATACTCCTCCAGCACTTCAATCCACCGACGTTGCCTCATGTTGAGTTCATTCTGGGTAAAGATCCACTTGAGACTCTTATGATCAGTCACTAGAGTAAACTTGTTACCCAACAGGTAGTGTCTCCAAAGATTTAGGGCATGGATGACAACTAACAGTTCTAGATCATGGGTAGCATAATTCTTCTCATGGCTCTTCAGTTTCCTTGAAGAGTATGCTACAGGATGACCTTCTTGCATGAGCACACATCCTAAGGCAAGCGTGCTAGCATTAGTTACTACCTCAAACTCCTTACCGAGGTCAGGAAGTTTTAGGATAGGTGTTGATACCAAGCTTTGCTTCAATCTATCAAAGCTAGTTTGTTCGGGAGTTGACCATGCAATGGAATTTTGCTTCTTCAGTAAGTCCATCAGAGGTGTTGCAATCAAAGCATAGTTTTTGATGAAGACCCTATACCATCCTATCAATCCAAGAAAACTGCATATTTCTTTGATAGTTGTTGGTATTGGCCATTCTAGCACATCTCTGACCTTGGTTGGGTCCACTGAGATTTCTTTCGCTGATACGATGAATCCCAGATATTCAATCTAATGTTTGAAGAATGCACACTTCTTCATCTTAGCGTACAGCTTATGTGCCCTCATTGTCTCAAGGATGGGGTTCATGATCTTCTTATTGTTTGGAATAGACTAAAGTATCGTCGAAGAAGACGAGTACGAAGTCATCAAGATATGGCCTAAAGATATCCTGCATTAACCTGTTGAAGGTGGCATGTGCATTCGTAAGCCCGAATGACATAACTAGGAGTTCAAAGTGCCCATATCTTGTGTTGACGGCCGTCTTTGGGATATCTTCTTCCTTGATCCTTATCTGATAGTAACCAGACCTAAGATCAATCTTGGAGAAGATCTTTGCACCCTAAAGACGATTAAGAAGTTCATCTATTCTAGGAATAGGGTACTTGTTCTTGATAGTTGATTGATTCAACCCTCTGTAATCAATACATAGTTGAAGTGTTCCATCTTTCTTTTTCTGGAATAGTACTGGAGCTCCCCATGGTGAATTGCTAGGATGGATGCAGCCCTGATCTAGCAATTGCATGAGTTGTTCCTTCAGCTCAATAGCTTCCAGTATGGACATTCTATAGGGTCTCTTGGCAATTGGCACAACTCCAGGTACTAGCTTGATCTCATGATCCACTTCTCTTTGAGGCGGGAGTTCTGTCAACTCTTCAGAAAATACGTTCTCATATTCCTTTAGCCATGAAGGTCCTTCACTAGACTCCTGCTTCTGATCTAACTTGTTGAGCTTAATCAAGTAGACATGTAGTCCTTTTCTGACTCCCTTTATAATCCGAGATGCCTTGGCCAATTGAATTTTTGGCACTCTAGCCTCACCTTGAGTTGTGACTAAATCACCTTCAAAGTTTCGAAAGGAAATTTGGCCCTTTCCACAATGAATGTGGACGTATTAGGTTTAAGCCAATCCATTTTGAGTAGACACTCATGGATACCTAGGCTCATGACTCTGAATTTGAGCGAAGTTGTCTTTCCTCCCATAAGGAATTCCACCTTAGTAGTTTGCCTGGTACAAGTAGCCTCACAACCATTTGCCAATTCCACAAGCAAGATAGGTGCTTCTGCTGTGGCTATTCCTAATCTTTTTGCACAAACTAGTGAGATAAAGGAATGTGTATTGCCACAATCAATCAAGGTCTTGAAACCTTTACCTTGATAGTCCGACGGTGTCTAAATCACCGAGAATTGGCAATTGGGCCCTTTATTGTGAAGAGCGGCATGGACTGTCGCCCTTTCAAACTCTGCTTCCATGGTCGGATCTTCTTCTTCTTCGCACATTTCCCTGTTGGCAGCATAGGTGGTTCTTCCTCTACCTTGGGTAGCGGCTCCCTGTCCACAGCCAGTTTCTTGGAAATGTGCTTGGTGATATCCTCCTCCAAGCTTGGGACATTGCCTCTTGAAATGACCGGGCTCGTTGCAGTGGAAACAACAGAGGTTTCGGCCATTGCTTTGAGTAGGAACAAAGTTTTTGACATTATTAATCCTTGCTTTTATTCTTTGTCCCTGATTTTGACCTTGAACTCTCTTCATTTGAGGCCTAAATGTTCCTCTATTCGGGTCATTATAAGACCAAGTTGTGTTACCTCTTGGTCTAGCCTCCACCTCCTAAATTATAGGGGCAACTCGAATGAGTGCGCCCTGAAGATCTGATGGGCACATAGATTTGAGATGGGTATTCACTGGTGGATTTAAACCAGCACAAAATTTTGACACCTGCTATGTCATGTCCATCTGTGGCGCATACTTAAAAAGTGAGAAAAATTTAGAGTAGTATGTGTTAAGAGTGAGTCCCAGATGTTTAAGCTCGTAGAACTCATTCATTTTCTGTGTGCGATACGCATGTGGTAGGTATCTTCCTTGCACGGCTTTCTTCAAATTTTCCCAAGTAATGGATCCTTTCATGATCCCTTGATCTCTGTACCATTGCTTCCACCAAAGCATGGCTTCTCCGGTGAGCTTCAGCTTGGCGAGCATAGCCTGGTTGGCGGATGCAGTACCGGCTGCTTCAAAGTAATCCTCCATGGATTCAATCTAGATTTCAGCATCTGCTTGGACGGACCTGCCGCTCCCGTCAAATTCAGGCAGCTTTATCTGCTTGAGAAGAAACTTCTTCTCCTGGATTACAATAGTACTTGATGTAGGAGACGAACTAGGATTCTGTACCTGGGGTTGTGCCTGGATAAAAGTTTCTTAACGTTATTACTCGTTTAATCATTTTTATTTATATTTCATACCCAATTCAACTATCAACCAAGAATCCTAGCCACTTAAATTTTTATCAATTCTCATCGATAAAACAGTCATTGATAAAAAGAGGTCTTATTGCATTACATGGGTCTAGCCCTTTCGGAGTACATCTCTTGGTATGGCAAAGTGGCTGATACATTTAGTTTAGGGAGAATAGTATCCTTTCCTTTGAAACCCATTCTTCTCATAGCGCCCCAACACCTTGATCCTGTCAATTACACGGGTCACTTCTTCATATACATATGAGTTCAGCTCAACCCTCCGACCTCGAATATGTAAAGTTGAGTTCACGTGAGCCTCCACAAAAATGAATAGCTTCACAACTTTCAGGTCTTCCAACCACTTGATCCTCTTTAGGTTGGTTTGAAGGTATGCAAACCGGTGGGAAGCTATATAGTAGATTCCTGAGGCACCCATCCATCTTCATTCCATGTACAAAGGTGATGGATTATAAATGCGCTCTAGGATGTTCATCATCTCAACCCTTTGTCAATAATCTGGGGAACGCATCGCAATCATAAACATGACTCGGAACACTAAGAACCTGTTCCATGCTTCATAATTTTGCAAGACAACATTGAAAGTAAGGAAATGTTTGGAATAGTAATATTTTCTTTACTTCATCTTATTAAGATTTCATAAAAACAAATCCTTTGTTGGTTCGATCTGATACCAACTGTAACGTGTTCACTTGTAATCTTCAGGACACGTCTTAGCAGCCCATTGGAAAGGATGTCTAGAAAGCTCCGCCCGGCACTCCCATGGAATGTCACGGGGTTTGCGATCTAGGACTTTTTGTGTCTGCCACGTAGCAGAAGTATTCTGGCCGTTCCCACTTAGGACTCGACCTGAATCAGGATTTTTCCCTAATGGTCATTCCCTAAACGGCAACTAGTGTCGAACCCCAAGCAAACTACTTTACGCAGAAATGCCAGGGTTGAAGCAGATTCACGCTGCACTTGGTTCAAAGAGAATGGGAAACGAGAGGGATGCAAGGCTCGACCTCTCTGCCATAAGGCATAGTCCCATTCCGTTCCCCTAAAACAGCATAAATCGGGATTATTATAACTTAGACTCTAGGTCAGTGCCCTTGCTGTTTGTGTCCTTTGAAAATGATCTTCTTGCTGTCTATCGTGATTGAGAGCCGGGAACTTTTCTCAATCACGATAGACAACAAGAAGATCATTTTCAAAGGACATGAACAGCAAGGACACTGACCTAGAGTCTAAGTTATAATAATCCTGATTTACGTTGTTTTAGGGGGAACGGAATGGGACTATGCCTTATGGCAGAGAGGTCGAGCCTTGCATCACTCTCGTTTTCCATTCTCTTGGAACCAAGTGCAGTATTTTTGCGTAAAGTAGTTTGCTTGGGGTTCAACGCTGTCGTATTGCTGCGCATTCGAGGTGTGAAAACCACCCAAAAGTTGTGCGTGAGAGTGGTGAACATGATGAGATGCTTTCAGCCTATGTTGAGCAAGGTCAAGTGGAAAGCATAACTGATGCTGGTGAACGTGTTACACGTATTCGTTTAGGACTTTGCCTTCTCCTTCTTCAGCTACACCAAAAATACCTAATGATACCAAACCCTTCGACAACGCTAGTTGGCGTTTAGGAAATGACCATTAGGGAAAAACCCTGATTCAGGTCGGTCCTAAGTGGGAACGGCCAGAATACTTCCACTATGTGGCAGACGTGGAAAGTCCTAGATCGCAAACCCCGTGACATTTCATGGGAGTGCTGGGTGGAGCTTTCTAGACATCCTTTCCAATGGGCTGCTAAGATGTGTCCTAAAGATTACAAGCATACATGTTACAATATTCTCTATTTTGGAGAGATGAGTTGACTTGTGAGAAATCAATTGAAGTATGTGAGGAGAAACTCCCTAGGGTGGTTGAGGAGAAAAATACTTGTTTGACTGATTGGAGTGAAGAGTCTAGGAGTGTGAATTCATACCCATTGACCATGGATACTTCTAGTTCAGTGATTAGTGATTTAACTAAAGAAGAGGGATCAACTGATGATACTTTGGAGCTTGAGGACTATAAAGATGAGCTAGAGTTGTATCTGAGTTGTAAAGAAGAAAATGAGAGACCATATTGTTTTAAGGACCAAGAGTTTTCATGTTCTTTGGGAGAGGATGAGAGTCAAGAAAGTTTTGATATTTCTGATGAGGGAAGGTGTGATGAAAATTCAGATAGTCATGGCAGTGTTGAAGAGAGTAAAGACAATTTAGAGAGTGAGCTTGTTTGCCTTGGTGATAGTATAGATCAATCTGATTGCTTGAAAGATGAAGAGAGAATAGAGGATGATTTTTTGAGTCTTTTGGAAAACTATAAGGGGGAGGGCTTAGAAACTGCTAGTTTTCAAGATGAAGTTAAGGGTTCGAATTTGTTGCCTAATGAGTTTGTGGAGATTTGTTGTGAGTTTGGTTATGAGTTTGTTAATCAAGAGAGTATGGAGGTTTTAGTCCTGACTCATGTTGTGATTTTGGTGTTGGTATTGTTGATTCAGTTGAGTCTTGTGAGTAATTTGGTGATGGTTTGAGTAGCCTTGGAGAGGCTTTTGTTTGTGGTGTTGATGATGTTGTGTTGAGTAGACCTAACCTCATGCTTCTTGATAGTTGTGTAGATAATTTTTTGGTTGATTTAGGCAACAATGACGAAGCAAAAACTTCATTTGATAGTCTTTTAGTTTCTTTGAGTTCTTCTAAAGGTTTTAATGTTGTTTGTGATGATTCTAATTGGGGTTTTAAGGATCCTGAGAGTGGCATTGATGAGGATGTGAGAGAGAATTTGAGTAAGGATTTAAAAAGAATTGAGAATTTGAGAGAAGAGAGGTTTAAAATCAAGAAAATAGAGTTGGAAGAGGTTTGGGAGGAGGTAGTTGGAGATTTGGTAGTTAAGGAGTCTTTGGTTGAGGTTTTAGACCCAAAATTGTTGTATTGTGAAGATGTTATTTGTGATGATATAGAGGTGAAAGTTTCTTTAGTTTTTTGTGAGGTTTCTTGTAAGGATACTATGGAAGGTGTTTACCACTCTTTGTGTGTAAAAGACTCAATGGAGTCTTGTATTGTTGATGATGAAGTGACCCGTAGATGTTATTGGTTCTTATGAGTCCGGAGTTGACTCCTTTTGATGTTGTGTTTGATTTGAAAATTGATTTGGGAGATCCTTACATAGTATCTTTAGGAGAATTTGTAGATAAATCAGTGGATGAATTTAAGATTGGAAACAAAGAAAGGGTCAAAACTTTATTTAGAGACTCTAAAAGTAACATGGTTTTTCCTAGGGAGGATGGGTAGGATATGAAGATTTTGGATTATGGTTGGAATTTGAAGAATTTGGAGGATGATGTATTTTCCTTAGATGGAGAGGATTGTCTCAAGGATTTTGATGAGAATTTCATGGATTGAGTTTTGTCTACCTATAAAGGATTTGTTTGAGAGAAATGTGCCATTTGTGTTTGTTGAGAAGATTCTGGATAGATCATTGGATTTCAAACATGTATAAAGCAAAAAAAAAGTGAAAAGCAGTAGAAAAGAAAAAGCCAAAAGCTGAAAGCAAAAAGCCTAATGTGTATGAGTGTGGATAGAAAACTATATAAGGAGATGAGATTGAAGAGTTAAGGGCCTTCCCCCTTTATTACAATTGTATTTTGTGAGAGAGGAGAGTGGAGGGTCGCATGCTAGAGGGAGCTCTTGTCATGTCAATTTGGAAGTTGGAGCTTTTGGGTATCAAAGCACTGAAAATTGGCTCAAGGTTGTTAAGATACATAAATATATTTCACTTGGTTTGTTTTTGAATTGTTGGTATTTTTGTTGTGTTGTGGTTGTGTGATGCTCTACCCAAATTAGGGTTTTAGTTGTTTGAGCTATAAGAGGTAGTTCTTTATTGTTTTGTTTTTCGTGGTGTATTGTTAAATATTTGAATTTTTCAAGTTGTGTTGTGCATCCAACAAAGTCAATTATCCTAACCGGCACTCCTTAACGTCTCGTTATCGGGTTGTGAGTGAGGCTTGCTCTCGATCACCGCTCGCGTAACACCGTGTTAGAGCAATTGGTTAGAAACTTGCTCTCAAATATAAAGACCGTTAAAGTGCGGGAAAGATGCAGAGAATAGCAAATTTAAGGCAAAATTTGACCTCATCAAAAGCAATAAAAGCGGATGTGAAAATTTTTATGAGTCGTGGAAAATGGGATTTCAAAGCAGTTTTTGAAGAGCACTCACAAAATTTTCATAATTTTTTCGAATGCCAAACGAGCTAGTTCAGAAGTCGAATGGAACAGAGGTCACAAAAAGGGCCAAAAGTTTTAAAGTTGGGCATGGGCATTGTTGGGGGGGGGGGGATGCCTTGGGCCCCCATTTTTAAAAAATAATTGATTTGTTGTCCGGGGGGGGGGGGTTTGAAATGGTGGCTTGCAGTACATGTCAGCCCCCTCCATTTTGGCAATGATTGTTGATGGAGGGCTATGGGGGGCTACAAATAGCCTATTAAACAAAGATTATCAATGAGTTCCTCTATTTTTTTGCTCTCGGTCGCCACCTACACCTGTGCCTCACACAATGGTTGGCTGATGGTTGAGATACAAATTCAATATTTCTCTCTCCTCCCTCTCCCTCCTCCAAGAGGCACTTGACACATAGAAAATTAAGAAGAGGATGCAATGAAGAATGCTTCTCCGGCTCCAAGATCAAAAAGAGAATGGGAGGCAAATTCCAACACAGTTGGGAAACAAATGGTGGGTCTGTTGGTTGCCCGAAACCATTTCATAAAAACACGCAACACGTAAAAAAGTGGTATGCTCAATTTTTACAAAGAAAATTGTATTGTTTTGATGTTTGATGGCTTTAATGATGCGCACATGAAAAGAAAATTTGTATGAATCATGTTTTGAGTATGATTTAGGGCTCTACATGATAAAATGCAAAACTCGTAGTCCTATATGTTCCTAATTAATAGTTTAAAACCCGAAATGTGTCTTTTAAAAAGAAAAATGAGAGTTTCTTCCGTTTTGGGTTGGGGAATGAAATGCATATGGGATTAAAACCTGATAAAAATGGATGTTCAATAAATATGATCAATCAAGACACATAAATTGGAAAATAGCATATTTTTATGGGCAAATAAATGGGAAAAAAAATAAGGAAAATTTTTGTTTTTCACCTAAAATCTAGGAAAAAATACATTTTATATTCGTGAGCATATAACAAGGTTGGAGCATGAGGATAAATTCTTAGTTAAGCCTCGCTTCTATGTTATAGTATGGTTTGATTGATTTTTATATGAAAAATTACATAAAAATAAACCCTACACCTACCCAACGAAAGCAAAACATAAATGGTAGGAGGGAAGATTGTTTATGAAAGTGATTAGTTGGTAAAAGTGATTCAAATTCTGATCTATTGGTCTATGCACAACATATAGGATGGATTATCATTTGAATTAAGGAGCCTAGTAGCACGAAGAAATTTAGTGCTAGTCTCTATCAACGTTGCACGCACGATTAGTTGAAAAATCATTGAAGGGTTGTTTTGCACTTTACCTAGCTCATTTCTAATGATAAAATGCTTGAGCACAATGGTTATCCATATTTGCATTGAGCATAACATGGTATCAAACATGGATGCATTGCAATTTCTTTCCAAACATTGACCTACGTGGAGTGTGTAAGGAAACCCGAGTTATAGGATAGATGAATGGTTTCTTGGGGCAAGCTTGGTAAGAAAATATCAAACCTCTTGGATCATTCAAAATATATAAGAGTAGAGTGTGTCCGTCCGTATGTGCTTTATGTTAGAGCAATGCATCGAGGGGCCAATCCTCTCTCGATTTAGGAGAGCTGTAGTGGGGCCACGATGTTCAGTTGAGGAGTTGCCTCCTTTGTTTGTGTTACGTGGTATATTATACCAAGATGTATGGGATATCCCTTTGAGGAGTAAGGAAGGGCAATCTTTGGACTATGTTCTACTGCAAATGCAATATCTATAGTAGCAATTAGGAAAGTGTGTCTCTTGGATACTCCTCGCCACTGCGAGGCTGTGTGGGTTTTGCTTATGAGTGTTATAGAGGCCTAGCTAGTGCCTATAGCTAGTGTTGGGCCCATTTTAGGTCTTGACAAACAAATCGCTAATAGTACCATCCTATCTGTCCTAGGAAGCATTGAACTCTATTATAGTTCTTGTGTGGTGGTAAATGGACAATGACACTAAATTTGGAGAAGTTGGTGGCAATGCTACTCTTAGACACCACGTAACCGAGGATACATTTGTGTTTTACTAAGAATTGGTACTTTAGGGGATTCAAGGAGAGATGATACAGCCTACAACACTGAAAGACAGTGTGAAGTCTATCTAGTTGTTCCCTCCAATTGGAGTGAACACATAGATCGTCAACAAATACTTCCAATTCTCGCCTAAGAATGTCTTTGAATATGGCACACACAAGGCACTTGAATGTAGCTAGTGCATTCATTAGCCCAAATGGCATGAACATGTAGACAAATATGCCCCATTTGGTCGCAAATGCTATCTTATGTCTATCATCATCAACGTGCATCTGCACTTGGTTGTAGCTTGATAAGTCATCTATGAAACTGTAGGCTTCTTTTTCCGCTACTCTTTTGAGCATGTCCTCCATGTAGAGTAGTGGATAGTTGTCTCTCTTAGTCATAGCATTGACCTTTATATAATTCATGTATACTCAAATCTTCCATTTCTTCTTCAAGACAAATTCTATAGGTGGCACCCAGTCCATGTGCTCAATTTCATAGATGAATCTGGCCTTCAACAACTTATATATCTCCTTCTTAATGATGTGTACATGCTTCAAATTCATCAAGTATGATTGGTGCTTAATTACCACATTGCATCATGAGTCATAAGGATGTTATGAGTCACAACCCTCGGATCTACTCCGTTTAGTTCATTTGAGGAGAACCAAGAAAACATGAGAACCAAGAAAACACATCTATATACTCTTGCAAGAGATCAACGAGATCAGTCTCCTCTTGCTCAACTTGGTCCTCAGCAATGAATATGGATAAAGACTTTTCACCTTCCCCTACTAAGCTGACATCCTTGACCTTAGTAGACCCTAGGTGGACTAGTAGGTCCACTTTGGTGTATTTGGTCTTAGGTGATCAGGGTATTTCTAGATCGCTCTCGAAGCTCACTTCTGATTCAGAGTTAAACTCACAACCCTCACTTAGAAGAAGGATTTTCCTATGGTGGTTGCATGTCTAAGGCCGATTGAGTTCTAAAGAGTGATGCAGTACTTGGTTCAACTAATCCAGCTTACTCATAATCTATTACACCTAGGTGGTCTACCCAAGTACAATCACATTTCATTATGACAACTCATCTTTTAATCCTAAAGATGTTGGCTTTCCGTGGCTTGGAGTCTACTCATATCTGTTTGATCACTTGGCTGTCCATATCATACTCAATTGTATCAATCTCTTCCTCACTTTCCTTATTCATAGAGTAGGAGTTTTCATAATCGTTGTCTGAATCATCATATTATGACTGCTCATCACTCCTAGGCTTCTACTCTTAGCCTTCTTTTTGTCTATGATTAGTGCCCAATTGTACAATAGATTCAAGTCATACACTTTGGTCCGTTACCACTTCGGCTTGTCCGTGAGGTCCTTGAGATTGGCAGTTGGGTTTGTCACTAGCTCTCTCACTCATTAAGTATTTAAGAATCCCATGGAGTTCGTCTGTTAGATGGGACATGGGAAGGGACAGTGTTGGTTGACTGTTAGAGCTCCTGGCGATCTTGTAGAGTGGTACCAATGGTGTGGCTCTACTCTTCGATAACTGAGATGGTGTGGCTTTGTAAGACTCATTGGGTGTCCTCATAGCCTACTTACACTTCTCCTCATCATTTGAAAATGGCAGATTGATGGTGGCTAGCACATACATCCAATCCCACTCCTCCTTGGGACAAGGGATATACTTTGTTCTTGGCCCATAGGAATTCCTCACTTGTGTGTCTCCTTTCAAGATGGCACCGATGGCATCTAGGTCAATTGGCATGATCTTCCAAGTGTCCATCTTGATTCTTACAGCTTTCGATTTGTTGCCTAAGAATATTAGACAATTATCCCAATCTTCTATCACTCGTGCATTTCACATCCAAAGTCAGCCTAGTAGAATGCCGTTGTCCACTGCCTTCATGACTATCTTTAAGCACCAATCTTTGAGTACTCTAAATGGTCTAACTTTCATTCTATTTGCCAATGTGACATTAAACCGGAGCGTCTCCACAGGTGGGTTACCCTAAGCCTGCAGGACCATATGGCTGAGCACATTGTCACCTACTCCTGTACCTATGATTCCCTTTCTTGTGGTGTCACCTACTAATGCTACAAGAGGTAAGACTGCGTACCAGTTCAACAACATGTCTAGGAATGACAGGAGCATTCAAGCATAGTACACAACATAAATAAAGACCATAGCTGACCATCTTGCTACTATTGGATCTCGTGTTGTAGAGGATGATATGATTGCAGTGACATTGAATGGGTTAGGCAAGGAGTATAATTAATTTGATACGTCCACTTCTATGAGAACAGAACCCCCTAATTGGGATGAGTTACTTGCACTACTGCTACATGAACAAGTAAAGCTTCGCTTAAATATAGGTTCAAGCACATCTCAGGGCAAAGACACTATCTTTTACTCTAGTCAGCGAGCTAGAGGGGGAGAACTCGTGGAGCTTTTTGGGGTTGAGGAGACACTCGAAACACATATGGACAATAGCAGCAAAATGCTTGGCATATCTCAAATATGCAAGGACAACAAGGATCTAGAGCCTTTAGAGGCAGGGGGAGATCACGTAGAGGCAGAGGTGGCTCTTGGCAATTGCATGAGTAGTCTAACAAGGATAAAGACTGTCATTATTGTGGAAGATATGGGCATATTGCAAAGGATTACCATAAAAAGCAAGCTAATATGAAGGCAAAAGGCACGCAACATGGACATTATGCATCTTCCAGTGGTACTCAAGATGACCAGGGAGATAGATTGTTTGTATAAGGCCATCTAATAGCCTATTATTCTAGGAAGCTAAAGACTCATGAGAAGCATTATGCTACCCATGATCTGAAACTAGTTTTTGTAATCCATACTCTCAAATTATGGAGACACTATTTACTTAGCAATAAGTTTACATTAGTTTTACTGACCATAAGATTCTCAAATTGATCTTCAAAAAACCAAATCTAAACATGAGGCAAAAATAATGGATAGAAGTCTTACAAGAGTATGACATTGAGATCAAGTATATGCTAGGTAAGGAGAATGCCATTGTGGATGTCCTAACCTACAAAGCATTTCTCAATGCCCTCATCACAGACGAACCATTTAAGGTAAAAGCTTTAGCAACAGTGGTGTCAATGCCCAGTAATCCAATCATAGAAAGAAGAAGCAAGTAGGGATCCAAAGTATGAATAGATGATAAAAGATGTCCTACCTAAGGTGATAAACCCCAAACAAAAACTCAAGTATCTAGACTTCCCTATAGACGCAGGACTTCTCTACTTTAAGACAAGACTATGCATTTGGCAAGGGGTGAAGATCTCAAGAAGAAGATACTTTGGGAAGCCCATGCTCCCTCTTTCTCAAGATATCAATACTATGAAAAGACTCTCAACACTTTAAGGAGAAGATTTTATTAGAAAAATCTCAAAGGAGATGTGCTTAAATATGTCACTAAATGCCTAAGTTGGCAATATATGAGGCTAAACACAGTAAGATGCCAACAAAGCTCCAATCATTTGACATCCCAAAAATGAAGTGGAAATATATCAGCATGGATTTTGCAGTTGGATTACCCTATGTCCAAGGAGGATACAATTCATTCCTAGTGATTGATGGGACCTAAAATGGGCCGGCACTAGCTATGGTACTAGCCGGACCTCATGCACACAACAGACAACCCCACCACACAGCCTCGCGGGCCAGGAGAATCTGAGACTCACTCTACACTAAATTCTAATGTCGATTCTATGTTTGTATTAGGTCATTGTCCAACGTTTACCATCCTTTCTCCTCAAAGGGAGATCCCATAACATATAGGCATAATACCTTGTAGCACAAACATAGGAAAGCACCTCTCAGCTGCCTGCCACGGCTCCATTGAAACTCTCCTACACCTCAAGAATTTTCCCCAAGACGCCTCACTGCAATCAGAAATGTGTCATGCACAACCAAGCTTTCCAATGCTCATTTACTAACTCGTTGAAACGATGTAATATAGCACTGAGACAATGCTCATGCCACTATCCTCTTAATTAAAATACAACGAACTTATATCATGATATGCATAAGCAAAATCAACAATAATTAGCACCCAAATTGCATCATTCAAGCACCCCATCCCCTACATTTAGGTATTGCTTCCGTTGCATAGGTTTCGGGGCTAATTTTATCATGTTTTGATGTAGGAAAAGTGATAAATTAGGAACTTTGACAAAGAGATAGGGCAAATTGAGGCTAAACTTGATACTCCACTACTACCATACATTCACAAACACTCAATATATGTTTTCTTATTTTTATGGTGTATTTCTATTTTTTTCCTTTTTTTTCTATTTTTCCTTTTTTTAGTATTTATTTGACAATAATCACTATAATTTTTTTATTTTCTCATGATAATCACTACAGTGTACTACAATTCAATTTTATTTTATACTTTTCCCCATAGGAACACATTTCACCCACCCGAAATGACAAAACCATCATTTTACCCTTAAAAAACCACATTTTGGGTTTGTGGGATTTGAATAGCGCATGTAAATCATTATGAAATTAGAATTTTTAGATGTACAACAATTAAAAATAATGCAAATAATAGTCACAAATATTTTCATCGCATAAGAACATCATTTCCATCATAAAATGTCAAAAAAACTTTATTTCCTTCATAAAAATTATCTATTGTGTTTTTATGAAACCCGTGATGCATTTAACGACTGCGTGACTGGCGGACGCAGCCTCCATTGCTCTCAATTCCATACTGCATATCAAGCTTCAGCATCTCCATTAATCTCCATTATCATTTGCTTCCATCTCTGTAACGTGTCCACTAGAATCCTCTAGGACACGTCTTGGCAGTCCATCGGAAAGGCTGTCTAGAGAACTCCACCCGGCACTCCCATGGAATGTTACGGGTTTTGCAATCTAGGTCTCCCCGCGTCTGCCACGTAGCGGAAGTGTCCTGGCCGTTTCCCACCTAGGATCGACCGGGATTAAGGTTTTTCCTGTTTGGTCGTTAACTAGCAGCAACTAGCGTCAGACCCGAGCGAACCACTTTACGCAGAAACGCCAGGTCCGAAGCGGATTCATGCTGCACTTGGTTCAAGGAGAATGGGAAACGAGAGGGATGCAAGGCTCGACCTCTCTGCCATAAGGCATAGTCCCATTCCGTTCCCCTAAAACAGCGTGAATCGGGTAATATGTAATTCTAAGTCATCGTTCTCGTTATTTGTTTCGGCAATGATGATCATCCCTCTGTTCGTCGAAGATTTTGAGAAAAGTTCCCGGCTAACCGGGACCACCCATCCATAGGACGGACCCATGGTCCATCCTCCACACTTTCCTCGGTTTGTTTTAGTTATGTAATTACCTACCACATTAATTTGACATATAACAAACAGCTTCTTTGATTAGCCCTGTTAAGCACTGGTTCCTTCACGTAATCTTATCACAGGACATAAAGAAAACAATGTCAAACAACTTCTTTATTATCATTTTATCCTTTTATCTTTGAAATACAAGGAGTTCCGCCCGTAGGCTTGTTCATAATCCGCCCGAAGGCTATCCAGTAATCCGCTAGGGATCACTAATCCAAGCTTCTGCCCGTAGACTAGTATGCGGGCCTCGAGATCCAATCCCGAGTCACGTTAGCCTCTTGTGCAGGACCCGGAAGGCGAGGGATTTATGGCCAGAGCCCCCCCTGGCACCCAAGCGTCCTCCTGCTCCAAGTAGAGCTCAACGGAAAGACCTCACACGGCGGGTTCGGTCCACGTTCCCGGCACGGTCAACAACCCCCTTGGTTAGGGTCAGGCAGGCAGTCGGGGGTAACTGAGCTGCCACTCCCTTCAGGCCTTCAACCTGAAGCATTTATATATCTTTCATCCTTTAGTTCCTTGAACAAACAATGCAAACAGTGCTTTCTAAATTGTTACAAGCACAATCAATTCCCGTGGACGTTTAGCTGGCAAACTGTTAAGGAGTGACTCCTTCCCTCCGAACGCATCCCGCATTCGATCCGGAATCAATTGCAACATGGCAAGATTCCTATCGTCTTTGGGTTAGGGTCATACCCTGTCAATACTTTTAGGTTTTGTTAATGGTAGATTCCGGCGACCATGTCGCTTTAGTTTATTGACTAATCATTTGCGTCCAAGCAAATACCTAGCTCCCCCCTTAACTTGGCAAATTTTTCCTAATGAGGATAGAGCAAGAGGATGACTACCCTTTTCCCTTGCAAGTTAAACTCGCGCAAGAACCTGCCAACCTTAATCCACGGAATGGCAAAACTTCTTACGATCAACCCGCAAGGCTAAGTGACGTTGCAATTTACTGCACAAGTGTCCCCTCCATCATTTCACCTAATGAATGGCGTATTCAGGTCACGGAATTAACTTCAGACGAGAAGGAGGATTTAGGGTGGCTTTTTACCCACCCCATCCTTAATTTCACTAAATCGACAACGTTTAGTCCTAGGGATCCAACTCAATTCGAGTTTCATCATTTTGAACGCTTGGTCCTTAAGGTAGGAATCCTAGATTATTGTTTACATGAGCATCCAATTAGCTCAACATTTTTGGGAATATGGTTAGGACTATTGGGTTTGAAGGTTTCGACTTAGCGACAATGGAAAAACTTGGCTGAATCCTTAACGTGCTAATCCCTAGTTAATGTTTGGGGTATCTATCGTATTGACTGAACCATACCCATGTGAATCCTTTGTGACTAGGTGATTTGGGTAATTCACTATGCTTGTCTCGTGACAAGGATGAATCCTTCCTAGAGATAATAAAGTAGATCTAAAGGAGGAAAAATAGTTGCAACTACCGCAATACATGTAAACATGTGATTCATTGCTTCTACGCATCACATGGTTCACAATAACTCTATCTTTCCTTGGTATAGTAAAAATGCATGATAATCTGAGTACTAACTTTCCTAGGACCTACTAGGACTTACATCAAATAACCATGCCTACAACCTTGTTGTCTACACTTTAGAATCTCATGCTTTGATAAACCATGCGACCTTTCCTAAATACGGCTCCTGATGAATGAAATTTCTGCATGATGACTATGCAACACGCAACTTTCCCCTAGCTACAATGTAGTTAATGAAGTTCATACCAAACTGTTAACTTATTCCATGTTACATGCTACTTGCAAGTCCATAAGATCATTTTCGTACTCTTCTATTTCTTTTCGGATAATATCTTATGGGTGTTAACTTTTCCTCATGAATCATTACAAGGAAGATGTTGCCTAAAATGCGGCACATGCTTATTCCCACCATGTCTAGTAACCAAATGCACTTATCAATTTCATTTCTTTGCCCTATATGTTTAGACTCATTACTTTGATAATGTTCCAAAATAGCAACATGCAACTAGTCTTCTAAGGCGGACAACTCTGGAAATGCAACTGTTTCAATTTCATGACATGCATCAACCTTGTCTAATGTTTAAAGAGATAATTTATCAAATGTATTTTTAACGCTGCCACATGCATTAAAAATAAGCGTAAAATGCATTCTCCCTTAGGGAATCAAGCGTGCCTAAACATTTCTTTGTGTGAGAATAAACTCGAAAAAACCTGGACTTGTGGGCTCGGGGAGATATCCACTTGAATGCTTGGAGATGAACCTCCCGCAGCCGCGCCTTGTGACTTTTTAAGGGCCATCGTAGGCGTGGTTTCGGCTTCTGGTTAGCCTTTGCGGTCTATGAATTTACTTGCCTTGGTATGCAGCCTCCAGATCTTTGCCTTTTTCCCTCGTGCGCAAGAGATTCCTTTGCGGGACTTTGGATAAATGGTGCTTGCGGAAGAGGGCTTTATGAGTTCTTTAGGAAAAACCCGGGTGGCTAGGAATGGGTTCACGAATGGCTTGTGGGCTTTGAAGCCTATTTGCGGAAAGCCTCTTACGATGTGTCTTGCGGGAGGGCTTTATAGCTTCTTCTTCTTCTCTTCAAAGTCCCGGGGGAGGGGGGGGTATGAATGGACTTATGGGGATCTAGTGGGAAGGGGGCTTAAGAAAGCCCCCTTAGAAGCTTCTTAAGAAGCTTCTAGGCTTCTGCAGCAACGTCGAGGGGGTATCGTGATCAAGGCGAGGTGGCGGCGGGCTGTGGCGGCCTGGCGGACCGTGGCGGCGGACTATGGCGGCTGGCGGCTTCCTGCATGGCGGCGACGGCACCCTAGTCTCCCTCCTTTCCCCAACGGCGGGCAGCAGCATCCCCTCCTCCCTCTCACAGCACCGTCCCTTTCTCTTTCCTCCTCTCTCCCTAACGGGAGTTCATAGAGGCAAGGGGGGGAGGGAAGAGAAAGCCTCCACACACGTGGCCAGTGCATGGGTTCCCCCCCTCCCATGCAGGCCACGACTCATCCATGGGCCATCCCCCCACACTCCCTCTTCTCCAGCCATGCATCAGCTGGGGAAAAGGGATTAAAGTAAAAAAAATTTGCCTTGAATATTCAAAATTGCCCCTCCCAAGAGGGTGTTTTTGTGAGACTTGCGGTTTTGAACTTTCGGTTTTGATTTACCAATGCGGAGGACCCCATTTCTCGCGTGCGGGTCACACATTACACTGCCAATAATTTCAATGCAAGAGATAACCTTTGCACAAGGTTTACGTCGTGTGCGGGACGTCAATATTCATGGGTGGGAATATTACATTCTCTCCCCCTTAGAAGAATCGAGATGTCCTCATCTCGAGATAAACTGGGGATATTGAAGATTGAGAGCGTTTTCATCCATCCAGGTAGCATCCTCTTCGGGATAATCTTTCCACTGGACGAGGCATTCTTTCAATGTTTTAGATCTCAATTGTCTCTCCCTGACATCTAAAATCTTTTCCGGTCTTAGTTCAAGTACTCCTTGACTAGGCATTACAATTTGTTGGTCATCAAGTACATGATTTGGGTTGGGCACATATTTTTTTAGGAGACTAATATGGAATACATTGTGAACTTTTAGGTTATCCGGAAGTTGCAATTTATAAGCATTGGGTCCCAGGCATTTGAGGATTTTATACGGACCACAATACCTTGGACTTAGCTTCTTGCATTCACCTAGAGATAGAGAACTCCTTTTTGGGCGTACACGAATGAAAACCATGTCTCCTTCTCCGAAGACCCTCTCTTGGCGTTTCAAATCCGCATATGCCTTTTGTCTATCTTTGGCTGCTTGTATGTCTTCTCTTATTGACCTTATTTGGTCATCCATGTCCTCCAACATTTGTCTTGAAGCTTCCACCCTTAGGGTAGGATCAAAAAAATTTAGGGGACTTCGACAATCATGACCATACAATGCCTGAAAAGGGGTCATTTGAATGCTCTGCTGGTAAGAAGCATTGTAGGCAAATTCTACTAACGGCAAGTATTGAATCCATCTCTTCGGCTCTCGACAGTAGTAAGCCCTAAGCATATCCTCAATGATTTGATTTACTCGCTCTGTTTGTCCATCCGTTTGGGGATGGTAGACAGTGCTAAAACAGAGTTGAGTTCCAATAGCTTCAAAGATAGCTCTCCAGAAGTGTGAAGTGAAGAGAGAATCTCAATCGCTAATGATCCTTCTAGGTAACCCATGTAACTTGAATATTTCTTTGATAAACACTCTTGCAATGTCGGAGGCTTTATAGTTTGTCTTTACTGGAATCAGGTGTGCAACCTTGGTAAGCATGTCAACTACAACCATAATGGAGTTGTATCCTCCTTGGACTTGGGGTAAGCCCACCACAAAATCCATACTGATGAATTCCCATTTCATTTGGGGAATGTCAAGTGGTTGCAATTTCCCTGGCATCATGACATGTTCAGCCTTGATACGTTGGCAAGATAAACATTCAGTGACATATTTGAGAACGTCACCTTTGAGCCTCTCCCAATGATAGCTCTTCCTAATTGCATTAAGAGTTTTTGCATAGCCAGGATGTCCTGCGAAAGGGGAATCATGAGCTTCCCATAATATCTTTTGCTTAAGTGACTGGCTTGTTGGTATACATAACCTTGTTCTGTAATAGACAAGTCCATTATCAGTGGAAAATTCCCGATACTTAGCTTGTGACTTCAGATTCTGCTCTTTGGTAGCTATTTCTTTTATCATGGTTTGGTAGGCCAAATCATGGCATGCCTCCTCTCTAGCTAGTTCGAGTATAGGGTTGCTTGGCATAGATACCTTTGTAGCCAGAGATCTGGCCGTTGATGGATTCTACAAGATTAGGGAGTTTAAGAATGCCTTGCGACTGAGTGCATCGGCAACTACATTCTCTTTCCCTGGATGATACTTGATTTCAAAATCATACTCCTCCAATACTTCGATCCATCGACGTTGCCTCATGTTGAGCTCGTTCTGGGTAAAAATCCATTTGAGACTCTTATGATCTGTTACTAGAGTAAACTTGTTACCCAACAGGTAGTGTCTCCAAAGCTTTAGAGCATGGATGACAGCTAATAACTCCAGATCATGCGTGGCATAATTCTTTTCATGACTCTTCAATTTCCTTGAAGAATATGCTACGGGATGACCTTCCTGCATGAGTACACACCCCAAGGCAAGAATACTGGCATCAGTTACTACCTCGAACTCCTTATTGAGGTCGGGAAGTTTCAGAATAGGTGCTGATATCAAACATTGCTTCAATTGGTCGAAGCTATTTTGCTCGGGAGTTGACCATGTAATAGAAGTCTGCTTCTTTAGTAAGTCGGTAAGAGGTGCTGCAATCAAAGCATAGTTTTTGATAAAGACCCTATACCATCCTGTCAAGCCAAGAAAACTGCGTATTTCTTTGACAGATACTGGTACTGGCCATTCAAGCACATCTCTGACTTTGGCTGGATCTACTGATATTCCTTCTGATGATACTATGAATCCTAGATATTCAATCTGACGTTTGAAGAATGCACACTTCTTCATTTTTGCATACAGCTTATGAGACCTCATTGTCTCAAGGACAATCCGAAGTTGAGATTCATGATCTTCTTCCTGTTTAGAATAGACTAAAGTATCATCGAAGAAGACAAGCACGAAGTCATCAAGATATGGTCTAAAAATATCCTGCATTAATCTATTGAAGGTGGCAGGTGCATTTGTAAGCCCGAATGACATATCCAAGAATTCAAAGTGCCCATATCTTGTATTGAAGGCCGTTTTTGGAATATCTTCATCCTTGATCCTGATTTGATAGTAACCTGACCTGAGATCAATTTTGGAGAAGATCTTTGCACCTTGAAGGCGATCGAGAAGCTCATCTATTCTAGGAATAGGATACTTGTTCTTGACTGTTGATTGATTCAACCCACGGTAATCAATACATAGTCGAAGTGTCCCATCTTTCTTTTTCTGGAATAGAACTGGAGCTCCCCATGGTGAGTTGCTGGGCCGGATGTAACCCTGGTTTAACAGTTGCTTGAGTTGTTCCTTCAACTCAATAGCTTCCGGAATGGACATTCTATAAGGTCTCTTTGCAATTGGCGCAGCTACAGGTAATAGCCTTATTTCATGATCAACTTCCCTTGGAGGTGGAAGTTCAGTTAATTCCTCAGGGAATACGTCAGCGTATTCTTTTAGCCAAGAGGGTCCCTCATGAGACTCTTGCTTTTGATCTAACTTGTTGAGTTTGATCAAGTAAACAGGTAATCCTTTCCTAACCCCTTTTATGATCCGTGATACTTTGGCTAACTGGATCCTTGGCACTCCTGCCTCACCTTGAGTTGTAACAAACTCTCTTTCAAAGTTTCGAAAGGAAACTTGACCCTTTCCACAGTGGATGTGAGCGTCATTAGGCTTAAGCCAATCCATCCCGAGTAGGCACTCATGGATACCTAAGTTCATGACTCTGAATTTGACTGAGGTTTTCTTTCCTCCCAGATAGAACTCCTCCTTAGCAGTTTGCCTGGTACAAGTTACCTCACGACCGTTTGCCAATTCCACAAGTAGGGTAGGTGCTTCTACTGTGGCTATTCCTAATCTCTTAGCACACGCTTGTGAGATAAAGGAATGTGTACTGCCACAATCAATCAAGGTTTTGAAACCTTTACCTTGATAGTCCGACGGTGTTTGAATCACCGAGAACTGGCGATTCGGCCCCTTCTTGTGTAAAGCGGCATGGACCGTCGCTCTTTCGAATTCCGCTTCCATAGTCGGATCTTCCCCTTCTTCTGCATCACATCTTTGCCTATTGATAATGCAGGCAGCTCTTCCTCTTCCACGGGTGGCGGCTCCCTGACCACGGCCTGCACCTTGATGGAGTCCTTTGCTAAGCTTGGGACATTGCCTTTTGAAGTGACTGAGTTCATTGCAGTGGAAACATCGGAGGTTTCGGCCATTACTGTGAGTAGGAACAAAGTTGTTGACGTTATTTGTCCTTGCTTTCTTCCTTTGTCCCTGATTGTGGCCTTGAACTCTCTTAACTTGGGGTCTGAATGCTCCTCTGTTCGGGTCGCTATAAGACCAATTCTTAATACCCCTTGGTTTAGCTTGCACTTCCTGAATTATAGGTGCCGCTCGAATGAGTGCATCCTGAAGATCTGATGGTTGCATAGATTCGAGACGAGTATTTATAGGTGGATTTAAGCCTGCGCAAAATTTGGACACCTGCTGTGTCGTGTCCATTTGTGGCGCATACTTTAACAGTGAGACAAACTTAGAGTAGTATGCGTCAAGGGTGAGTCCTAACTGTTTTAACTCATAGAACTCATTCATTTTCTGTGTACGATATGCAGGTGGCAAATATCTGCCTTGCACGGCTTGCTTTAACTTCTCCCAGGTAACGGACCCCTCTGAAATCCCTTGATCCCTGCACCATTGTTTCCACCAAAGTCTGGCTTCACCGGTGAGTTTTAATTTGGCGAGCATGGCCTGATTGGTAGGTGTAGTACCAGCTGCTTTGAAGTAGTCCTCCATCGATTCAATCCAAATCTCAGCATCCGACTGGACGAATCTGCCTCTCCCGTCAAACTCGGGTGGCTTTATCTGTTTGAGGAGGAACTTCTTCTCCTGGATCACAGTAGTACTTGATGTAGGGGGTGAATTTGGACCCTGTTCCTGGGGTTGTGCCTGGATAAAAGTTTTCTTAACATTATTGTATGATAATTGACATTAGCTTATCTTTAGTTTAGCTATCTCGTAAATCATGAAGCTACTTAACTTTTTGCAACAACCCTGATACACAATCGGATATTGATAAAAGAAGTCCTTATTTATATTTACATGGACGTAGCCTCATACAACATCTCATGTGATGATAATCCAATCATTACATTTAGTTTGGGGAGAACAACATTGTATTGGATTTGTCTACAGGAACTGTGTAATAGTAGGGTTTTGGGTCATGAATCTTTAGGAATCGATAACTCATCGGAAGCTCAGGATATCCTTTCCGCTGGAATCCATACTTCCCATGCCGGCCCAATACCTTAATCCTGTCGGCTGGGATTACACGGGTTACTTCCTCATATACATATGAGTTCAATTCAACCCTCCGACCTCGAATATGCAAAGTCGAATTTACGTGAGCTTCCACAAAAATGAACAGCTTCACGACTTTCAAATCTTCCAACCACTTGATCCTCTTCAGGTTGGTCTGTAAATAAGCGAACCGGTGGGCAGCTATGTAGTAGATTCCTGAAGACCCAGTCCATCTCCGTTCTATATATAAAGGTGATGGATTATAAATCTGCTCCAGGATGTTCATCATTTCAATTCTTTGCCTATAATGCGGAGAATGCATTGCACTCATAAACATGATCCGGAACACCAAAAACTTGTTCCACGCCTCATAGTTCTGCAAGACAGTATTGAAGATGAGCAACAATTTTATTTCTTCATTTTATTGAGATCTTTAAAAAAAACAATTCTGTCGTTGGTCGGCTCTGATACCAACTGTAACGTGTCCACTAGAATCCTCTAGGACACGTCTTGGCAGTCCATCGGAAAGGCTGTCTAGAGAACTCCACCCGGCACTCACATGGAATGTTACGGGTTTTGCAATCTAGGTCTCCCCGCGTCTGCCACGTAGCGGAAGTGTCCTGGCCGTTTCCCACCTAGGATCGACCGGGATTAAGGTTTTTCCTATTTGGTCGTTAACTAGCAGCAACTAGCGTCAGACCCGAGCGAACCACTTTACGCAGAAACGCCAGGTCCGAAGCGGATTCATGCTGCACTTGGTTCAAGGAGAATGGGAAACGAGAGGGATGCAAGGCTCGACCTCTCTGCCATAAGGCATAGTCCCATTCCGTTCCCCTAAAACAGCGTGAATCGGGTAATAGGTAATTCTAAGGCATCGTTCTCGTTATTTGTTTCGGCGATGATGATCATCCCTCTGTTCGTCGAAGATTTTGAGAAAAGTTCCCGGCTAACCGGGACCACCCATCCATAGGACGGACCCATGGTCCATCCTCCGCACTTTCCTCGGTTTGTTTTAGTTATGTAATTACCTACCACATTAATTTGACATATAACAAACAGCTTCTTTGATTAGCCCTATTAAGCACTGGTTCCTTCATGTAATCTTATCACAGGACATAAAGAAAACAATGTCAAACAACTTATTTATTATCATTTTATCCTTTTATCTTTGAAATACAAGGAGTTCCGCCCGTAGGCTTGTTCATAATCCGCCCGAAGGCTATCCAGTAATCCGCTAGGGATTACTAATCCAAGCTTCAGCCCGTAGACTAGTATGCGGGCCTCGAGATCCAATCCCGAGTCACGTTAGCCTCTTGTGCAGGACCCGGAAGGCGAGGGATTTACGGCCAGAGCCCCCCCTGGCACCCAAGCGTCCTCCTGCTCCAAGTAGAGCTCAACGGAAAGACCTCACACGGCGGGTTCGGTCCACATTCCCGGCGCGGTCAACAACCCCCTTGGTTAGGGTCAGGCAGGCAGTCGGGGGTAACTGAGCTGCCACTCCCTTCAGACCTTCAACCTGAAGCATTTATATATCTTTCATCCTTTAGTTCCTTGAACAAACAATGCAAACAGTGCTTTCTAAATTGTTACAAGCACAATCAATTCCCGTGGACGTTTAGCTGGCAAACTGTTAAGGAGTGACTCCTTCCCTCCGAATGCATCCCGCATTCGATCCGGAATCAATTGCAACATGGCAAGATTCCTATCGTCTTTGGGTTAGGGTCATACCCTGTCAATACTTTTAGGTTTTGTTAATGGTAGATTCCGGCGACCATGTCGCTTTAGTTTATTGACTAATCATTTGCGTCCAAGCAAATACCTAGCTCCCCCCTTAACTTGGCAAATTTTTCCTAATGAGGATAGAGCAAGAGGATGACTACCCGTTTCCCTTGCAAGTTAAACTCGCGCAAGAACCTGCCAACCTTAATCCACGGAATGGCAAAACTTCTTACGATCAACCCGCAAGGCTAAGTGACGTTGCAATTTACTGCACAAGTGTCGCCTCCATCATTTCGCCTAATGAATGGCGTATTCAGGTCACGGAATTAACTTCAGACGAGAAGGAGGATTTAGGGTGTCTTTTTACCCACCCCATCCTTAATTTCACTAAATCGACAACGTTTAGTCCTAGGGATCCAACTCAATTCGAGTTTCATCATTTTGAACGCTTGGTCCTTAAGGTAGGAATCCTAGATTATTGTTTACATGAGCATCCAATTAGCTCAACATTTTTGGGAATATGGTTAGGACTATTGGGTTTGAAGGTTTCGACTTAGTGACAATGGAAAAACTTGGCCGAATCCTTAACGTGCTAATCCCTAGTTAATGTTTGGGGTATCTATCGTATTGACTGAACCATACCCATGTGAATCCTTTGTGACTAGGTGATTTGGGTAATTCACTATGCTTGTCTCGCGACAAGGATGAATCCTTCCTAGAGATAATAAAGTAGATCTAAAGGAGGAAAAATAGTTGCAACTACCGCAATACATGTAAACATGTGATTCATTGCTTCTACGCATCACATGGTTCACAATAACTCTATCTTTCCTTGGTATAGTAAAAATGCATGATAATCTGAGTACTAACTTTCCTAGGACCTACTAGGACTTACATCAAATAACCATGCCTACAACCTTGTTGTCTACACTTTAGAATCTCATGCTTTGATAAACCATGCGACCTTTCCTAAATACGGCTCCTGATGAATGAAATTTCTGCATGATGACTATGCAACACGCAACTTTCCCCTAGCTACAATGTAGTTAATGAAGTTCATACCAAACTGTTAACTTATTCCATGTTACATGCTACTTGCAAGTCCATAAGATCATTTTCGTACTCTTCTATTTCTTTTCGGATAATATCTTATGGGTGTTAACTTTTCCTCATGAATCATTACAAGGAAGATGTTGCCTAAAATGCGGCACACGCTTATTCCCACCATGTCTAGTAACCAAATGCACTTATCAATTTCATTTCTTTGCCCTATATGTTTAGACTCATTACTTTGATAATGTTCCAAAATAGCAACATGCAACTAGTCTTCTAAGGCGCACAACTCTGGAAATGCAACTGTTTCAATTTCATGACATGCATCAACCTTGTCTAATGTTTAAAGAGATAATTTATCAAATGTATTTTTAATGCTGCCACATGCATTAAAAATAAGCGTAAAATGCATTCTCCCTTATGGAATTAAGCGTGCCTAAACATTTCTTTGTGTGAGAATAAACTCGAAAAAACCTGGACTTGTGGGCTCAGGGAGATATCCACTTGAATGCTTGGAGATGAACCTCCCGCAGCCGCGCCTTGTTACTTTTTAGGGGCCATCGTAGGCATGGTTTCGGCTTCTGGTTAGCCTTTGCGGTCTATGAATTTACTTGCCTTGGTATGCAGCCTCCAGATCTTTGCCTTTTTCCCTCGTGCGCAAGAGATTCCTTTGCGGGACTTTGGATAAATGGTGCTTGCGGAAGAGGGCTTTATGAGTTCCTTAGGAAAAACCCGGGTGGCTAGGAATGGGTTCACGAATGGCTTGTGGGCTTTGAAGCCTATTTGCGGAAAGCCTCTTACGATGTGTCTTGCGGGAGGGCTTTATAGCTTCTTCTTCTTCTCTTCAAAGTCCCGGGGGGGGGGGGGGGGGTATGAATGGACTTATGGGGATCTAGTGGGAAGGGGGCTTAAGAAAGCCCCCTTAGAAGCTTCTTAAGAAGCTTCTAAGAAGCTTCTAGGCTTCTGCAGCAACGTCGGGGGGGTATCGTGATCAAGGCAAGGTGGCGGCGGGCTGTGGCGGCCTGGCGGACCGTGGCGGCGGACTATGGCGGCTGGCGGCTTCCTGCACGGCGGTGACGGCACCCTGGTCTCCCTCCTTTTCCCAACGGCGGGCAGCAGCGTCCCCTCCTCCCTCTCACAGCACCGTCCCTTTCTCTTTCCTCCTCTCTCCCTAACGGGAGTTCATATAGACAAGGGGGGGAGGGAAGAGAAAGCCTCCACACACGTGGCCAGTGCATGGGTTCCCCCCCTCCCATGCAGGCCACGACTCATCCATGGGCCATCCCCCCACACTCCCTCTTCTCCAGCCATGCATCGGCTGGGGAAAAGGGATTAAAGGAAAAAGAATTTGCCTTGAATATTGAAAATTGCCCCTCCCAAGAGGGTGTTTTTGTGAGACTTGCGGTTTTGAACTTTCGGTTTTGATTTACCAATGTGGAGGACCCCATTTCTCGCGTGCGGGTCACACATTACACTGCCAATAATTTCAATGCAAGAGATAACCTTTGCACAAGGTTTACGTCGTGTGCGGGACGTCAATATTCATGGGTGGGAATATTACAATCTCCTTCCTGATTCCTCCTTCAAGATGATGCGCATGAACAACCCATAGAGGGGAGAGAGAGGGAGGAGAGAGAAATACTAGAAAATAAAAAATTTAAATCCTCCATTAAAATGGGCAAGCTTATAGCCATCTTGTTTGTCTCTCTGCACTGATCGAGAATCTCCCTCTCTCTCTTCAAAGGGGTTTGAATGGGAGAGGCATCGAGCAAAAATGAGGAGGCACATTGACGCTTCTCTCTGTTCGACAGTTATTTCAATAGTTTCAAGGCTTTTATTAAGCCTAAGGTTTAAAATATTAAAATAATTGGTCCATCTTTTTGTGTTCACACTATCCCACAAGTGGATATTTCAATTTTGAGGGGGCAAACGAACTCCGATTTGCAATTTGACTGGACAGGCGGCTTCGTGGTATCCAACTCCATCAAGCTCGCCTCTCCAGTGTACTTTACGGCTTCTCGATCTGGTAGCTGCTTTATAACACCGAACCTTACGAGAATTAAATGGGAGGTCAAACGACCTCCGATTGATGAACTGAGACTTGAGTTGGATTCACGATGTCAAAATGCATCTATGAAAGCTCCAGCTTAGCCATCCACCAGTGTTTGATTTTTCATGAAAATTAACTTGTTGATTCGTCTCGACCATGTTTTCTCTTTAAAAGGAGCTCAAGCTGCTTCTAGATCAGCTTAAAGTGGTATCTTAAGATGCATCTCTCATTGGCAACCACGGGATAGGGTGACTCAGCTTGTCGAACACCATGAATAGATCTGCACATCAACACAACCACAAAGAGCATCAAGATGATACAAAAAATACTCAACAAAATACATCACACCTTTCACCCTACCCCTTGAAAAGGCATGAAATCCACGAGGAGTAGGCCTAGCATAATCCAATAGAAGGCCAAAACTAGTCACTAATTGATTGCTCTAACATGGCAAAGCTAAAATGAACTATCAAAGAGCTCATCCTAAGTGGTGGTCTGAACTACCTACCGAACTGAGGACAACTCAACTCGGAGCTCCTCCTAGGCAAGGACTCCTATAGCTTGATCAAGGAATATTGACTTTTAGCACATTGTCTATTTAGCCTTTTATTTTCCATACTCAGGCATGTAAAAAGGAGGGAGCTGAGTGTAGTGACCCAAGGAGAACAAGGCATCCGCCTCAGGTCCTGTCTCAGTACCTAATAACCTACCAAGCCCTTGCAAGGCAACACTTAATCCTTTTCTAGTGCTCACTTTTATTTTTTCTCCAACCATCTTGTATCCTTATTCTTATTTTTATAGCTAGCCACCATCCCCAGGAAGACAAGGCATCGGCCCCGGGTCCTAACTTGTCCCTAGGAACCTACCAGGCCTTCGCAAGGCAATGAATAACTGCTCAAGGATTTTTCTTTCTTTCCTTTTCTATTTTTATAGGGCTTAGAACCCCTTTTTACACACCTTCGTATATTCATATATTTTCAGCTCTTCAAGATTTTACTTTTTTGCATCATCATTTTGTCTGGCAAGCTTTTCTAACTGCCTCACAACTAATAGAAACTTCTAGAATGGCCACCTAGCAGGTCAGCAGAACAGGGTCACTAGGATTTCCTTCTAAAATAGGTCTTTTAATGCTTGACAATGCCTTTACAAGAGGCAATGACTACTCAGACCTCCCACAAACATACTAACCTATACTTGGGACTTCATGCCTTGGTTGCTGGTCACCAACGAGAAAATGAAATCCCTCACAAAGTACATAGATGCATATAACATAAAAGAATGGTACTCATAAAAGGAAAGATATCACCTGGATTGGGCCACAAGAAGCTTTGGCATAGTAAAGGCTCCCCTAGGTTCCACGTAATCTATCTAGCATGCACTAAAATAGAAAACCGTAAAATGCACCTACACTACACAGACAAATGGCCCTCTTGGCCTAAAATGGATAGGTCATTCTAATCCATGCAATACAATGTCTTCTTGGCATATACACCACATTCTATCAAACTAACCAGGATACCAAGGATAGCATGCAATAGGATGACTAGCCCTATGTTACTCATGCGAGTCAGCTAAAAGCTTGATCCGGGCCCTTTGTAGATCCACTAGCCCGAGCCTTTCTACTGATATCTCAGTAATAAGGGCCTTGTCTTCTTGGGTATTATGAGCTAGATGAATGACATCATTAGGTTGAGATAACTCATCTTCTTGGTCTTCATTCAAATGGATCTCTTGTCCCAACTTTTCAGTAAATTCTCCTACAGGGAGAATCATGGATTTATGATCATTCAACTCTTCTCTAATTGGACCCTTACATATGTCAATGATATGATTCAAACTAGACATAGCTTCAAGCCTAGGCACATCACATGGATGCAACTTAGGACATTGCATATTGTTAGATGTAGCATTATGGCCTTTAGTCACATCCTCTTGGAAATCCATCAAAGCATGTCCACATGCAATTCTTGGCCCTTCATCTGACACACCAACCATACATTTAGAAAATTTGGGTCTCCAAATCCATCTCATATTCTTTTTCACATTTTTAGACTGCCTCATTTTGCCACATTGGTCTAATGGACTCAATGTGAACTTATTGCTATAGCCAAATGGCCTCACATCCTTAGCACTTCTACTCAGCATAGGTGGACCTTGGGCATGGTACACCTTCTTCATATGAGATTCCTTTACTTTCCTTTGTCCACTCTGCAACTGCTTATTCATAGGAACAATGCTTTTACTAAAAGGAATAGTATCTACTTGAAAGCATGATTCATCCATAAATTGAAAAGGCTTCCCAAGAGCCTTACTAGTAGCACAACTAGGATCATTCATAGCATGCTTACTCATAGGCCCGATGGTCCTATCAATGGCACCATCACAACTACCTCTTGTGCAACTATTGCAAGCCTTGATGGGACTTGTTGGGTGTGGAATCTTTTTATCCCCAAGAGGCATATTATCACTACTCATCAAATTGCCATTTCCTGCATGTAGATTCTGGCTACCAAGATCCTCTTCCAAGGTTGTCTTGGTATTAGTGAAATGATTTTCTCTTTGAAACATTGGTTGGATATTTGGATGCACTTACAACGAACAGGGGAAACTCCAAAAGTTTTCCCAACATCTTCAAATATACTACTCATAGTCAATTGCATGTCCCTTGGCCTCATTTAATGACTTAGGATCTCGCATCCTCACTTGGATTTGCATATTAATCTCTAAGCCACTCATAAAAAGCTCACATAGCACATCACCTGGCAATATAGTAGCTCTTCTTGGCCAAATCCTAAGAATATTGTCAAAGGCTCTAGCATATCCTTTAGCAAAAATGTAAGACTCTTGTCTTATCTACATAAGCTGCCTTAAGACATGGGTCATAGGCACCTTCTTTTTGTTGAGATATCGAGCTCCACTCGTGATATGCCAAGGTGACCGTTGTGCATTTATGTCACCGACTTATCAGTTGCAGATGCGGTTGGTACACCGCCCATGAATAATAGCTACATGACAGCTATCCTTATCTACTCTAGTTCGTGGCTCAGTTAGTATGACACCTTAGTTAGTTGAGTTTGGTTTGAGACCCATACATAGGTTCTTCTATTTCTTTGTACTAGAGTTCTTTTTGGCTTACACAACTAAGAAGAGGAAAATTGTTTTCAGCCTCCACCCTTGTGTGTATTCCCCCATTGTGCAAGCAAGAGAGCTACAAGTGAGACTCCTTCCTTCTCTCCCACAATCTTGACATGGTATCAGAGCCTTGTTCCTAGTAAGGAGCTCAAGAAAGCAAGCCAAGCTCACGGTGTTCTGGTAAGAGGAGCAGTGTTGCTTTCATTTTCTGTTTTGGGAGCAAATCTTTGCAGGTAGCACAGCCAGAAATTGCAAGAGTGCATTGTCTCAAGTTGAGACGCCCTTCGCAGTATATTTCGGGGCCTGTTCTGGAGGCGGAAGTTTTCTGCATGCACTCAGGAAAAGGCCCAGCTTTATGCTGTGCAGCCACTGTTCTACAGGTCGGTGAAAAGTTACTATAGAAATTGCATCGTATGCCTGTGCGCAGAGACATTGGGAGTTACAGAATCATCCTTGTTGCCTATTGATGCAAAATCGTCACTAGGAAGTGACTGTGTGGTCAAATACCACTTTCGTCAGTTTTGCAGATTTGCCTTTGTGAGGCTGAAGCTGTGTTCTTTGCAGTGACAGAATTTTTTGCAGTGTTTTGTAATGGCGTCTGATTCTCTTTCACAGATTGTAACTGAAAAGCTTGACAAGAACAACTTCCAAGCATGGAAGTTTAGAATGACAAATTTCCTTATGGGAAAAGGATATTGGGAATTTGTTGCAAGAAATGAAGAAGAACCAGTTCTTCCTGATGTTCCCAATCAATAGCAAATGCAAGCATTCAAAGCATGGCATGAGAGAGCCAGGAAAGTTATGTACTGGCTATCTATCAGTATTTCAGACTCTATGATTGTGCATATTCAGGATGCAAGTACGCCAAAGGAGGCATGGGATACTTTGTCAAAAATGTATAGCACAAATACGCAAGCCAGGAAAATGCAGCTCAAGCAAGAGTTGCATAATGTGCAAAGAGAAAATATGAGCATCAATGACTACCACATGAAGGTGAAGAAGATTGGAGATGCACTTGCTTCCATTGGGTCGCCAGTGGAAGATGATGATTTAGTTTCTATGACCTTGAATGGTCTAGGAAAGGATTATGCACAGTTTCAGACATCCATTTCAGTTCGTGAAAGATTTACTGATTTTGAGGAGTTGATTGCTCTTCTAATTTCTGAGGAGCAGAGAAATGGTGGTGCATCTTCTTTGGGAGGAACTTCAAAAGAAACTGTATTCTAATCAAATGCTGGAAGAGGTAGAGGCAAAGGTAGAGGAGGCCAATTTGGAGGCCGTGGTAGAAATCAGAATATGCAGCAAACTCAAGAAAACCAGTCCTATGGAGGAGGACATGGTAACTCTAGAGGCAGGGGGAACCAAAGAGGTCGTGGTGGATGGCAAAGAGGCCAAAATGCAAACAACAATGTTGAATGCTACTACTGTGGTAAAATGGGTCATATGGCTAAAGACTGCTATAAAAAGCAGAATGACATCATGAATGGGAAATTGCAACAAGGGAATTATGCATCTTCTAGTAGACAGGGTGAGGACAGAAATGAGCATTTGTTTATGATGCAGCACATGAACAATTTTGTGACAAGTGCAGAAGAAAGCAACGATGTGTGGTATGTTGACTCAGGTGCATCAAACCACATGACAGGTCATGCAGAATGGATGGATGATGCAAGGAAAATGGAAAAATCAGGATTTGTGGAGACTGGTGATGATACTGCACATCCTATTGTGCAGATTGGAAAAATTCCTTTGTTTATGCAGGATGGGAAAAAGAAATACCTGTCTGATGTATTTCATGTCCCGAATATCACCAAGAATCTGGTTTCTGTTGGTCAAATGGTTGAGCAGGGCTTGCAGGTCAGATTTAATCCTCATGGATGCTTTGTTGAGGATATGAAAAATAAAGGTCACTTGATAGCAAAAGGAAAGAAGAAGGGTAGAATGTTTACATTGGATGCAGACATGTCTGAATTGAGTGCAGCAATGTTTGCACATGGGACCGGTGTAGTTGCAGATATTGATATCTGGCATAAACGCATTGGTCATGTTAATGTACAACGACTTAAATCAATGCATGCCCAAAATATTGTTGCAGGATTGCCAAAATTCAAGGTTGCAGAAATGCATAAGGTATGTGAAGCCTGTCAATTTGGAAAATATGCAAGGAAACCATTTCCTAGAAATGTTCAAGAGAGTGAGAAGCCATTGGAATTAATCCACTCTGATGTGTGGACTACTAAAGCTGCATCTCTTGGAGGCTGTCATTATTTTGTCACTTTTATTGATGACTATAGCAGAAAAGTTTAGGTGTATTTAATAAAAAAGAAAAGTGAAGTTTTTGGGCATTTCAAAACCCTTAAAGCTATGGTTGAAAAAGAAACAGGCCTGCAAATAAAATGCCTAAGGTCAGATGGAGAGGGAGAGTACCTCTCAAATGAGTTTGCAAGGTTCCTGTAGGAGCATGGCATAAAGCAACAATATTCATGCAGTCATACCCCACAACAAAATGGAATTGCAGAAAGGAAAAACAGGCATATTGGAGAGGTATCTCGTGCCATGCTCAATGAAAAAGACATGCCAGATTTTTATTGGGCTGAAGTAGTTGCTACAGCAGTCTACATAATGAACAGGACTCCCACTGCAGCAATACATGGGATGACTCCGGAGGAGAGGTATACTGGTAGGAAACCAGATATTTCTCATTTGAAGATTTTTGGTTGCATTGCCTATGTTCATGTGCCAGATGAGTTGAGATCCAAGTTGGATCCAAATGCTGAGAAGTGCATCTTTATTGGTTACTCTCTGCAAGAACAGATACAAGGCAAGATTAGTAGTCAAGGGGTATGCACAAACATATGGCATTGACTATGAAGAAACATTCAGTCCAGTTGCAAGGATGGCAACCGTAAGAGCAGTCATTGCTATGGGTGCATCAAAGGGATGGTCTTTACATCAGATGGATGTAAAGAATGCCTTCTTGCATGGCGATTTGCAAGAAGAGGTCTATATGGAGCAACCACTAGGTTATGTGCATGCTGTTCATCCTGAGTTTGTTTACAGGTTGAAGAAAGCCTTGTATGGCTTGAAGCAAGCACCTAGAGCATGGTCTGACAAGATAGGATAGTATCTTGTCACTATTGGCTTTCAGATTTCCAAGGCAGATTTCCCACTTTATGTGAGAAAAACAAAGAAAGGTATTATGCTACTTGTCATTTATGTTGATGATTTGATTATGATAGGTGACAGTGATGAAGATATCCTTCATGTGAAAATTCTATTGAAGCAAAAGTTTGAGATGAAGGATTTGGGAGAGCTGCGTTATTTCTTGGGCATTGAGGTGATTAGATCACCAAGTGGGATACAGCTCTTGCAGAGGCAATGGATTGGACATGCTATCCAAATATGGGATGACAGGCTGTAAGCCTATTTCAGTTTCTTTGGAGCAGAATGTGAAGCTGAGCAGATGCAGGTGAGCTTCTGGAAGACCCTACTATGTACAAACGCATAGTAGGAAGTTTGATTTATATGACTATTACCAGTCCAGATTTGAGCTATGCTGTTGGATTGGTAAGTCTGTTTATGCAGGCTCCAAGGAAACCGCATTTGGATGCGGCTAGACGCATACTCAGGTATGTGAAGTCCACATTGTAGTATGGACTACTTTATGAGACTGGGGTTCAGATACAGTTGCATGGATACACTGATGCTGATTGGGCTGGTAGCATTTCTGATAGATGATCTACCAGTGGATATGTGTTCTCTTTTGGGAGTGCTGCAGTCACTTGGAGCAGCAAGAAATAGCCTACAGTTGCCTTATCCAGCACAAAGGCTGATTACAGTGGTGTAGCAATGGCTACATGTGAGGTAGCTTGGTTGCATAAGCTACTTTATGATATGCATCAGCCTACAGATGGGCCAGTTGTCATTTATTGTGACAACATGAGAAGTATACACTTGGCAAATAACCCAGTCTATCATGCTAGAACAAAGCACATTGAAGTGCATTATCACTATGTGTAGGAGAGGGTTTTACTAGGTCTTATTGATCTAGTTTATGTCAGCACAGAGGATCAGGTAGCTGACATATTCACGAAGGCATTGGGTGCAGAGAAGTTGCGCAAGTTTAGAGACTTGCTTGGTGTGCAGGAATTGAGATTGAGCTCAAGGGGGAGTGTTGAGATATCGAGCTCCACTCGTGATATGCCAGGGTGACCGTTGTGCATTTATGTCACCGACTTGTTAGTTGCAGACGCGGTTGGTACACCGCCCATGAATAATAGCTACATGACAGCTATCCTTATCTACTCTAGTTCGTGGCTCAGTTAGTATGCCACCTTAGTTAGTTGATTTTGGTTTGAGACCCATACATAGGGTTCTTCTATTTCTTTGTACTAGAGTTCTTTTTGGCTTACACAACTAAGAAGAGGAAAACTGTTTTCAGTCTCCACCCTTGTGTGTATTCCCCCATTGTGCAAGCAAGAAAGCTACAAGTGAGACTCCTTCCTTCTCTCCCACAATCTTGACACTTTTCATATTCAACTAAAAATTTATTATACAGCTCCTTGAATGATTTAATTGACCCTCTTGGGAGGCTCCAATACCATTTCCTAGCTTCTCCCTTCAAGGAACTAGAAAATAAAAGCATTCGATGAATATCATTGAAATCACTTGCAAGGAAAGTTAGGCCATATTCTTTTAAGTGTAACATTGGGTCCTCATTTACCAACCCTTGAAATACTGGGAGATCCCTATAAGGAGGAGGGCATTTATTCTTCTCCTTTGGGATTAGCACTGGGCCATTAAAATCTTCATATTCATGACCTAACTCTTGTGTCTTGGGATCTCCAACCTCTTCCATTCCCACCTTTATTGGTGTAGGGAGGTTAATATTATTCTTGCCATCCCTTTCTACCAACTCATAGAGTGATCTAGGGAGTCCTATAGCTCTTAGCATGTCATTCTGATCCTTTCTTAGAGGATCTTCCATATCTTGCCCCTTCCTAGGTAGTTCCATGATGACTTTATCTAGGAGCTTCTGCCCCCATCAAAAGAAAAGTTATCCTTAGCACTTAGGATGACCTGGGGACTGTGCCTTTTAAGCAATGGTTTTCCCTTTACAACTAGGGCTTTTAGCATCCTTGTGATACTTAAAATTTTGGCATGATGCCCCACCACATGGGATGTTTCAACCATAATTGCACTCCATTGTATGTCGAGTTTTTCCCATGGCACTATGGCTTTAGCATAATGAATTGTTGATGGCATGACCACCATAGCTTCCAACATACTTGTTCCATACCCTCTAGGTTGATGGATGGTTATGCATGATTTCTCTTGGGTAGAGACCACACCAAGGCCAAACCTCATCCCCCATGCCATCACATTAGAGGATCGGGAAACCACTAACTGGTTACTCTTCTCATCACCTAAATTATCTTCTATAGAGGACTCATTCTCTACGTAATTAATTAAATCCATCAGTAAGTTTTGTATAGGAAAGCCAAGGTTTTCCATCCTTGAATGAACCCCATTTTATGGACAGCCTAGCACATTACTAGTGGAAATAATAAACTTAGGTCCTTTTACAACCTAGATTCTGTAACGTGTCCACCTGTTTGCTTGTAGGACACGTCTTAGCCGCCCATCGGGAAGAGAGTCTAGAAAGTGCCGCCCGATACTCCCACAGAATGTCACGGGGTTTGCGATCCAGGTCTTTCCGATTCTGCCGTGAAGCGGAAGCATTCCGGCCATTCCCACTTAGGACCGACCTGAATCAGGGTTTCCTAGTGGTCAAATTCCTAGAATGACAGCTAGCATCAAAACCCCAGGCAAACTACTTTACGCAGAAACGTCAGGGTCGAAGTGGATTCATACTGCACTTGGTTCAAGGAGAATGAGAAACGAGAGGGATGCAAAGCTCGACCTCTCTACCATAAGGCATAGTCCCATTCCGTTCCCCTAAAACAACATAAATAGGAACTCTAATACCCTAGATTCTAAGTCATCATTCCTTGATGTCGATTTCGTTTGAGAAAAGTTTCCGGCCAACCGGGACCACCCATCCGTAGGAAGGACCCATGGCCACATCCACTGCACTTTCCTCAAGGTTGCTTTAGTTGTCTAATTACCTACCACATTAGTTGGACATGCATAAAATAGCTTCCTTAATTAGTCAATTAGTCACCGGTTCCTTCATGTAATCTTAGCACCAACATAACAAAACAATGTCAAACAAGTTCCTTTTCAACAACTTAATTATCTTTGGAATACATCATATAATCCAGCCCCCCATAGGCTAATCCATAATCTGCCCGAAGGCAATCCATAATCTGCCCGAAGGCAATCTAGCAATCCACATGGATTACTAATCCAAGATTCCGCCCGTAGACTAGTATGCGGGCCTCGAGATCCAATCCCGAGTCATATCGGCCTCTTGTGCAGGGCCCGAAAGGCAAGGGATTTACCGCCAGAGCCCCCATGGCACCCAAGCGCCCTCCTGGTCCAAGTAGCGCCCAACGAAGAGACCTCTCGCGGCGGGTTCGGTCCACATTCCTGGCGTGGCTAACAACCCCCTTGGTTAGGGTCAGGTAGATAGTCGGGGGTAATTGATGCTGCCTCTCCCTCTAGGCCTTCAACCTGAAGCATTATTTATTTTTCCATCTTTAGTTCCTTGAGCAAAGCAATACAAAAAGTGCTCCTAAACTGTACAAACACAATCAATCCAGTGGTCGTTTGTTTGGCCAAATGCTAAGGAGTGAATCCTTCTCTCCGAATGCATCTAGCATCCGATTCGGGATCAATTGCGACTTGGCAAGATCCCCAAGGGTTTCGTTGCTTGTTTGAGCACCCTTGTATCCTTGGGTTACGGTAATACCCTATTAACCCAAATTAACCAATACCTTAGGTTTCTTAAATTAAGACAATAAATCCTGGGCAATTCTCGTCGCCCTAACTTGGTTTGTCAAATGCTCGTTACCCTAACTTGGCAACTTAGTATAGCAGGATTACTCATCCTCTTGCAAATTATCTTGTACTTAGATCCTACCAACCCTTGTTCTAAAGAGTGGCAAATCCATCTTGTGACTTAAATACAAAGCCATGCGATGTTGCAACTTGTTGCATAGGAGTCGCATCTAAACTTGTGTGATCAATCTCCCATCAATGATGTTCCTTGGTCAAGAAGTATGTTTAGTCAAGATGTAGGGTTTGAGGTGTCTTCTTACCCAACCCAACGCTAACCTTGGTAGGCCAATAACGTTTGGGCCTAGGGTTTCTAGGCTCAATCGGAATTTTAGTATTAGGTCCTTCGATCCTTAGGATAAAAACCCTAGATCGTTAGTGTAATGGGCGTCCAATTAACCCAAACATTCCGTGGATGTGTGAGAGCGGAGTTTTGAGCCTGGGATGTGCCTAAAATTTGCCAAGAAATCTAAAATCTAGGGGAAAAATATTTAACATTGAAGGCGACGGTTGCAACTAGGACGATTTTAAGCACCAAGTGAAAGGCGACTTTTAAAAGGCACCCGAGCAACACTTGTGGATTTTTGATAATTTTTTAGAATGTCGTGCGGTATGTTAGAAGTTGCCAATGAGTGTAGGATGTCAAGCTGGATGCTTAGGATTTTTCAAAGCTTGAATCGAAGTCCGGACGAGACAGTGGCCACAAGATGGGCAAGATACGAAGAAGTGGACATTAAGAGAACCAAAGGGGGGTTGCCCTTTGGAGCCTTGACCCCCCCCAAAAAAATTTATGCAACATGAAGAAGAAAACGTGGAGCAAATCGTGAGGAAGAAGCATGAAGAAACTGCGCCGAAAAATGCACCACGATCTTGATGGATGAATCATGGAGGTTGAATACAACCCATCTGACCGACATTACCCCTCAACTTCCCTCTCTTTGCTGAGAATATCGCCACCCTTCGTGCGAGATATGGCTGTCTGGATGGAAAGAATAGATTCTAGTCTTTCTCTCTCCTCCCTCTCTCTCTTCTCTATGGGCTGTTCATGTGTGCTCTCTTGAAAGAGGAATCGCTAAAGGATAATGAAGGAAATGGTGATGAAGATGGATGGAGATGGATGGAGATGCTGAAGATTGAAGCACAGCATTGGATTGAGAGCAATGGAGGCTCCTCTGCTAGTTATGAAGTCATTCAAGGCATCTTGGGTTACGTAAAAACACGGTATGACCATTTTTATGAAGAAAATGAAGGATTTTTTATGGTTTATGATGATAATTATGTTCTTTTCGGATGGAAATTTGTGTGAGTGCTATTTGCATTATGAGTAATTGCTATTTATCAAAAAATTCTGATTTTGCAATGATTTACATGCTTTATTTAATCCCCGTAAACCCGAAATGCGGTTTTTAAGTGACAAAATGGTTGTTTTTCCATTTCAGGTGGGTAAAATGTATTCCCATGGGGAGAATATGGAAGACAAATTGAATGTTAGTATGCTGAAGTGATTGGAATAAGAAAAACCAAAAAATAGCATATTTTATTGCCAAATAAATCAAGAAAATGGAAAAGATAGGGAAAAAAAATAGAAATATGTCTTGGAAAAATAAGGAAAAATATAATGATTGTTTGTGGATGTGTGGTAGTGGCAAAGCATGGGGTTTTGCCATGGTGTTTCTACCGAGAGGTTGCCTCCATGTATGTGATTATCGTGGTATTTATTGTCAATGTGTAAGGGTTCTCCCTCTGAGGAGTTTATAGAAAGGCAAACGTTGGACTACAAAACTATAAAACTATAAACGCATAGATTAGGCTTTAGGGCAGTTTGTCCTTTAGCAGTAGATAGACGCTCCTGGTCCGTGAGGCCATGAGGGTGTGGTTGTCTGTCACGAGCATGAGGTCCGACTAGTGACATAGGGAGTGCTGGCCCATTTTAGGTCCCATGAGTGGTGCGTCTGCCGGGAGGTGCCAACAAGTGGTGGTTCTCGAATCTAGGGTTTTTAGGAACCAAAAAGTTGGTTTATGTCCTCTAATAAGGACCGTCAAGCCGAAATACAAAAAGTAGAATGTGCTGAGAGGGCTAGACGGTGGTTGGAGATTGTAAGTCGCTATTCTCCTCAAAGGAGTAGCTGGATATGCATAAGAGGCAGTGGTCTTAGTAACCCAACTGCTGCATATAGTCCTTTAGGTGCAGGAGGAAGCGTAAGTTCTTCCTCTCTTCCCCCAAGTCAACCCACTTCAAGTGGGGGTGTGATTCCATCAGTTCAAACTCCTATTGTTAATCCGATTGTCATCATGGCACAACCCATTGGAATTCCTGCAGGGACGCCGGATTTGCCAGCTTTAGGAGTTCCTTTGACCATTTTTAATGGGTTAGCTGAAGAAGATGCAGAGTTTCACATTGTGAATTCCAAAGATTAATGTTTAATTACCGCATCCAAGATGACGAACATCTTATGATGTTCTTTAACATGACATTAAAAGGAAGGGCTGCAGTATGGTTTCATAGCATAAAGATTGTAACCATAATCACAATCGACCAATTTTATGCAGCTTTCCCGAAAGAGGTGGCCAATACTGGTTGCGTGTTTTGAATGTAACACGCCAAGACCCCCAAGAAGCTTAAGGAAGCATTTTGTAAGTTACAAACTTACATTCCCATTCCACTGGCTGCCCAATTGCAATACTTCTTGCATGGATTGGATTTTAATATTTAGGTACAATTGAGTAGTGTGGCTTTGGCTGATATAGACACTGCCATCGCGCGGGCAAAAGGAGTAGAGTAACGATTACAAACGGCCTACTCCTCTCGAATAAATCTTAATGCGGGTCTAGTACCTGGAGGAAATTTACCATTGATAAATGGAAGCCAAGGGATGCTTATGAATAACCCTAATGGGAGAGGAAGCATGGTTCAAAATGTACCTTTGCTGCCAACTCCTCCCAATGTAACTATGCCTATGGCTAGTCAGTTGGCTCCACCAAATGTTGGAGGCGAAGTTTTGAACCCTAATGTTGTTCCTGTGAGTCAACAACCAATGCCCAATCAAATTGTGAGGCCAATGGAACGACGGATAGACGATCAAGGCTATGAGTCAAGTGCCTCTAATGTCCTTGGTGAAGTTAAGGATATGATGAAGCATTACACTGACATGATTTCTTAACAATATCGGCAAATAGTTGTCGACATCAATTTCCTGAAGAAGCAGCAGAATCTGATAGGGAGTTGACGCCCTGAAGAGGGTGGACCCTCAAGATTCAGCTATAAGTGGTGTGGCAGACAACATTTCCCTAGAAAGTATCCAAATGTTAAATGTGATATTTGTGGGAAGTCGGGCCACTTTGCCGCTACCTGTTGGAGTAAGATTAGTTCCCTCCAACAAGGGAGTAAATAGCCAGGTCCAGTTAATCATAGAATGCAAGGTAATAACCTCCAACGAAATGATGGACCAAGACAAATATTGCAAAGGAGAAATACCACTATAGAAGAGTTGCCACAAGGCAATGGAGTCAGCCTTATCGAGGTTGTACGCGTCAATGGCGCTGAAACCTCTAACCTAAGAGCCGTGACAAGAGGCCAAAAGGCTAAAGAGGGTGATAAAGTTAATGCAAAATCAGTCGAGGGAAACCCTAAGCAAGGTGATAAGGGGACGCAAATCCTGAATCCTAGCGTGGAAGGTGGACATCTAAGGCCTGTTGATAAAAAAGTCGATCCTAAGAAGGATAAGGAAGTGCCAAAAGAAGGCAAGAGCTAAAAAAGAAGTACTGAAGCCGGTCCCGAGACCAAAAGAGAGGATGGTTTGGCGAGAAAAGAGAGCTTTGGCTACCTATCATGATTTTTATTTAGCAAGTTCCCTTTGGGAAGTCGAACCAAATGTAAACCTCTTATAGTTGATTAAATTATCTCCAGGAGTACGCAAGGAATTCAAGAAGATCGTGCATATTGGGTATATTGTAGAACCTTTGGGCATAGCACGAGTAGGGGAAGATTGATTTAATCATGTTGAAAAGAATTGCCCTAGGGTTCTAGCATACGTGGATGGAATATTAGTAGAGCATGCTATCATAGACATTGGGTCCTCCATCAATATCATGAGTTCAGAGTTGATGGAGAGGTTGGGTCTAGGCATCCAAAAAGATAGCTCCACCCTTCTTAGAATGGCTGATGATAGTCTAAGGCAATCAAAAGGTTGCACCACTAAAGTCCATGTTACAGTTGCAAGTGTAGAATGCTTCTTGGACTTCAGGGTGATAAGATTTGCAGGACATCCTAGCTATCAAGTCTTGCTAGGTAGGCCTTGGATCTTACGAACAGACTGTCAAGTCAATATATCCGTCGGTCGAGTGGTTCTAGGTAGAGATGCTAATCGAGTAATAGTTAATGCTTACCCTGAGTCTCCTCAAAGTGAGAGAGCTCCTTTATCTTCTACTAAATTAGAGGCAGCAAATGATCCATCTGGTAGTGAGACATCATCCAGTGTGATGAATCTAAAGAGGGGTCCACTAAAAGGATATTTATCAGATAACTCTAAATGAGCCGATAGAGCCGCAAGATAGGATAAGAGATGCAGATGTGCTTGAGTTGGACCTTGGCACGTCGAATGATTCGCGGCCAATTAAATTAGGTTCCATGCTTAGTTCAGCACAAAGGGAGGACTATGTGACCTTGATTCAAGAATTCCGCGACATCTTTGCTTGGAGTTATGATGAGCTGAGAGGCATTCCTCCCAGCTTGGCTATTCATACTATTCCTGTAAAAGAAGGCAGTCATCTTGTGCATCAGAAGGTAAGGCGTATGCCTTTTGAATTGAGGGACGAGCTGTTTGAGGAGTTACAGAAGTTAAGGAAAGCTAGTTTAATCTTCCCTGTACAACACATAGAATGGTGTTTACCAGTTGTCATTAGAAAGAAGAAAAATAATCAGATCTATGTGTAGATTTTAGAGAGCTGAATAAGTAGACTGTTAAGGATTACTACCCATTGCCACTTATTGACCACATTTTGGATCAATTAGCGGGTAGGAAAATATATTCGTTTATGGATTGCTTTGCGGGTTATAATCAGATGGCAATTGCAGAAGAGGACAAGTTGAAAATAACTTTTATTACTGTCTTTGGTACTTTTGCGTACCATGTGATGGCCTTTGGTTTGTGCAATGCATCTAGATCATGGCAACGAACATCAGACAATACCTTTGGTGACATCTCCCCACATGAGTTGAAAGCATTTATTGATGACCTGGGGGTAGCCACTGTAAGGGAAAGGATGTTGATTATCTTAAAAAAGTGCTTTGAGCGCCGCAGACAATTCTGTATCGCTCTTAATCCACGGAAGTGTGTCTTTGGAGTGCCTTATGGGCTATTGCTAGGCCATGTGGTCAGTTCAGTAGGGATAGCAACTAACCCTGAAAAGATCAAGGTTATAGTTGCTATGAGTCCACCATGCACTCCGAAAGAAGTACATAGCTTTCTGTCATCGATAGGGTACTATCGGAGGTCTATAAATTCCTTGGTAGAAAGGATGTTGACTTTAACGAACTTATTATCCTTTAGCTGTCTATTTGTATGGAGCGATCCTTGTAAGGATGCTTTTGAGGATGTGAAATAGGAGCTAGTAAAAGCACCAGTTTTAAAAGCACTTAAAAGAGGCGAGATATTTTACATATTTTCAGCAGCCACCATGTATAGTATCAGCTGCTGTTTAGCCCAAATCTGGGAGAGGGAAAGTGGTATCATCCGATAGATTTTGCTAGTTGAAAATTAGACATTTTCAGAGATTAACTATACCTAAAAGAGGCGAGGTATTTTACATATTTTGAGTAGCCACCATGCATAGTATCAGAGCTGCTGTTTAGCCCAAATCTTGGAGGGAAAGTGGTATCATCTGATAGCTTTTGCTAGTCGAAAATTGGACATTTTCAGAAATTAACTATACCTACATGGAAAAGTTGTGCCTTGCGATAGTCTTTGTGACTAAAAAATTCAGGCACTACATCCTCTATGAGAAGGTAGTATTCTATACAAAGGCGGAAGAGGTTAGATTGCTTATGAACAAGCTACAACCGCTTGATCGTTTGGCAAAGTGGTTAATCACTTTGCAGGAGTTCGATTATGAGATTAAGAGTAAGCCACTGAGGTTGCTGGGGATTGTGGAATGCCTTGTGGATTTCGGGGAGCCGAAAGAGGCTCTGGTTGAAGGAAGTGATATTGACGAAATGTTTAAAATTGACACAGCTTCTATCCCATCTTGGTATGCTGCTATTACGCATTATCTATCAACGGGAGTGACTGGAGCTAGTTTATCAAAATCAGAAAAGAGGAAAATCAGACAATAGGCTTTGAAGTTTTCCTTGATCGCAGGAACACTATATTGGCAGGGTGTTGATGATATCTATCGCCAATGTGTGATTCCAAATGAGGTTCCTTTCATCTTAGAAGAGTGCTATGACTCTGCATGTGGAGAGCACTTCGTTGGGCGGTTGACGGTGCAGAAAGCGTTAAGAGCTGGATATTGGTGGATGTCCATCTTCCAAGATTCCTTTGAGTATGTTAAGAGATGTGATACCTGTCAAAGACATGACAGCAGAGAGAATAGGAAACATCCACTTACGCCTATCATGGCTATCCTTCCATTTGAGAAGTGGGGCATTGACTTTGTGGGTCCTATCACCTCGTCGTCTAATACTCAAAATAGGCACATTATAGTAGCAACTGATTATTTTACAAAATGATCAAAAGCGCGGGCGATGAGGCAGGACAATGCAAAAGAGACTACAAGTTTTCTTTTAGAGAAGATTATCTGTCGTTTCGGTCCACCGAAGGAACTAGTGTCGGACCATGGAACTCACTTTTTGAATAAGGTGATCAAAAGCACTGAAGCTTGGCAAATCAAGCATAATAAAATGACCCCCTATAATCCGCAAGCAACAGGCAAGTTGAAAGTACTAATAAGCAGCTTGTGGGTATCTTGTCTAAAATAGTCTGTGAGAAGAAACGAGATTGGGACAGGAAGTTGTATGTGGCAGTATGGGCGTACAATACAACGTTCAAGCGAGCTACCGGCCATACTCCATTTAAATTAGTGCATGGGGAAGAGTGTGTGTTGCCTCTCGAAATTGAGTTGCCAACCATACGGTTTGCAATTAATCACTCTTTGGGAGATGAGGATTAACTCTTTGAACGTTTCACGACCATAGCCCACCTGGATGAACTGAAGTTGCAAAGCTTATTACACCATGAGGTAGCTAAATGTCGTATGAAGCAGTTGCACGACCTTAAAGCAAAGAAGTATACCTTTAAAAAAGGGCAATTATTTTTGTATTATAATGCGCGTAGGGAGCTGTTTCCAGGGAAGCTGGAACCTAGATGGGATGATCCCTACAAGATTGTCAGGATAGGGAAAAATAGGTCTACAGCTCTACTAGTTGATCTGCAGGGAGTAGAATTTAAAAATAAGGTTAATCTTAATAAGATTAAACCTTATTATTTCTAAGTATGCTAATATGGGAAAATGCATTGTAGGTCCATGCTGGGGCTGATTTGAGACCTGCAAAAGAGCTTAAACCTGGTTGATGGGGTGGTTAATTCCTTATTTGGAGCACCCATATCTAGAGCAGAGATACCATCAAGGGGAAACTTATCTGGTGGTGCAAAGGATATAAAGTGATTGAGCAAGAAGACGGAACCTTTGTGTGGGAGATCAAAGTCTTCTGCCATCACTGCTTACGAATGTTGACAAGTATCCCTGTTGAGTTCAATGAAGAAGGTGGGATGGAGCCGTCAGTTCATCCTCTAAACATGTTAAATTTCGACTATCATAATTACGAATAGAGGAGTTCATGATGGCAGGCTATGTAAACCCATTGTGGACGTACACATTATATTTAGACGGAGCGTCCAGGGGCCCTAATAAAAAAGAGAGTATTGGAGTAGTAATCCAAGACCCCCGACGTAGAGTTACGATGAAGTTAGCTGCTTATCTCGGGGTAGGATTCACTAACAATATGGCGAAGTATAAAGCCTTGATTATGGGATTACATATTGCCAAGCAAGGTGGTATTCGGCGGTTGTTAGTAAAAGGGGATTCCCAATTGATCTTGAATCAGGTAGATGGGACATACACAGTGCGGAATCCCATCCTTTGTATGTATCATCGAACTGCGATGACCCTACTTGAGGAGTTTGAGAGAGTGTCTTTTCAGCTGATTCCACGTTACTGGAATCAGTTTACGGATTCACTAGCAAATCTTGCTTATGAAGAAGATCTTTTCTTCAATTGTGGTCCTAGTTTGGATATTGCTATCAATAATGAGACAGGACTCGAACACTTGTGGGGAATGTTATCAGAGCATGCAATATATGGCAGGCGATGGTTGATATGGGTGATGCACAGAGTAGCCGAGACCAATCTACTGTTGTTATCCTGGACCCATAGGTTGATTAGACAACATGTTATGCGTATGCCTCTTGCTATATATGCAGGAGGGATGGGTCATAATCTTATGCATTTAGTATAGGGCTGTGAGCCCTATTTTTCCTCCTTGGACAAGAGCATATTATTGTATCTCTGTACTATTTTGGGGAGGGATGTGTAGGTGCTATTTTGTTTGATTTTGTTAGGCCAAGAGGGCCAGTGTTGCGAGGTTTTAAATGTTTTATTTCGTTAGGCCAAGAGGGCCGATCAGTTTTTGCAGTGAAAGGTTTTATTTCATTAGGCGAAGAGGGCCAGTTGTCTGTTTAGTACATGTACGGTTAATGGTTTCTTGTTTTAGTTCTATGCTAGACAAGTTTAAAGAAGAGCTTGGAAGGAGCCTATGTCGCGCAGGAGCTTCTCGTGGCCCTATCCAGGTGATATCTCTCCTTTACGAGTACCGTGCTTTTATGCTATATGTATTTGTGTAGTTGTAGGGGATTTTTCTTTTCTTGATTGGGGACTGGAGTCCAAGGCATGAAGTCCCAGGTTAAGGTTAGGTATGTCTAAGGGAGGTCTGAGTAGTCGTTGCCTCCTGTAAAGACATTGTCAGGCATCGAAAGACTTGTTTTAGAAGGTAGTTCTAGTGACCCTGTTCTGCTAGCCTACTAGGCAGCCATTCTAGGAGTTCTTGTTAGTTGTGAGGCAGTTAGAGAAGCCTGTTAGAAGGAAAAATGATGATGATAAAGAGAAGAAGAAACCCTAAATATCCAAAAGAAAATCAATATATACAAAGGTGTGTAAAAAGGGGTTCTAACCCCTATAAAAATAGAAAAGAAAAGAAAAGAAAATTTATAAGTAGTTGATCATCGCCTTGCGAAGGCCTGGTAGGTTCCTGGGGACGAGTTAGACCCAGGGCCGATGCTTGTCTTCCTAGGGGTGGCGTCTTGCTGAAAAAGAAGAAAGTAAGGAAGGTTGGAGCGAAAATAAAAGTGTGTGTCAAAAAAGGATTAAGTGTCGCCTTGCGAGGGCTTGGTAGGTTATTGGGTATCGAGACAGGACCTGAGGCCGATGCCATGTTCTCCTTGGGTCACTACGCTTAGCTCCCTCCTTTTTACATGCTCGAGTATGGGAAAATAAAAACCTAAAATAAGCAATGTGCTAAAAGAAAATACTTATTGATCAGGCTATAAGAGTCCTCGCCTAGTAGGAGCTCCTGGTTGTGTTGTCCTTAGTTAGGCAGGTAGTTCAGACCACCACTTAGGGTGATCTCTTTGATAGTTCTTTTTATTTTGGCCGTGTTGGAGCAGTCGGTTAGTGACTAGCTTCGGACCTTCTATCATATTATGCTAGGCCTACTCCTTGTGGATTTAATGCCTTGGTTTTGTCAGGGGGTAGGGTGAGCATTGTGTTGTGTTTTAATATGTATCTATTTTGTATCAGCTTGATGCTTCCTTTGGTTGTTTTGTGCAGATTTGTTTGTGGGATTCAACGGGCTGAGTCACCCTATCCTATGGTCGCCAATGAGAGCGGAGTTTTGAGCCCAGGATGTGCCTAAAATTTTCCAAAAAATCCAGAATTTAGGGGAAAAATATTTAACATCGAAGGCGGCAAGATATTTCAAATCTCGAATTGAAGTCTGGACGAGACAGTGGCCACAAGATGGGCAAGATATGAAGAGGTGGACATTAAGAGGACCAAAGGGGGGGGTACCCTTTGGAGCCTTGAACCCCCCCAAAAATTTTATGCAACATGAAGAAGAAAATGTGGAGCAATTCGTGAGAAAGAAGTGTGAAGAAATTGCGCCAAAAATGCGCCATGATCTTGATGGATGAATCATGGAGGTTGAATACAACCCATCTGACCGACATTACCCCTCAACTTCTCTCTCTTTCATGAGCATATCATCGCCCTTCGCGTGAGATCTGACTGTTTGGATGGAAAGAACAGATTCTAGTCTTTCTCTCTCCTCCCTCTCTCTCTTCTCTATGGGCTGTTCATGTATACTCTCTTGAAAGAGAAATCGGTGAAGGAGAATGAAGGAAATGGTGATGAAGATGGATGGAGATGCTGAAGATTGAAGTACAGCATTGGATTGAGAGCAATGGAGGCTCCATCTACTAGTTATGAAGTCATTCAAGGCGTCTTGGGTTACGTAAAAACACGGTATGATCATTTTTATCAAGAAAATGAAGGATTTTTGATAGTTTATGATGATAATTATGTTCTTATTGGATGGAAATTTGTGTGAGTGCTGTTTGTATTAAGAGTAATTATTGTTTATCAAAAATTTATGATTTTGCAATGATTTACATGCTTTATTTAATCCCCGTAAACCCGAAATGCGGTTTTTAAGTGGCAAAATGGTAGTTTTTCTGTTTCGGGTAGGTAAAATGTGTTTCCATGGGGAGAATATGAAAGATAAATTGAATGTTAGTATGCTGAAGTGATTGGAATAAGAAAAACCAGAAAATAGTATATTTTATTTTTCAAATAAATCAAGAAAATAGAAAAAATAAGAAAAAAAATAGAAATACGTCTTGGAAAAATAAGAAAAAATATAATTATTGTTTGTGGATGTGTGGTAGTGGGAAAGCATGAGGTTTGGCCTCAGGTTGCCCTATCTCTTTGTCAAATTTTGTGATTTATTACTTTTTATACATCAAAACATGACAAAATGAACCTCTACACCTATGCAACGAAAGCAATACCTAAACGTAGGGGGTTGGGATGTTTGAATGGTGTGATTTGCATGCTGATTGTTGCTGATTTTTTGATGCACATCATGTCATAGAGGTCATGGTATGTTAATAAAGAGGGTAATAGTACGAGTATTATCTCGGTGCTATCCTTTCATCGCTGCAACGCGTTAGTGAATAAGCATGTGAAAGCCTAATTGTGCAACCACGTGTTGCTGATTTGAAAATGATGTTTGAGCACTTTAGAATCATTCATCTTTGCATGTGCATGATGATCATGGTATCAGAATAAAACAACTGGATGCATAGCACCTATTTTCAATGACAATGACCCACGTTTAAGTGTGGCAAGGCATCATTAGCCGTAGGATAGACGTTCATTTCTTGGAAAAATCATTTGGTAAGGAAACATGGTATATCTCCTGGAGACATTTGAAGTGAAGAGTGGAGATTGTTTGTTTTTTTTATATGTTGAGCAGCATATCAAGGGGCTAATCCCTGCGATGTAGGAGAGTTGCAGTAGGGCTGTGCTGTTTCTACCCAGAGGTTGCCTCCCATGTATGTGATTATCGTGGTATTTATGGCTAATGTGTATGGGTTCTCCCTCTGAGGAGTTTATAGAAAGGGAAACATTGGACTACAAAACTATAAAACTATAAACACATAGATTAGGCTTTAGGGCAGTTTGTCCTTTAGGTTATATTGACGCTCCTGGTCCGCGATGCCATGAGGGTGTATTTGTCTGTTATGAGTATGAGGTCCGACTAGTGTCATAGCCAATGCCGGCCCATTTGAGGTCCCATCAATGTGGCTAGGACCTTTGGGTTTGAAGGTCTCGACTTGGCGTCCCAAATGCGATACTAGGCAGAATTTCTAACCTGCTAAACCCTACCTAGCACTTTGAGGTGTTCATCGTACCATCTAGTCATTCTTTTACGAATCTCTAAAGGGTTATAACATTACAAGTGATTTAGCTAAATTGGTCTACTTGTCTTGCGACAAGGAACGATCCTTTCTTAGAGATGTTAAACTTGATCTAAAGGTGTAAATAGTTGCAAGACATCACATTACGTGAAAACATGCAATTCATTACTTCTATGCAACTATAAGGTTTGTAATAACTATTTCTTTTCCTTGCTAAAATCATGATGATTGACAATTCGGGAAATAACTTGCACAAAACCTACATAGATTTACATCAAGAGTTTTTCCTACAACCTTTCGTTTAATGCAATTGAATTTCAAGCTTTGATATAACATGCAACCTTTCCTAGATGCAACTTCGATAAATGAAGTTTATGCATCACAAACATGTGACATGCAACCTTTTCTAGATACAACTTCGATAAATGAAGTTCATGCATAATGAATATGTGACATGCAACCTTTTCTAGATACAACTTCGATGAATGAAGTTCATGTATGATGAATATTATAAGACTAATGATGACTTAATCCATTTTACAAGTATCTTCGCATGCAACATGCAAGTCCATGGTTTCATTTCCATGCTATGCAATTCTTTGGACAACATCTAACGGATCTTAATGATTTTTCCTCATGCAAATCACAACAAGGAATTTATTACCTAAATGAAATATACTCTTGTTCTTTCTTGCAAGGAAGGCAAGGGTGAATTAAACAAAATTTTCATCCTTTTAAACTATGCAATATGCGTCTAGGATTGTCATTTTGGAAATGCACAAAAAGGGAAATATGTGACTAAGCTCGTAAGACGAATAAGTAATTTACATTCATAACTTTGGAAATGCAAGCAACCCAATTTCATGTCATGCACTAACTCTAGTAAATCGTTCGAGTAGACAATTTTCCAAATGCATTTTAACTAGGGTACGTGAAGTAGAAACATGCGTAAATGCATTCTTCCCATGAAATTTAACATGCCTAATGCATCACTTAAATGCGAAAACATTCTTTTAAGAACCTAGGCTTGTGGGCTCGTAGGGATGTCCACGTGTATGCTCGGGTTGGAGGCTTCCACGCGTGTGCCTTACATCTTTTGTTTTGGAGCCATCGTTGATGTTGTGGAATTTGGACTCCACGGTTTGTCCTTGCCTCTACGCGATCTCTGAATTTCTTCCAAGCTTAGCAATTTAGCCTCCCAATTTGCCTATTTTCTCCCTTGCACAGGAATGCCCCTTTTCAGGACGTGGGTTTTCAAAACCGGGAAGGCTCGTGGAAACGAGGCTTATGGGAGCCCAACCTTAGAAGCTTCTGCTTCAACAGAATTACGTGCAAGGAGGGATGTAATGATTGGAGAAGAGAGGATTGATGACGATGTTGGCGGGGGATATGGGCAGCAGCCTGACACTGTAGGCAGGCTGCGTGGCGTTGGCAACAGTGGCTGCAGCACGGCACGACAGAGCCTCTCCTTTCTCTCCCTTCATTCCTGCCTCCCCCCAATGCCTAAGGGGGAGGTTATATAGCCATTGGGGGGGGGGGGGGAAGCTCAACACACGTGGAGCTTTCATGCCTTCTCCCTTCTCCCCATGCACTCCACCACTATGGCTTCTTCTCCCACTCCCTCTCACCCTGCCATGCATCGGCTGAGGGGAGGGGTAATTAAAAACTTTTCCTTAATCTTACCCATTATCCAATTTCCCCTTTTTTCTAGAAGGGTGTTCTTACGCGGCTTTGCGGTCTTCTAGCCACGGCCCCTTATGCATCGTGCGGGCAGAGTTTATTAATGCGTGAAGGTGGGGTATTTATCCCAGAGCTCTTCTAGTTGCGGGAAGGATATTTTTAAGCTTCTTTTGCGCGGGCGCGTAGGGGTTAAAATTCATTAATATTTCTTGCAAAAATATTACAGATTCAAAAACTGCCACTGATAGGCAGATCCCGGTAGATGCACCATTGATAGGACCTAAAATGGGCCAGCACTGGCTGTGACACTAGCTGGACCTCATGCACACAATAGACAACCCCACCACATGGCCTTGCGGGCCAGGAGCATCTGAGACTTACTCTATGCTAAATGCTAATGTCAATTCTGCATTTGTATTAGGTCATAGTCCAACGTTTACCATCCCTTATCCTCAGAGGGAGATCCCATAACATATAGGGATAATACCTCATAGCACAAATATAGGGAAGCACCTCTCGGTTGACTGTCGCAGCTCCACTGCGACTCTCATACACCTCAAGGATTGGCCCCAAGATGCGTCGCTCCAACATAAAGTACACATGATACAAGCTCCACTCTTTCATTTTGAACATATTCCAGGAGATACCATGTGTCCTTACCAAACAATTCCCAAAAATGATCGACTAGCCTACGGATTAAGTCGTCCCTCACACTCTCAAACGTAGGTCATCATAATAGAAAACAGGTGCTATGCATCTACTTCTTCATATCCTGATACGATGATTGATATGCACATGCAAAAGTGGATGATCCTATGTTCTCAAACATAATTTGCAATTAGAAACGTATCATGCACAACCAGGCTTCCCAATGCTCATTTACAAACTTGTTGTGACGATGTAAGGATAGCACTGAGACAATGCTCATGCCACTATCCTCTTAATTAAAATACAAAGAACTCTATATCATGATATGCATCAGAAAAATCAGCAATAATCAGCACCCAAATTGAATCATTCAAGCACCCCAACCCCTATGTTTAGGTATTGCTTCTATTGCATAGGTGTAGGGGATCATTTTGTCACGTTTTGATGTAGGAAAAGTGATAAATCACAAACTTTGACAAAAAGATAGGGAAAAATGAGGCTAAACCTCATGCTCCTCCACTAGCATACATTCACAAACACTCATTATATTTTTGCTTATTTTTATGAAGCATATTTTATTTTTTTCCCTATTTTTATTTTTTATCATTTATTTAATAATAATCACTTTTATTGTTTTTATTTTCTCATGCCAATCATTACAGTGTACTAAAATTTAATTTTATTTTCTATTTTTCCCAATAGGAACACATTTCACCTACTCGAAATCACCAAACCATCATTTTACCCTTTAAAAACTGCATTTTGGGTTTGCAGGATTTAAATAACGTATGTAAATCATTATGAAATCAAAAATTCCTGATGTACAACAATTAAACATAACGCAGAAAGCACGCACAAAAGTTTTCATCGCATAAGAATATCATTTCCATCATAAAATGTCAAAAAAGCTTCATTTCTTTCATAAAAAATAGTCATACCGTGTTTTTATGAAACCCGAGGCGCATTTAACAACTACATGACTAGTGGTGGACAGAGCCTCCATTGCTCTCAATTCCATGCTGCACATCAAACTTCAGCATCCCCATTAATCTCCATCAGCATTTGCTTCAATCTCCTTCCCGATTCCTCCTTCAAGATGATGTGCATGAACAACCCATAGAGGGGAGAGAGAGGGAGGAGAGAGAAATACTAGAAAATAAAAAATTTAAATTCCTCATAAAATGGACAAGCTTAGAGCCATCTTGTTCCTCTCTTTACCCTAATCGAGAATATCCCTCTCTCTCTCTAAACGAGTTTGAATGGGAGAGCCATCGAGCAAATATGAGGAGGCGCATTGATGCTTCCCTTTGTTCGATAGTTTTTGCATTAGTTTCAAGGCTTTTATTAAGCCTATGCTTTAAAACATTAAAATAACTGGTTCATCTTTTTATGTTTACACTATCCCGCAAGTGGATATTTCGGTTTTGAGAGGGAAAACAAACTTCGATTTGCAATTTGGCTAGATAAGTGGCTTCTTGGTGTCAAACTCCATCAAGCTGGCCTCTCCCATGCACTTTATGGCTTCCCAATCCGGTAGATGCTTTATAACGCCAAACCTTGCGAGGATTAAATGGGGGGTCAAACGACCTCCGATTAACAAACTGAGACTTGCGTTGGATTCCTGATGTCAAATGCATCTAGGAAAACTCTAGCTCAACCATTTGCCATCGTTTGATTTTTCATGAAAATTGACTTGTTGACTCATCCCGGTCATGTTTTCACTTTAAAACGAGCAGAAACCGCTTCTAGATTGGCTTAAAGTTGGCTCCTGAAATGCAGCTCTCAGTGATTGTGGATATGCTAACTAAGGTTGCTTATCTTATACTAGTTATAACCAACCACAAGTCTTCAGATATTGCAAGGATCTTTGTGAAGGAGATCTTTAGGCTGCACAGTGTTGAACCCTAAAACGGTTGAACATTGGCTCTATGGCACTAGTCAGACCTCTACTACATACAGTAAACCACCCCACACAGCCTCACGGCTAAGACATCTAAGGGATATACTACCCTAACCTCGAATAGAGAACTTTGCGTTTGTGATTGTAATCCAATGGATATCCCTTCTCACACTCCTTAGAGGGAGTCCCTACACATATTAGTGTTATACACCATATAAACACAAATAAAGGGAGCACCCCTCGGCTAATTGCTGCAACCCCACTACCACTCTCCTACACCTTGGGGATTGGCCCCAAGATGAATCAATCTAGGAGATAATAGATAGTTCCCATTGAATATTTCTCCATGAACCGAACCACACAACCCTACAGCTTAGGGCACCTCACACTCAACATAGGTCGTCATTCATAAACATAATTTCTATATATCCAGGATGATACCATATGGTGCATGCAATGCAATGGTGTATGACTACAATGCTTAAACAAGTCTATTCATTAACAACCAGCATTGTGAAGGTGCAAAATTAGTCTTTTTATACCTTTCTTCTAAAGCGTGATTGATGTGTTGCTTAGGGCAACACCAAGTATTCTTGTGCTTCTGAACCCTCTTAATTTTAACACACACATATCCTATATACCATGCATTAAAGAAACATTGAAATTCAACATATTTTAAACACTTAATATCCCCTTTCTCTCTATTGCTTAAAATTGTGCATTTGGTGGCAGGTTTAGGGTATATTTTTTATGTATTTTTTCTACACGAGAGTAATAAAAACCCACTTTAACATAGAGATAGGGCTGAACTGAGGCTAAATCTCATAGCTCACCACCATACATTCACAAACACAAATCTTAAATTTTCCTATTTTTTGGATACAAAAACCTATTTTTGAAATTTTTCTTATTTTTCTCTACTTACTGAGAATTATTTTTCTATCATATTTCATCCCATATGAACACTATACGCATGATAAAACCCCAAAAATACTTTATTTTCCCTAAACTACGATGTTGCAGGTTTTGCATGTTTAGAAATAAGTTATTAGATGATTGATTTTTCTTGATTTATTTAACATTAATGATAAATTAGAGCATTGATAAACCAAATATAATCATTTCCAACCATTTTCAACCAAAATTTATCATAAAAAAATAATATCTATGACCTACTCATAAAACCGTTGTTGGAGGGGTTTTTGTCAAAAGGTCATATCCATGGGGGATCAGAGATAGAAGGAAGTAGAGATAGGAGATGGAAGAGAAGAAAAAGAATAGACAAGAGGTAAACACAACAAAGACAAAGCACAATCAATTGAATCAATATGTATTGACATAACCTGAAATCCTTTGTCTGGCACTACTCAGAAGCAATCTCCAAGCATTAGATTTCCTGGAGCTCCTTTGTAGAACAAAAACATACTTTAAAATGGCTTTGAAAGGGGGGTAAAACCCTAAGGCACCCAGGACACCCGGTCCAAGATCTCTTAGTTCACTCCTTTCAGCTAAAAGTGCAGTTTTCAACCTATCAAGAGCGATCACAATGCACACAATTTCACCAATCTTTTCTTTTTTATGAAAATCCCCTAATCATTGGTGAGCCCGACATGAAAGTTCATCAGAAGTTGGAAAGACAAGATGAGAGAACCTTCAAACAAAATTTCTAGTGATGTTTTGCAATAGTTGGTGCAAAATATGAATATGCTTATGCAGGTACAACAACAACAACAAGTGATACATGCTTCTGCTCAAGCAGAAAGTGTTGTGATGAATGCTCTGCAAGCAGTTGAGCATGAGATGAAGTTGTTCAATAGCAGAAATATATTTGCATATGTATATATTTATGCTCAAAAGATAGAATTCTTTGGAGTGGCTCAACTTGCATGGAGTCGATATTTTGTTCGGATCACTGTACATGAACTGAAAGCGCGGATTACTAAGTTATACATGAAGATGCTGACTGGGTAGCTTTCAAGAAGACACTCAGGGAAGAATTTTACATTGAAGATACTAGTTTGATTACATGCAAGACTTTTCAGGAGTGGGTTATACAACCCAATAAGGGCCTTGTGACTACAGAATTATTAAGAGAATGTGAAAGTCGATTTGAGCATTTGGATCTTGTAAAACAACAAGCTCTTGCAAGTCAAAAAATTGAATTGTTTCTACAAGCAACAAATCCTGAGCTTCAAGAGAATCTTGATGATTTTCTAGAAGATCAAACTACAGAGACAAGTCTGAAAACAGAGTGGAGACATGTCAAGGAAGCTGTTACTACACTTGTGAAAAAGCATAGAAGAAGAGAAAGATTGTATGCCTCTAGCTTGCCCACTGTTACGGGCAAAACAGTTGAAGTATCCAATAAGCCACCTGCTTCTATGGCTAACCCTATGGCTGTACCTGCTATTGTTCCCTTTGTTAGAGAAGATGTCTTAGATGAATTGGTCAAAGGCATATGGGATCTTCAATTGAATGTTGCAAAGTTGGATGAAAAAGGACAAGAGGAAAGGGGACGGGCAGCAGTCCCTAAGACAGGAAAAAGATGTATGTGGTGTGATAATTTACAGCATGAGAGAAAGGATTGTGTTGCCTATTAGGCGGCCTTGGCATGACAACTCATCTTTTGGAAAGATGGCAAGATCCATGTACAAGAAATGGGATTGCCTCTTTCTTTGAATTTTGGAAAGGGAGGTATGCAGAAGTTGTTAGGGAAGGTATGTGCAAGGCTGGACTCATATCTATGAAACGGATTACGAAGTAACTGAGAGCTTTGGGATTGTTAACTGAAAATGAAGGCATTTTAGGCATCTTTATGGGCTGAATATTAATGACACTATGGCTGAAATTTCAGCAACTATACATGTAGAAAATGAGGTTGAAAATAGATTGTTGTCAATATGTTCTTTGGACATGTATAATGTTATAGCATTGTTTGCTCAGCAAGAAGGATTACAATGGGCTGAAGCACTTGTGGAGATAAAGTATAAGACAGTTGATAAAAAGGTGAAACATTATAGGAATTGAAATTTGGTGCAAAAGGGTTTCTTTTGCTTGTTGAAAGAGACTATTTTATGTAGATGTTGGCTAGGCATGGAAAGGCCTTTGCATTTCAGCCAATTGAAATAGGTTTTGTGGATCCAAATGTTTTCTCTCTTATGGTAATATTTATTGTGCCACATGTACCATGGAACTTGAGGCCTATTCCAATGCCTAAAGCTTACTCGCCAAAACTAATGGATTTGCTAAATGAAAAGATTTACATGAAGATCTTGGAGCCCTCTTCAGCCCCATACTCAAATTGTTGGTTTACTATACCAAAAAATAATGGGGCTTTGAGATTTATTCAAGACATGCAATTGGTCAATAAAGTGACCATAAGAAATGTGGGTGCAGGTCTTGTGGTTGATGAATTTGCAGAGGCTTTTCTAGAAAAAGTGATCTATTCTTTGGGTGATCTTTACTCAGTGATTAGTTTTATCTTGCAATTGAAAGTAGGGATATCACAATCATGAAGACTCCTTTGGGGTTAGTACGGATGTGTACTTTCCTGCAGGGTGCAACAAACTCAGTGGCACACATGACAAATGCTATGAATAGGGTACTCAGGGATTTTATACCACAATTGACAATGCCTTTCTTAGATGATGTTCCAATCAAAGGGTGTGCAGTGGATGAAAAGAATGAAGAGATGGATGTTGATGGGTGCAAACAGTTTGTTATAGACCATATTGTGGATTGTGAGAGGATTTTAACACGTCTAGAAGAGGTGCATTTAACTCTTTCTGGACAAAAGTCTGTCTTTGGAGTTGAAGAGGTTTTTGATTATTGGGCATATGTTGGGCCCTATGGGCAAAGACCATCACCAACAAACAAACATGGAATTGATAGAATGCAAGATGTATGCACGAATGTATCAGAGGTGCGTAGATTCTTGGGTGTATGTGTGTTCTATTTGATATGGATTCCTCACTTTGCACATGTAGTCGATGCTCTATATCTGAGGAAAGGTCAAAGATTTCATTGGGAAAGGAAGCATTAGAAAGCAATGAAGAAATTGAAGCAGCTCTTAAAATCTGCTCCTACATGGAGAAAGACTAACTATTCACATGGAAAGCCTATCATTATTACTGTTGATACAAGCCCAATCGGAATTGGATGGACAATTGGGCAAGATGATGAGGAAGGGTAAAGATATGCAATACGATTTGGTGCGCTAAGATATTGACCGAGCGGCAGAGAAGATATCCACAAGTAAAAAGAAAATTATGGGTAATTATGATAGCCCTTAAATGTGGATAAGGAGTATTTTATGGGTGCTCATGTAGTCATTGAGATCGATTGTTTGCCGGTATTGGGTATGATTACTAGTTGTGCTACCTTGGACATTGCTATGCTCTGGTAGATTGCATACATAAGATCTTTGAGCCCTAAATTTCAGCATATTTACAGGAAGAGATAACCTAGTGGCAAACATGGTATCTTGGACACTCTATGAGAATGAAGATGGGATGATGGATGAGGAGAAAGAAGATGACTTTCTTGTGATTGAAAATGATGTTGTAAGAGTGAATTTAGCAATGCAAGGAGTTGCTACAACATTAATAGAAGCTTGGACAACAAAGACAAGACACTTTAGATGTTTTGTATCTTGTGTAGAAGTGTTTCTAGAAGACAAATATGTAGAAAAGTGACTAAGAATTGGTCAATACCTCAGTACATTAACAAAGATACATGGATGGTCAGATGAGGAGTTTAAAAATATCAAGAGTAAAGACTATGGGTTTTTCTTAAAAGATGGATACTTGTGGAAACATGCTAAAAAGAAATAGGGTATGATATTGTGAGTTTTGGGTGATAGAAATTCACAAGTAAATGTTATACAAGGATTTCATGAAAGCTTGTGGGTTGGCCATAGAGGTGTTTGGGGTACTTTTGTAAAGATCAAAGAAAGATATTGGTGGCAAGGTATATATAAGGATGCTGCTCATGACTTTGTGGAAACATGTAGGACATGTCAAATGTATTCATCTATGAGACGTCGAGATAGATTGCAACCCACATATCCATTGTCTCTTCATTTTAAGTGGGTGGTGGATTTGGTCACGATGCCTACATGTCTTTGGCAAATGAGATATCTTGTGCTTGCCCATGAAGACTTGACTAATCAAGTGGAAGGGAGAGCTCTACATATCAAGACAACAAATGCTATGTGTACTTTTCTCTTAGAAGAGATCTTTTGTAGGTATGGCTATGTGGCCAAAATTACAGCAGATAGCATTAAAGCCAAAAACACTTCAAAAAATGCCCTTTTGTTAATCATGAGATTAAGGAAATGGCCAAAGAGAGTTTGCCACATATACAAGAATATGGTATTCTTGTCTCCTCCTTTTTGGAGATAGTAGAGTCCACTTCGTGATTATCTTCTCTCTTCTTGCCAACATCTCCAAACATAGACATGTTTTGGTAGTCTTGAAGTCCTTATTTACTTATAAAATCTAACAAGACTGGTTATGATAAAGATGTTGTGAAATTATTAATGACTTTTCTAAAAGTCGAGAGCTTTTGGCGCCCCCAATATATTTTCATTAGTCTTTTCAGTATTTCTTTTTTGTCATTCGTCTTTCTCGATGAGCTTCTTTCTTTGCTCATTTTCCTTTTCTTAGCAAGCACTTTTCTTTGTGAATTCAATCTAACTATGTCATCCAAAAGGCACCCGTCTCGTTTAATAAAATCCTATGCTGTCTATAGCCAAGGAGTAGATGGAAATTGGGAGCCCAAAATCTTTTGCATAAACAATTGGGTGACCATGTTGCCCTCTTGCAAAGGCTCTCACGAGGTCAAAAGAAGAAAAAGAGAGGATATAAAACATCCTTGGAAAGGGTGTACCATTGCTTTCAAAATTACACATGAAGGGTGGTTAGTCAAAGTGCAACATGTGTACATGGCCAAGGATATGCACTTGTCTCCTAACGAACATGTTTACCCGCAGACACATTGTAAGTCATAAGTTGATAATATATATTATATTTTAAACTTTGGTTGTAGATATATTTCCATCAACAAGTACTGAATGGCAACCTGTGGAGAGTTTGAGTTGAACTTTCAATGCGATTCATAAGGCGTTTGCAGACATGCCATTGCTGAGTCTCTCATCACGAATTTGGGAGATTCCTGATAAGGCAACTATGAATAGTTTTAAATTCAAAATATGTCAGGATATTCAAAAGTCCATGATAGGTAGAAGGATCTCAAGAAGAATGCACTTGTCATGGTTTATCCCCTTACATAACTTTTGTGGGCTGCTTCAAAATAACAAACTTACAAAGAACAAAAGTATCTTGGCTAAGTAGAAATTTTGTAGAAGCAGAACTAGATAACATTATAGGAAAACTTTGAAAATCTAGAGAGATTGACCATAAGGGTGACACCATTAGGTGTATTGTATGCCCCCAATCCTTGTCTCTGTGTTATAATATAGCATGGCAAACTCTTGCTTTGGGTTTTGATTATAGGAGATACAAACTTAAACTAGGCATCTAGATTCCCTTGGATTTTGATACAAATTGCGTGCCCTTCAATCTTAAGGTGAAAGTTATAGAAAATGAGATAAATATCACTTCCAATGGGAATCTTAAAGATGTAAGGGATACCTTGGAGATGCTAAACTATACATCCCCAGAATATAAGTTCAAAGTAAACGATAAAATAGTCAGAAAAAGAGTTGAAAGGAATTTCTCTTATATGAGTTGCTTGCATCCCACAATTGTACGCTTCGAGCCATAAATATGAAAACATTGATGATATTTACATTTGACAAGTAGCTTTTCATTAAATGAAGAGTTACAAAATTGAATTATAGATATACATGGATCTTGCTTCATTTGCATGTATTTGCCTTCTTTCAGCTTTGTAACTTCTTCATCACTTTCTGAAAATATATCTAATCTCCTTGCAATGGATATTTTCTTTGGTTGGTTGAAGAATTTGACTTGGACATGGGGCCTCTTCTCTTTAGGTGGATAATGAGGAGATGGGTGAGAAAGTGTTGGCATTTTTGTCTTTTTGGAGCTTACCTTACTTGTCTTTCCAAATGACTTTCCTTTTGCCTTACTCTTAGTTAATTATTTAAGTGGAGGAGAGTTGGGGTCGACAGGCGTGATTGCCTTGTCCAAAATTAACTCAATACATCTCTCTCTTATCCACCATGTGTATGAATCTAGATAATCTTGGAACTACAAGGAAAGTTATAATAAGTTGTAAGGGTAGTGATAGTTCGTACTTGTAGGGAACTAAAACAAAGAAATGGAACGATTATATATATTTTGATGATAATGTAGCAGTTGTGAAAACTGAAAGATATGTTGCTCCAAAAAGAATATGAAAGATACTTACATTAACCCCATCTATCTTGATAATCTTTGAATCTATTGTCCTATAAACATTTGAAATCACTCTACATCCACAAGAACACGCATCATTTTGCAAGGACACTTCTTGTAAGAGAAATCTATATGGTTTTTGAGGATCAGCAAGATCCTCATATGAGGTGTCTAAAAAGATAACCACCAACCTGCCAGCACTGTAAATGGAAACATGTTACTATTTTTTAAAAAATCAAATAAAATAAACAATAAAACAAAAAGTGAGGATTATTGTATTCAACGCACATTTTTGCTTGGTCATGGATACCAATAAGAGAGTTCATAAGGATAATTTCTCTAGTGAGAATATCAATATATATTAGGCTCCAATGTCCTCTACAAAGTAAAACGTTAGTAGAGAATGCATACTACTAAAAAGAAGTATACATTAAGACCTTTGCAAAATTTCATACCTTTCGATGTAAGGAAAAAAAATATTATAGTTTGTGATTGGATCGAACGTTCTGAAAAATAATTCTATCTTTGAACGAGATCTTGAAAACAATTCCATTGATGGCAGTGGATCAACGATAAATATAGTTTTAGAGATTTCTTGGTTCTTTAGAGAAGCAATCAATGCCCTAAAACCACTATTAAAAACAAAGGAATGTCAGTTGCAGTGAACAACACTATCATTTCATTTTTTTTAAATGAGCCAAAAAGCCTTACCTTATGCAACAAAAGACTACATAATCTAACAATTGAATATCTTTCTTAAAAAACATGGATTTGTCCTCAGCATTCTCTTTAGATTGATAAGACCAAGGACAATGATTTTCCTCTTGAAAAATTCATCCTTTGACTCTAAAATCTCTTATGGTCATTCTCGATGGGCAGATACTTGTTCTGGTTCTTGATGGGCAAACACTTGTTCAAGCGTAGTCTTTGGAGGGTACAAATGTGTCACCTCCTCAATCGGTATCTGTTTTGCTCTCCTAAACAATTTTGGAGGAATGTTAAGGATCTCAAATGATGTTTTATCAGCAGTGGGAAAGGACCTCAATTCCTTGTCGAACCTATATCTTATTCTGCTAACCATACTAAAGTCTTTTTTCATCAAAGTCACTCTATGAGCGTAGGCAACAATGATGTAAGCATCATTCATAATATCAATAAAAAAGTCTTCAGTAGCCTCCTGAAGGCAAAGAATGGCTGCAAATTGCCATTTTTTTGCATGCCAACTTCAGTCGACACCCTTGATAATCTATCAGAAATATCTTTGACAACTCTTATAAATGATGTCTTTGGAGTCACATGCTAGGTAGCTCTTTGTGCCTTCCTTATCTCACTAAAAATTTTCAGAACATAATAAAATCTAGACTTTCTCTTTCTCTTGGACTTGGAAGGGTCTTCCTCTACATGGGCATAAGAGGGTCTAGGTTGCTTTGTCTGTTGAATAGGGGCTTTAAGGGAGGTTGGAAAGTTGGAAATTGGAAAATGAATCGAAAGAAGAGTTACTTAAACTTGACACCAAAATTACAGATGACAAGTTTATTGAAGCAAGGGATGCTCTTTCTCATTGTTTTTGTAAGGCAAAGAATGCGAAGAAAGAGTATGGGATTATTGAAGTGGAGTTCCATGGCCTTCAAAACCGCGACTTGGAATTTCCCATTTTGGAAGAGAAAAGTTGCATTATGTTCAAGAATTGGAAGATACCAATGAGGCACAATCATCAATTAACATATGGAATCCAACTAAGCTAAAGAATGATGAAAATAAATTGGTACTATTATCTTTATTTTTGTAAGATATGCATTAATATGTTTGATTTCAACATTCATTTGACATTTATCTTTTTTTACAATTGGATATTGAAGATTTCAATAACTTCTTGGGATAGGGTAAAGAGACAAGAGTTGGTATTAGTTCACTGAAAAATGTTGCAGTTGGCCATTACTTAGCAAGGATTGATGATCCGCATGTTTTCTTGGTATTTCATAACATCTTCTCAGAGGAAGCAACATGGCCTATACTATGTATCAAGGCACTTACAAAGCTACTTGGTTTTTTTGGGTTATAGTACAATGCACACAAGGTGATGTTTTTGGAGAAGACTGCAACAATTAGGATTTTTTGTTATGGTACTCGTTTTTCTACTTCTAGAGTAGGCTACTTTCTAGCCCTCTCATCTTATGCTTTGGCAGCAAACCAAATTGATATAAAATTGATATTTGGCTACAAGAGAAGAAATTTTCTGCATTATAGAGGAAATATGACGGAGGGGGAGGATGATGTAAAGGCTCCTTAGAGCTAGCTTTGTACTTTTCTTTCTTGAAAAATACTATGAATTCTCAAGTTGAAGTATTCATTCTTTGAAGCTGTCCATCAAAAAAACATATTGAATAGCTCCTCAAGAGCATTGCTTTTTGTAACTCCTCCTCCATGTCTTGTGCTTCGAAAAAAACTTGTATGTGCTTGATAGTGAGATTTTTCCATGCCTTGGCCGCTATAAGTTGCTAGGGGGCCTTGCTCCTCCACAAAGTAAGGCCCATGGATATGAAGGATATGTGGCAAATTCATAAGAGTAACGATCATTTTATGCCAATAGAAATTTTATTGAAGAAAGCTTGGATTAAATATTCTCCCTTACCAAATAAAATGTGATATCTTTTTCTCGCCATGCCTCCTTTATTTCTTGAATAAGATTTGTAATGGCGCATTTGAACTCTTCTAGATACGTATAGGTTTTCATTTGTTTCTTGAGGAGCTTTAGAAACACATCGAGGTGTCTCCAAACCTTCATCCTTAGAAATGCAAGTCGTGGTGTGGTTGTAACATTTGTCGTTATCCCACACAGCTCTCTTCAATGCTCCCAAGTAATGCTCGCATGTTTTCATGTATGGTTACCTAAAAAACATCTAGCTTTTGAGCCTCCTATTGAAACATTAGCCAAGACATCTCTTGTTTTCCCTAAAAGTGTTGGATCTTTTCTTAAGTGAACTTGACCTCCATGAAAACCCATTTTGGAGAGTAATGCCTCACATTTGTCAATACTCTCATCTGATAAAGACAAAGGCTTAATTGAGTATGCATAGTCGAGATCATGCAACTTGAGAAGTTTATCAATAATTCTAATCTCTGCATGCAAAGTACATATATGAACATTTGTAAGAGGAATTGAAAGAATAGGATCCCATATGTGTTCCTTGTTTTTTTTAAAACTTAGATCTATAGAGTCTCTAGTCGGGGCTCTCCTTATAGTGCGCAAGTTACTCCAATCTTTAGACGTAATACTTTCCATGCAATAAATACAAGGATATTTTGCAAATTTTCCATTACATATTTCAAGCATACATTTGATTGTTTTCAAGTCGGCGCTCATGTGCCATTCCACATTAAAATTCCCAACCCCATCAACAATAAACATTTCTTCTTCACTTTGAGACTTAATAATGTTTGGAATACCTGTATGAGTAAACAACCATTTTAGTGAATTTGATGATTCTCAATTGATACCTGAGCTGCACCAACCCACCAAATCTCCATCTCAAAATACTAGAACTTATGTACTGGTGCTTGACCCCCACCATTGGTGTATTCCAATACCGTGTTCATGATGCAAATGCTGACTTTTTCCATCTTTTGTCCTTTTTGAATCTGTGCTTCATCTAACTTCAAGGTAAACTTCAAGACACCATGACATTCCTCTAATGTGAGTCTATACATTTGAACCATTGCAATCTGCACTTTTCTTAGATCAACCCATATAGTGTTAAATACATTGTATTCAAAACTAGATTTCCTTTTTGACTTTTCATATGGAATACATGCTTCAATATGAATGTATTCTGCGAAAACTTGTGGAATCTTACGATTCATGGCAGTCCTTGCAACCAATACTCTTAGGGCTCTAGGTAACCCAAATGCAATAATTCTATTACATTTTATATTTTTAAACCATAATCTGGAGATAGCCTGATAACCTTTTCAACTAATGCGCATAGAATCACATGTCTCTACAATTTCGTTTAGTTTTACTATGTCCCTTAAGTCCTTGACCAATTCTTTGAGAGTTGTGCCTCTCAAATCCATATTTTGAGGTGACGTAAGAATCCTCAAAATATCATTCTTATTCATGGTCTCTTTTAAAAAACTGATTCTCTCCTCACTCTCTTGAATATTAATATCCAACATGTTAGAGACATATTTCTTTGCAAGATTCAATCTTCTTTTCTTTACTCTCACACACAAGCTAGTTATATTTTTTAATGGTCTCTTTCTCTCTCTGAATCCTATTGGAGTTTTCTTCAAGTGTGCTAGCTTTTCTTGTAATGAATTATTAGCATTTTCCAAAACGTCAATCTTATTTGTTAGCTCGGGAATGCTTGTCTGTGCAATAAATAATGCTTTTCTCATTTCATTCATCTCATCCATGTATGTATAAGATGTAGAGTATAACCTTTTACAATAGCCAAGCATCCCATTATAACTTTCCTCGACATATCTCACGTAGTCGTGAATATTAAAAAAATTAGGAGGTTTACCTGTTGCAGGATTCTTTGGATAAATATTTCCATCCACCCACAAATCTATATGTTTCTTTCCTTGAGTTCGCAATCTATTGGCCTCCATCTCATCTATTAGTACTCGACGATGTATACTTCTCCAAGATGAATAAATTGGATCTAGTTGGATGGTAAGATTGTACTTGCATGTGCTCGCATCTGTATTACTTGTAGAGGTATTGCTAAACATTTTAGCAGATCAATGATCACATTGATAAGAAAATGAGCACAAAGAAGAGAATGGCAAAAGAACATGGAGAAAGAGCATGTGAAAAGAAGAAGCGGGAGTAGACAAACTACAATATAGGTGGATATTTCTCGAAAATACAAGTTATCCTAAGTTCTAAGACAAAAAATGGCCGAAAAGGTGACCCTAACATAAATTAAAGATGAGGGACAATTAATGACTGAGCTTCTTAATGAATTCAATATTCTCTCATTAATCACATCTGAGCAACCAAATTTGGTATTTTCATTCTTCCAAAATCTCAACTAATTAGCAATATGATCATTTTCTTACAAGTACCTTTTTTTTGAAGCATTTTTTGCCCTAATAGGGGTGATCTAGATGCAGATGAAGCTCATGATTTCTTTGCACCGTTGGGGATAAATATTGCTTTAACTTCATCCTATAATCCTGAACAAAATGGAAAAAGTGAAAGAGGTCATCCACCTATTGTGAAGGCATTGGCAAAAGCATGTGGAGAGAAGGTAAAAGAGTAGCCACGATTACTCCCTTACACCTTGTGTCCTGACAGAACAACTCATAGTGCTATTACAAGATATAAGCATATAGAATTGATGTTTGGTCAAAAACCTATCATGCCGATAGAAGAGATGACAGTCACATGGAGTGTGCTACCTTGGGAGGAATTAAATCGTGAAGATGTAATGAAAAAGACCTAACTGACCTAACTAAGGGAGAGAAAAGAGAGAAGGTTTACAGGAGAAGAAGAAGAGGAGAGAGAAAGATAGGGAGAAGAGAGAGAAAGAGAGGAAAGGGAGGAAGAAGAAGAAGCCATGAAAGCTTGTGAAGGTGAAAATAGAGATTCTTGATAATTTACCCTCTTACACCTTATATACCGTCAGTGTGACTGGTATGCTCCCATGCCATGTTCCCGTGATCCCCGCTCATTACAAACCATCCCGTCTCATAAAGTTTTTGTCCTAAAAAACAAGGGATGTTGTCATGTCTCGTAAGGGTGTGCTGTAAGAAATCAGCCATAACTTTGTGTAAGAAACTCCGAATGGGGCAAGTGAGGTGTCGTTACAAATCCCACGAGATGTTCTTTTAGCCCATGTGGGTGAGGGGGGGCTGCAAATAGGTCAGGACCAAAACTATTGCAAAATAGAGGGTTGTCTAGGAGTTACTAGTATGTTGTCCAAGATAGTATGGCTAGAGAAAAACAGCCATAACTTCCTCTAGGAAACTCCGATCGGGGCAAGTGAGGTGTTGGGGCGTAGCCCTTGAGGTGTACTTTCATCCCATGTATGGGAAATGGGGCTTAAAATGGGTCAGGACCAAAACTGGTGCAAAATAGTTGACTGTCTAGATGTAGATTGCAGCCCAAAACAGGTGTCATGGTTAGGTTCCGGCCAATACAACCTCCTTGAGGTGTGGAAAATCATCCAAGGTAGATGTTGGGTGCCAAGAAGCTTTCTTTGTTGCTAGACTTTTTCATTTGATTAGGTATTCATGGATGGAATGGGTGGGCAATTGCTTTTCATGCTACCCAATGATCGCTTTAGGAATATACTAGATAAGGCCCTCCTCATTTATGGGGGGTAGCTCTTCTACATGATCTTTGGGGGTGCCAATGGAAGGTTTCAATTGGCTCACGTGGAAGACATCATGGATCTTAGTAGTGGGAGGGAGTTGGAGATGGTAAGCCAATTCCCTGACCTTCTTAATGATTGTGTAGGGCCCATAGTAATGGTTTACCAACTTGTTGCAAGAACCGTCCTTTAGTGTAGCATAACGGGACTTGGGGACCTTGAGGAGTACCAATTCACCCTCTTGAAAGTCAAGGGGTCTTTTTTTTGCATCAACATGGAGCTTCATGTGCACTTGAGCCCTTTTAAGGTTTTCCTTGCATTGTTGAAGTAAAGCTTGCATGCGGTCCAACTCTTCTTTTCCAAGGGGGTTGAGCTTTTCATTGGAGATCACAGTGGGAAGGGGCACTCGATAACCATACAATGCTTCGAAGGGGGAGACTCCAATGCTCGAATGAGTGGAGTTGTTGTAAGAAAATTCAGCCAAGTGTAGCCATACATCCCAAGAATTCTACACATCATGACAAAAATGTCACAAATAAGTTTCAAGCCACTGGTTGACTCACTCGGTCTGCCCATCCATTTGGGAATGATAGGTTGTAGACGAAGCTAATTTGGTCCCCATGGAGCTAAAAATTGTCTACCAAAATGGACTCATAAATTGGTGTCCCGATCATGTACTATGACGTGGGGTAAGCCATGCAACTTATATACACGCTCCATAAATTGAGTGGCAACTTGAGATGTTGTAAACTGAGATTTTGTAGGGATGAAATGGGCTACTTTAGTGAGTCAGTCAAATACCACATAGATGCTATCCCAACCCTTCTTGTTTGTAGGTAAAACAATGATGAAATCCATGGTAATGTGGATCCATTTTCCTTTGGGGATAGGTAAGGGCTGCAACAATCCACCCGATTTAAGAGTCCTATCTTTATTTTGTTGACAAGACACGCATCTAGACATGAATTCTTTAACATATCACCATAGGACTTTCCAATGGAAGCTTTTTGAAATGCAGTCATATGTTTTGAAGACCCCTAAGTGGCTAGCAATCAGTGAAGAATGCATCTCTTCAAGGATCCTTTGGGTAAAAGGAGAGGCACGGGGAATCACAATATGGCCATGGATCCAAATGGGGCCGTTGTGGAGCTAATATTGAGAGTTTTCATCTATAACACCTTGCTATAATTTATAAAAAGAGGGTTGAATTCATCATCAAGCAAGTAGGCCTCTTGGAGCTCTTCAATCCAATCATGGTGGAATTCAGTGATAGATGAAACCTTGCATGCGCACATGCGAGAGAGTGCATCAACCACTACATTGTCCTTGCCACGGGTGTGGGTAATCTCAAAATCATAGTTTTGTAGGGTAGCTACCCATCTATGTTGTTTGGGAGTGAGGTTGGGTTGAGTCAATAAGTATTTGAGCACATGGTGGTCACTTTTCACCTTAAATTTACTGCCATACAAGTAGTGGTGCCACTTTTTAATATCATGAATGACTGCCAACATCTCCTAATCATAAACATGCAATTCTCTCTCTTTATCATCCAATTTTTGGCTCTCAAATGCTATTACCCCATGTTCTTGCAACAGGACTGCACCAATACCCCATCCACTAGCATCACACTGGATGGTAAAATCATTTGAAAAGTCGGGGCATACGAGGATAGGGGCTGAAGTGAGCAAGTCTTTCAGCTGTTGAAAACTGTGATAAGCCAAATCATCTCATAAGAAAGCCTCTTTTTTCAGCTTGTCGGTTAATGGTGCTGCAATTGTGGCATAATGGCGAATAAATCTCCTATAAAAAGAGGAGAGGCCAAGAAAACCATGCAAGGAGGTAGTGGTAGTAGGGGTGGGCCAATCCTGAACACATTGCACTTTCTTAGGATGAGCTTGGATGCCTTTTTCACTACCAATGTATCCCAAGTACTTAACCTTTGTTTGCATGAAGATACACTTGCTTTCCTTGGCAAATAACCGGTACTCTCTTAGTATATCAAAAATTTGTCTGACATACTTCAAATGCTCATGCAGTGACTTATTGTAAATGAGTATATCATCAAAGAATACCAACATAAGGTGGAAAAGCCATGGCTGCAATATTTTGTTCATTAGGCTCTAAAACGTGGTGGGTGCATTAGTGAGCCCAAATGGCATGACAAGGAAATGGTACAAGCCACAGTCAGTCCAAAAAGCTATTTTAACTTTATCATCCACTCTCATTCTGATTTGGTGCTAGCCAAATTGCAAATCAATCTTGGTGAAGTAGCATGCTCCCTTGAGCTCATCAAGCAAGTCATCAATTCGAGGGATGGAGTATCTATTTTTTACGGTGATCTTATTGAGATCACGGTAGTCAATGCACAACCGGAAGGATCCGTTCTTTTTCTTAACCAATAGAACTGGGGAGGCATAAGGGGAAGAGCTAGGCTCTATGAATCCCATTTCAGTGAGCTCCTTGACTTGCTTAGCTACTTCCTCTCTCTCACATTTAGAGAGCCGATATGGGGGTTTATTGATGGGCTTGGCATGGGGCTCCAAGTCAATCGGGTGATCCACCGATCTCTGAGGTGGGAGAGTGGTGGGAGACTCAAATAGGTGCTCATATTCAGCCAAAAGTGCTTTTAGTGTTGCATTTTGCTTCCCCAAGGTGTGTTGGTTATCATTATCCTTATCCAAATACAAGACAAAGATCTAGGAGCGTTTCTTGAATTCCTTTTTGAGTTGTCTTGCTATTATAAGCTGAAAATCTACAATATCTATGATGCCCTCGAAATGTAGAAGCTGCCCATGCATTACAAACTCCATATAAAACTGAGAGAAGTCCATAGAGATTTTTCCCAACTGCTGCAGCCAATCACAACCTAAAACAACATCCACGGGGCCCATATCAAGGGTAATTAAGTCCACCTAATTTGCTGTATAATTTTCGGCCAGCATAAGAGACACTTGTGTGCATACATGAGAGCTTATTTCCTCATTTCCATTGGCCACTTGAACCCTAAGAGGTTGCTCTAATTCATGTAGGAACACATGTCAAATGACCAAGAGTCAATTTATTCACAAATTTGTGTGTGCTAGCACTATCTATGAGAATGTATACATTCTTGCCATCAATTTTACCATATACCCGTAGGGTGTTCGGGCTCCTAGAGCTGGTCCATGCATCCATGGAGATCAAGCAAGCTGATATAGTGGTAAATGTGGGGTACAAAGGGTCATTCCCAAGCAAGTCACCCATGTGGCAGCCACCACTGAGGTCAAAAGGGTGGGAATTTTGGGGTTGACATTCCTTGCATTGTTGCTGCAATAATTATCGGCATATAGGGGTTGCCTGATAGGGTATCTTTGTTGTCCTGCAATAGGCTGCATACCCTCATTGCGATGGTATTTTTGACCATATCGTTCAACCAATTCCATGGCTGCAAACAAGGTGGTTGCCTTTTGAGCCATTACATCAGCTAAAAGATGCGCATCTAGCCCATAAATGTATTTATGCAATTTGGCCTCATCAACTAACTGCTTCAACATGCATGGATAGGTTCATAAACTGGTTGGTATACTCCCTCATGGTGAGATTTCGCTGATCAAATTGATAGCATTGCCTAGCCAAACATCCTTTCTCTACCGAGGAGACAAAAACTTGGATCATATGCATCTTGAAATCTTCCCAATCACAAAACCATTGATTTTCTCTTTGAATAAGTCTCCACCATGTGTGGGCAAAACCTTTCACATGAAGGGAGGCAAAAATAAACTTTGTCTCATTGGTACATGGGTAAATGAGAAAATAGGCTTCCAATTTAGAGGTCCATTCCTCTAATTCAGCCGGGGATGAGGACTTCCCATTAAACTTAGTAAACACAATCTTGTCACGTAGCTCAGCTGGGCCTTGTTGTCCATGAATGCCATGTGCTACATGCTGCCCATACATGCCTTGCTGTCGAAACCCTGGCTATCCAAAATTTCCATGGGGGCCATGCTGCCCATGCATTACATGAGGACCAAATTGCACATTAGGACCTTGCTATCCAAAATGTCCATGCTGCCCAAAACTGCCATGTGCATGCTGCCCATTGCTATGTGCATGCTACCCGTTGCCATGTGTATGCTGTCCATTGCCATTTGCATGCTGCCCATTGCCATGTGCATGCTACCCATGTACCCCTTGCATTCCATGCTGTCCAAGATTTAAATTAGGCCCTTGGTGGCCATTCCCATGAGTGTGCATATAGCTTCCGTTACGGGGGAGTTGTGGTCCCAAGGATGGGCTTGAAGGATTTGTAATGGGGGAGGGAAGGAGGGGTTCATCATGTCGAGTGGAGGGCTCACCCGTCTCATAAGTGCTATGGGGAACGCCATGGGTACCACCAAAACCTTGTGGGGTATGCTCAGTCTCCAAGGGAGGAGGGCGGTTAGCCTCACGGGGAGGGACATGCTCCTTGGGTCGATCCTTGGGAGGGACATGCTCTTGGGGTCAATCCCACGGGGAGGGACATGCTCCTTGGGTCGATCCCAAGGGGGTGCAATGGCGGGGATGAGGGCGCCCATGTGCTCAAGGAGTAAGTCCATCTTGGCCATCATCTCAGAATGACGGTGATCTTGGCGGGTTTCCATCTCCCTATGGCGTTGTTCCATCTCTCGATGTCGTTCAGCATGACGGGTCTCATGTTGGTATAGAGTATGGTTGAGCATAGAGAAGCGGTCCATCTCAGGGGCACCCTCTTCAAACATGTCTTCACGATCCTCTTAGGCTCAACTAGAATCATTCATTGAGGCATGAGAGTCCCTTATTTCACATTGGAAGTCCTCTTGGGGCTTTACTTTACCCTTGTGGCCTGCTATCCCAAGTGCAATCCATCAGACCCCTTGTTACAGAAATGACAATATCTTGAGCTAGGAAGCTCCAATCACCAAAATTTTTGAAGCTCTCAATCCTCTCTACGAGGCTATGTAAAAATATCTCTAACAGTAAATGATTAGGGCTTTGTTGTAATCACTTTTTGTGGGTTGACTATGTAGGACTGCTGCCTGTCCCACAGTACCTTTGAGCACAAAATTGAGCTTATCTCTCAAACCGTAGGGGAATGGGGAGATTTTTGGTTCTAAACAAAGGAGGGGATGCCCTCTTTTAATTGAGATATGGAGCCTGCACTCAATCACACAAGAAGGTTTGATGTAATTGACTTTTGTGGGCTAACTATGTAGGACTCCTGCCTATCCCACAGTACTTCTGAGCACAAAATTGAGCGTATCTTCCAAACCGTAGGGTGGAATGGGGAGATTTTTGGTTCATATCTAAGGGGGGGATGCCCTCTTTGAATCAAGCTATAGGGCCCGCGCTCAATCACACAAGAAGGCTTTAGTGTAATCGACTTTTGCAGGCTGACTATGTGGGACTAGTTGTTTGCAATACCTTGCAAGGACTCCTTAAAAGAGCATACCTTATCCCAATGGTGAGGTGCTTATTCCAAGACATCCAGGGCCTCAATGGCGGTTCTCAATGCCACATAGAGCTATACATCACTTGCATCCATAGCTCTATTGCTGAGACCATTTCCATGACTACATACCCTGCCCTTCCTGTATGCATCCACCAGACGTTTTCAAGTGATACATGACATTACCAATGCATGTAGAGGGTTGTAGACTCAAATGATCAAATCTCAGGCTATTCCCTCAAGTGTACCTGCACCAACAAGAATCTTTGGGCTCCAGATTACTAGGAGGTGGACAAAGTTTCCCTCGAGTCGGGTTGTGCACCCCTTCAAGGTCTTTGATGGCAAGGGGGAAACACCCCTATTTTTTCTTTCCACCTCGCCTGGCATCAGGCTTTTCCTCACCAGGAATATACATGGAAAACATTTATTATTAAGCAACCAGCATGATATGCATTTACAAATTGAGTATTGGGCATTTCATGATATGCATGATCAATAAGGAAATGGAATGGGAAAATGGGTTACCTCTGTAATTTAGTGACTCACTGATTGCATGACTTACCCTTCTTATAATTTTTTCCTTATCAATCGGAATCAAAACAAGAGTACCGTTAAGTATTAGAGTAAAATCTTCATCAATGGGAAAGAAATTTAAAGATCATCTAGCCAAGCATGCATTCCAAGGGTGTGGATTGAGGATGGGAATCCAATTGGCACTCTCAACCCAAGAATTTCTTCCATCTCTCTCATCAAAGGGCTGAGCTCAACAATTGGATGTAAAAGAGAGAGGAAGAACTGATTGACATACCTTGTGTGCCTAGGGAAGAGTTATTGACTGCATTATTCAAGAGCTTTGTGGTTGCCCATCTTCTTGCTGCCCGTGGTTGTATGGGGGGCCTTCAATGTCATATATCCTCACTTGTTGAAGCTACTGGCTGCTCCCAAGGCTCTTGGGGTGAGAAAATTGAAGGGGATTTAGTGTGCCCTGAGCTGGGCTGAGGTTTCATGGTTGCAATGGTTGCTGCCCACAATAGGGTTTGAGGTATTGTCAAGGACTGATGGGGGGGTCAATACCCGTGCTCAAGCTTGCCCAGAAGTGTGCCAAGAGTGAGGGATGAAGCAAGGAAGGCTGGGGTTGAGTGGAGCAAGAGGAGTGAGCCAGAATACTCAGTGCAAAATGCACCGCATTTTTCGGGCTGCTCCTTGAAGGCTCCAGACAAGTCAAGCAGGGCTCAAGGTTGCTCTAAATACTAAGCAAGGTGAGAGGGAAGCTTTGAGACAAGTCACTCTAATTGAGAAAGAGGAGGAATCAAGATTTCTACATTTCTTGGGACTAAAGGTTCCATGGCAGCTTGAAGGAAGAAGGAGAGAGAAGGTCCTCTTGAAAAAGTAATTGTGCTTTTGGGCTTCTCTAACTCTGCTACACTCTTTTTTTCCAAAACCCTCAAGAAACTTACATGGAAATTAGTGACGACTTGTCAAATTTGTCTGCCCGCCTCCAGATGTGTCCATGGTTCTTGGGAAAGCTCCAAGAAAGGCTGCCATAGTCTTCAAGAGGGCTGACAGCCTACCTGAGTACTCCCTGTGTACCTGTGAGAGAGATGTAAATGAGGTTTTCTAACTATGGAAAACTATGAGAACCCTAAATCTATGGGAAAAGAAAAGGATCAAGGACAAAGATCTGATACCACTTGTAATGAAAGAGACCTAACTGACCTAACTAAGGGAGAGAAAAGAGAGAAGGACTGCAGGAGAAGAAGAAAAGGAGAGAGAAAGACAGGGAGAAGAGAGAGAAAGAGAGGATGAAGAAGAAGAAGAATCCATGAAAGTTTGTGAAGGTGAAAAGAAAGATTCTTGATAATTCTCTATGTTCCTCAAAATACCCTCTTACACCTTATATACCGTTAGTGTGACTGGTATGTTCCCGTGATCCCCGCTCATTACAGAGGAGTTGTTGGCCTTGCACATTAGACAATTGGAAAGAAAGTTAGAAGACATAGAGGGAGCAATTGCAAAGTTAAGGGCAGCAAGGATACAGAACAAGAAACAGTTTGAAAAAAGACAAAGATTGAGACGAAGAACCATACATGATAGGGATTGGGTATTAGTTTATGATAATAGTTTAGACAACTAGCATAGTGCCATGTGTAAAGTTTCCAAAAGATGGTTTGGACCCGATATGGTAAGACAAGTGTTTGATAATGCTACTTATGCATTAAATGATCTGGATGGGATAGCCACAAAACTTCGAGTAGCAGGAAAAATAATCAAATTATTCAAGATGTGGGAATCTAATCTCTATGAGTTGCCAGAATTGGAAGAAAATTGTAGCCATGATACAAGGGGTAGCCAGGATGATATGGTTACAGAGGATGAGGAGGACTCAGAATCTAATAACAACTAGGATTTTGGCACATATCGGAGGATGTGCAAGTTCAGAGGGATACGCAAATGATGAAGGAAATTCGGTATGGCAGCCTCTATACTATGTCAAACTCCCTTCTGCCACAAAGTGAATGAGGTAAGGACACCACCTAGTCATGGAAGAGTGGACTAGGATGCTATGCAAGAGGGAGAGGAGCTTGTGAGGGAGAAGAGAGGAAAACTAAGAGAGGGAGAGAGAGAGAGAGAGAGAGAGAGAGAGAGAGAGAGAGAGAACTACAAAAAATAGATGAATCCATAAAACTTAAGAGGGCACAAGAGATAGAGAACCCTCAAGACATAACCAATATACACGATATGGACACCAATAGCATGGTCTTATTACACTGTAGAGCATGCATAAGCTATAGTAAGGGAATGAACTGCATAAGCTCATGAGAGAGAATGGGGAAGGCTCAATAGTGCTGAAGAAGGCCTCTTGGCTCTCTCTTGCAAACTACAAAGGAGAAAGCCTCTTTATATAGGCCTTGAGGGTGTTTAGGGAGGAGGTTAAGATAGAATAGGAATTAACACCACCAAAGCTGCATTAAGATGGTTGCACCAATGCGGAAGCTCCATCTAGATGTTTTGTTGACCAATTTTGTACTTAATCAAGTTCCATCATAGGTGAGTTGTCTCCATTATCCCCCCCATAGCTTGAGTCCAAGAGCTCTCCTATAAAAAAAATATAGAGAATCTTCTTAAAATAAGATCATATCTAGCAATAATGGAGAGAGAGTAATGAGAATTCATACATTACTACTACAATTAAGGATGATTTGAGGGTGATTCAGGAGGGAAATTCTAATGGTTTATTAGCTTAAGAGAGAGGAGATGAGAGGAGAAAGGGTTGGGAGTCTAATGAATGATGTTTTATGGAAGTGTTAAGTGTGGGGAAGAAAGTGTGGGTGTGTATAAAATTGGGAGGTGGTCTCCACCGTAATTGGAAAAAGTTAGCATACACCATTTTGGCCATATCTCCCGACTTGTGACTTCAATAAATTATTAAAAAATACCAACCAAAAACTCAACTCACGTACTACAACTTTCATGTTGAATTTTTTTTTTGGATTGGAGTGGAAGTATTTTTAAAAAATCTTACAAAATCATGTGCCTGATTTTTCTTTCACTAACGCTTCCAAGAAGGGTCCCATTTGTTTGAATTATCATAAGGCTCCAAAGCCATGACATTATGAGCCTCACATGCCCTTTGGATGGCTCCAAATCCATTTCATGTCTTTTCTTTTTACATTACACATTTTCCCTTCACCTTCCTCCATTGATCTTTACTCTTCACCCCCCCTTGGTAAACCGGTCCATGAAATATTTCCATCTAGTGATTTCTTGGATTTCCCAAGAGGTTGTTCCCACCCTCTTCTTTATTTCAAACCTCCAAATGTACAAAAAATCAACAAAGTGTTAGACAATATTTTTTTGTGATTTTCTCGGATCATATAGCCCCCCCCAACTTGGCTAGAGGTATTTATGCCTCTAGACACTCTTTGGTATCTTGAGCTGACCCCACCCTGATGTGATAGGGTTTTAAGCGCCATCCATTTACCCTGGTCTTGTGCACTTTTCCCTCAATGTCTTGAAGTTTGTAGGAGCCATTGTTGAAATTTTTAGTGACCCAAAACGGTCCCTCCCAGTGGTAGAGAAACTTGCCATCCTTCCTTTTATCAAAGCGATTGTCATATCGAAGCACTAAAGATCCCTCCTTGATGTTTTTATCTGTTAGCTTCTTGTTGAACTTTTCTCTACGCTTCTCAATTTCCTGGGAGTAGTGGTTGATGGCTTCTTCACGATCCAATTGTAGCCTCTCTAGGTCCAGTAATCTTTGATGTAACTTCTTCTTTTGATAGCCTACTGTGCCACCTAATACCTGAAGGCTAGCTAATTTCACCTAGATAGGCAAAAGAGCCTCTTGTCCATAAACTAGATGAAAAGATGTGAACCTTAACATGGTCTTGAAGGAGGTTCTGTAAGTCCATAGAGCTCCATTAAGGTGCTTGTCCCAATCCCGGGGCCTTGAATGTACCTGTTTGCTGATAATTTTACAAATCATTCCATTTACCTTCTCCACCAATCCTTTGTATTGAGGGTAGTTAAGGGTAAAGTGTCGTTGTTGAATATTTAGCTTTTGCATGAGTTCACCCAACACATTAGCTCTAAACCCTAATCCTCTATCTGATAATATTTCAAGACGGGTATCAAACCTACAAGAAATGTGGTCAAAGATGAATTTACTCACTTCCTTAGTAGTGATTCTTCTAGTTGGCATAGCCTCAACCCATCTAGTCATGTAATCTACCCCTATGATAATATACTCTTTTCGTGATGGAGTGCGTGGTAGAGGGCCTATGGCATCAATTCCCCACTTCTCAAAGGGTCCATAGACCTTGATTGGGGTTTGGGGTTCTGCTATGAGCCATCGTGGTCCTGATTTCTGACATTCTTCACATGTTTGACACCAATATTTGACATCTCGGTGTATACTGGGCCAAGCAAAGCCAGCTTGTAGAACCTTTCTACTTGTGATGTCGTGTGCAAAGTGGCCTCCACACACATCATCATGGCAAGCTTTTAAGATTTCTTCAATTTCCCACTTTGAAGACACTTTCCTAAGGACACCATCCTTACCAAGATGATACAAACTATCATTTGCCATGCAATATCATGTAGCCTTCCAAGCTAGCCATTGTCATTCTCCCTTAGTCAAGTGTTTGGGAGCTTCTCCTTTCTCTAAGAGGTATAGAATATCTTCTAAGTCTTCCTTGCCTTGCTGAAGTAGGGGTTTGATAGCCACTACTCCCACCATTGACTCATTCAGCTTTGATAATGCTAGATGGTTGGCATCCTTGTTCTGGTCTCTTGGCACATGATGTACTTGTGCCTCCCTAAATCTTCACATAAGAGATTTGGCCTCTCTCATTTTACTAGAGAGGTTTGTATTTTTGCATGCCCATGTGCCTTACATCTGCCTTACCAATAGCATGGAGTCTCCAAAAGCATTCAACCTCTCGATTGAATTACTAAGACACCAACAAAGACCATGAATTAAAGCTTGATATTATGCCTCATTGTTAGAGTGGACACCTTCCAAGATGATTCCTTCACCATAGATTTTCTCTCCTAAAGGAGAGAAAACAACAATGCCTACGGCTGCCTTATCCTTAGTTCTCTTGTATGCACCATCAAAGTAGAGGCTATAAGCATCTACAAGAGTCTTTATGGATGGGGATGGTGGAACGTCCTTTCTTTTCACCCTGAAAATTTTCTCATAGCACCTGTTTGTCAAAATATCAGCCAGGCATGCTCGAGTTGTTTTTTCAACATGCACTGTATAATCAAAATCTTGAAGTCAGACCACCCACTTTGCTATTTTGTCAGAGATTTCCATATGTTGTAGTGAATAGGGAAACATATCCTCCACAGTGATGATCACAAACCTCTTTGGAAGCAAATATGGCCGAAATTTGGTTACTACAAATATGAGGGCCAACACTAGTTGTTCCATGGAGGTGTAAGCCTTCTCTGAGGCTTTCATGAGGTGGCTGGCAAAATACACAGGCCTCATGAAGGATGTTTTTAGATCTTTTTGTAGGAGAGTAGCACCAATAGCCTCTTCTCCCACGCTAGGGTTTACAAAGAATTGTTCTTCCCAACAAGGCTGGAGGATTATAGGAAGTGACCCCAACATTTTCTTTATCTCCTTAAAATGTCCTTCACTTTATTCACTTCATACAAGTGTTTCTTGGCGTGTCAGTTCTGCAGCGGATATATGGCTTGAGAGAGTAAGTGTATAAATCTACCCAAATATCTTAGCTTTTGTAAGAAGGAGACTAATTGTTTGATGGAGGTTGGGGAAGGTAGAGCTAGCAATGTTTTTACCTTTTTTGGATCTACCTCAATTCCTTCAATTGACACTACATGCCCTAGTAGTGTAACCTTGCTTTCCCCAATGTGACATTTATCCTTATTTAGTTGTCCACCCAACCTAGCTAAGAGAGTAAATCCTTCATCAACCTTGCATAGATGTATGTTCCTTGAGCTGTAAATACAAAAGTCATCTATGAAAACCCTTATAGACTTACCAAAGTAAGGTTGGAAGACCATATTCATGAATCATTGAAAGGTTGCTGGGCATTTGTGAGACCAAAGGGCATGACCTGAAAGGCAAAACAACCCCATGATGTGATGAAAGTGGTCTTCTTTTGATCCTCCTCTACAATGCGAATGTGGAAGTAGCCAGAGTAGTCATCACACATTGTATGCTGCTCATGTCCTGCTACTTCATTCAAGATTTCATCTTGAAATGGGAGAGGGAAGTGGTCTCTCTTTGTTGCAGCATTTAGAGGCTTGTAATCTATGCATACTCGCCACTTACCATTTTTCTTTGGCCTCACTACTACTAGGAAGACCCATTCTGAATCTTCCACTAGATATATGAATCTTGCATTCAAGAGTCTCTTCACCTCTATCAACAGTGCATCCTGTTGCACAACTCCCACTTTTCTCAATCTTTGTACTATAGGTTTTCTTCCTTGTTTGAGTTGGATGTGATGCTTCACTGCAGTGACACCTATAAAGTGAGTATAATCAGAAATAAACAATGATGAATGCTTGTTGAGAACATTCACATAACCCTCCCTTTCTTCATCCTTTATATCCTTGGATATCATCTTCTCTAGGCTAGCATCCCACATATCTTCTCCTTGGATTCTTGGGTTGTCTTCTGATGAGGTAGGTTCCTTTAAGGTGACGCCCATAACTTTGAGAGTGCTATCACTCTGTCCACTTGAACTCTCTTCCTCTTCTACGGATGAGGAACATCCACTTGAGCTCCACTCATCGGCAGACGTTTCTAGCTCAGGGTTCTCTTGACGCCCACTTGTAAACCACCTTTTGATCGTGGCCACCCACCTTACGTGGCCTCAACTCCAGATCCCCTGTTGCCCAATCTTGCCTAGCTCCGATGCCCATAAGCCAAGGTCTTCCTAGGATGAGGGGATATCCTTCTCCCTTTACTGACATTACATAAGCATCCACTATTATAGTGATTCCAAAAATGGAAACTCTCAAAGCTTTCACTACACCCATACATGTGACTGCATCATTGTTGCATCATTGTTGACCATCTTTGCCCTAAAGATTGAGGATTCCATTACTTCTAAGCCTAATTGATGCATATGCTTTTTTGTCATGACACAAACCTCTACTCCACTATCTATGTATGTTTTTTGAATCCGTTGACCTTTGATTTGAGCCTCTACTAAAGGCACTATATCTTTGAGGCCATATGCCTTGATTGCACCAACCATTTTACCTTGCCTTGCCCTTGTGCTTACCATTTTTTACCATTGTCATCATAGCTTTGGAGAGTCATGAAGTAGTTGTAGCCAAGTAATTTTTGGCCCTTGAGAGCTTACATCTGCTATTAGATCATAAGGTTGCATCTGAGAACCCAAAGGGAAGTCGGAGATATCAATTTTAGACCTAGTTCAAGTCTTTCTCTTCTTCCCTTCATCTCTAGGTGCCCGTGATGTACTTGACTCATTGATTGCTTCCTTGCTTGCCTCAGTTTGGACACGTACCCGCTTGATAGGCATAGTCTCTACTACATCTACCTTCATCTTACCTCTCGCTATTTCTTCTTGGAGCCTTCTATCCTTGACCACCTCCTCTATTTTTATGACATTAATATTTGGTTGAATAGCAGAGGTTTCAGCTTGAACATAAGGTGGTTGTAAAATTGCAGGTCGTGACTGCTCTTTCTCTTGAGTCCTAGTACGAGGAGGGCTTACTTGTTGTCGAGGACCTCTGGCAGGGTGATCATATCTTCTAGGGTGATGACAATTGTACATGCCATGCCCATTTTCTCCATAGTTGTAACACAACATCTCCCTTGCTTGTCGCCGCATTTGTGGTCGATTCCCACCATTCCCCTCGATAGGTATTCTTACACCTTGCACAAGATTCAAACTCTCTAGTTGATTAGTAAGATTTTTTGTTTGTTGGATCATGTCTTCTTGACCTCTAACAAGGCCTAGTGCATTAGATACATTTGGGGGAACTTGAGAGGCCTCCATAGCTGTGATGTTGTTTCCCAAAACTGCTTGGCTAGCTTGGGCTTGGTAGAGAATATTTCGATTCTTTTTCCTAGTGATTCTGAAAGCATCTTCTCTGACGTACCATAAACCCCTAAATTTTAAACCCTTAGTAAATATATCCCCCCTCCGTACTGCAATTTTGTCGTTGCTTTTAAGTGTTTAAATATTTAATTTATTTTACGAGAATAACGTCCTTTCTTTCTCTTCTATTATTAAATATCAATCAGAATAAAACAAGTTCTTTCATACTCTCACGTGTCCACATTCATAATTTATTTTAAATTCCCATATCACCCTTTAATTTATCAATGAGTCCTAGTAGCCCTCCACTCCATGTATTTAAGAAATTGGTTGTAAAATGAATAACATGTAAAAATTTAATATAGATGCTGAGGCTTTTTTCCCCCATGCCATCCAATCATTAAATTATTTGATTTTATTTTGTTTTAATTTAAACTAAATTTTATAACTGCAACCTAACATTATTAGTTATTAAAAAGTGTTGTCAAACTTCTTATTTGCGACTTCCCATGCTTCCTAAATGTTCACACCGCGTATAATCTCTCCTTTCAAAACCAAAACACCATATCTTTATACGAGCATTTCTTAAGTAAAATATTATTAAATTATTATTTCTTTTCTTTAACCCTTACAACAAAAATGCACTAATAAGTCAAAGTTTATCTTTCCAATCTTTCACTAGAAATCTATAATTTATATCAGTAAATAACACATTTTTTAAAAAGGAGAACTATGCTTTTTCTCTAAATATAACTCTTTTTGAATTTTTAAATATAATAAACTAGCTTTAAAAATTCAGTAAATTATCTGATTTATAAGCTTTATAGAAAAAAAATATATCAAAACTTAAAAATTTTCAATCAGACATTTTATGAAAATTTATTTATGACAATTTTAAGTCATTTTTGAGCGTTTTCGACTATTTTTTATTTTTAATAAATAAAAACAAGTTCAGATAAATGCAAAAAACCATGTAGCATGAGAAAACAGGTTTAAAGACATATTTTAAAAATATTAAACTAAAGAAATTATCATGCCATATCATTTACTTTAGATAAACGAATTAAGACACTTACGTGTAAAACCGCGGGTCGTCGTCACGTCATCGGGGTCCGCGTCCTTTTGCAGTTCAGCCAAGGAGAGTCTTGTGTCCCACCAGTCGTTGCAATCGTCAGCTCCTCAATTTTTCTCTCCCTCTCCGACTCTCGCACGACTTTTGCTCTATGACAATAGGAATGCCCCTTTTTGTTTCTTAAGTTTTAGGTTAACTCTTAATTAAGAGTTGATTGAAACTCTAGCTATGGTTTTGAATTGAAGAAGGCGTCCACTCTCAATGGCCAAGGAGACTATTGCAATATCTTTCTGATCTGTCTGCCAAATCCTGCATGAGCCCAGGCGATAGAACAAGAAGACAATCTTCATCCAGCCTACCACTTCAGATTAGGCAAGTATATTGAAGCTCCAAATTCACATAGAGAGAGGAATATGGCGATGATCTTGAATGACCTGCATTAGCTTCATTTTTCTTATGTTGCTCCTCTTAATTGCCATTCTAATCAGTTCCAGGGTATTGATTATGCTTTAGAAGCTCTTGATTCCTCTCCCTTTCTCAGGTCGCAGCTTCATGAAGGCGCCCTCATGTCCCTTTCAAAATGAAGTCTATCTCTCTCTCTCTAAAGATCTGTCACATTCGGTGACAACGGACTGTAGTAGCTCTCTACCTCTTTTCTTGCGGCTCAGCGGAATCTGCCATTGCTTCAATGTTTGCCATTTTATGATCGCATGCTATCATGCTAGTGCTTTATATCAACGTCTGATCTTTTCGCAACTGAGTCGTTGCAATTGTATTTTCGGCCGTATAACTACCATGATTAGTCAGCATCAATTGCGGGTTTTGTAAAACAATATCGTCTTGTTTATCACTTTGATTATTGTTCTGATCATTTGTAGGCCGAATCTGCAAGATGCGAGCAGTATGGAATAAGAAGGTGAAAATGACTGATCTCCCGTCTGCGCGCCCTCTCTCTCTCAGGATTACTCTCAATGAAAAATGGCGCACACCAAGATCACCACACCTCCCCTTTCTCTCGGCACCCTCGAAGATCCTCCTGGGTAGTTGGTGTGCGCCCCCTTTTGGTTCACGCCCCTTCCTCAATCATCACTACCCCCATCTATTTTCCACCTTAATCTCCTCCTCACGGACTCCCTAACCTTAGCATGGCCCCAAGCAAGCAATCTAACAATTCCCATAACAAATTTGGGTGATTACATATAATAATATCCTACTAATATATATATATATATATATATATATATTATTCATGCCGCTATATATCTAGCTACACCTGTAGAGAATCCAATCTAATATGGGACTCATCATATAAGGTCGAACATGTCCTGTTACTAAGCTTTTGATGTTTGCGTTTGGTTGATTCCAATCACTCACTCGGTTTTCGGTTTTTGAACTATTTGGGTGAAGTTCTGGAACTCCAGTCTTCTTTGATTTATATGTTTCTAATGACATTAGCAAGGGATTTATCTGTTTTCTTACCTATAAAAGTGGTTTTACTACCACTTGTTTCCATCAGTTCATATTGAATGTCACCAACACTTAAGAATGTGTCCAATACTCTTTCCCATTTGGTAACATCTCTTAGATCCCAGGACATGTCATTTTGCACCTATATTGCCACTGTTACTATGGGTTCATTGTCACAGACTGTTAATATAACCGTAAAATATGACACTTGATATTATCATTATCACGGTTGCTCTCAATGTACATTCATGATTGCAATATTATCACACTTGCACCGCTATCATGATACTGTGATCCTATTGAATCATAAAGATCCTTGGTAGCTTATCTATGATTTGATACTCCAAAGGCAACTGCCTAATCTAAAATCACGCACTTGAACAAGTAGGGTTGCCATGGAGCTTTATGGTATTGTCTTGCTTGTCTAAGAGCAAAGTTTCATTTTGCAAAGTCCTACAGTCTCTAATTCTTGGTCTCCATAGCCTATGCCTTGCAAATGAGATATAAGAGTTTCTTGTGGTTGTACACAGGCCAAAAGGTTGAATTTTGTAACGACATTTCCTGGCCGAACTGCAAGGACACGGCCTCCAAGGACAGCAACAACGAACACCACATCTGCATGGATTTAATGTAAAAAGTTGGTAAGAAGGTGTCACTTGTATACAATTTGGCTAAAAAATTGTGCAATGTAGGCATTGGTTTCGAGGTGTTGTCATTCTCCCCCACTTAATTGGGAAGTGTCCTCGCGAGCACAGCTACATCACGAACATTTAGCATCACGAACACAACTACCACGAGCACTGCTACGCAACTTTGAAAGAAAGATATACTCTCCTCCACTTAATTGCGAAGCGTCCTCGCGAGCACAGCTACAAGATCTGCAAAACCGCACATGGACAACTAGTAGACACTAAAAAGATAGAAAAAATACTTGTTGCTGTCATATTAAAACACAAACAATACAAGCATTTTAAGTAAATTGTATAAAAACTTATGCAAACTAACATTCTTCCTTACTCACTCTCCCCAGTGAAATGCATAACAGAGCTTCATCCATTGCATAGAATATACCAACTAGGAAGCTGTCTAGAGCCGCTAAACAACAATAATCCCTCTAGGCAATAAATTGCCACACTACTATCCTACTAAAAATATTGCTTTAGAAATAGCCTTACTGATAAGATCGTTACTTAACAAAGAACCCAAACAAGGCAAACTAATACTACAACACTAAATAGGACATCTAGGGTTTAGCTGCTAACCCTCCACGTTCTACTAGAACAACCAGCCAATGGTTCATAACTTCTAACAGTCCAAGGCTTTTCTTTTAAGTTTAAGTTTTAATGGCATTTTTTCAATGTCAAAAGAGTATATACATTGATTCTCTTTCCCAAAAGGTCCCACCCCAAAGAGATACAAGGCATCGGACGCACGGCACCCGTTAAGGAAATCCCTACAGCCTACTAGGACCTCAGAGGCGATGGTTATCTTCTTTTGGTTGTTTTTTTTTTTCAAACCCTGCAGTCTCAGGGTGTGTTTTTTTTTTCTCATTTTCTTTCTTTCTTTCTTTAAAAGAATAAATATATAGACTCTTCCGAACTTTTAGTATTTGGATTGAATTTTAAGTAGTTTTTTTTAAAGGATCAACTAGAAAGCTAAGAATACATTACTTAATTGAACGGTCAAACATTTCAGCTCAACAACTTTGCTCGAGGAATCTAATCTAATGCATAATACTAGTCACTCTGCCTAGGCAAATGATAAGCAAAGAATACTCACCAACTCAGCATCTCTCTTCCACGCTACTCTTAGTCAAAATTTCGTGGAAAGAACCTTGTTATTCAGCTATCCCACATATCGCTAGAAAAGCGACCAAAAGATAGGGGAAAACTCTATAGGATTCCTAATCGGACATCCATACAATGAAATTCACTATGTTATGCACACACATCACCCCCTTTTAATCACTCCCTAATGCTAAGTCCCATCCCTTGTGAGTGGACTTCATATAGACAGAATTGTGTATATATCATTCATATTCGTTTAAAGTATTTATTTATAATTCCTCTGCGATTACTTAGGTTTTTTGTTTTTTTTTTCTTTGACATCTCTAATTTCGTTCCATCAAGTTTTTTATTCTTGTATTTTTTTAAAATACCAAAATGAATATGAAATAAAAAGTTTAGGTATGAAACAACCTTGTATGTTCGTGGATATTGCAACTCCAAGAATCAGCAAAACAGAAGCATACAACAGTGTGTAACGCAAAATCATAGTCAAATCTGCACATGAAACATACACTAGCCAGTACAATGTTAAAGGGTTAGATAAATAATAAAACTTTTCAGAATTGTCAAATACTCATGGCACAATCTCGATCAACTAGACTGTCATAACCCTCCCACTGCTTGGTTGTTTAAGAAGCAGTATATTGCTCCACTTGATAACCATTCTTGCATATAGAACTGTCCATCTCACTAACTTAAATATCCCAAACTCCAGCACTGAAAGGAATACCCTGACCGTGCGTGCAACTAACTACCTAACTACATGGAAAATAAAACTAAAGTGCATGAAAACCTACAGGATATCAATAACTCAAAGTATTGTATGTTTTTTTTAAAAAAATGATATATATTTGTTTGTTTGTTTGTTTTTCAAAATGTAGAATAAAAGAAAAACATAAAAGACTAAGAAAACAAAATATCTAGACTAAAATCTTCAAAGTCTCTGAGATCTTCTAGTGAAAACAATAATCCTAATCCGAAATCATCAACACTATCTAAGTCAAACCTATTAACTAAACTATCAGCCTATAGGATGCTCAAGAATAGCCTCTAGCGTAGGCATATCAAAAGTCACAGATCCGCTATCAGGTGCATCGCTAAGAACCTCCATCACATCATGGAGCGAAGCCGAAGCTGCATCATCATAGTAGGGCATAGGGGCCACTGGTAAAGCATCTAAAGAATGCCCCTCGGTCGCATCCATATACGAACAAATATAATCCCAACATGGGCAGGGAACACTAGTCTGCAAATCATGGTAAGATGGAGTAAGGCGGTAGACAGTGGAATGATACCGTGCAAATTCTGCTTGCTCTCGGCCTACCCTAGACTGACCAGCGCCGCGCTCAGGAGAAAAAACACTATTATAATCATGACGCTGGTAGGTATAACCAATCATTTCCTGCATGGCAGTGGTACCATAGCATCGAAAGTATGTGCGACACTGCCAACACAAGAGCTGAGCACGCACAAATAAATGTCGCTGACAGGACCTACAACCAAAAGGTGGATGATACTGTAAACAAAAAATAATCACAAAAGAAGAACCACAACAGGCCTCCCCTCTCGGTGCATATTAAAACCTGTCATGCGTCTGAAAACGCGGAATATCGTAAGGTCCAGCATGAACAGGATCAGTACTATCGGCATCAATACGAGAGTAAAGCGCATCCATCCACAAAAAGGCCATACCTGCATCCCATTTAAAAATCCCCCAAGAAAGAAAAGACATCCAAGGGAGGATTAGTCAAAATATTATTTTAACTACTAACCTAACTATATCTAGCTAGCCTAAGTCACAAAATGTTTAAGGCGCAGGCCATTGAACCTAAATATCTCATTTTCAACATTAATATCCTGCACATCAAGAGAACCATTATCATAAACATTAATCACCTTAAAAGGTCCCAACCAACGAATTTTAAGCTTCCCAGGAAATTTATAATAACGACTGTCATAAAGTAAAACTAAATCGCCTTCTTTAAACTCCCGTACTTTAATATTCTGGTCATGCCATGCTTTACGACGTTTTTGCATTGCTTCTAGACTTTGTAGAGCTAATAATCTTTCCTCATCCAACTTTACCAATTGTAAAATCCGTTGTTTCAAAGATTCAACCTCACCTAGTCGTAATGATAGAGCTACTCGTAAAGTGGGCTACTCTTGCTCAATAGGGAATATAGCATTAGTGCCATAAACTAAATTGAAGGGTGTATTTTGCACTGTCACCTTATAAGTAGTTCGATAGGCCCATAACGCTTCATATAAACGTTCATCCCAATCTCGCCTGTGGGAAGCAACCGTTTTAGTTAAAATCCCACAAATAATGCGATTGGTTACTTCAACTTGATCGTTAGCTCTGGGATAATAAGGCGTTGATTTGCGATGTTTAATTTTATAGATTTTCATTAGCTCGTTGATAAGACCATTCAAGAAATGGGAACCTTGGTCACTTACTAATTCCAGTGGGCAACCAAAACGTGTAATAATATTCTCATACATAAACTTAGCCATATCAATGGCTTTATCAGTTTTAAGTGCTTTCGCTTCCACCCACTTTGTAATATAGTCAGTACAGACTAAGATATAACGATTTGATCGATATCTAGTAGGCGGATCAATTGGGCCTACAAAATCAATTCCCCACTTCTCAAAAGGTGCCAATGCTAATATAGGTGTCAAAGGCATAGCAAAACACTTAGAAGGACGACCAGTCCTTTGACATACATCACATTTTCGACAATAATAATAAGCATCTTTAAATAGGGTAGGCCACCAATAACCAGCTAATAGAACTTTTCTTGCAGTCAATTCACCGGCAAAATGGCCACCACACGGCTCATCATGCAATGCCTTAAGAACCACTGGTACTTCATCTTCCCTTACACAGTGTCGATAGATACCCTCGCGTGGAAAAAATTTATAAAGGTAACCCCCTAATAATCCATAGGAGCGTGCTTGCATTAATATCTGACGTTTCCTGCGCTTATCAGCACCAGGTGGATATCGAGCAGTACTAAGAAAATTCAGAATATCAGCATACCATGGAACTTGTGTCTCCACAGTAAAAAGTGATGCATCCGGCAAATCATCTTCCACACCTTCCTCCTTGTCTAATGTTAATAATCGTGATAGATGATCTGCTAGAACATGAGCTCTACCAGGACGAGTAACTATTTGAAAATCAAACTCTTGGAATAACAACATCCAACGAATCACACGTCCTGAAAGTTCTGCTTTATTAAGCAAGTACTTTAATGCCTCATGAGCAACATATATAGTAAATTTATTCCCTAATAAATAATGACAAAATTTCTCCACCGCAAATACCATTGATAGGCATTCTTTCTCAGTGGTGGTATAATTCCTTTCTGCATCACTTAAATTTCAACTCGCATAATAAATTGGATGATCCACCTTATTATCATCTGCTTGGCATAAAACAGCTCCTACAGCATACATAGATGCATCAGCATGAATATGGAATTCTTTTGTCCAATCTGGGGGTGTTAATACTGGTCCTTCAATTAACTTTTGTTTAAGAAATTCAAATTCTTTCTGGCAGACATCATCCCAAGTAAAAGGAGTATCCTTTCGTAGTAGATTTGTCAAAGGTGATGCCACCTTTGCAAAATCGGAAATAAATCTCCGATAATAATTTAGATGTCCTAAAAATCCACGCAATCGCTTAAGATTTGTTGGAGGTGGAAGTGCAGAAATCTTAATAATTTTAGCTGGATCCATGGCAATACCTTCTTTAGAAACGATATGCCCCAATAAGGTTCCTTTTGGTACTCCAAAAACACATTTATCAGGGTTCAAGGAGATACCTACATCGTCACTATGCTCAAACACTTGCATTAGTAGCTCATGCATTTCTTTTGCCGTACCATAGACACAAAAGTCATCTAAGAAAACTTCCATCCATTGACGTAGAAAATCTTGATAAGCTGCAATCATAACTCTCTGAAATGTTGTAGGTGCATTGCACAAACCAAAAGGCATTACTCTATAAGCAAATGTACCCCATTCAGTAGTAAATGTAGTTTTGGATTGATCTTTAGGATGAATTAGTACTTGGTTGTAACTGCTAAATCCATCCATGAAAGAATATAGCTCATGACCAACAACCTTATCAAGTACCTGATCAGTAAATGGCAAAGGAAAATGATCTTTACGTGTTTTGCTATTCAGCTTTCTATAATCGACACAAATGCGAATCTTCTTACTATTCTTCTTGGGTACTACCACAATAGGAGATACCCATTCACTATATGCAACAGGATAAATGAATCCAGCATCTAAAAGCTTAGTAATTTCAGCTTTCACTAACTCTGCATACACAGGGTTTGTTCGTTGTTGATGTTGACATACAGGTTTTGTGCCTGGTTCTAGATCGATAAAATGCTGACATAATTCAGCTTTGATACCCTTAAGGTCCTTATATGACCAAGCAAAAGCGTCAACATGCACTCGTAGGACTTCTTCAAATCTTTCACGATGTGGCGATTCCAATTGGTCTCCTAAATTTAAATATTTTCCTTCTACCATTTTAAGCTTAACTACTTCAACTTCAGCCTCTTCAATAAATAGAGAGTCTATTCTTTGTGGCTTAATTGTGGGCACATCTTCCGATATCTGCATCAATACATTTTCAAGCAGGCTATTCTTAGTACTTGATTCCGGTGCTTTTTCTCCCACATTCACAGAATTTACTAAGGGTAAAGCCCTATAAGGAATAATAGCCAGGTTATCTTGCGTAGCACCATCAACTTCTACTCCATAGACATTTACTAACTCAGGAAAGGATTTTTCAGTATATCCCTTCCCATATTTATCTAAACAGCCATTATTGACATTTACATCTTTACGAGATTTCATGGTAAATGAAGAGCACCCTGCCACAGCACAAATAGAACCACGAACCGGCTAGGTAGAGGCTGCAAATACATTGCTGGCCATGAAAACCTACAAGAAAACTCTCCTTCTCACCAAGAATCCATGCTCTCCAAACACACAAGAGGAAGGCACACAAAAAATTGGACAATTCTTCCATCCTCACCCTCTTCCTCTTCCTCACTCTCCATGAGATCTTGCAAAGGAGCACAAGAGAGGGAAACAAGAACAAGAAGGCAAGTGTTGTGCCAAAATGAGAGAGGGAGAAATGAACCGTGAGAAAAGAAGATAAAGGAAGAGAGAGGGTATAACCACCTCAACCTCCCACCTCCCCAAATCCCACGGCTGCAACCACCTCCTTTTCCTTTCTTGAATTATAAAATTCAAATTTACATACATTGGCTAAGGTCTAAGGACCTTTCAATTTTTAGCATGAGACAAAAGGGTATGACCTTTCCTTTTCCTAGCAATATTTTTAATGTGAGTCTTTTGGACTACACATTTTACATTGCTTCATAGACAAATTTTGACAAAGGGGTACATTTGCAATGAGTCATTTTACAAAAAGTTGTTTCCATGTGAGCACATTTTTGGTGCCTTTATTTGCACTGATTTCCTGGTTATCATTAGTATATTTATCTAAACAGCCATTATTGACATTTACATCTTTACGATATTTCATGGTAAATGAGGTTCTTACAGAGTCAATTACGCTAGGTATCTGCTCTGAATTACATGGATATTGAGCATGTAATCTACGGCAATATCAACGTAAAATTTTGTTATTCTTTTCTAGACATTCGTGATCATCTAAACTCCAAAACCATTGATTATCTTTAAGCTTGAGAATTAATGAATGTAGATTCTCATCCTCCTCGCCTTGAATTCGATAGCCCAAATAATGTATGACTTGTTTCAGTTCCACAAAATTCTAGGTGCTGCAGGTTCAAACCATCTAAGTTGTGGCTCTTGCCCATCCCCATAAATAGTAAAATCCATTACTCTTTCTTTTGGATGAGGCAACACCACCGCTTGCATATTGTGCAATTTAACCTTAGTAGGTTCAGATTGGACTCGTTGATAACCAATTATTGGTCCCCTAGAACAGCGATAAATCTTTTGCGCAATTCCGTTGGAACGCTTAAAAGAATGGCACAACCAGGGAACATTTGTAGGGTTTTTCTCGAGTCTCTGGCTCAAAAGTATTCTTAGATTTATTTTTTTCCAAAAACCTATTAGTTTTTTCATGTTCTTCCCAATAATTCGTATCCATAGATAACGCTTGTTCCATCTGTAACTCACCCCTACTGAATTTAGATTTCTCTTCTTCTAAATAAAATTCTAAAAGAAAAAATTTCATCTAGATATCGCTTTTCTCTAAACTGAAACTCTGCCTTTTCCTTTTGCAACTCAGTAATCTTCTTCATTGCTTCATTTACAGCAGTCAACGCTGCCTCACGCTCTACTTCCAATGCCTTGTTCAATTCTCTAATAATCCTAGCGTAATTACCATGATGTTCACGAGAATTTTGTGAAAACCTATTAAAAGCCGAAGCTGAATCATCCTCATCCTCACGAGATAGTGGTCTTTGTAAGGGTTTGCACCCATGCCTACTTCTCCTTTCTCTTTCCTTCCTTTCTAGCTGGTAGTAATAAATCCTTTTAGCTCTATCTGGTAGTTGTCCAAATCCAAAGGGTAAAGCATTTTCCCCATAAGGAAGATCTTCTAAGATCCTACTCTCAGGCATACTATTATTATTATCAGTAACATCATCTTCTCCCATACTTTCTGAAGAGGTTATTGAAATGTCAGTCACATTAGATATCATTAACTCAGGCATTTCTTTCTCCTCTAATTCATCCACAGAAACCGCTTTCGACCTGCTGTATGCAGAAAATACATCTTCTTGATTATTTCCTTCTTGATCCGTAGTTAATTGAAAACATGTTTCAAGCGAATCATCAAGATATTCTGCTTCCTCTACTGAAAGCATTAAGCAGTCTAGGGTTGTATCTTCGGATGTAGATAACCACTGAGTAATATCACTGTCCGAATCATTGTCAGATGAAAACGCTACAGCATATTCACCAATACCCATCTGTTCTACCTTGTGAGGCTGATGTACTATATTGACCTCTACTTTTTCTACTGTTGCTGCGTGTGGTGTTTTAAATAACCAGGCATAAGGCCCTTCATGATCAGTCCTCTCCATGTCCGAATCATAAAACTCGCTGTTGGATTTCTCATCCATTTCACTAACTGCCTCATCTCCTGACTCTTTCAAAAATCCTTTTGAAATAACTTGTATTTTAACCCTATCATTTTGAGGACCAATCACAATTGAACCTCTATACCAGTCTTGAATGCATCTTGCTTGGTATAACCAAGGTCTTCCCAACAGCACAGAATATGATGAAATATTCGTTTGCGAACGAACGATCAAATAGTTCACATGAAATTCTAATCCAGCTACTACAGATTTCACATTTCCTAGTAACCCCAAAGGAGTTACTTTTCTTTGATCAGCCACCCGTAAAACAATATGAGTAGGTTCTAGATCCTTCAACCCTAATTCTTGCATTGCCTGTTCTATCATCAAATTAACTGTTGAGCCACCATCTAACTGCACTTCATGTAGCAAGTGGCCATTAATAGTAGTATCGATAACTGGAGCTCCTGGGTCCACAAATAAATCTACTATTTTTACATCCTTAGTTGTTTTTCCTTTGGGCGAATTTTCACTGACTTTAGAAGCGTTTATCTCAATCCTCTTCCTTCGACGCCGAACTAATTTATGGTAAAGTTGTTTCGGACAAATAGGCGCTATTTCTAGCACTTGCCAAAGGTTAATAGTCAATGATATTTCTTCTAATGCAGCCCAAAGATCATAGGTCTTATTTACGGATTCTGCATAATCTTTACTCCCTTCCTTAGGAGGAACCAATCTTTCGGGAAAAGGAGCTACTCCCACTTGAATCTTAGGATTTGCTAAGGGCACAAGTAATAGCGGATGGTCAGAGGAATGCGGTGGAGAATCCGATTCAGGTAGTTCTATATTAGGATCTATGTCCTTAGACTTATCCTTCACTGCTCCGTTTAATTGTGGACTCTCTTTCTCTAAACCTTGCTCCTTCTGTTGTTGCTTTTGTGCCCTCGTAATGACACCAATCATCGAGTCAACTCTAAAGGTCACCTTGCGAGGTATAAATTTTGACTTGACTCCAGTATCTTTCCTTATTGTTTCTACTTCAACTAAATTTGTAGCAAACGTTGAAGGTTCGTTAGAGGTTTGTTTCCCTTTGTCAGAAATTTTATTATCCTCTCGCTTAGGGCAATTCTCTTCATAGTGTCCTTCACCACTACACCTCCTACAAAGAGGAGTATAGTCTTGATTTTTACGCGCATTTGGACAATATGTGGCTATGTGACCTTCTTGTTGGCATCGATAACAAATTACTGGTCCCCTAGGTCTTTGTTGACCACCTTGTCCCATTAGATTACGAAAATTTCCATTATTTCTTCTAAAAGGAGAATTTCTCCCTCGATTGCCATCACTGTTGTAATTGTTTCGAGGCACTGGGGATCTACCCTGGGTGGGCAATCCTCGTGGCCTAAAAGGTTGATTGGATGGTCCAATCTCATAAGTCGTATTATTACGATCCATGTAATTGTAATTCGTTTGCATTGAACGAGCTTGTTGTTGCTCTTGACCTAATTTATGCCAGCAATTTGTATCTAAATGACCGGTCTTGTGGCAAAAAGAGCAAAACGGTGGCTGATCAGGCATTAACCTTGAAGGCATCGGACACTCTGTAGCCACATGGCCATAACCATGACACTTACCACACCAGATATTAGATCGAGGTGGGTTTGAAGTCGAATTTCCCGACAATTGTTGAGCACTAGTTCCTTGTGTCGTTATCGAATAAATTTTCTTCAAAGGCGCTTGTAATGCAGTCATAATTTTCTCCTTTAATTTTCCTAGAGATTTCGCAATAATATCTGCTACTTTTGCTTCATCCAGAGGAGATTGAGATTGCGGCATAGAAGGCATTCTTGTCTGCATCATATAGGCTGGAATTGAAGTGTACGGATTTAGAGGTACACTCGACATGTTTGAACTTGCGGTTACCGAGGGATTTAAAGGAACGGTCACATAAGACACGTTCTTAGGTATCCTGCCTGAAGTGCTTGGATATTCTGTCCGAGGTTCTTTGAATAGATCTCTCCGTCGTTGTTGCCTAAGCTGCACTTCTTCCCACCATCTAGCATGTGTTTTAGCATCTGGCAACGCAGTTGGTCATTGTAAACTAACATGCTGATGAACTTCAGGATTAAGTCCATCAATAAACTTACATTTTTGCGTGGGATCGTCAGGAGCAAGATTCATCTTACGAATGATTGTCTCCATGCGCTCAATGTAATGTTCAACACTTTCAGTTGCTCCTTGGGACAAATAATCCAGTTGAAGAGCCAATCTATCTTGAAAACCTTGTCGTCTAAATTTTTCTAGAAAAGCTCTTGATAAGGCAGCATAGGTCCCTTTATGTTGAGCATCTAAATTCCCATACCATTTCGCTGCTTCATCTTTTAATGTTGCAGGGAAGATATGAAGCTTCTGGTCGTCATCTATTATCTCATTGGCGATGCAAGTCACCTCAAATCTTTGCGAATGGGCATCGGGATCTTTGTCCCATAGTCCCCCGAATTGCGTGAAATCAGCTAATCTAACTGGGTTGCGAGCCATTGTTTCTCTAAATAATAGCCCTAACCCCAAATCATTGATAGTATCAAACCACGTAGGTTCCTGAGGCTTCTTAAATAATTGACGCAATCCGAAATTTGACTCTAAATCCCAATCAAAGAGCAGTTCAATACTCCCGACCGTAGCATTAGCTTCACTCTCCCTATTTTCACTATTTTGCCTACCTCTTTCCCCAGTGACACTGCTAGTACTGGAGACAACTTGATCCAATTGATATGAAGCTGCTTCACTTTCCTTTGATGGTGTTCTATCAGTTGATAAGCTAGGCTGAAGAGGTTCTACCGTTGAGTTAGACACAGCGTCTACTCCCAAGTTCAGCAATGCGCTGAACCTCTCTAGCCTTTCTAATAGCCAAGCCTCTTGTCGCACTGCTCGTTCTCTAACTCGCTGATCCCTATCTTCGTTTTGTTGCTTTCGTCTCTCTTCTGAATTCATCCACGATTACTAAACTAGCTCTTACTGTCATACTCCAAAATTACGCTCATTTTATTTGAAGCTATAAAATTAGGTTGTCGCTTGTATGCGCGCTTAGAAGGTTCAAAATAGTCGGCAACTCTGGGTCTATTTCCCCAAAAGGTAACTTTTCTTCTTGCTCGAGGATTAAGCCTAGAATTTCAGCAACCTCTCTAACGTCTTTCGTGTCGAAAGCAATTTTTAAACCTCTAGATACACGTATCCAAGGCAACACATCATCCCACACTACTCTTCTAAACGTCCGATAAGCTGTGCGGTGATACCAATCAAAGTGGTACGATACACTGATTGTATTTATCTCTACCACGTCTATTAACCCAAAGTGTGTCGCTAGTAGAACTATGGTTTGCGCACAGTCGTTATAACCCCAACTCCAAGAGGATAATTGTTCAACGTCCACAGTTAATTGTGGCCCAAAATATGTGCCTCCCTCTACTAACTCTGTATCCCTCGCCCAATCTAGCACTTTTCTTTGGCACTCTTGGGGCAAATTAGAAAAATAGTCCCTTAGAAAAGAGACTGCGTATTCACTCATAAATAACACCTAGGATTTGAATACCCTAGGAAAATCGATCACTCGCTAGAGCGCACTTGGCTCCCGGCAATCGCACCAAAAAATGACTGGCCAAAGACCAAGCCACTTTTACCCAGGTCAGCAAGCCAACTCCTAAGAGTTGTTGCACTAAACAGGTGATTATTGCTACTAACAATGCTACTTTGGTTTAGTCTTCCATTAGTTGTATGGCGTTTTGTTTGTAGTAATCCAACTACAAATATTCTACGCTTCAGTAAATTATATTAGGCACTAGAATGCTAAACCTAAGATAACTACGGTTTCCCTCCATCTTTCAGGAGCAGCTAGTATAGATCTCTTAGATCTATTTGTATATCTCCGTTTAAATTTTTTATATGTTTCTCTCCACCTTATTAAAATTAATTCTTTTTACTTATTTAAGTGATAGCAAACATTCAAATCAAATTCTCTGACGTACCATAAACCCTTAAATTTTAAACCCTTAGTAAATATATCCCCCCTCCGTACTGCAATTTCGACGTTGCTTTTAAGGGTTTAAATATTTAATTTATTTTACGAGAATAGCGTCCTTTCTTTCTCTTCTATTATTAAACATCAATCAGAATAAAACAAGTTCTTTCATACTCTCACGTGTCCACATTCATAATTTATTTTAAATTCCCATATCACCCTTTAATTTATCAATGAGTCCTAGTAGCCCTCCACTCCATGTATTTAAGAAATTGGTTGTAAAATGAATAACATGTAAAAATTTAATATAGATGCTGAGGCTTTTTTCCCCCATGCCATCCAATCATTAAATTATTTGATTTTATTTTGTTTTAATTTAAACTAAATTTTATAACTGCAACCTAACATTATTAGTTATTAAAAAGTGTTGTCAAACTTCTTATTTGCGACTTCCCATGCTTCCTAAATGTTCACACTGCGTATAATCTCTCCTTTCAAAACCAAAACACCATATCTTTATACGAGCATTTCTTAAGTAAAATATTATTAAATTATTATTTCTTTTCTTTAACCCTTACAACAAAAATGCACTAATAAGTCAAAGATTATCTTTCCAATCTTTTACTAGAAATCTATAATTTATATCAATAAATAACACATTTTTTCAAAAGGAGAACTATGCTTTTTCTCTAAATATAACTCTTTTTGAATTTTTAAATATAACAAACTAGCTTTAAAAATTCAGATAAAAATTCAGTAAATTATCTGACTTATAAGCTTTATAGAAAAAATATATATCAGAACTTATAAATTTTCAATCAGACATTTTATGAAAATTTATTTATGACAAATTTAAGTCATTTTTTAGCGTTTTCGACTATTTTTTATTTTTAATAAATAAAAACAAGTTCAGATAAATGCAAACAACCATGTAGCATGAGAAAACAAGTTTAAAGACATATTTTAAAAATATTAAACTAAAGAAATTATCATGCCATATCATTTACTTTAGATAAACGAATTAAGACACTTACGTGTAAAACCGCGGGTCGTCGTCACGTCGTCGGGGTCCGTGTCCTTTTGCAGTTCAGCCAAGGAGAATCTTGTGTCCCACCAGTCGTTGCAATCGTCAGCTCGTCAATTTTTCTCTCCCTCTCCGACTCTCGCACGACTTTTGCTCTATGACAATAGGAATGCCCCTTTTTGTTTCTTAAGTTTTAGGTTAACTCTTAATTAAGAGTTGATTAAAACTCTAGCTATGGTTTTGAATTGAAGAAGGCGTCCACTCTCAATGGCCAAGGAGACTATTGCAATATCTTTCTGATTTGTCTGCTAAATCCTGCGCGAGCCCAGGCGATAGAACGAGAAGACAATCTTCATCCAGCCTACCACTTCAGATTAGGCAAGTATATTGAAGCTCCAAATTCACATAGAGAGAGGAATATGGCGATGATCTTGAATGACCTGCATTAGCTTCATTTTTCTTATGTTGCTCCTCTTAATTGCCATTCTAATCAGTTCCAGGGTATTGATTATGCTTTAGAAGCTCTTGATTCCTCTCCCTTTCTCAGGTCGCAGCTTCATGAAGGTGCCCTCATGTCCCTTTCAAAATGAAGTCTATCTCTCTCTCTCTAAAGATCTGTCACATTCGGTGACAACGGACTGTAGTAGCTCTCTACCTCTTTTCTTGCGGCTCAGCGGAATCTGCCATTACTTCAATGTTTGCCATTCTATGATCACACGCTATCATGCTAGTGCTTTATATCAGCGTCTGATCTTTTCGCAACTGAGTCGTTGCAATTGTATTTTCGGCCGTATAACTACCATGATTAGTCAGCATCGATTGCGGGTTTTGTAAAACAATATCGTCTTGTTTATCACTTTGATTATCGTTCTGATCATTTGAAGGCCGAATCTGCAAGATGCGTGCAGTATGGAATAAGAAGGTGAAAATGACTAATCTCCCATCTGCACGCCCTCTCTCTCTCAGGATTACTCTCAATGAAAAATGGCGCACACCAAGATCACCACACCTTCCCTTTCTCTCGGCACCCTCCAAGATCCTCCTGGGCAGTTGGTGTGCACCCCCTTTCGGTTCACGCCCCTTCCTCAATCATCACTACCCCCATCTATTTTCCACCTTAATCTCCTCCTCACGGACTCCCTAACCTTAACATGGCCCCAAGCAAGCAATCTAACAATTCCCATAACACATTTGGGTGATTACATATAATAATATCCTACTAATATATATATATATATATAATTCATGCCGCTATATATCTAGCTACACCTGTAGAGAATCCAATCTAATATGGGACTCATCATATAAGGTCGAACATGTCCTGTTACTAAGCTTTTGATGTTTGCGTTTGGTTGATTCCCATCACTCACTCGGTTTTCGGGTTTTGAACTATTTGGGTGAAGTTCTGGAACTCCAGTCTTCTTTGATTTATATGTTTCTAATGACATTAGCAAGGGATTTATCTGTTTTCTTACCTATAAAAGTGGTTTTACTACCACTTGTTTCCATCAGTTTATATTGAATGTCACCAACACTTAAGAATGTGTCCAATACTCTTTCCCATTTGGTAACATCTCTTAGATCCCAGGACATGTCATTTTGCACCTATATTGCCACTGTTACTATGGGTTCATTGTCAAAGACTGTTAATATAACCGTAAAATATGACACTTGATATTATCATTATCACGGTTGCTCTCAATGTACATTCATGATTGCAATATATCACACTTGCACCGCTATCATGATACTGTGATCCTATTGAATCATAAAGATCCTTGGTAGCTTATCTATGATTTGATACTCCAAAGGCAACTGCCTAATCTAAAATCACGCACTTGAACAAGTAGGGTTGCCATGGAGCTTTATGGTATTGTCTTGCTTGTCTAAGAGCAAAGTTTCATTTTGCAAAGTCCTAGAGTCTCTAATTCCTGGTCTCCATAGTCTATGCCTTGCAAATGAGATATAAGAGTTTCTTGTGGTTGTACACAGGCCAAAAGATTGAATTTTGTAATGACATTTCCTGGCCGAACTGCAAGGACACGGCCTCCAAAGACAGCAACAACGAACACCGCATCTGCATTGATTTAATGTAAAAAGTTGGTAAGAAGGTGTCACTTGTATACAATTTGGCTAAAAAATTGTGCAATGTAGGCATTGGTTTTGAGGTGTTGTCAAAACTATTATAATAAAATAAAGACATGTACATTGAAGGATGCATTATAGTATAGCATTGGGAAGATTATAGGTTCTAGTGATATAAGAATCTCCCTTAATCTTTCAGCCCCAAAGTACATGACAAGACGCTGCTGAAAGAAAATCTTCCTACTAATACATACATTAACTCAAATGTTTTGTGCAGAGTGGAAGGTGTAGAAATTCGGGCCATTATTATTATTCATAAGTGGAGACTACTTAAGGGAGTAGAGGGAATGCACTTTCTTGAATTATAAGGGGTTTTTCCTAGAGTGTTTCTTTCTAGAACCCATCAACTTTGCTATGCAGAGAATTTGCTCACCAGTGATTGTTCTTACCTTAGTGTGTCCATCCTCCACAACATATATTTCATAAGGTGTGATGGCCACCTTTTCAACCACGCCCAACCTTCGAGCTAGCAAAAGTTGAAGGTAGTCTCCATAGTTTGCACCTCTACAAAACTCCACACCGTTCATGCATAGTTGTCTTCCTTTGATGTGGATTAGGCCAGAGAGAGAGGGATTTGATGATTTGAAGATGAGGACCTCCTGAAAGGGCCTTTACTTTGTTTGCAAAACACTCACCACAATTATGAGAACCTAGCAATTGATGGCAACGTGATTTTTTCTGTTGTGAGAGAATGGAATTTCTAAGGTGAACACCTTTTACCCACATACGTGCCGTCATTCGATAGGCATACTTCCTTTCTTGGGCTTCCTTGGGAGACCATTGTGAGAGTTGTGGACTTCGACCAGCTTCAAAAAGAGTTGGTGAAGGCATTGGAGAAGAGCCACTTGGAGCACTTGCTATAGAGGATGCACCACTATGTGTTGTATCGTCCCGCATAAGGAGGTAGAGAATTGTGGATGAGAATGTCCTCAGTGGGGGCACCAATTTATGACGAAGGAAATTCGGTATGGCAGCCTCTATACTATGCCAAACTCCCTTCTACCACAAAGTGAATGAGGTAAGGGCACCATCTAGTCATGGAAGAGCGGACTAGGATGCTATGCAAGAGGGAGAGGAGCTTGTGAGGGAGAAGAGAGGAAAACTAAAAGAGGGAGAGAGAGAGAGAGAACTACAAAAAATAGATGAATCAATAAAACTTAAGAGGGCACAAGAGATGGAGAACCCTCAAGACATAACCAATATACACAATATGGACATCAATAGCATGGGCTTATTACACTGTAGAGAATACATAAGCTATAGTAAGGGAATGAACTGCATAAGCTCATGAGAGAGAATGGGGAAGGCTCAATAGGGCTGAAGAAGGGCTCTTGGCTCTGTCTTGCAAATTAAGGATGATATAGAAAATAAGATCATATCTAGCAATAATGGAGAGAGAGTAGTGAGAATTCATACATTACTACTACAATTAAGGATGATTTGAGGGTAATTTAGGAGGGAAATTCTAATGGTTTATTAGCTTGAGAGAGAGGAGAAGAGAGGGGAAAGGGTTGGGAGTCTAATGAATGATGTTTTATGGAAGTGTTAAGTGTGAGAAAGAAAGTGTGGGTGTATATAAAATTGGAAGGTGGTCTCCACTGCAGTTGAAAAACGGTGGCGTCCATCCTTTTGGCCATATCTCCCGAGTCCTAGCCTCAAAAAATTATAAGAAAATACCAGCCTAAACTTCAGCTCATGCGCTACAACTTTGAAGCTGAAAAGTTTTTTTGGATTGGAGTAGAAGTATTTTTAAAAAATATTACAAAGTCATATACCTGATTTTTCTTCCACTAATACTTCCAAGAAGGGTCCCATTTGTTTGAATTATCATAAAGCTCCAAAGAGATGACATTATGAGCCTCACATGCCCTTTGGATGGCTCCAAATCCATTTCATGTCTTTTCTTTTCACATTACACATTTTTCCTTCACCTTTCTCCATTGATCTTTACTCTTCACCCCCCCTTGGTAAACTGGTTCATGAAATATTTCCATCCAGTGATTTCTTGGATTTTCCAAGAGATTGGTCCCACCCTCTTCTTTATTTCAAACCTCCAAATGTACAAAAAATCAACAAAGTGTTAGACAAATATTTTTTTGTGATTTTCTCGGATCACACACAGTGTGAAAAACTCTAGAGTGCATCATCATCCAACTTTCTTATTGATCTAGAGAGTTAATGTGATCTGAGCCATTAGTACTAGTGTGAGTGGCATGAATGGTCCAAAAATATTAGATTTTTAGATGATTTTATCCTATTTTTTATATTATTTATTGTAATCAAATATGAAAAAGTAAGAAAAGCTTCTAGATTAGGATTACAATAAATAAAATAAAAAATAGGCTAAAATTATCCAAAAATCTAGTATTTTTGGATCATTCATGCCAGCACACTAGTACTAGTGTCTCTGCTCATATTGACTCTTTAGATCAATAAGAAAGTTGGATGATGATGCACTCTAGAGTTTTTCAAGTGTGTCCACGTAGTGGCACGACACCGTGCTTTATGACGTTCATATCTCGTAATTGGAGGCCCGCTAATGCTTTCCAATAGTCACCACTGTTAATACTTCCAACCTTGATCTAGCTCCTTTTTATGCTCTAGCATCATCCCACGATCAAAATCTTTCATCTCAGCCCATCTCCTTCTCTCATATGTTAATCCATGGTAACACATAATAAGAGGAGAGAGGAGAGAGAAATAATAAAATCAAATCTCTCCATTTACTTGGTCATTTTTGGATTAGATTGAAGTGTTGGAGTATCAAAATTTAATGTCTTGCTACCTCCTTTCCTTCTTCTGATTCCAAACAAGAAGAAAATTGATTAAAAATATCAAAATTGGGGACATTTAAAAAAATGAAGCCTCCCCCCTTACAATTCATATCTTTTGAGATTTTCTCTAGCTAAGCTTATTAAGCTTAACCATTAAAATAACTAGCTCAAAGTTTGAAGTTTTCACAATGTGTAAAGTGGTTCTTTGCCAAACAATGGAGGCCCAAATGAATTTTGATTTGCGAATGGACTAGACGGCCACTTTGTGGCATTGAAATTGATAAACCTAGCCTATGTCATGCACTTTTCGGCTCCCGGATCACATACCTTCTTTATAATGCCAAACCTTGCTAGGATTAAATGGGGGGTCAAGCAGACTCCAATCCATGAATCGAGACTTGTGTTGGGTTCCTGCATCAAACTCCATCTAGAAAAAATCTAGCTCATTGATTCGTAGCTATTTCATTTTGCATGAAAAATTGGTCATTTACGTCTCCCAAGCCACTTTTCTGCTTCAAAACAGGTTTTAAAATCGATCTCTCATTGGGGACCACGGGATAGGGCGACTCAGCCCATCGAATCCCACAAACTGATGTGCAAAAATAACAACCATAAAAAACATCAAGCTGCCACAAAACAAAATACACAATAATGCACAAGCATAACTCTCATGTCCCTACCCCTTGATAAAATCAAAGCATGAAAATATTCAAGAGATATACCCATCATAATCTAACAAAAATCCAGACCGAGTCGTTAAGCAATTTCTCCAACACAAATTGGCTAAAAATAATCATCAAAGAAGGCATCCTAGGTGATGGCATTTAAAGCCTACCCAATTGAGGACAACTAGACTAAGACTCCTACTAGGAGAGGACTCCTTTAGCCTAGTATCATAATAAATTTTCTTTTAACACTATTTTCTTGCAAAGTTTACATACTCAGGCATGTAGAACGGAGGGAGCTAAGCGATTAAAGTGACCTAAGGAGAACACGGCATCGGTCTCAAGTCCTAAAGCGGTACCTAATAACCTACCAAGCCCTCACAAGCCAACACTTAATCTTTTTCTACGCTCACTTTTGTTTTTTCTCCAAGCTTCCTTAGTAGTTTTTTTAAAAAATTATCTTGACTAGTTGCTACCCCTAGGAAGACAAGGCATCGGCACGGGATCTGGCCCGTCCCCAAGAAACTACCAAGCCTTTGCAAGGCAATAATCAATCACTCTTGAGATTTTAATTTTTTTTTCTTTTCTATTTTAGGGGTTCAAACCCTTTTTTACACACCACTGTATTTTGATTTAAGCTATTTTCATAATTTTCTCTTCTTTCTATTTTGTCAGACTTCTCTAATTACCTCTCACACAAGTAGGGACTCCTAGAATAGCTACCTAGTATGCTAGTAGAACAAGGGCACTAGACCTACCTTCTAAAATAGGTCTTTTAATGCTTGCCAATGTCCTTACTATAGTAGGTGAACAACTACTCAAACATCCCCAAGATATACCTAACCTAACCCTAGGACTTCATGCCTTGATTATTGGTCCCTAACAAAAGATTAATTCTCCCCAAGTACATAAACACATATAGGAGAAAAGTAAAGTACTCATAAAGAAAGAACATCACTTGGACTTGGCCACAAGAAGCTTTCGTGCAGCAAGAGCCTCCCCTAGGTTGTGCTAAATCTGTATAGCACAACACTAAAACAAAACCCACTAATCACACCCGCACTAAACAGACACATGGCCCTTTGGCCTTTTGAAATATGAAACTTCACTATAGAATAACTAGCCCCCATGGCCTAATGAGATAATTCACAAAATGACAATTTCACAGTATACTGCTGAAATAAACCCTCGGTCCTGACATAACTCTACTGAAGCACAAGACTAACTAAGGATAAGGGCTCCTCTTTGCCCTACACTAAATACATTAGGTTACTAGCTAACCCCCTGTATAAATGGAAAGGGTTGTTCGATGAATATGAGGATAAATAATCATATATGTCCATCACAAAATAGAAAGGTACTTAATTGCTACCTGACTCATAACCCAAACTATCCATCGATAGCCAAAATAGGACGTGTTAGAAAGAGGACCCCAAAGTAGTCCTGGGCTAATGTTAGAAGGTAATTGTAAGAGCTCTCTTGTACCACAATTGAAAAATACATCTTCAACAAAAGCATAATTGGCTAGGAAATTTGCAAATTGTTTCCACCATCCAGTAACTAATTGATAAGTCATTGTCTCAAAAATTTGCAACATATCCAAGGTTGCATGATGGTACATCCATAAGATAGAATACCACACACTCTAGGTTCCATTCAATTGATTGATCACTAACTGCGAGTCAATTTTTACCAATAATCGGAAAATACCACTACATTTGGCTACATTCAACCCCATAATCAAGGCCTTGTATTCTACCATATTATTAGTAAAAGAATGTCCTGAATATACTCCCATTTTCATAACAACCCTATGTCGGAGATCTTTAATGATCACACCAACGCTCGCATGTTTAGGGGGCACTCTAAAAACTCTGTCAAAATACAAAGTATAGACCCAGTCTTCCGTGATAGGCCACCTCGTACCAATTAGCTCACTTGTACTTATGATAATCAAAGTCAAGTCGAGAGACACGATGTATGGCAGGTACAATCCCTCCTTCCTTTCTAAACTTGATAGGAATACTCGTCAGAATTCGTTGACAATGGTGGTAGTAGACTTTGATATCCCATGTGAAAGATCCGTCTTGCCACTAAATAACCTAATAATCTTTACTCCGCCAGATCACTTAACCATGGTGGTAGCATTGCTCTAAATATGGATGCTCAAGATAAGGAATTATTCTTCCCATCTGATTGTCTTGTTACCTACCATAAGTTAAATTTGAATCATGAAGGACCTGCACACGCACCAAGGCTAACATCAGCCCTTACACGTAGTAAGGCTTTAGTTGATTAAAGTTAACTTTATTCTTAAACTCTATCCCCTACAAATTTGCTAAAAGGGCTGTATAGTCATTCTTTCCTATACTGAAAATTTTATATGGCCCATCCTATTTGGGTTCCAATTTACTACGAAATAACTCACAATGAGTATCATAGTACATCACCAATTGACCCTTCACAAATTTATATTTCTTAGCTTTAGATATCCCCAATTTCTGGCGAGTAAAGGCTAATGGGTGATACCATTTCTCTTCCGAAATTCAGGTTGAATAGTACAATGCATTGTTATTCTTGAAAAGATATAAAAAACTTCACCTCTTTCGAGTGCTTTTAGGATTGGCACCATCACTAGTTCTTACTTCACATCCTCACAAGATACTTCACAAGGTTCGCTCCCATTAAACAAGCAGTTAAAAATATAAAAAGTTCATCAATGGCAATGTCCTTTTTGCCAATGCATCAAAGAATCTCTAATAATATCCCATTGATGAACATAAAGTTGTGCACCTCTTTTGGAGTGTGTGGTAGACTTATAGTGACTATAGCCTTTATCTTTTTAGCGTCACTCATTGCAATACTAGCTGAACTAACCACATGGCCTAGTAACAACCCATAGGGCACTCCAAAGACGCAATTTTGTGGATTAAGAGCAATGTAGAACTGTCTCAATGCTCAAAATATTTCTTTAAAATAACCAGTTGTCTTTCCCTTGTGACGGCTCCCAAATCATCAATCCTCTAGGAAGATGTCATCAAAAGTCTTATCAATTGTTCATTGCTAAGAACTAGGTGCATTGAATAACCCAAAGGCCATCACATGATACCCAAAGGTACCAACAAAGATAGTGATAAATATCATTTTCAACTTGTCTTCCTTTGCAATAGCCATTTGATTATATCTAGCAAAGAAATCCATTAATGAATAGATTTTCCTATCTAGCAAAGCAATCCATTAATGAATAGATTTCCCTATCGACTGATTGATCTAAAATCTTATCATTCAATGGTATTAAATAGTGATCCTTAACCATCTGGTTATTAAGCTATCTGAAATCTATGCAAAGTCAAACCTGATTAGTATTCTTCTTCTTAATAATAATTAGTGAACACCATTATATGTGTTGAATCCAAAATATCGTGCCAACTTTCCATAGTTTTGTTAAATCTTCCTATAGCATGTCCCTTAACTCAAAAAGGTATACACCTTACTTTTTTTCACACAAGGTATCTTAGGGGAAAGGTATGAATAGCTAAGCTAGGAGGAATACCTCTCACGTCATCTAACTCCAAGCATAGATGTCGCAGAATTCCTAAAACAAGGACACATAGTCCTCCCTTTCTTCCAAATTGAGCATGGACCCTAATTTAATTGGCTGTGAATCATTCAGTGTACCAAGGTCTAACTCAATTACATTTGCATCTCTTATCCTCTCATGGGCCTCTATTGGCTCATTCAAAGTTAATTGATAAATATTCTCTATAGTGGACCCCTCATTGGATTTGTCACTTATGACATCTCACTACTAGTTGCATCCTTCAATCTATCTATGATCTCTGTAGAGGATAAATGAACTCTCTCACTTTGAGGATATTCAGGGTAGGCATCTACTACTATACGTCTAGCGCCTCTACCAAAGATCAACTGACCAATGGGTATATCAACCTGACAGTTTGCTTGTAAGATCCATGGCCTATCGAACAATACTTGATAGCTAGGTCACTTGTGAACCTAATAACCTTACAGTCCGCTTGTAAGATCCTTGGCCTATCTTACAATACTTGATAGCTAGGCCGCCCTGTGAACCTAATAACCTAAAATTCTAGGATGCATTCCACATTGGCAAAAGTCACATGGACTTTAGTAATGCACCCTTTAGGTTGTCTTAAACTGTAATCAACCATTCATAGAATCATGGAGGAATTTTTTTAAATTTCTAATCCTAGCATCTCCATCAATTTCAAACTCATAATGTTGACAGAGGATCCTATGTCTACAGTGGCATGATCCACTAATATTCCATCAACATATGCTACTACCCTTGGACTAATCATCTCCTACCTGGGCTATTCCCAAGGGCTCCATGATTTACCCGGTGTAAATAATCTTCTTAAACTCTTTATGCACTCCTAGAGACAACTTCAAGAGGTTTACATCTGGCTTAACTTTGTAAAGAGAACTCATTAAATCAAATTCATGATGGTTATTCAAAGTTGTCTTTTCCCGCTACACCATTCTCTCCTTTGGTCTTTGAATAGGCTTTGGTGCCACCTTCTTGAATTTTTCCTTCTTCTTTGGAAACACTTTATTAGGGTCAGTTTAACCATCTACGGTCTTTAGAGGTCTGCCTTCCATATCGAGATTAAGAACTTGTATCTGCTTATCATCTTGCTTAGGGTTTCCCTCGACAGGACTTACCTTGTCTTTGTAAACGTCTTTACCCTTTTGACCTCTCGTAAAAATAACCTGTAGATTAGAACATCATCAAGTGTCCTTCATCTTGAATTCAACAATTGAATATTAATTTTTGGAATTCATTAATATGAAGTTCTACATCTTTCTCTACTAACCCATTAAAAATGGGTAGAGAAAATCCCAAGGTTGGAAAGTTTGGCATTCTTTCTAGGATTGCAATGGGTTGCACCATGCTGATAACTAGATTCACTAAAGGGGTTTGAATGATAGAAACTATTACTCCACTCAAAGTGAGCTGACAAAGTAGAAAAGGGGAAGTACTAGAACCTCCTTCTCCTAACGGACTATGTGTGGGGGTAGGGTTGCTAAGATCCCTCTCTTGTAGGGATATCAGATAACTCCTTTGCAGAGAATATCTTCTAATAATTTTAGCATATCGTCTGGCCCTTCAGCTCTTTCTTGCTTCTAAAGCTTGGCTTGACAATCTTTTGGATTTATCTCACTGCCTTTTGGCATACACTAATCAACTAGTCCCTATTAACAAAGATTCAAAAAATGCCACTTATTATTAGCGGCTCTCTTGGAAAATGCACCACCTATTGCCATCTAAAACTGGCCTGACACTAGTGTATGGCACTAACTAGGCCTCTACTACACACCTCAAACCACTCCACATGGCCTCATGGCGCTAGGAGCGTCTAAGGGATATACTACTCTAAGCTTTGCATTTGTATGGATGGTAATCCAACAGATATCCCTTCCCACACTCCTCAAAGGGAGTCTCTATACATATCAATGTTATACAGCATGTAAACACAAAGAAAGGGAGATCCCCTCAACGGATTGCCACGGCCCCACTACCGCTCTTCTACACCTCATGGATTGGCCCCAAGATGCACTGTGTGTGAACACATAAAGCACAATATTCAATACATAATCCACTCTTTTAATGAATCAATTCAGGATATAATAGATAGTCCTCACTAAATATTTTTCAAGGGACTAAACCACTAACCCTACAGCTTAGGATACCACACACTCAACATAGGTCCTTGTTCATGAAAACAATTGATATACATCCAAGATGATACCAAATGGTGCGTGCAATGCAATTGTGTATGACTACAGTTCTCAAAAAAAAATATTCATTAAACAACCAACATTATGAAGTTGCAAAAACAGTCTTTTCATGCCTTTCTACTAAAGTACAATTGTTGCATTGCTTAGGGCCAACATCGAGTGTTCTTATGCTAATGGACCCTCTTAATTTGAACATACATATATCATATATGCCATGCATTAAGAAAACATAAAAATTCAGTGTATTTTAAACACTTAACATGGTTCTCCTTGCCACTTAAAATTGTGCATTTTGTGGCAGGTTTAGGGCATATTTTTTATGTATTTTTTTTTCACAAAAGTAGTAAAAATCCACTTGAACATAGAGATAAGGTTGAACTGAGGATAACCTTATAGCTCACCCTTACCATACATGCAAAAAACACAAATATTATTTTTTCCTATTTTTTGGATACAAAAAAACTATTTTTGGCATTTTTTCTTATTTTTCTATATTCTTTTATGGAGAATTACTGATATTTTCAAATTTATTGAGTTGGAATCATTGATCTTATCGATAAATATTTTTCTACTATATTTCATCCCATATGAGCACTATATGCATGACAAAACCCCAAAAATGTATAATTATCCTTGAACCACAATGTTGCGGGTTTTGCGTTTTTATAAATAAATTATTAGATGAATAATTTTTCTTGATTTCTTTAACATTTCTGATAAATCAAAGCATTAAAAACCAAATAAAATCATTTTCAACCATTTCCAACCAAAATTTATCATAAAACAATGAAATTGTGCCTTATGATATACATATCTCGAAATCCTTCCAACCTTGATCTATGTTCCTTTATGCTCAAGCATCATCCCACTATCAAAATCTTTCATCTTATCCCATCCCCTTCTCTCATACATTAATCCATGGAAATACACAACAAGAGGAGAGAGGAGAGAAAAACTAAAATCAGATCTTTCCATTTACTCACTCATTTTTTTATCAGATTAAATCATTCGAGAGAGTCAAAACTCGATGTCTTGTTGCCTCATTACTTTCTCCTGATTCCAACATGTAGAAATTTGATAAACATGCCAAAATTGGGGGCATCGAAAAAAATGCCCCCCCCAATGATTCATGTCTTTTGAGATTTCCTTTAGTTAAGCTTATTAAGTTAACCACTAAAATAACTAGCTCAAATTTTGAAGGTTACACACTTTGTGCAAAGTGGTTCTTCACAAAACAGAGGCCCAAACGAACTCTAATTCATGAATGGATTGGACAATTGACTTCATGGCGTTGAAATCCATAAACTTGGCCTTCGTCATGCACTTTCTGGCTCCCAGATCACATTGCTGCTTTATAATGCCAAACCTTGTGGGGATTGAATTGGGGGTCAAATAGACTACGATTGATGAACCAACACTTGCATTGGGTTCATGGCATTGAACTTCATCTAGGAAAACTCCATCTCATCGATCTACAACCATTTCATTTTGCATGAAAAATTAGTCTTTTACGCCTCTTTTGGGCTATTTTTCTGCTTCAAAATGGGTTCTAAAATCTAGCTCTCACATGGATTTCCTTAAAAGGATCATTAGGGATTGTGATTCTCTTTTCACTTCTCACTTTTGGAAGAGCTTATTTGAGGCCATTGGTACCCAAATTTGTTTTAGTGCCACTTATTATCCACAAACTCATGGGAAAATCAAACAAATTAACCAAGTCATCAGAGACATATTTATAGCATATTCCTTGTAAGGAACCTAAGAGGTGGATACAATACGTAACTTTGGTGGAGTTTTTCTACAATGTATCTTATCATCAAAGCATTCAAATGATGCCATTCCAAGCTCTATATGGGCAAGAATGCCTTACCCTGTTGAATTTTTTTTACCAGGCTAGTCTAAAAGTAGAAGCTTCAAATAAGATGTTGAAAGAGATGGATGAATAAGTTAAGGCTATCAAACCCACTAATAAGAGTTATTTATCCTTGGGGAAATTCAAGAAGCTAATCCAAAGATGTTGTGGACTATACTAGATTCTCAAGTATTTGGTACTCAATGCTTACAAGTTACAACTTCCTGAACACTTGAAAGTTCACATGTATTTTACGTTAGCCTTCTAAAAGATTATGTACCCAATCCCGATCATGTTCTTAATGATCAACAAGTTGTAATGCTAAGACAAGGATTCCTTGAGCTTCAACCTGATAGAATAATGGATGTAAGGCAATGTATCCTTTGAAGCAGAATCATTAAGGAATATCTCATGTAGTAGAAAGACTATCCTGAAGATGATGCCACTTGGATGGATGAAGATATCCTATCTAAGCAACATCCCTAGTTTCTTTCATGATGAAGGACTAGAGCCCACTGAAATATTTGAAGATGACTAGAAATCTTAGAAAGATCTTCATGAGATGTAATAAGCCCTATACTTGCAATAGAAACTTCCTTAAAATGGCTATTTTACCTTGCCCTTGTAATCACTACATTGATTTGAACTTTCAATATTGTATATAGTCAGAGTAGCACAATGGAAGCATGCTAGTTCCTAACCCACAAGTCCTACAAAATCCAATTTATTTTCTAACTTTGAGATGAGGACATCTTGATTTCTTTAAGGTAAAACTAATATAATGTCACGAAAACTCACCTATGAAGGGGGGTAAAATGATAAGGTTCTATAACCTTTAAAAAAATCTACTTAACAAAAAGAAAAGAAATTGATAACAAACTAGTCATCAGATGAATTGATCACGCTGCCATTGAATCGAACACCACCCTCTTTTCAAGTTGATTGCCACCAACAACTATCTTGAAATCATCATCTTTACTAGCTATTAGTTGGAAATAGCCCTTGGTATCATTATACTTTGCATCATTCTGAAGCGTCTTGTAGTCTCTAGCAAATGGTAATCAAAAGAATGGAAGGGTTAGTTAGCCTTTAGACTAAGGCTATAAAGCCTTATCAAAGGTATATATATAACTTTATTTTCTTATTGGCTACCAGTTTTGCTATCATATTGTGTGTGTGTGTGTGTGCGAGAGAGAGAGAGAGAGAGAGAGAGAGAGAGAGAGAGAGAGAGAGAGAGAGAGAGAGAGAGAGAGAGAGAGAGAGAGAGAGAGAGAGAGAGAGAAGAAAGAAAGAAAGAAAGTTATATTAACGTCTTCTAAAGACCAAAACTGGCCTATGAGACAAACTGTGATACAACTGATGAGGCCCAGCTATCCAAAATAAAAGTGCTGAATGAAAAGCTAAAAACTGGAAACTGAAAATATGGTGCTGTGAGTGTGATAAGTGTCGTGTATGTGTATGTGTGTATGTAGCTCTGGTACTCCAGATAATGGCTACAAAAGGGAAACAAATGTCGACTGTGATAGGGGAACAACTGTCGGCTGTGATAAAGTGGTGCGATGTGTATATGTAATAGATGCAGGGAGATATACTATCCTGGGATGTAGTAGCAGTCGCGTCGAAGTCGCTAATAGCAGGTGATCCCTCCTGGATGCAGGATGTGGTACATCGGCGGTGGAGAAAGAGCAAACTGGAGATCTGAGATCCAATGTCTCGAGTGTCGTCGGATCTCAGTCTGCTGTCGATGTAGATCAAGAATCCTCCGGATCTCCTGTCGGTGTGGCTGTGGGGTCCAAAACCCACGGATCCTCGTGCGACGTTGGGTACGCTGGTCCTCAACCTGCTGTAGTGTGAGCCCGGAGGTCTGCCTGGAGGCTGGTACAGTAGCTCTCACTCTGTTTGTCTGAAAGAACTGTGTAATAGTCGTCTGGGTGGGCCCCTCTCTGACTGGGACCTGCTGTGTGCTCTGCTCTCTGATGTGCCATGCCTCTCCTAGAAAATGGCCAAATGATCTCTGATCCATATCAGTCATACATCCCTGAAGTGAGCTGCTCAATGTGTATCTAGATCTCAACTCTAAGTATGCTGGGCATCTGAGAACAAAATGCTCCTCACTCTCCACCTCTGATATGCAAAGGGGGCATATCCTCTCCTCCCGTGGGATGCCACTGGCTCTACCACTCTCAATCATAAGCTAATGTGATGATACCCTGAGCTGTCCAATAAGAACTCTCAATCGATGTGGCATATAGATCTGCATATATTTGGGAATCTCTATGAATCCCTACTCTGATATGCTCAAGAACCGTGTATAATAATGTGCCATCTTCGATGGCAGTGGCTGTGCAGGGCTGATCCATGTCCTTTGTATATAAATATGCCATATCTCCTGTTTGATGACTCTGTTCCTCTCAGAGAGAGAGAGGGTGTAAGTGGGAGCCTGAGTATCATATAGAAGAGGTGGGAGTCTATCAATGTCCAGCCCATGTTTGTCAAACCAAGCTCTAGTCTGTGCATACCATGATGTGGTATCCCCCGCTCGAGCCATCTCCTGAGATGCCATATATGCTCTGTATGCAATGCGATCTCTGTCCATATCCTGAAATCTGTGTAGGAAGCAGAGTGTCTGAAATAATGCCTCGACTAGCATGGGCGGTGTGGCAAGCTCTGCTCGCACAATGTCATGTGGGACTGAGGCCTTGCTGCGAATCAATCTAGATATCATGATCACCTGAGGTCTCTCCATCAATGTCCATACATAATCGGCAAGGCCTGGCCCCCATATAGCTGCTCCATACATCAGTGCTGGAGTCACTAGAGTATCAAAGAGTCACCCCTTGGTGCGGGGCTCCTGGAAATGTGTGTGATGACACTGTCGCTCCATAAGAGCCAATGCTGAGTATCCTCTAGTGAGGCGGTCACGAGCTGCCTGTGTCATCGAGAAAATCCCTGAAGCTGCTGTAAAGGTGACTCCCAAATATACATATGATCCAGTGACCTTAATACTCCCTCCTACTGCCATGAAAATACTCTATCTGCATACCTGAGCTGATGTATGGAATATAAGAACCTTGGTTTTACCAAGGTTCACTGTCATGCCTCTCTGTATGCAAAAATCATCCAATGCTAATAAATTCTATTGTAATCCCTGAGCTGAATCTGAGACCAACACAATGTCATCTGCATATAGTAAGATATGAACTGTGGCTCCACTGAGATCTATACCTCCACCGGCTCGCTGTTGAATAAACTCTGCTATCTCATCAATGTATAGCCCAAATAGAGTCGGTGAGAGTGGGCATCCTTGTTTCACACCAATGGTGCTCACAAGGGGATCTGATATACCTCCCGGACATTTGAGAGAGAGAGAGAGAGAGAGAGAGAGAGAGAGAGAGAGAGAGAGAGAGAGAGAGAGAGAGAGAGAGAGAGAAGAAGAAGAAGAAGAAGAAGAAGAAGAAGAAGAAGAAGAAGAAGAAGAAGAAAAGGAGAAGAACATAATAGGAGTGACAGAAAGAGAAGAAGAAGGAAGAGAGTAGGAAAAGAAGGGAGATAGAAGAGGAAGAGAGGGAGCAGTAAGGGAAGAGAAGAGTAAGAAGAGACCATCATCTCTGACAACCACTACAAAGAAGAAGCACCACTTCTAGCTTGCAAAAACTATATGCACCCTCTTGCTCCTAGCATCTATGGAATGGCTCCTTTTCCTCTCTACAAGGTCTTTGTCTTTCATGGGATCCACCTAGCTGCTTGAGGTTTCCAATCATATCTTCAATTTCGATGAAAGTCAAAAGACTAGCATACGAGGATCTTATTTGCGATGTCCCCAAAGAGACGATCATTTGCAATGAGGAGTGCGGGAGTGATAAATGCATTCGTGAGTGTGGACAAGATACCATTTCAAATTCCTTTCATATGTCTATCAAATATTCTTTCAAATTTTAAATGGAAATTTTATAATTCACAACTTAGGTAAGTTAAAAACCTTGATAAAAAAGAAATACTAGAATGAAGCTCAAGTAAGTTACTCATGAATGTATGTGTGCATCACGTGGGTTTGAAATAAGGTATTTTTAAAATAACATTTTTATATGTTTTTTACATACAAAAGGGTATAATATAAAGGGGTTATTTATAGATTGAATAGAAAAGGGTTAGTTTTATTAAAGAAAAATTCACAAATAAGGATATCTATAAATACGCGTTGAACGCACATGATGTAGAGGATATACATCATGTAGAGGATACACATATAGTAACTTCCCTGAGGAATGAAGTAGGAACTATTAATTTATATTTTTAAATATTGAAAATAGGATAAATTGCATAACATCACCATTCATTGATTGAAATCTTACTTTAGTTGCAAATAAGCAAAGTGCATCTAATAAATCATTTTTTAGTTCAACAAGATTCATTAGAAAAATCCATAATAAATTTTGATAGGAATTAAGAATCAAGTAACTACATCAAGAAAATTTTTCTTAGAATTTACAAATAGTATAAATATATATAAAAATGAATCAAGTTAGTTAAAAGTAGATCATTAAATTTGTTGAGTAAAAATATCCCCTTTAATAGAGAAAATCTCACTATTATTAATTAGGTCAAAGTTATTAAATTGTATACATAGGCATTAGAAATTATTGAATTACATATGCAGTCATTAGAAGCCTAGGATATTCCAATCGACTCACTTTACCAACATAACAAAGCGAAGTACAAACCCTAGTTCATGAAGTAACTAAAAAGCTGATATGATCCTCTTTCAACAAAATAGAAGCCTAAATTTCCTAGAAAACATACTCACCTTATTAACTTATGTACATTCCAAGGCGAATACCAAAATTCTAAGGTTTTCAAGTTATTTTCCATAAGCAAAGATAAATCTTAACTATATGCAAGCTCATAGAAGCCTAGCAAAATAGTCAAGACACTTATAACAAGGTCAATTGACCAACCTTCAATAATGATTTAGACAAAAAAAGGTTGTGAGTGAAGGTAAAAAAAGTTAGAAAATTTACTAATGACCAAAGAAAGATCCAACAAAGAAGACTAAGTAGAATTAAGATTTCAAAGGAAATCTAGAAAAATCTAAAGGAAAACTAGGAAAATCCAAGAAGGGGACAAGACCAAGTTGGAAAGAATTGCCACTAGCTTTAAACTTTACTCTAATTATCTTCTTATTGTGTAGAGATATTGCTTGAAAAACAATAACTTGTGCTTGCAAATGGTGCATATATGTCTCAGGTAAGTTACTCATCAATATATGTTTGCATCATGTGGGTTCAAAATGAGATATATTTAAAATATCATTTCTCTACATTTTTCACATACAGAGAGGTGTAATATAAAGGGGTTATTTACATATTGAATAGAAAAGGGTTATGTTGTATTTAAGAAAAAATTACAGATAATGATATTTATAAATAGACCTTGAACGTTGTTGCAGTGCATAGGGTTGAAAGTCACCACAAGGGTTTGGCAAGAGAAGAATGTATGGGGGTTCAAGAGCTTAGACTCCAGACATGGTAGAGATAAGAGAAAGGTTGAAGGTTTCAAGCCAAGTTCTTGAATATAAGTAACAGTAGGGTGAAGGTAGATTCAAGGAGAGGAGTAGACAGAAGAGAAGGGGTTCGAAGAGATTGAAGATGTAGAAGAATACTTCAAAAAATAATTAGAAAATATAGAAGAATACTAACAGAGATGAAGGATGTCAGTTTCTTTCAGCATTATGAGAAAATATAACTCTAATAGACAAAAGCGTGTACAAGATAATACATTCCTCGAAGCTACTCAAATCACCAATTTGATCCTTCCAATGGCTACGAAAGGGGGGTTAAATACCAGGACACCTGGCCCGAATCCTGCCAGATTACTCCTTTATCTCCCACTTTCAGAGTGCTATTCACTACTTGAAAACAACGATCACCCATCGCACGATTTCACTAATCTCTTTGTTTACATAAAAGCCTCTCAAATTAGTTGAAAGATACATGATTTCTTTTACATGTCATCCTAATCTGAAAGTTGTCTATAGTTTTGTACATTTTTTTAACAAGAGATAATATCTAGAATATTAAAAATTGACTAAAATCTAATATTTTTGATCCATGGACAGTAACACTAATGTCTAAAATGGCATTGGCTCTCTAAATCTAAAAGGAAGCCACACTCAAGATTTTTTCACATGGTGTGCGTGTAGCGGCACAACATCCACATCCTCTGGCATGTGCCAAAGTCTTACGGATTTGCAATGTTATAAGAAGTGATGGACCTAAAAACGGGCCGGCACTGGCTCATGCACTAGCCGGACCTCGTCACTATGCACAAGACAACCCCTCGGCCTCGCGGCCAGGAGCGTCTATCAAAATCTCTGCCTTCCTGCACATTGCGTTTGTAATACGTTGTAGTCCAATTGATCCTAACCCAATATTACTCCTCAAAGAGAGTCCCTTTCACATAGCCAAAAGGCTCGAATCACATACACATGGGGTTCCTCCTACGGCTGAATGCCGTCAACCCTTTGCGACTCTCCTACACCTTGGGGATTGGCCCCTCGATGCGTCGCTCAACATTTAGACATTTCGCACAAACGTCGCTCAAGGTACCCAATAAGCGTGTCCAGGAATGTACCATTGTTCTTACTTGATTTCCCCTTTAGGATCCCACGACTAGCCTACAGCATGGGTATCTCGCTGCCTCTCAACGTAGGTCGTGTCCTCATAAACCAATTGCAATGCATGTCCAGGAGCTGATCACTGATACTTTTAAATTCTTTTCATGCTCTATGCATTTGGTGGATGCCTAGTGCTCAAACATTTAGCAAAACAGTATCGTGCACAAGTGCAAATCATTCTTTTAATGGTTTCCAACTACCGTTCGTGCTTCGTTGCATGGGCCTAGCACCGAGGTGATCCTCGTGCTACTAAGCTCTTAATTTTAATTATCATCCGTCCTAAATGCTATGCATATAAATCAGCAACTTTCCCATCATCTCACACGGCATTTAGACATATTTCAACTCCTCTACTCTTCCCCGTTTAAGTATTGCATCGTTGGATAGATTTATAGGGTATTTCACCATCATTTTATGTGGAAAAAATAGAAAAAGACACACTAGAACAAGAAGGTGGGGTTGAACTGAGGCGAATCCTCATGCTTCAGTCCCCACAAACATTCACAAGCATTGTTCTTATTTATCCTTATTTTTCGGAATCCAAAATGTATTTTTCCCCTATTTTTTAGGGTTTTTCCACCATTTTCTTGTATTTTCCCTTATTTTTATGCATTATTTAATTGCTGAAAATTAAGAACAGGTTATGGGCTATGGCCCTTAGTTCCTTCTTGCAGAAAAATGAAAGTTTAGTTGATGCTCCTATTTACCTCCCCCTTTTTATGCCAAAAACCCTCATTTTCCCTTGTTTTTTCATGTTTTACGTGTTTTAGCATATTATTTTGAACCACAAAATGCATATTTTTCTGATTTTTTGATTATGACCAGCAAGAACTCATAGAAAATAGCAACATGAACAGTTTTTATCCCACATGAACAACATTTCATCCATTAAAAGCCATAAAAGCTCAAATTTCCTTTGAAAATTTTAAATTACCGCTTATTTGCGTATTTCGGGTTTCATGTCCATGGCTGTAGATTTGGAAACCAACAGCAGTTCATGTCCAGCACAATCACCAATCACCATTTCCAGCCCGTGGAGCAATCCGATCCATGCCGGACAAGCCTCCACCATTCTTTCTTCTTCCTTCCTCTCCCCACATGAACTTGCCTTTAGAAGAGAGAGAGGGAGGAGAGAGAAAGACTGAAATCAGAGATCTTCAAAGAGAGCATCATTCGACGGGCGAAGGGCGGCGAAATGATTGGCATCCAGGAGGGAATGAGGGGCAGTGATCAGTTGTAGGGGTTGTTTGCAGGCTGCCATGGTGATCACCAAGCATGGAGCGCAAATTTCGGCGCCTGCTGTCGTGATCCTCTTCTCTCTCTCTCCACGATTTTCCTCCTTCATTTTATGTAACATTTCATTTTGGGCCCCAAGGGTCACTTACTCATTTGGCCAAACTCATGTCCACCTTTTTAAATCTTGCCCAATTCTTGGCCATTTCCCCGTCCGATCTCTGAATTGAGCTCTGAAAAATCCTGGGCATCTGGCTTAGCATCCCGCATTGGCCAGTAGCTCGTGTCAACCCGCACGACTGTCTGAAAAATTATGAAAAATCAACAAGTGTCGCTCGGGCGCCTTTAAAGCACTTTGGCGCTTAAAATCGTCCTAGATCGAGCCGCCGCCTTTGACAGTGAATATTTTTCCCTTGATATTCATAATTTTTAGCTATTTTTAAGCACTTCCCGTCACCTAAATTCCGCTCTCATTGGCGACCACGGGATAGGGCGACACAGCCCGTCGAATCCACGAACATATCTGTACATAAACAACCAAAGAAGCATCAAACTGATACAAAACAATTATCATCATAAAACTCAGCACAATGCTCCCCCTACCCCTGGCAGAACGAAGGCATAACATCCACAAGGAGTAGGCCGAGCATCATTTAATAGAAGATCCGAAGCAAGTCACTAACCAGCTGCTCCAACACAGCCAAACTAAAAAGAACTGTCAAAGAGGTTGCCCTAAGTGGTAGTCTGAACTACTGACCAACTAAAGACAACACAACTAGGAGCTCCTACAAGGCGAGGACTCCTATAGCCTGATCAAAGTGTACTTTCTTCCAGTACATGTCTTCTTTTGGGGTTTGTATTGGATGAACATACTTGGGCATGTAAAAAGGAGGGAGCTGAGCGTAGTGACCCAAGGAGAACAGGGCATCGGTCTCAGGACCTGTCTCGGCACCCAAGAACCTACCAAGCCCTCGCAAGGCGACACTTAATCCTTTTCTAACGCTCACTTTTATTTTCGCTCCACCCTTCCTTGTTTTGGTATTATTTATCCAGCAAGAAGCCACCCCTAGGAAGACAAGGTATCGGCCCCGGGTCTGACTCGTTCCCAGGAACCTACCAGGCCTTCGCAAGGCAATGAGCAACGGCTTATATATTTTCATTTCTTTTCTTTTCTTTGATAGGGGTTAGAACCCCTTTTTACACACCTTCGTATTGATATTCATCTTTTAGGATATTCAGGATTTCTTGGCATCATTATTATTATCTTCTAGCAGGCTTCGCTAACTGCCTCACTACTAACAAGAACTCCTAGAACAGCTGCCTAGCAGGCTGGCAGAACAGGGCCACTAGGACTTCCTTCTCAAACAGGTCTTTCAATGCCTAACAATGTCTTTACAGGAGGCAATGACTACTCCGACCTCCCTCAAACATACTTAGCCTAAACCTGGGACTTCATGCCTTGGTTGCCGGTCCCCAACAAAAATGTGTCCCCTCGACAAGTACAAATACACATATAACAGGAAGGAAAGGTAGTCGTAAAGGAGAAATATCACCTGGATTGACCACAAGAAGCTTCCATCGCAGCAAAGGCTCCTCCAGGCTCCACCAAATTCCACTAACCACGAAATCTGTCCAGCACAACACTTAAAACAAAAACCCGATTAAACGCACCCGCACTAGACAGGGAAATGACCCTCTTGGCCTAATGAAATGAAACACTTCACTACAAAACTGAATCGGCCCTCTTGGCCTAATGAAATAAAACAATACTATGTAGAACATCCACCTGGGAACAACCATGATAGACATCAAAGCATACTATTCCCAGGGGAATAGAGGCTCGTAGCCCTATACTAAGTGCATTAAATTATGACCTATCCCTCCTGCATATATCACAAGAGGTGTTCGCATCACATGTCGTCTAACCAGTCTGTGGGTCCAAGATAATAAAGGCAGATGAGTCTCGCTTACCCTCTGCATCACCCAGATCAACCATCGTCTGCCAAAGAGGGCATGTTCAGAAAGCATACCCCACAAGCAACCAGGTCCTATCTCATCGTCAATAGATATATCGGGACAAGGGCCACAATTAAAGAAGAGGTCTTTTTCATACGCAAAATTAGCCAATGAATCGGCAAACTGATTCCAATTCCATGGAATCAGCTGAAAAGACACTCTATCGAATTCGTCTAGCAGGGCTATGGCAGTATGATGGTACATACAAAGGATGGGGTTTCGTACCATGTACGTCCCATTGAGTTGATTTAAAACCAACTGAGAGTCCCCTTTTACCAACAACTGGCGGATACCACCCTTCTTTGCAATATTCAAACCCATGATCAGGGCTTTGTATTCGGCCATATTATTAGTAAAATTTGCCCCGAGATAAGCAGCTAACTTCATGACAATGCGTCGTCGGGGGTCTCGGATGACAACTCCTACACTTCCTTTTTTACATGCACCCCTGGACGCCCCATCAAAGTACAAGGTGTACGTCCATAAAGGGTTTACATATCCCGCCATCCCGGACTCTACTCGTAATTATGGTAATCGAAATTCAGCATATTCAACGGGTGGACTGTAGGCTCCATCCCTCCATCATCATTGAATTCAACAGGGATGCTCGTCAAAATTTGTAGGCAGTGATGGCAGAAGACCTTGATTTCCCAAATAAATGTCCCGCCTTCTTGCTCAATCACCTTGTATCCTTTGCTCCACCAAATGAGCTTCCCCTGATGATACCTCTGTTCTAAATATGGGTGTTCTAAATAAGGGATCAGACGACCCATCAACCTCTATCACGATTTCCTTGCAGATGTTTGTTCGATCTCGCCTAGACCTGCAAGGCAGTCATAGCATTAGTGCAATCAGAAATAATAAGGTTTAATCTTATTAAGATTAACCTTATTTTTAAATTCTATCCCCTTAAGGTCAGCTAACAAAACTGTGGATTTATTCTTTCCTATTCTAACGATCCTATAGGGCCCATCCCATTTGGGCTCTAACTTGCCTGGAAATAATTCACGTCGTGCATCATAATACAGAACAAGCTGTCCTTTCTTGAAGGTGTATTTCTTGGCTTTGAGGTCGTGTAGCTGCTTCATTCGGCGCTTCGCCACTTCTTGGTGCAATAAGCTCTGCAACTTAAGCTCATCTAAATGTGCCAGTGTCGTCAAGCGCTCAAAAAGTGCGTCTTCATCGCTCAAAGAATGATTGATGGCAAACCGAATAGTCGGCAGTTCAATTTCTAAAGGCAAGACACACTCCTCCCCATATACTAACTTGAACGGGGTATGGCCAGTGGCTCGTTTGAAAGTCGTATTGTAGGCCCACACTGCCACGCATAACTTTTTATCCCAATCCCGTTTCTTTCTGATACAATTTTGGACAGGATGCCCACAAGCTGCTTGTTGGTGCTTTCAACTTGCCCATTGGCTTGCGGATTATATGGGGTTGTCTTGTTATGCTTGATTTGCCACAGCTCTGTCAAACCTTTGATCACCTTATTCAGGAAATGGGTTCCGCGGTCTGACACTAATTCTTTTGGCGGACCAAACCGGCATATTATCTGCTCTAAAAGGAAACTAGCAGTTTCTTTAGCATCATCTTTCCTTGTTGCACGTGCTTCTGACCACTTTGTGAAGTAGTCAGTTGCTACAATGATGTACCTTTTTTGCGTAGTCGATGACGGAGTAATAGGACCCACAAAGTCTATTCCCCACTTCTCAAATGGAAGTATCGCCATAATAGGGGTGAGTGGTCGTTTCCTATTCTCTCGACTATCATGTCGTTGGCAAATATCGCATCTCTTAACATACGCAAACGCATCCTGGAAGATGGCAGGCCACCAATAACCTGCTCTTAAAGCCTTTTGTGCTGTGAGTCGTCCAGCAAAATGGCCACCGCAAGCAGAATCATGGCACTCTTCCAAAATGAATGGCACCTCATCAGGCATCACACATCGGCGATAGATGTCATCAACCCCTTGCCGATATAATGTACCTGCGATCAAGGCAAACTTTAACGCTTGCTGCTTAATTTTCCTTTTCTCAGCCTTAGATAGTTCGGATCCCGCCTCTCCCGTTGATAAATAATGCGTTATTGCAGCATACCAAGAGGGAATAGAGGCCGTATCTATCTTAAATAACAACTCCATGTCACTACCTTCAGCCACAGATTCTTTCGGCTCCCCAAAGTCCACAAGACATTCCACGATGCCTTGCAACCTTGGTGGCTTACTCTTGATTTCATAATCAAATTCCTGCAAAGTGCTTAACCACTTCGCTAAACGATCAGGCGGCTGTAACTTATTCATCAATAGTCGAAGTCCCTCCGCCTTCGTATAAAGCACGACTTTCTCATAGAGAATATAATGCCTGAACTTCTTGGTCCCAAAGACCATCGCTAGGCATAATTTCTCCATGTAAGTATAATTGATTTCGGATACCCCCAGCTTCCGGCTGGCAAAAGCAATCGGGTGGTACCACTTCTCTTCCCAAATTTGGGCTAAACAGCAGCTGATACTATACATGGTGGCTGCCGAAAATACATAAAACACCTCACCTCTTTTAGGTGCTTTTAAAACGGGCGCTCTTGCTAGCTCTTGTTTCACATCCTCGAATGCTACCTTACAAGGGTCACCCCATACAAACGAACAGCTAAAGGACAATAAATTTGTAAGCGGCAATGCTCTTTCTGCTAAGGCATTGATGAATCTACGGTAGTAACCAACCGAAGACAGAAAGCTATGAACCTCTTTCGAAGTGCGTGGTGGAGCCATGGCAACTATAACTTTGACCTTCTCGGGGTCTGTCGCAATTCCTACCGAACTGACTACATGACCCAACAATAGCCCATAAGGTACTCCAAAAACACACTTCCGTGGGTTTAGGGCGATGCAAAATTGTCTACAGCGCTCAAAGCATTTTCTCAAAATGATCAACTGTCTTTCTCTCACGGTGGCAGCCCCTAAGTCATCAATAAACACCTTCAAGTCTTCAGGAGATATGTCACCGAATGTCTTATCTACTGTTCGTTGCCACGAACCAGGCGCATTGCATAAACCAAAGGCCATCACATGGTAGGCAAAAGTACCAAATACAGTAATGAAAGTTGTTTTCAACTTATCCTCTTCTGCAATTGCCATTTGGTTATATCCTGCAAAGCAATCCATAAACGAATATATCTCTCTACCCGCTAATTGATCCAAAATCTGGTCAATAAATGGCAATGGGTAATAGTCCTTAACTGTCTGCTTATTCAGCTCCCTAAAGTCTACACATAAACGGATCTGATTATTCTTCTTCTTTCTAATCACAACTGGCGAACACCATTCCGTGTGTTGCACAGGAAAAATCAAACCCGCTTTTCGAAGCTTCTGTAACTCTTCAAACAGGCCGTCCCTCAATTCGAAAGGCATACGCCTTACTTTCTGCCGTACAGGACGACTGCCCTCTTTCAACGGAATTGTATGAACAGCAAGGCTAGGAGGAATGCCTCTCAACTCATCATAGCTCTAGGCAAAAATATCACGGAATTCCTGGATCAAGGCCACATAGTCCTCCCTTTCTGCTGTGCTGAGCATAGAACCTAATTTGATTGGCCGCGAATCACCAAGCGTACCAAGGTCTAGCTCGATGACATCTGCATCTCTTATACGATCTTGGCCCTCTATCGGCTCATTCAAAGTGATCTGATAGATGTCCTCCGTGGTGGATCCCTCTTTGGACTCATCACTCGATGATGTCTCACTGCCAGATAAATCTTCTAATGTCTCCAATTCTGTAGAAGATAGAGGAGCTCTCTCACTCTGCGGGGACTCAGGATAAGCATCAACCACCACACGCTGGGCACCTCTGCCGAATATCAGTCGACCGGCAGGTATATCTACTTGGCAGTCCGCTTGCAAGATCCAAGGACGTCCAAGTAATACTTGGTAACTTGGCCGCCCTGCAAAACGAATCACCCTAAAGTCCAACATGCATTCTACATTTGCAACAGTGACATGGACCTTAGTAATGCAGCCTTCCGGCTGTCTCAAACTGTCATATGCCATTCTGAGAATTGTGGAGGTATCTTTCTGAATCGCAAGACCCAACCTTTCCATCAGTTCAGAACTCATAATGTTAACAGATGATCCCGTGTCGACAATGGCATAATCTACTAATATCCCATCGACATAGGCTGCAAACCTTGGGCAATGCTTCTCAGCATGCTCAAACCAGTCATCACCAACTCGCGCAATACCCAAAGGTTCTACAATATACCCGGTACGTAGGATCTTTCTAAATTCCTTACGTACTCCTGGGGAAAGCTTAATAAGCTGTAAAAGATTCACATCCGGCTTGACTTCGCAAAGAGAGCTTGCCAAATCGAATTCATGATAGTTCGATAGAGCTCGCTTTTCACGCCAAACCATCCGCTCTTTAGGTCGTTGAACCGGCTTTATTGCCTCTTTCTTAACTTTCACCTTCTTCTTTGGTGGTTCCTTATCGGCTTTACTTTCCACGGGCTTCAAAGGTCCCCCTTCCATGGTAGGATCCAAAACTTGCGTTCCTTTGTCGCCTTGTTTAGGGTTTCCGTCGACAGGCTTATCCCTGTCGGCTCCTCTACCCTTTTGACCTCTTGTAAGAACAGCTCGCAGATTAGAGGTTTCAGCATCATTAACACGTACAGCCTCAATCAAACTAACACCACTACCACTAGGTAGCTTCTCTACTGTAGTCTTTGGTCGTTGAAGTATTTGTTTAGGCCCATTTTCTGGCTGGGAATCATTTCCTTGGGCACGATGATTAACAGGCCCTGGTTGCCGACTTCCTCGCTGGAGGGAACTGATCTTACTCCAGCAAGTAGCTGCTAAATGGCCAGATTTTCCACAAATGTCGCACTTAACATTTGGGAAATTCCTTGGATAATGCTGCCCGCCACACCATTTGCAACTAAACCTCAAAGGTGCACCCTCCTCTGGGTATCTACTTCCTATCAAATTTTGTTGTTTTTTAAGGAAGTTGACATCAACGGCTATTTGTCGATACTGCTCCGTAATCATGTCGGTATAATGCTTCATCATGTCCTTAACCTCGCCAAGGACATTAGAAGAACTCGACTCATAGCCTTGGTCATTACCATGTCGTTCCATCGGCCTAACAATTCGATTAGGCACAGGTTGTTGAACCACAGGCATGGTGTTAGAATTGACTGCCTGGCCTCCACTATTTGGAGCCATTTGACTGCCCATAGCCATCGACATGCTAGGGGGAGCTGGTAATAAAGGGACATTCTGCATCATGTTCCCTCTCCCATTAGGGTTAGCCATTGCTATCCCTTGGCCACTACTGCCATTGGCCATTGCCATATTGTTTCCCAATACTAAACCCATATTCGAATTGCCTCGAGAAGCATAGGCTGCTTGTAGTCGGGATTCCACCTCTTGTGCTCGTGTAATGGCAGTATCTATATCCCCCAAGGGAACACTACTCAACTGCAAATGGATATTAAAGTCCAAACCATGTAGGAAATATTGCAATTGGGCAGCTGCGGGGATAGGGATAGAGGTGTCCAACTTACGGAAAACCTCTTTTATCTTCTTCGCATAAGCACGAATATCTTCGTGTGGTTCTTGGCGGGTCACGTTGAGTACACGCAACCAATATTGCCCCCCCCTTTCAGGGGCAAACTCCCTTCGAAAAGCTCCATAAAATGCATCAATGTTCAATATGGTTCCGGCTTCTAAACCGTGATACCATATAGCGGCTCTTCCTTTGAGAGTCATATTGAAGAACATCATCAAATGTCCTTCCTCTTGAATGCGATAGTTAAACATCAGCTTTTGAAACTCCCTAATGTGGAGTTCCGCATCTTCCTCAACTAACCCATTAAAAATGGGTAGCGGGTAACCTAGAGCCGGCAAATCCGTCGTTCCTGCTGGAATTGCAATAGGCTGCGCCATGACGAGGATTGGATTTGCACTAGGAATAGGGGACGGTGGGGTTACACTTCCCGTACTTGACGTGGACTGGCTTATAGAAGGAAGGGGAGCACTAGAGCTTCCACCTTCTCCTAACTTACTGCTTGTGGTCCTAAGACCACTAGATCCACTCCCTCGTAAGGGTTCAGCACCGCTACGCTTAGGGGAATATCTCCTAAAAATTTCAGCACGTCGCCTAGCTCTTTCGTCTCTTTCTTGCTTTTGGATTTCTGCTAGACGATGCTTATCAATAAATAACGGATCAATCTCAGTATCCTCTGGCATAAACTGCTAGTTGGTCCTTAAACAACTAGGATTCGAGAACCGCCACTTTTAAGCGGCTCCCGGCAGACGCACCACTGATGGACCTAAAAACAGGCCGGCACTGGCTCATGCACTAGCCGGACCTCGTCACTATGCACAAGACAACCCCTCGGCCTCGCGGCCAGGAGCGTCTATCAAAATCTCTGCCTTCCTGCACATTGCGTTTGTAATACGTTGTAGTCCAACTGATCCTAACCCAATATTACTCCTCAGAGGGAGTCCCTTTCACATAGCCAAAAGGCTCGAATCACATACACATGGGTTCCTCCTACGGCTGAATGCCGTCAACCCTCTGCGACTCTCCTACACCTTGGGGATTGGCCCCTCGATGCGTCGCTCAACATTTAGACATTTCGCACAAACGTCGCTCAAGGTACCCAATAAGCGTGTCCAGGAATGTACCATTGTCCTTACTTGATTTCCCCTTTAGGATCCCACGACTAGCCTACAGCATGGGTATCTCGCTGCCTCTCAACGTAGGTCGTGTCCTCATAAACCAATTGCAATGCATGTCCAGGAGCTGATCACTGATACTTTTAAATTCTTTTCATGCTCTATGCATTTGGTGGATGCCTAGTGCTCAAACATTTAGCAAAACAGTATCGTGCACAAGTGCAAATCATTCTTTTAATGGTTTCCAACTACCGTTCGTGCTTCGTTGCATGGGCCTAGCACCGAGGTGATCCTCGTGCTACTAAGCTCTTAATTTTAATTATCATCCATCCTAAATGCTATGCATATAAATCAGCAACTTTCCCATCATCTCACACGGCATTTAGACATATTTCAACTCCTCTACTCTTCCCCGTTTAAGTATTGCATCGTTGGATAGATTTATAGGGTATTTCACCATCATTTTATGTGGAAAAAATAGAAAAAGACACACTAGAACAAGAAGGTGGGGTTGAACTGAGGCGAATCCTCATGCTTCAGTCCCCACAAACATTCACAAGCATTGTTCTTATTTATCCTTATTTTTCGGAACCCAAAATGTATTTTTCCCCTATTTTTTAGGGTTTTTCCACCATTTTCTTGTATTTTCCCTTATTTTTATGCATTATTTAATTGCTGAAAATTAAGAACAGGTTATGGGCTATGGCCCTTAGTTCCTTCTTGCAGAAAAATGAAAGTTTAGTTGATGCTTCTATTTACCTCCCCCTTTTTATGCCAAAAACCCTCATTTTCCCTTGTTTTTTCATGTTTTACGTGTTTTAGCATATTATTTTGAACCACAAAATGCATATTTTTCTGATTTTTTGATTATGACCAGCAAGAACTCATAGAAAATAGCAACATGAACAGTTTTTATCCCACATGAACAACATTTCATCCATTAAAAGCCATAAAAGCTCAAATTTCCTTTGAAAATGTTAAATTACCGCTTATTTGCGTGTTTCGGGTTTCATGTCCATGGCTGTAGATTTGGAAACCAACAGCAGTTCATGTCCAGCACAATCACCAATCACCATTTCCAGCCCGTGGAGCAATCCGATCCATGCCGGACAAGCCTCCACCATTCTTTCTTCTTCCTTCCTCTCCCCACATGAACTTGCCTTTAGAAGAGAGAGAGGGAGGAGAGAGAAAGACTGAAATCAGAGATCTTCAAAGAGGGCATCATTCGACGGGCGAAGGGCGGCGAAATGATTGGCATCCAGGAGGGAATGAGGGGCAGTGATCAGTTGCAGGCGTTGTTTGCAGGCTGCCATGGTGATCACCAAGCATGGAGCGCAAATTTCGGCGCCTGCTGTCGTGATCCTCTTCTCTCTCTCTCCATGATTTTCCTCCTTCATTTTATGTAACATTTCATTTTGGGCCCCAAGGGTCACTTACTCATTTGGCCAAACTCATGTCCACCTTTTCAAATCTTGCCCAATTCTTGGCCATTTCCCCGTCCGATCTCTGAATTGAGCTCTGAAAAATCCTGGGCGTCTGGCTTAGCATCCCGCACTGGCCAGTAGCTCGTGTCAACCCGCACGACTGTCTGAAAAATTATGAAAAATAAACAAGTGTCGCTCGGGCGCCTTTAAAGCACTTTGGCGCTTAAAATCGTCCTAGATCGAGCCGCCGCCTTTGACAGTGAATATTTTTCCCTTGATATTCATAATTTTTAGCTATTTTAAGCACTTCCCGTCACCTAAATTCCGCTCTCAAGAAGTATCTTCTGCCATGTCAATGTCTTCATCTTCTGCCTCTTCTTCTTCCTCTATGTCTTCATGCTCTTGAATTATATTCAAGTATTCTAGCTCATGTGTTGAACCATCTCTTCGTTTGATGAGCTTGATTCTTTTTCCAACTATGGGTATCTTCATGCTTGTTCCATCTAATTCAGCCAATGAATATGTGGCATTGTCATGAACGATCTTTACCACATATGGGCCAAACCAATGCTTTACCATCTTCCTAGAAGCAGTGTATTGATTGTCTAAGTTGCTGTCATAGACAAGCACCCATGCATTTTCTTGAATTGCTCTTGGCCGAAGTCGATGTCCCTTATCAAATCGTCTTTTTTTCTTTAGTCTTACTGTCTTTAGCTTCTCAATAGCTACTTGAACATCTTGAAGCCTTCTTTCTAGTTGCCATATGCGCAAAGTCAGCAACTCTTCTCTACTGATGCCTTTCTCCCAAGGTAGGAGACTCCATGTGAGAATAGATTTTTCAATTGGAATAATTGGTTGTTGTCCATGCATAAGTTGAGCTAGCATATAGCCAGTCACTGAACTGTGAGTAGTCCAGTCAGCCCATAATGCAAAAGATAGCATTTTAGGCCATTCTTTGATCTTTCCTCTACAAGACTTTGCTAGAGCTTTGAGAATAGGTTGATGACCTCTCTCACTCTTTCCATTGCCTTCAAGGTTGTAGGCTAATGTTAAAGCCAACTTAATACCCAATTGAGAAAAGAAGTTGTGTGCCTCATCAGCATCCAACTCTCCTCTATCTACAGTTACTTTACTCGCACAACCATATCTACAAAAAACTTCTTCAAGTAAAAAATGACAAACAGCTTGAGTGGATTTGGTTGTTAAGGCTTTGCCTTCAACTTGATTGGTTAGATCCTCTCTTGCAAGAACTAAATACCGCATATTCCATATTCCTGTAGGCATAGTTACAAGATCAATAACCCATCTATTATGTGTAGTCAAGAACTAAATACCGCATATTCCATATTCCTGTAGGCATAGTTACAAGATCAATAACCCATCTATAATGTGTAGACAAGGGATAAGTCGGTTGTAACCCATCTCGATGCTTAACCATAGAATACATTTGACACACATAACATGTTTCAACAAAATGTGCTATGTCCCGATACATGTTATGCCACCAATATTTTTCTTTGACTTTACTGAAGGTTCCCCATATGCATCTATGGCCAGCCCACAGGCTTTCATGAAATTCCTTCATTACATGTTGTTGCAATCTTTTGTTACCTAAAACTTCGACATGCACTCCTTTCTTCTTTGCGTACTTCCATAGATGTTCTTCTTTAAGAAAAAAGCCATAAGCTTTCCTCTTGATATGCTTGAACTCCTCATCAGTCTAAGTCTCCTTCTTCTTCATTATGCTCAAATATTGGCCAATCTTCAGCCAATCTTCTTCATAATCTTCTTCAAGGAAATAAACTAGAACTTGAGCAATGCAATGAGCATGCTGGCTTCTAGTTGACCATCCTATTTTTTTCAGCTTTGGACCAATATATGCAGTAATTGAAAAGGTATTATTAGCGGCCATGGAATGAAATTCAGCAAGTATAGATTCTTTAACTTCATCTTCTTCCATCAGCTCTTGTTCATTGTCATATCTTGCACATGATAACATGTAAGCAACTAGATTCGCCTTTCCTGCAATATGGTTTGATTCTGGGTTGAGAGATGTAATATATGCAATCCATCTTAGCATAGCAATGTCAGGTGTAGAGCAGTTGGCAATCATACCCAAGAGTGGAAGACAATCAGTTTCTACCATTACGGAAGCACCTATAAAGTATTCATGATCAGTACAAGGATTTGAGCTTATAGCAATGGCGATTAGCGATGGCAGGTAGCGGCGTCGCTATTTACTCGCTATTTGCGTCGGTATTTGCACTGCAAATAACGACGGTCCACATGGAAAAAAAAGGGCCGAAATCGAGCGCGGCTTTATTTCGTATTTTGTGTTTTGAGAGCGAGAGCGAGGGAGAAGGCGACTGTCGTGAGAGAAGGAGAGGAAGAAGACTTGCCACCGCCACTGTCGCTGCCACCGTTGTTCGTGAAGGAGAGGAGGAGCCTTCATCACCAAGAGGAGCCGCCCCACACTCACCATATCTCATCGGTGAGTCTCCCTCTCTCCTTCTTTTGCTTGTTTAAGGTTTAAATCACTTTCTCTTTTTCTTGTTTAAGAGAGGAAATGAGAGAGAAAGAGAGGGAGAGGGAGAGGGAGAGGGAGGGGGAGGAAATGAGAGAGGGAGAGAAAGAGAAAGAGAAAGAGAGGGAGAGGGAGAGGGAGAGAGAGAGAGAGTGCATTCTCTCTCTCCCTCTCCCTTTTGCTTGTTTAAGGTTTAAATCACTTTCTCTTTTGCTTGTTTAGGAGAGGAAATGAGAGAGAAGGAGAGGGAGAGGGAGAGAGAGGGAGAGAAAGAGAAAGAGAGGGAGATGGAGAGGGAGGGGGAGGAAATAAGAGAGGGAGAGGGAGGAAATAAGAGAGGGAGAGGGAGAGGGAGAGGGAGAGGGAGGGAGAGTGCATTCTCTCTCTCCCTCTCCCTTTTTCTTTTGGAGAGTGTTAGGATATAATGTGAGAGGGAGAGGAAATGAGAGAGAAAGAGAGGGAAAGGGAGAGGGAGGGAGAGAAAGAGAGAGAGAGAGGGAGAAAGAGAAAGAGAAAGAGAAAGAGAAAGAGAAAGAGAAAGAGAGGGAGAGGGAGAGGGAGAGGGAGGGGGAGGAAATGAGAGAGGGAGAGAAAGAGAAAGAGAGGGAGAGGGAGGGAGAGTGCATTTTCTCTCTCCCTCTCCCTTTTGCTTTTGGAGAGTGTTAGGATATATTGTGAGAGGGAGAGGAAATGAGAGAGAAAGAGAGGGAGAGGGAGAGAGAGGGAGAGAAAGAGAAAGAGATGTATACTCAAATGGATAGCTTTATGGAGATGTATGTCTACTCAAATGGATAGCTTTTGTCTACTCGAGATGTAGTCCACCTGTGTGTGTATATATTGGAACGATAACATATCCATGATTATGGTAATGATATGCACTTTGCTTTTTTTATGGGTACCATTACATCGACTCCTTAAGAGAGCTAAAAATTGGTCATACACTTTATAAAGTCTAATTAGGAGATGTAAGATCACTACAAAGAATTGGGCAATTAGCAACATCGATTAGCGACGGTGGATATCGGCGTCGCTATTTGCGATGCAAATAGCGATGCCGCAGGAAAAAAAAGCGCGGCCGAAACCAGAGCGCCGTTTTTCTTTTCTTTTCTTCGCCTTTTGAGAGCGAGAGCGAGGGAGAGAGCGAAGGCTTTGTGAGAGAAGAAGAGGAAGAGACTTGCTGCCGCTGCCGCCGCCGCCGCCGCCACCGCCGTTGTTCGCGAAGAAGAGGAGGAGCCCTCGTTGCAAAGAGAAGCCGTCCACGCTCGCCATATCTCATTGGTGAGTCTCCCTCTCTCTTTCTTTTGCTTGTTGAAGGTTTAAATCGTTCTCTTTTGCTTGTTTAGGAGAGGAAATGAAAGAGAAAGAGAGGGAGAGGGAGAGAGAGGGAGAGAAAGAGAGGGATAAAGAGAGGGAGAGGGAGAGGGAGAGGGAGAGAAAGAGAGGGAGAGTGCATTCTCTCTCTCTCTCTCCCTTTTGCTTGTTTAATGTTTAAATTACTTTCTTTTTTGCTTGTTTAGGAGAGGAAACGAGAGAGTAAGAGAGAAAGAGAGGGAGAGGGAGAGGGAGAGGGAAATAAAGAGAAAGACAAAGAGAAAGAGAAATAGAGGGAGAGGGAGAGGGAGGGGGAGGAAATAAGAGAGGGAGAGAAAGAGAAAGAGAGGGAGAAGGAGGGAGAGTGCATTCTCTCTCTCCCTCTCCCTTTTGCTTGTTTAATGTTTGAATCACTTTATTTTTTGCTTGTTTAGGAGAGGAAATGAGAGAGAAAGAGAGCGAGAGGGAGAGGAAGGGGAAGGAAATGAGAGAGGGATAGAAAGAGAAAGAGAGGGAGAGTGAATTGTATCTCTCCCTCTCCCTTTTGCTTGGAGGATGTTTAAATCACTTTATTTTTTTCTTGTTTAGGAAATGAGAGAGAAAGAGAGATAGAGAGGGAGAGGGAGAAAAAGAGAAAGAGAGGGAGAGGGAGAGGGAGAGGGAGGGGAAGGAAATGAGAGAGGGAGAGAAAGAGAACGAGAGGGAGAGGGTGAGGGTGAGAGAAAGAGAGCGAGAGGGAGAGAAAGAGAGGGAGAGGGAGGGGAAGGAAATTTAAGATAATAGACTTATTGATAATGGTATGCAATGTGCTTTGCCATGGGCCACGTACTTCATCAAAATGAACCCAAAATTATTGTTATAGAAGAAGAAACCCTTAAATTGAGTATAGGATAATTTCTCTCAGGTCTTATGACTATGAGTAGAATTGATTGAAATAAATTTTATTACTATAGTTATAAAATTTTATAGATGGCGCACATTAATTTTAAAATGGATTATTTATACTCAAAGCCGAGATATAACAAATAATTATCTATCGGGACAAACAAATCGTTGAGCATGATACAAGGCCGAGATATAACATCGGAAAATCTCTCAACTACTATATACAATGCAAGGTTTACGGTCAACTTGCAACTTGACGTACATCTCCATAAAGCTATCCATTTAAGCCTCGTTTGCTGTAATGTAGATAAGATGGCAAACGAAGAAGGTCTTATTGTTCAAGACCACGAGATGTATCTTAATCAACGTGCCCCATGACCTTGCTCTCAATGCAAGTTGGCAATTAGACGAAAACGCCGATTGTCTATAGAACACGTACGACGATTTGGCGAGTTTCAATCTGAGATCATTGATCAGGCGATTGCGGATTTTTAGCAAATGGTAATTTGAAGTTAGCATTTTTCATGCATTGTACTCTCAAGCTAATTGAAAACCATACACAATAAGATTGGGTCTTGTTGGCAAATTTTGTATCCAGGGGGGTGATGTCTCGACCCAAGGGGGAGTGCACCCTTTGCAGCCAATTAGAAGAGTTTGTGGACGTGCGATGGATGGATTGCAGGAGCCAATCGACCACTCGCAAGGCCAATCTATACCGTCAATGCTAGAGGAGACAGATAACCTTCCCGACTTGCCTACAATCTTGGAGCCTGAGATGGAGGCAATGATCGATGCATTGATTCCCATGGATGTTAAGACATCTGATCCGCTTAGAGAGGAAGCATCCATACCATTATATGATGGGTGCCGAGTATCTCGGTTGAAGACATTGCTTGCACTCTTAAGTGTGCAAGCAAAATACGGTTGGAGCGATATGAGTGTGACTGAGTTATTTAGGTACCTTGCACACAGACTTCATTGTTTTTTTTAAAAACAGTATTATTGCAAACATTTGTATTTTTTCAAGGTGTTTTATGATTTTTTTCAGGTTATTGAAATATCATATATTGCCACCTGCGAACACCATGCCTGAGTCTCGTGATGATGCATGACATGTTTTACGGAAGCTTGGCATGGACTACAACAACATCCATGCATGTATCAACGACTGCATATTGTTTCGAGATGAATACGAGACTATGGAGACATGTCCAAAGTGTGGTGCTCACAGGTATCGACAGGACTTGCAAGGGCAGACCATCCCTCAAAAAGTTCTCAGACACTTTCCGCTCATCCCCCGCATAAACCACATGTTTCGCACGTCTGCCATGGCAAGCTTGACAACGTGGCATGTGCAGAATAGGTCCACGGATGGAGTTCAACGAATATCAGTAGATTCGTGCGCATGGAGCCACATTGACTCTACCTTCCCAGACTTTGCGCGAGAGCCAAGGAATCTTCGGCTCGGTCCTGCCATGGATGGTGTGAACCCATTCGGTCTGCGCTCGACTTCTTACAGTGTGTGGCCTATAGTGCTTGTCAACTACAACATTCCTCCATGGCTTTCTATGAAGAAAGGATATCTCATCCTTAGCTTGCTCATCCCGGGCCGCTACAAAGTAGAAAATATGGACGTGTATCTTCGTCCATTAGTCGATGAGCTTAAGACTTTGTGGGAGGAGGGGGTCACGGTGCAAGATATGAGCAGGCGCGATGGTCGGCGGTCAGCCAACATTCGAGCCATTCTCATGTGGACGATGCATGACTTTCCGGGATTGGGAGAGTGCTCAAGTGAGAAGACCTTTGTTCTCATTGGTAATATCTATATTTTATTTCATTCAATCAAGTATTCACTAGGTCGTGGATCGCCTTGCAGGTCTCGTTACCTCAGGTTATCATGCATGTCCATTGTGTGGGCCACAGTTAGACTCCCGAAGGTCATGAACCATGAAGAAGATGCGAGAGTATATGATCAAAGCGATGTTCCAGGCATAGATGAAGAAAATATGCAAATAGAGGGATCGATATTACAAGGGGTGGAGGCCACCGCAAGCTTGGAGCCCGCATCGGCTAACAATGATGGAAATACAGAAGTCGTAGAATTTTTTGAGAACGAGGCAGACTCGTTCTTTTGTGGTGACATGTCTATCGACCTTCCAGTGTATGCAGAGTTGTGTTAGGAGATTAACATAGGACCATAGAATACTTCATTCTTGGAGAATTGTATTACTCAATTCGTTGTTTAGATCTTCCATAAAGGTAGATAAGATATGCATTTTAAGAGGGATTTTTCAAAAATGATTTATATTAATGTGCTTTGTATAGTTTAAATTGATTATTCTAACATCATTTTTTATCTGTGCAGGTATCGACATTTTCAAGATGAGTCGAGGGATGAGCGATGAGGAGTTTCAGAACATGATGGCACGCATGTCTCCAGATCAGCTCGCGAGATTCAGAGAGATGGCAGATCAGGAGCTGTCTTGTTCTTCGTCAAGGCGCTCTGCTAGATCAGCTTCAGCGCGATCAGATGCTTCAACTTCGAGCAGATAATCTCGACGCTCGCGACTTGGGCTAGAGGGAGGGACTACGACTGCAGGAGGATCAGGGGGGTGCCGCTGTGGAGACACAGACGTGGTGTCTCTGTCTCGTCGTTCAGCTGGAGTTGCGTCACCTCCAGGATTTGTCACACCTGTGGGGACGTCCACTCCAGTTACTCCGACTTTTGCGCAGCCGTCGGCAGATGGCACGCCTTTTGGTGGCACTCCTTTTGGTGGCACCCCCTTTGGTGGCGCCCCTTTGAGTGGCACTCCGGGAGAGGGTATCCTCGTCGGTACACCGGATGTACAAGGGTCTCCTGGATATGCCCAGGAGCATGGACGGAGATGGGAGAGGGCCCATCTTAGGCATACTCCTAGGGTTTATGGATACCTAGTGGATGGCAGGTCAGGAGCCATCATCATGAATGATGAGGGGAGGAGGATGATGGCTCGCATGAGAGAGTTGTGCCAACAAGTTTTTCAGCACAACGTCCTGGATCATTGGAGGAACATACCGGAGGGGAGCAAGGACTACATAGTAGCATCCTTGCATGAGGAGTTCCCAGTGCCAACCGTAGTGGATAGATTCTCTACGGGCTGGATGATGGATTGCATGCGTGCATACATGTCACATAGACGATCCGACCCATGCAAGGCAATCAAGAGTGGGGCTCCAAAGCCCGAGTGGTTAGATGCAGACGACTGGCGCCGACTGAGGGAGGAGGCTACAAATTCTCCAGGACGTTGGAGTCAGCAGCGAGAGGCAGCGAGGGCACGAATCGAGGCCGGATCGGTACATCATCTTGGGAGTGGCGGCCACAGGACATATTTGGAGGACTTTGTAAGTTTCTCTTTTATTTTGCTTATTTGTTTTTTTGAGATATTCTTTGTACTGACAATCATGTTTCTAATAGTTAGCATTTTTTTTTCTTTGCAGCACTCCATTACGAATCGCGATCTGCAAGGCCTTGAGACTCGATATGCAGAGCGGCACGGTCTTAGGGCATTGATCGACCAATTGTATAGACGCGGCGGCCCTGTAAGTCACTCATCTTTCTTGTCCGTAGTTACCATGAGATATTTGAATGCATTATTGTATGGTGGATTGATATGTTGTTTCTTTTTCTGCAGAATCTGTTTGATGCTCCTTTGCAACGGGACGAGCTTTCGGGGGACGAGGATTTGTAGCTCGCCCTTGGATCCTTAGAGCTCACACACCTTTAGTTTTTAGTCGCCCGATCTATGTAGACATTTTCTATGTATTAGTGATATCGTTTCATGATTGTACCAATCACATTTTATGCGATATCATGTATTTATTTCATGTATCAGTTTTATGATTTCAGTATACATTCTTTTTGTTTGCAAACACTTTGTATGCAGCAGTGCAGAAACTATTTTGTATGGCTCTCATACAGCCACAGTGCTATAGCCACAATTTTTTTTTCTCTGTTACCGTCGCTATTTGCGTCGCAAATTTACTACATGCGTCACTATTGGAGTCGCTATGAGCGTCGTAAATACTCTGCAACCGTCGCTATATGCGTCGCTATATGTGTCGCAAATGCATATAGCGACGATTCTATGGCGTCGTCAATAACGACGCTTTTTGCGACGACGGGGGCAAATTTTGTTGTTTGTATTTTCGTCGCTTTAAACGTCGCTATAAGGTCTATATCTTGTAGTGGATGCACGATAATAGACTTATCGATAATGGTATGCAATGTGCTTTGCCATGGGCCACGTACATTGGTGACTCTTTAAGATGGCTTAAAATTGGTCATATCCTTCATAATGTCCAAGTAGAGGATCTAATTGTGATATGCATAATTCCTTATTTTTGTATTAAGTTTATAGGCATAACAAATTAGTAATCATGGCAACTAGTCAACGGAAGGACTAAAAGAAAATGATACCCTAGCTAATGGTCATTATGGTACTTCATCAAAATGAACCCAAAAGTATTGCTATAGAAGAAGAATCCCTTAAATTGAGCATATGATATTTTCTTCAAATGTTATGACTATGAGTAGAATTGATTGGAACAAATTTTATAACTATAGTTGATAAATTTCATAGATGGCATTAATTTTTATACATGGACCTAAGACAAAAAAACCACATTACTAAGATGCTTTTTGTTGAGACTGATTTATTATTAGACTAAGAGATCCTCAATGATGCTCATAAATGGATTACTTATACTCAAAGCCCTCTAGTGCAGTTGTATAAGTAATCCTAGTAGAGCCCCTCTAAGATGCTCAAAGTACATAACCTAGAGACCGTAGCTAGGTATATAAGGTATAATGGCCATACAAGAAGACACCTCAATAATTGACTAATCACCACTAAATCCCAAAGAAGAATCGTGTTCCATCCCCTTCAACTCTATATTCACCTTGTGAAGAACTTCATTAATCATAGCATCCTTGTCACCAATCTTTTTGTTGCAATGATGAAGTAACATATTCATCACTTTTCCTTTTAGCATCTAAGGCATTATCCAATCTTTTAGTCAAGTCCAAACATTTAGTCTTCAACTCATGAACCTTATGAACCAATGCTTTTTTTTTTACAATAATGAATCATTATCTATCGGGACAAACAAATCCTTGAGCACGGTATATGGCCGAGATATAACATCAATAAATCTCTCAACTACTATGTCCCATGTATTCTTTACATCAATCAGTAAAGCATTTCTTATATCTTGAAGTTTAGATTTCAACACCATGGATGCATCAATATCAACCTCAATGTTTTATAAAATTTGCTTCTCAATATCTTGCAGAGCCTAAAACCTCTCAAGGAAGAGCTTATGGTCAACTTGCAACTTGACATACATCTCCATAAAGCTATCCATTTGAGCCTCGTTTGTTGTAATGTAGATAAGATGGAAAATGAAGAAGGTCTTATTGTTCAAGATCGTGAGGCGTATCTTAATCAGCATGTCCCATATCATTGCTCTCAATGCAAGTTGGCAATTAGACGAAAATGCCGATTGTCTATAGAACACGTACGACGATTTGGCAAGTTTCAATCTGAGATCATTGATCAGACGATTGCGGCTTTTCAGCAAATGGTAATTTGAAGTTAATATCAATCATGCATTGTACTCGCAAGCTAATTGAAAACCATATACAATAAGATTGGGTCTTGCTGGAAAATTTTCTATCCAGGGAGGTGATGTCTCGTCCCAAGGGGGAGTGCACCCTTCGTGGCCAATTAGAAGAGCTCGTGGGCGTGCGATGGATGGAGTGCAGGAGCCAATCCACCACTCACAAGGCCAATCTATACCGTCAATGCCAGAGGAGACAGACAACCTTCCAGACCTACCTACAATCTTGGAGCCTGAGATGGAGGCAATGATCGATGCATTGATTTCCATGGATGTCGAGACTTCTGATCCACTTAGAGAGGAAGCATCCATACCATTATATGATGGGTGCCGAGTATCTCGGTTGAAGACACTGCTTGCACTTTTAAGTGTGCAAGCAAAATACGGGTGGAGCGATACGAGTGTGACCGAGTTATTCAGGTACCTTGCACATAGGCTTCATTGTTTTTTTTTTGACACTATTATTACAAACATTTGTGCTTTTTCAAGGTGTTTTATGATTTTTTTCAGGTTATTGAAATATCATATATTACCACCTACAAATACCATGCCCGAGTCTCGTGATGATGCACGACATGTTTTACGGAAGCTTGGCATGGACTATAATAACATCCATGCATGTATCAACGATTGCATACTGTTTCGAGGAGAATACGAGACTATGAAGACATGTCCAAAGTGTGGTGCTCGCAGGTATCGACAGGACTTGCAAGGGCAAGCCATCCCTCAAAAAGTTCTTAGACACTTTCCGCTCATCCCCTGCATAAACCACATGTTTCGTATGTCCGGCATGGCGAGCTTGACAATGTGGCATGTGCAGAATAGGTCCACGGATGGAGTTCAATGAATATCAGCAGATTCACGCGCATGGAGCCACATTGGCTCTACCTTCCCATGCTTTGCGCGAGAGCCAAGGAATCTTTGGCGTGAACCCATTCGGTCTGCACTCAACTTCTTACAGTGTGTGGCCTATAGTCCTTGTCAACTACAACATCCCTCCATGGATTTCTACGAAGAAAGGACATCTCATCCTTAGCTTGCTCGTCCTAGGCCGCTACAAAGTAAAAAATATGGACATGTATCTTCATCCATTAGTCAATGAGCTTAATATTTTGTGGGAGGAGGGGGTCATTGTGCAAGATATGAGTAGGTGTGATGGTGTGCGGTCAGCCAATATTCGAGCCATTCTCATGTGGACGATGCATGACTTTCCGGGATTGGGAGAGTGCTCAGGTGAGCAAGCCTCTGTTCTCGCTGGTAATATCTATATTTTATCTCATTCAATCAAGTATTCACTAGGTCGTGGTATTGGAACAGGTCTAGTTACCTCAGGTTATCATGCATGTCCATTGTGCGGGCCACAGTTAGACTCCCGAAGGTCACGAACCATGAAGAAGATGGTATATCAAGGACACGCCACTTTCTTGCCGGAGGATCATGAACTCAGGGAAGATTTCCTTGGATGACCTCCAACACGTATGAATGCCACAAGCTGGTACGAGCTGAAAATGGTCCACGCAGAATCACATCCAAATGGAATGCGACGGTTCTCAGTGTTCTATGAGTTGCCATATTGGACCCACTTACAGGTCAACCACTTGTTGGATCCCATGCATATTTTCAAGAATGTGGGCAGCTTGCTATGGGACCACATCACAGAAAAGAGAGACACTATAGGGGCACGAATGGATTTGAAGGAGGTAGGTAAGATGGAGGCGCTTTGGCCACAATCGAGTGCTGATGGTCGCGTGCAGCTTCCTCGTGCTCCTTGGGTTTTGTCCACTAAAGAAGAGCGCATTGTGAAGCAAGTAATCAAGTCTATCCGCACTCCGATAGGTATGATGCATTCTCTCAGGTCCGCATTTTCTAAAGATGACCAATTGTCGGGGCTAAAATCCCATGATTGGCATAAGATATGTCAGTTTTGTGCTACGAATGGATTGTAATTAGCCTGGGCATTTTGCAATTTGAAAAGTGGCCATTATTCATAATGCTTTCTCATTTGTGGCAGTTTGTCCTACCGATCACGATCGCAGGATGCCTTACTCCAAAAATTCGCGAGGCCATTTACAAGTTGTCGACTTTGGTGCAATGGATCTCACAGAAAAAGATTAAGACGTGCTCTATTGAGTCCGCGAGGCAGGGAGCAGTGGAGACGGTCTGTCTCTTTGAGAAATACTTGCCCACTAGCATGCTCACGATACAAATCCACCTTCTTGTGCATCTTGTGGACGAAGTGGAGATTGCTAGACCTGTCCATACATGATGGATGTTCTTCCTAGAGCGCTTCATGAAAACCCTGAAAGGCTTTGTGCGACAACGAGCTCGGCCAGAAGGTAGCATGGCCAAAGGTTGGTTGGTGTCAAAGGCGTTAGTGCATATTTCACAATGGCTACCAAAGATGGAACCAAACAATGAAATGCTATGGATACTGAAGGACGATGATAGACTGATTGGATATGTGGTGGTTGGAAATGGGGTAGAAAAAAGAATGGATGCCTCAATGGAAAAGAAGGTGAATCGCTTTTGTATGTTGCACCATGCCTCCATGGAGACGTGGCTCGCCAAGTACCAAATTGAGGCATGGAGGAGATGCCGCGGTTTATGTCAACGCGATGGTTGCATAGAGCCTTGACCGCAACATCTCGCAAAGGGACAGAGGTCTCAATGGAGGAATGGGAATTCTCGAGGGGACGTATTCCAAAGGTGATGAGGGGTTTAGAATCTGTCGTATCTAAATTTTATATGTGACATCTAATTTGAGTGTTTCAATGTATAGTACAAAATATATAGTGCAACGTGGTCATGCGGACGGCATTTTCGCGTGGACCGTATTGACAAAATATGCTCCACAATGGACTGTGGTGTCATGGCAAGGTTTGAGCAAGAGAGCCGGCGACGAGAAACAGATCCAAATACGGTTGTGGATGAGATGGAGTATTTTGGAAACTTGTAAAGTATTATTATGGTGGATTACTGTAGCTTCTCCATGATAGTATTTGATGTGTAGTGGTTCAAAGTGGTACTTGGAGGAGCTGGAGCAACAATTTGATGAGGTCCATCTGGATTTCTCAAAATAGATTTCGAAATAAAATGGATGGATTTGCGCAACACCGTTGTGTTGCCGGCCCATTGTGAACATGTGCATGGAGTCATTTGCTTGCTAATTGTATTAAGACATGGTTTATGTCACAATGGTTTGAACTCTCTTGTACGTGTTTGTGAACAGGTAATCTTCTATCCAAACCCCCGACAACCTCGATGGTGGTATGTTATACCTTCAACTCCCCGAAGTATGAGAGTATATGATCAAAGCGATGTTTCGAGCATAGATGAAGATAATATGCAAATAGAGGGGTCGATATTGCAAGGGGTGGAAACACCATATTGGGGAATATGGGAATTTTCCATAATTTTGGGACATGTGGTCAAATCTTTGGATTTATCATAACTTGAACACTATAACTCCAAATTGAGCGCTCTATAGCTCAATAGATTCCATTTTTCAAGCGTTTTTCAATGATAGGTCACATCATATGGTTTTGAGAAACTTATGGGCATGTTATCCGGGTGCCACCCTTTTAGTATTCAAAAAATGAGAATTGGGAGATTCCCAAACTCACTAATATTGTGTTTGGAGGTCGTCGAAAGCTTGGAGCCAACATCAGCTAACAATGATGGAAATACAGGACTCCAAGAATTTTTTGAGAACGAGGCAGACTCATTCTTTTGTGGTGACATGTCTATTGACCTTCCAGTGTATGCGAAGTTGTGTCAGGATATTAACATAGAACCATAGGATACTTCATACTTGGAGCATCCACTTACTCAATTCGTTGACCAATCTCTTATAAAGGTACGTAAGATATGCATTTTAAGAGAGATTTTTTTAAAATGATTTATATTACTGTGTTTTGTATGATTTAAATTGATTATTCTAACATCATTTTTTATCTGTGCAGGTGACATTTTTAGGATGAGTCGAGGGATAAGGTATGAGGAGTTGCAGAACATCCTCGCACGCATGTCTCCAGACCAGCTCGCGAGATTCAAAGAGATGGCAGACTAGGAGCTGTCTCGTTCTTCGTTAGGGTGCTCTGCTAGATCTTCTTCAGCGCGATCTGATGCTTCGTCTTCGAGCAGACGATCTCGACGCTCACGACTTGGGCCAAAGGGAGGGAGTGCATCCGGATCAGGGGGATGCTATTGTGGAGACACGGATGTGGTGTCTCCGTCTCGTCGTTCAGCTGGAGCTGCGTCACCTCCAGGATTTGTCACAACTGTGGGGACATCTACTCCAATTACTCCAGCTTTTGCGCAGTTGTCAGCAGGTGGCGCCCCTTTGGGTGCCACTCCGAGAGAGATTACCCCCCTCGGTACACCGGATGTAGAGGGGTCTCCTGGATATGCCCAGGAGCATGGACACAGATGGGAGAGGACCCATCTTAGGTAGACTACTAGGGGTTATGGATATCTGGTCGATAGTAGGTCAAGAGCCATCATCATGAATGATGAGGGGAGGAGGGTGATGGCTCGCATGAGAGAGTTGTGCCAACAATTTTTTTGGCACAACATCTTGGATCATTGGAAGAACATACCGGAGGGGAGCAAGGACTACATAGTAGCATCCTTGCACGAGGAGTTTCCGGTGCCGGCCATAGTAGATAGATTCTCTACGGGCTAGATGATGGATTGCATGCGCGCATACATGTCACACAGACAATCCGACGTATGCAAGGCAATCAAGAGTGGGGTTGCAAAGCCTGAGTGGTTAGATGCAGACGACTGGCGCCGACTGAGGGAGGAGGCTACAGATTCTCCAGGACGTTGGAGTCAGCAGTGCGAGGCGACAAGGGCACGACTCAAGGCCGGAGTGGTCCATCATCTTGGGAGTGGCGGCCACATGACATATTTGGAGGACATGTAAGTTTTTCTTTTGTTTTGCTTCTTTGTTTTTTTGAAATGTTCTTTGTACTGACAATCATGTTTCTAACAGTTAACATTTTGTTTTCTTTGCAGCACTCCATTACAAATCACGATCCGATAGGCCTTGAGACTCAATATGCAGAGAGGCACGGTCTCAATGCATTGATCGACTGATTGTATAGACGCGGCGGCCCTGTAAGTCACTCATCTTTCTTGTCTGTAGTTACCATGAGATATTTGAATGCATTATTGTATGGTGGATTGATGTGTTGTTTCTTTTTCTGCAGAGTCCGTTCGATGCTTCTTTGTGGTGAGATGAGCTTTCGGGGGACAAGGATTTGTAGCTCGCCCTTGGATCCTTGGAGCTCACACACCTTTATTTTTTAGTCACCTGATCTATGTAGACATTTTCTATGTATTAGTGATATCTTGTCATGATTGTATCAATCGTTTTTTATGCGATCATGTATTTATTTCATGTATCAGTTTTATGATTTCAGTATACATTCTTTTTGTTTGCAAGCGCTTTGTATACAGTAGTGCAGAAACTATTTTGTATGGCTCTCATACAGCACACAGTGCTATATGTGGTAGGGCAGCTTGCCACAAAATTTTTTTAATCCCTGTTACTGTCGCTATTAGCGTCGCAAATTTACTGCTCGCGTCGCTATGTGCATCGCAAAGTGTCGCTATCAGCGTCACTATTGGCGTCGGCTATTAGCGTTGCAAATGCGACGCTGATAGCGATACCAATAGCGACGTTTCTATGGCGTTGTTAATAATGACGCTTTTTGCGATGACGGGGGCAAATTTTGTTGTTTGTATTTTTGTCGCTTTAAACGTCGGTATAAGGCCTATATCTTGTAGTGGATCATACTTTGATGCTGTTACAACTCCCCACAATTCCCTTTTTACTTGTGCATACCTTCTTTGATGTTCATTGAGAACTTTTGCTCAAAAATGAATTGCATACCTTTTACCTTCACGATCCTCTTGGCCAACAGCCCATCCTATCCCAATGGGACTTGTATCCACAGTAAGGATGATGGGTTGACCATTTGAATAATCAGCCCTTTTGAGAGTGGGGACTGAAATTAACAGCTTCTTTAAATTACGCATAGTGAGAGTATGCTCATTACCCCAAGAGAATCTTTGGAATTTTCTTAATAATTGATAAAGATTTTCGGCTATATGAGCAAAATGTGGTATCCATATGAGATAGAATACACATGCGCCAAGAAATCTTCTCACCTCTGAAATATTTGTGCATTTTTCTTGCATTCTGCTAATGGCACCTATCTTGATTGGAGAAGGTTTGTGTCCATAGGGGCCACATAGATGACCAACCACTAGGACTTCTTCTACTCCGAAAATCGACTTAGCTCTAGGAAGGGTAAGATGTACCTCTTCTAGCCTTGTCAAAATCCTATCACAATCATGAATATGGTTAACTACAAATGTCCTGCAGCCATCTTTGTCAAGCTCCTCATTCTTTTCATTGACGTCACATCCCTTGATAGGTACATCATCAAGAAATGGAAGAGTAAGTTGTGGAATAAAGTCCCTTAAGACTTTATGCATGGCATTCATCATATGGGCTACAGAGTTTGTTGCACCTTGTGGTAGAGTATACATGCAGACCAATCCAAAAGGTGTCTTCATTGTGGTAATGTCTCGGCTTTCTAATGAAAGATGAAATTGGTCATATCCTGATAAATTGCTCTACCTGCAAAAGCTTCAGCAAACTCATCAACAATTGGTCCCAAACCAACATTTCGGATCGTGACACGATTAAGAGGCTGTAAATCTTAAATGAATCGTAAAGATCCATTTTTGTTGGGCACAGTAAACCATCGGTTTGAGTAGGGCACTGAAGAAGGTTCTAAAATCTTCATTCTGATCTTTTCATTTAGAAGTTCCAGTAATTTGAGAAAATGTGCCCTTGGAATAGGAATAGACTTGAGGTTCCAAGGCACATGTGGGATCGTAAAAATGACCATAGGAGTCACAATATTTGGATCCACACAGCTTATTTCACTTGGTTAAAAATGTAAAAGCTTTTCCATGTTTCATTAGAATTTGCATAAAAGAGTGTTTTTCAGCTGGCGAAAGGAAATAATTTTCACCTATTTTGAGCTCTTTTATACTTTCAGATGTGAACTTGTGACCAATGTTGGAAGGATCACGAAGACTTGGCTGATTTGCTACCCTATTAGCTAGCCCTTTACTTTCAAGAGGCAGTGGGACTGCCACAGATTTGACTTTCTTATCCACCGTCTTGTATTTTGTCTCCACTTGCGCTTCAACCTTGTTGAGGAAACCAATGTCTTCGTGTTCAACAAATTCTTGAATTGCTTGATAAAAATCCAATGTACATACTCCTATGAACTGATTTTCCGCCTGATTCTTTGCATGAGTAGCTGCATATATTTTAGCCAATGTGTCAGTAGTAATCAGTCAAAAAAAAAGCCCGAAATATCTTCATTTTCAGCCATCATGTCATAAGTTTTCAGCTCCCTTTTTACATGACATAAATATTTTATTTCAGCCTTAGTCATGGCCGGAAGAGACTTATAACAGCCCATACTATTAGCTGTACATACATACAAATTTGCTAGAGACATAGTTTCTGTAGTATGTTCAATATTTTTACATGACGCACTACCATAGTCTCCTTTTATAGTAGTGCAACTTGAAAACCCTTAAATTCTCGGGCATTAGGAGGGACATGATAATCACGTAGTCGATCTCTGTTTCAATGATGATTAACACACACAGTAAGAAATTGGACAGCTCGTTCATTATCCTTGCTTCGGATTCGAGCATAGAAAGAACCATCAAGAGCTTTTGTTTCCAAGCAAGCTTCAAAAATGTAAGGTTGCCCAAGAATGATAGGGTAACTACAAGAGTCTTGAACAAAAAAGTGAAAATTATCTTTTATGTCTCCAATAGTTACCTGCACATTAGGACATGTAGCATATAACTCTCCAAAAGAGTTGTTTGTAGCTCTCATTTGCCATCCTAGATCAACATCTATGGGCCATCTACCACTTTCATAGAGACTCCTTGCCATGACGTTTATCTCCGAGCCATGGTCTAAGAGTGCAATACATGGTGTTTCTTTTTCTCCAATTTTGATGATTGTCTCCATTGTTGCTCTTGCCCAATGCGTACAGAAGTAGTGACTGCTTGGAATGAACCGAGCCTCTTCCTCCTCATGCATGTGCTGTAGATGGCCTTCTTTTTGAGAGATGGACTACCCAACTGGTTTGAATCAGCCGACCATTACACTTTTAGCTTTCACTTCTTTAATTTTTGCATTCATGTTTTCATTATCTTTAGCTTCAATTACTGCAATTAATTCTTTAACTGCTTCAAGATGAATTCCTTGTGAAGTTAGCTTCTCTTCATTCTACACAAAAACTCAAAGAACTTGCAAAAAAGCATGCATTGTTTCTTCAGCTTCATCACCAGCATATTGTCTTTTCCTTTTGATTACATTAATTTTTCCTAAGGTGAATTCAATTTTTCTTCCTAAAATTCGTTCTTCTAGGACTCATTTGAGATTGGTTGAAGATTCTATGTCTGACTGCAATTTGTACCCTGGTTGCTTGCCTTACTTCTTTTCTTCGCTCTTCTTTGTTTGTGGTGCATCTTCCATCTCTTGATCTGGGGTCATATTTTCAGCAAGCTTTGGTTGTTCGAGTGTTCATCTAGTTACCCGTTCTGGAGGGCCAAAAGAGGAAGGCCCTGGTTCATCTTCTCTTCTTCTCTTTTCTTCAATCAAGACTTCTTTATGATTGACGTCAGTCAAATGTGCAAAGGCGGAAAAAGAATCTACCAGTTCTTTCCAACCAGTTATTCCTCGAATGCATTGACTAGCGTTAGTCAAATCTTCTTTGGCTGATTTACCACGTTCCATTTGATCTAGTGCCTCTATCCATGCTTTATATTGCACATTAGCTTTACATGCTTTCAAACTTGATTTAGTTGGCTCAATTTGTAGCCCATAGGTAGTTGCATCAATCGATGCATAGGCATTCTTTACAGCTAAATATTCTAATCTTTTCTTCATTCCACCATTGCCAAAATTTGGCTCCAGTGGAAGACTAGTTTCAGCTACATGGATTTTTCCATCTTTCCAAAAGACTAGCTTCTGTGCTTCAGCCTCACGAAAGACAGAACACTCCCTCTTGTCATGTTGTTGGCTATTGCACCAAATACAGCACCTCTTAAAGCCTTCTCTCATGGGTCTTTGAGTTGATGATCGTCCTCGTTCTTCAACTTTACATCCAGCTTCTCTACTTTGGAACTAATTTCTGTAAGATTCAAATGAAAGTCACACATGCTCTTAATAAGTTCATCCATGACATCATTTTTAGAAGGAACAGAAGAAGAAAGAGTTGGTTGATTAGTCAAAGGAAGAGGGGATTCTGAAGGTGGAACAAGCTCCATCAATGGAGTTATTGAAGTTGAAGTTGAACCCAATATTAGTTGCATATGCTCTCTTTGAGCAATCATGTTAAGTGCATCAGTAACATCTGTCCATGTAGTCATGATTCCTGATTCAGAGATAGCATCTTCTAGGCGATCAACAAGCTTTTCTTGCAGAATGGGATTTGTAGCCTTAAGGAATAATTCAATCTTCTGACCTTCCATACTTTTTTGGTCTTCAACATTAAGTTGTCCAAATTTACTTTCAAATTCATGGTATAGAGCTGTTGCAGCTAAACCTTTGTTGGGTTTTTCAAACCATTCAGTGAAACTTTTCTTTGTTATAAGACCAAAGTCTTCTAAGAATAATTCTTCACGTAGGGCTGTTTTGAATGCATCCCAATCTGTGCCTTGTTGGAAAAGACCATGGATTCTTTCTTGAAGACCATGCTTGGCTAGTCTGGCAAAATAACAGCTCCATGCATGTTGCGGTACACCAAAGAAGAGCATTTTCTCAACATACAAACGAATGAAAACATAGACATTTTGACCATTAAATTGTTTTAAGTCACGCCCAACTTCTTCTAGGTCCTTGATAGCTATGGAATCAATCTTCTCTTCTTCTTGTCATTGTTGTTGTTGTTGTAACATTTGGATTTGTTGTTGTTGAGTCTCCTGCAGTATACACACCAATTGTTATAGAGTATCTCTTGAAGAATCCCCCATCTTGGAGTTCTCTTACACCGACCTTCACGTCGGGTTCACCAATGTCGCAGCACGTAGGGTTGAAGGTCACCACAAGGGTTTGGCAAGAGAAGAATGTATGGGGGTTCAAGAGCTTAGACTCCAGAGATGGTAGAGATAAGAGAAAGGTTGAAGGTTTCAAGCCAAGTTCTTGAAGATAAGTGACAGCAGGGTGAAGGTAGATTTAAGGAGAGGAGTAGATGGAAGAGAAGGGGTTCGAGGAGATTGAAGATGTAGAAGAATACTTCCAAAAATAATTAGAAAATATAGAAGAATACTAACAGAGATGAAGCTTGTCAGTTTCTTTCAGCATTATGAGAAAATATAACTCTAATAGAGAAAAATGTGTACAAAATAACACCTTCCTCTAAGCTATTCAAATTGCCAATTTGATCCTTCCAATGGCTTCGAAAGGGGGGTTAAATACCAGGACACCTGGCCGGAATCCTGCTAGATCACTCCTTTATCTCCCACTTTTAGAGTGCTATTCACTACTTGAGGACAGTGATCGCGCGTCACGCGATTTCGCTAATCTCTCTTTTTATATAAAATCCTCTCAAATTAGCTGAAAGCTACATGCTTTCTTTTACATGTTATCCTAATCTAGAAGTTGTCTATAGTTTTGTAGATCTTTTTTACAAGAGATAATATCTAGAATATAAAAATTTTACTAAAATCTAATATTTTTGAACGATGGACAATAACACTAATGTCTAAAATGGCATTGGCTCTCTAAATTTAAAAGGAAGCCACACTCTAGATTTTTTTACATGGTGTGCGTGTAGCGGCATGAAAACGCACGTGATGTAGAGGATATACATATAGTAACTTCTCCAAGATATATGTTTACTTGATACAGTTAGTAAATTTGATTGAATTGGTCAAAACCCTAATGCACCATATCTACAACAGGAAAAATGAAAAGTGTGCTAGATCTCCTCCAAGGCTACCTGCAAAATCCATCACCAAAAGAGGGATTGATTTTTATTGCCTCGAAGAGTTCAAACTAGCTGCGAGTGAGATGTTGCTCCATAGTGGATCCCAAGGTGAGCGAAGTTGAAGGTATCATGGGGACTCTATCTAGTAAACTCTTAGGCTCCTAAAAATCATCCAAAATTCTACATCACGTAGGATGGAATTCCTAAGGGCTCCTAAACTCTTCTGTAATACTCAATCCTCATGAATGAAAGAAGGTGCAAATGGCTTAACGGCTATGGTAGACTCACCAATATTATGTTTCTCATTGTGATTTTGTTGCCAAGATAAATCTTGATAGTCTCCCAATGTGAATGTGGCCTCTTCAAGTTCTCAAGCCATTGGTTCGAGTCATTCATCTCTAGTGTTGGTGGCAAGAAAGTAGAAAGGTAACTAAGGAGAAGAAGCTTCTTCTACTCAATCCATCACTCTCCAACTCTTTGTCTCTCATGGTTGTAATGGATGTCTAAAATGCATGTTTTTTGGCACCTCTTCAAATTTCACCTATCTTCAATCTCTCTCCAAGCCCTCTTCTCCTTATGCACTAGACTTTGTTGATACATTGTAGCATCCATATGTGAAATACTCAATGAGCCATCTTCTGAGCTTGTGTTAAAAGATGATAAGAATGCAAACACATAAGATCTTTTCCATTATTTTGAAATATAATTTGTTGTAACAGACTACAAAGAAACTTTTTTGGCATCCCTAGCTAAAAGATCCATGCTTACCTTGGTTTTAGGTAATGAAAATGACAATAGAGAGCAAGATACACGAGCACATGTTAAGACTCATTTATTTTAGATGAGTACCAGTGTCATCAATTTTATTATTCTTCAAGAAGTGTATAATTTTAAAAACATCTAGTCACCAAAAGAATTTAAATGTATACTAATGTTGAAATGTGAATTCTTCTAATTTTAACCAATATAAACTATTGCTTCATATATGATCTTACTGTGATAATGATGCAAGCTGTACAAGGTTATTGCCTCATAGAAACACTAACTAATTGAGCTTGCATAGAGATAAATTAGAAACTCACTTTGGCTTTATAACTTTGATGGTCTAGAATGTCTTACTGATATCAACACACACACATGTGAGTGTGCATGCGCACGCACACACACACGCACACGCATGCACGCACGCACGCACGCACACGAGCACACACGCGTGCGCGTGCACACACACAAACACACACACACACACACACACACACATGAACATGTGAGTGCTTGTGTAATCATCACATTAGCATAGTAATGGATCCCTTTTATGCATCAATGTATAAATGCAAAGGATATATGTTCTAAAACTATATGTAGACAATGCACAAGCTTAATATTGTAGCATTATTGCAAGTGCAACTGATTGCATTGAGTTGTAGTTGTATTCTTGGCACCTAAAATATCTATGATCAAGATGAGTAGTGGCCAAATTACTTTCTTATTCTAACAACCCAAGCTTATTATTCATTCGCATAAGCAACCTAAGATGGTCAGGGAAAATATACATTTAGCCATGCAAGCTAAATTTTCTTTAAATGATATTCTTACAATAGGACCCCCATTGCAAGTTTGGCATAACACGCATACAACAACGGAAGAAAAATGTGATACATTATCATGTACAAGAAAGTAAATAAATGCTACAAGGTATTTTGAGAAATATGGTTACCAATACTCTTCAACCTACCAAAATGCTAGGCGGTGGAACCACTTTAATTGACTGGCTATAGTCTATATTGGATATGAAAACAAAGATTTACATTGGGAGAGGTAGTTTAAGTAACTTCCCCTACTACTTGGATGATTGGCAAAGTAAGCCAAGCTTTCCCCTTGTTGCTACTTCATGAATGATGGGTAATGATTCCCCATTTTGAGCTTGATAGATTGATTTACATTCATACAAATGGCAACTAAAAATCACATGTTCCTATGGAAGCTTCTTTTAGATAGTGTTGTATACTTTCATGTGTAACCTCTTGTGTTCATGAAAACATATGTTTTTGAAAGATGTATTCATGAGAGACTTACACAACCTGACCCTACAAGGAAAATTTAACAATGCTACATTGCCACCTCAAGTCTACTATACCAAATGGTCCTCATGACAAATGAAAACCCATTCTAAATATGATGGATGATAAATTTCCCTAAGGGAAAAAAAGGCATTAAAAATAAGATAATTCAAAATAAAACAAAAAGGACTTTCCAAAAAACTAATTGTTAATCCATAAAATAATCAAAATGCTAATGGAAAATGCTAGATTAGACAAGAACTCATGCAAGCTAAGAGAACATCGTTAAAAAATCCTAATGAGATGAAAACAAATATGCTAAAAAAAAGGACTTGGGCAAGCCAAAGAGGTTGTCAAGAAAGCCTTTTTGAGACATGAATGAATGGTTGGGAACAACAATAGATCACAAGAATGCATGGATAGATTGATGGGAAACCTAGATTCAAATTGTAGAAAAACTTATAGAGAAGTCTAAAATTTTCAAAAAACCACGCCATGAAAATTGAAAAGAAAAGATAACATTGTAATGAACAATTGGATAATGGGGAAAAAAAGGTAGAGAGAGATAGAGAGAGATTACCTTATAGAATGCTAAGATCGCTAATGTATTGTTCTACCCCTCCTTGTGTTAACCAAAATGAACTTTCTTAGGTATTGGAATATCACCTTTATAGACTTGGATATGGGAGAGAAGCCTCCACAAATAGTAAGCTTCATGAAGAGGTTGTTTCTTTCCATGAGGAAGGAATGGTTCCTTTTGTCTCTATCTCATTTTGTTGTAATGAAAAATGGAATGAATAGATTATTGGAAGATATTTACATCCCCAAAAGAAAGAGGACAAACGTGCTTTCACATAAAAATAAGACAATAACTAGAAGTAGACCACCTCAGCCTCTTGAATCCTATTTTGTAGGTTGTATTTCTACTTTTGGCTTTCGTCATGAATTTCCATATTTTTTTCACAATTAAAGTCCTAGGAACATGCCACAATCTCCAAGTTTCTTCATTTGACTTATGTTGGTGCCTAGTAATGCTACCCAAAGGGTCATCCACCCATCAAATCCAAGTTTCTTCCTTTCTCCTATGTTGGTCCCTAGTAATGCTACCCAAGGTCAACCACCCATCAAATCCAACTTTTTTGAACCATTTGTTGACCTTATGTTGAATAAGCCATGCTTCACTATGATCCAAGGAAAGGTGGGGAGCATTCTACTTACTAGAGACAAAAATAGTGATTAAAACTAGAGATCATCTATCAAAGTTATCCAAGATGCTTTTAATAGGGGGTCTCTAGATAAGGATTCCCTATAGTAGTAAGTTGAGATGCAAGGAGGGGTAGCTATCCAAGTCCTTAACAATCATACAATTCTATCTTTTGATAGAGCTGGAGGGAAGTTTATTTTTCTACTTTTGCTTTGGCTTTTTGATCCACCATACTCCCTCTTCTTCCAATGAGCCCTAGTTTTATAGCTAGAAAGGCTTATTGTCCTATCTTTCTTCCTCAATGATTCGAGCCCTAGTTCCCCTTCTCATGGATGGAAGTGATTCTAGCCCTAATCCTCCTCCTCATGGATGACAATGACAAAGCCATATTAAATGGAGTGAGTAATAAATGTTTCTATGAATGTCAATAGAAAAGCTATGAATATGTTTTCAATTTGGTATGATGCAAACCTGCTAAAGATTAGTGAGGCTAGGAGAATATGTTTCAAGACAACAAGCTTACTTAAGAGACTCAAATGGATAGAACTCCACTTCAATAGCTTACTTTTGAGCTTGGAGAGTCATATTTCAAATGTTTGGCGAAGGAGAATGTTAAGACCAATTGATTAGTGAATAATGTAGCCTTTTTTAGTTACTTTGAACTAGAAACGTCTAAGTTAGGAAAGTTCTAAGACCCTAAGTTTATTACAAGTAATATAGTCTCATTAAAACTGACAATGGATACAAAAAATGAAGATAATCAATTAGGGTATCTATGTATTTCTGTTCAAGATTCAAGATGTTCATGTTATTAGGAGTTTTTTAGCAAGGAAAAAGGTAGGAGAGCCAATGGGTGGCCATATCTAATTGATCTATGTAATGTAAATCCTTCACAACTTGTACCATTGATATAAGTTTTCACTGAGAGAGCTTTGAGGGAATTGGTGCCTAGAGGCATAGCTTTGAGAAACAACATGAATGGACTACTAACTAATATAGTCATAAGTCTTGCCAAGATCAAGGGTGACCCTCATGAACCTTTTGTCTATATTAGAGGCATTACCTACTAAGGTGGGCACTACATTAATGATGGTGTCTTGAAATTTTCTACATGTTATGAAGCCATACTTGCCTAAAGACTAGCTTTGGAAGAACGAATGCAATTCTCTCAAACATAGATTTAGCTAGGACCTTGTATTGAACATTGACTAATGGTGAAGGGCACCAATGATTAACCCTCTTCCATGCCACTAACTTGGGAATGATTTTATGAGGCCTGCATCTACAAGTACCTACTTTGATATAGCACACCCATTTAAGAAGAGACACAAGTCTTTGTTGAGAGTTCCCAATCAACTTGAAAGAATGTAATGGGAATTCCATTTGGCCTAGATGACTTCCTTTTCTTCATTTTGAAGACCATGATCTAGCTTTTCCACTATAAAGGAGTGATCCACAATAATTCCTAACTCCATCAAAACCTTAATAGATATGCACCCTGGAAATTGATTGAGTCTTGTATGTATTGTCAACAATGTGATGTCGACCCACAATGAAAGCAAAACAGTGTGGAATCCATGAGCTATATCATCATCTACATCCACAAGATCTTACCGTTTAAAGTTTCCGTAGACATAATAGTGCCTTTCATATTCTTGGCACGAAGGGCATCAAAATAAAACATAGGTGGCCCATCTCTTTCAACATCCCTAGCTACTTTTTATTATATTTGATAGCTATAGTACAAAGAGTTTACTAAGCTTCCAAAAAAAATTCAACCCTGTGTAAGAGTTGTAAGAGAATAGTGTAAGTAGGACAAAAAGAAAGAAAATGAAGAATGGAACCTCTACAATGAGAAACTCTACTCAAGATCTCTTTGCTTTATCAACTTTGCAACTCCCATATTCCTTGGAGGTTTGAATCACCTCCTTAATTACGTGGGTACAATGACCTTTAGGGCGATCATTAAACCATGATGGGTCTGATCAGCTTTAGGTAACTAATAAAAAAATGCTATTTAACTCTTTATCTATAGTTGGAGTCTTAGAAGAAGCTTGTATTCAACTTAACATGGATAACATGGGGTGTTCAAACTCCTAGTTACCTTGATTGGCTTGAAGGAAAATATAGCATTTTTAGGATCTAACACCAATATATCTTGCAAGAAATACATCCCACAACTTTTTCCTATCCAACAGCCACCATGAGAGCTATATATTTTGTCTAGTCATATGACTTCTAAGTCCCATCCAAATTCTTGTTATGCCATATAAAACCATTTCAACTAATAAGAGCCAAAGTGACATGAATAAGTTGATTCTTTAAGGATAAAGCCTCCTAGTATTATCTCTCATTATAAATCATATTGTTGATACCATGTGCCAATCACCTTCCCATCATGTCATGTTCTAATCCTCATGAAAAAGGTTTGAGATGAGTCTTTTTTACCTTTCAACAACTCCCATTTATGGGCCTTGTCTATTGATGAATTGGGATTATAGATCAAGGCAACCAATATGGTACTATTTAAGTTGCTACGTGCCTTGAGTTTCTCATAAATAGCCAGCATAGTCTTCCTTGACATCTAGGTTTTGAGGAACTACAACATCCCTTTGCTTCCAAACTAAAGGATTTATCACCAAGATTAATCTCTTTGATTCCCGATAGGTTATCCTTTTTCTTGATCATTCTTTTGTAATTAGCCTACTATTCCTATGCACATAGACCCCTAATATTCCAAGTTAAGCCTTTAGTTTTCTTGTGAATTAGTTTATCCAAAAGGTTCTATGCTTTTATGCATCATAGATAAGCTTGCAACTTTTGATTCTGCTCCTTGGTAGATATTTCCTTTGGCATTGTTTGGTAGGCCAAATCATGGCATGCTTCCTCTCTAGCTAATTCAAGTATAGGGTTGTTTGGCATAGATACTTTTGTAGCTAGAGATCTGGCCGTTGATGGATTCTGCAAGATTAGGGAATTTAGGAATGCCTTGCGACTAAGTGCATCAGCAACTACATTCTCTTTCCCTAGTCCAATGACATCATCAAACATTTTTCATTTCCTTTATCCAATCTCCCCCTTACTAACATATTCGTGTTAGTGGACATAGAATCATGACTACACAAGCAAACTATCCAAGGACTGACAGTAGAAGATGTGTCACCTATAGGCCCACTAACAATAGTACTATCCAAATTACAAATATCAACCTGAGTATTATCTTTTGGTCCATCATAAATAACTACATTTTGACTACCATACCTAGAATCTAACTCATCAAACACAACATCTCTACTAGCCAATGTCTTGTGCATAGAAAAACTGTAGCATTTGTGACGTCATCTCACTGCAACTCCCCATGTTGCCTTGACACGCCGTCACCACGGCCGTCATTCCATTGCAACCCCCCGTCTATGTTGAGGGTGGGATGATTTAGGCATGATTCCTTGAATATAAATAGCTTGACCAGATTAAGGTCTTCCATCCTCTTGATTCTTTTGAGGTTTTTTTGAAGATAGGCAAGTTGATAAGCTTTGATGAAATAGTAGACTCCACTTCACGCCCATTGAAGTTCTTAATATAGGAGCGAGAGATTATACATATACTCCGAGATTCTCATGAAGTAATATTACCAATAAAAATCAAGGGAACGCATCATAGAGATAAACATTGCATTGAGCAATAAGAATTTTTGCAAATCTTCATTATTCCAAAAGAGATTCCACCAATTGTTAGAGGATGAATCATATTCGCATCTAGATTTTTCTTAAACAAGGTTGCAAACAATTCTTTCTATACATTAATTTTGTTTTTACTCTAATACCATATATGATGTGCCCACCGTGAGATGTCCTCAATGGCACAATTTAGTGGTCCTTTGAGATGATTTTCTAAACAACGCCACTTGGTACTCTTTCAAACAATACGAGGCTTGCTGCATAGACTCTCTTGAGTCCACATCGCAATGGAAGGTTTTAGCCATTCCCAAGAGAATTGACTTGATTTTGAGGTTCTAAGTAAACTAAGGTCGCTATTTAGATTAAGTAGCATTGGTATTCAAGCATTTTCTTGTGCTAGATTGCCCGAACCAAAGCTGACTACTATCACACTTAGTTCAAGCAAAGCGATAAATGAGGGGGAGTATAGATATGTCAACTCCTCTATTTGTAGGGCAAAGTCTCACTCCATTCTCCTAAAGTGATACAAAGTTAAGGTGCTAAATGTGGTCAATGTTCCCTATACTATAATGCATCAAAATATAGAGAAACTCTTGGCTTATCGAGACCACATTGCTTAAAGCAGATTTGTCAGGAATCTCACCCTCCAGCTTCCCTTTCTTAGATAATTTTAGTTATCTACATATCTAACACATTTATATTATACAAGTAAAATCATCTTTCTTAATTAATCATATTGGTCATAGTATTCGTTCACGTAACTTAGATCACGATACAAAAATAATAAAAACAATCCTTTGGAATACTTCTTCTTTATTTATTAGAGAATCTTATAGAAGTGTTCATCTTTCACCCATACAGAAGAATGATAAAAAAACCTTTATTTTACCAAGATTTTGTCCATAACTAGTAATGGGGCCCTCAAGAAGTCCACCATAAGTCACACGGGGTTTTAAATAATTCTTAGGAGCCTAAGAGTTTAGTGGCCAGCGCCCCCTTGGCAGCCTGAACTCCTCCTACCCAAGGATCCCCTATGGAGCAACTTCTCACTAGGGCTAGTCCAAACTCTTTGAGGTGGCAAAAAACCAATCCCTCTTGGTGAAGGATTTTGTAACTAGCTTTAGAGAAGGTCTAGCACACATTCCATTTATCCTATTATTATCAATATGGTACATTATGGTTTTTATCTCAATCAAATCAAACTTCCTAAGTGTATCAAGTCGACTTGTATGCACCATTTACAAGCACAAGCAATTCTTTTTCAAGAAATATTTCTACACAAATAGGGAGGCAATTAGAGTAAGGTTTTAACCTAGTGGTATTTCTTTCCAACTTGGTCTTGACCCCTTTTTGAAATTTTCTAGTTTCTCTTTGGATTTTTCTAGCTTTCCTTTGAATTCTCAATTCTAAATTTGTTGAAGCTTGGTCAATTGACCTTATTATGAGTATTGACTATTTTCCTAGACCTCTATGAGCTAGAATATGGTTAAGCTTTATCTTTACTTATGAAAACTAAGTCAAATACCTTGGAATCTTGAATTTTCCCTTGGAAACTACGTAAGTTAACAAGACACAAGTATTTGTCCTGGGAATTTTAGGCTTCTATTTTCTCAAAAGAGGATCATATCGGCCTTTCAAATACGTCATGAACTAGGGCTTGTACTTCACTTTGTTATGTTGGTAAAGCCAATCAGTTGGAATATTCTTGCCTTCTAATGGCTACATACACAATTTAATACTTTTGACTTAACTAAAAGCAATGAGACTTTCTCTACTAAAGAGGGTACTTTTACTCAATGAATTTAATGACCTACTTTTAACTAACTTAACTTACTTTTTTCTATATTTGCATGAGTTTTAAATGCCAAGAAAAGTATTCTTAATGCAATCACTTGATTTCTAATTCTTACTACAATTAGTTATGGATTTTTCTAATAAACCTTTATGAACTAAAAATTTATTTATTTAATGCACTTTTCTTATATGTAGCGTATTTATCATATCTTTCAAGGTTTAGATCATTTGAATGCTTTGATGATTCGATGCATTGTAGGTAAACTCTACCAAAGGTAGGTATTGTATCCACCAATTAGGTTCCCTGTAGCACTAGGCTCTAAGTATGTATGCAATGATGTGGTTCATCCGTTTGGTTTTCCCATCAGCCTATGGATGATAGGCAAGGCTTAAACAAAGTTGGGTAACCATGGCCTCAAATAAGCTCTTCTAGAAGTGAGAAGTGAAAAGAGAATCATGATTATTGGTGCTCCATTTAGGCAATCCATGCATCCTAAAGATCTCCTTCACAAAGGTCCATGCAATATCTAAAGGCTTGTGGTTGGTTTTAAGTGGCATAAGATGAGAAACCTTAGTTAGCATATCCAAAAACTAGGATTGAATTGTATCCTCCTTGGACACAAGGTAATCTAACAACAAAATCCATGCTAATAAATTTTCACTTCATTTGTGGGATATCAAGTGGTTGAAGCTTTTCTAGAATCTTAATGCACTTCATTTGTGGGATATCAAGTGACATATTTAAGGACAACTCTTTTAATCTTCTCCTAATGAAAGATTCTCTTATAGTGTTGAAAGTCTTTGTATACCTCATATGTGTTAAGAAAGGGTGTAATATACCAAACACTGCAAATCGCATGAACCCCCTTTTAAGTAGTGGGGATAATGGTGTAGCATTTTTGAAAATTTAATAAGCATTTTTGAAAATTTAATAAGGATAAGGGGAAATTTTTTAAAAATATTTTATCCCCTCCTCCCCCAGCCGACGTCGCGCTGGAGGGGAAGGAGGGAAGCCACAGAAGGCAACACGCTGGAGCTCATGCGTGCTGCCGTGTAGGAGAGGGAGGATCCCCCTCCCCTCCCCCTATAAAAGCCAGTCGGGACGCTGTGCAAGGGACAGACAGAAGAAGGACAAGAACGAGTGTTGCCGCCATGAGAGAGAGAAGGCTTTGCTTGCGCCACTTGAGGGAGAGAGGAGGATTGCCACGGTGTTGCTGAAGGAGGAGACGCCGTCGAAATCATTGCCTCTGCTGTCAGTCCGCACCCGCCCAGCCGTCAAAACGACGTCGACTGGCGTTGTCTTCTTCCCCCCTCCCACGTGGCGTGAAGCTCAGAAGCTTCCTAGGGGGATGTTTCCAAGGGGCCTTCTTAGCCCCCTTTCCTTTGGGTTTAAAACCCCTATTTCCCCTGTGTTTTAACCCCCTTAATCCCCCTTTCCCTTGGAACCCCCCCCCTCCCCCCCACCGTGTTTTAACCCTTAAGCCCTTCCCTTTGCTTTGAAACCCCCCCCCCCCCCCCCCCCTCCCCCCACCCCTCCTCTTCCCCCTTAGCCCTTCCCATGCTTCCCGTGGGCTTTGAAACCCCCCCGTGTTTTTTTAAATTTCCTTAAGCCCTTTCCCTTGGACTTTGGGATTACTCCCCCCCCCCCCCCCCCCCTCCCCCCCTCCCCCCTGGGTTTAAACCCCTTAGCCTTTCCTTGCCTTATGCAAAATACCCTTGGGGCTTTGTTCTTTTTTCCCCACTCGTAAAAGGAAAGAGAGTGTTGAGGGTCTTTTAACACCTCCATTTCCCACTCAAAAACCCTCGTAAGGGTTTCCACACCTCATTATTCCCCATTCGTGTGAGTCCTTACAAAGTCCATTAAGCCTTCTCCATGGCTTAATGGGTCTTAGTCATGAAAGATTGTGAAACACCGCTTTCGAATTCCAAACTCCAAGGAGGAAGCCTTCTAAAACTGCTTTCGAGGGATGATGCAAAAGGGAGCCACGGTGGAATTTCAAAAAGGAGTTGTAAAGCTGCTTCCACGTCCGAAAGACTACAATTGCGATGCCTCCCAAGAAAATCCAAGGCGCAGCTGCGGGAGGGTCGTCTCCCAGCATCCACGTGGATATCTCACCCCAAGCCCAAGTTTTCCTTCCTAAATTTTATTTGATATTGTTATAATTCAATCATGCAAGGTTAATTGTTAGAGATAGGATATAATTTTTGTCCTAAATGCTCACGACGAAGGAACTTAGTCATTAATACTTTCAATAGAACATGCAAAATAAAGGAAGCATAAATGCATTTCTAGCAAATAGCTTTGTGTATTGAAATGAATTATAAACTAGATTATTGTCCATTAAAATAATATATACTTCGTTTAATCCTAGATGTATAAACTACCCATATCCTCTTCGCAATGAATCATCGTGGAAAGTGCAAAGCATGAAATGATTCTTACAATGCATAAATATCGTTTATCAACTACATAAATTATCAAGGAAAATGTTGCTTGTTTAGCATGAATTTTTTTCGCAAAGTTATAGGAAGAATAGTCAGAATTAACCTAACCTATGCTTGACCTTAAATCGATAAGTTAAGGTTGAAAATTTAATTTATGCATAGACAACGAGTCATGCGTTTATGAAATGTTAACGTAATTATCTCCAAGAGATAAACAAATTGGCACAAACCTAAATAGCTAAACCCTAGAGTACTCATTTAGAATGAGTTAAATTCCAAGAAACTCAGTAGGAATTAATACGTAACCTAATCGATACGTATTACCAAAATTGAAACTCCTATATCCAAAATACTTGCCCACATTCTCCGAATGTAGGGACAGTGAAACATATTTGGAATGTGAGCTAGGGTTTGTCCCTAAGAATCTTTCAAGATGAAACTTGGAAACCCTAGGTCTAATGACGTCAGCCTAGTAACCTGAAACAGATTATTTTGTGACTCCATTGTCTCATAGTTCGATGCGACACTTGCACAAAAAGTGCAGAGTCATATGATCTTGTGTTGGATCATAAGGGAATGGCCAAGTTCTCGCAATGAAGTTGGCATGTCCTTACGCAACTTATCTTGCAAGAGGATGAGTAATCATCTTAATTTAGTAGTATTTCTTGAGTAAAGAAGATTGATTGGAAACTAAAGACCGACCAAGTTGGGTTAATAGGGTATGCCCCAACCCAGAATATAGGGGATCTTGCCAAGTTGCAAGTCATCCCAGATCGAGTGTTGGATGCATTCAAAAGGAAGGATTCATTCGTTAGCAATTTGCCAACAAAAAAATGATCAATGAAAATGTTTGTGCTTGCTATAGATTTTAGAGCACTGTTTGGCTTTGTTTGATCAATGAATTAAAAGATAAATGGATATCTATACTTCAAGTTGAAGTCCTCAAGAGAGAGGCACCTTCAGTTACCCCCCACTGCCTGCCTGACCCTAACCAAGGGGGTTGTTAACCGTGCCGGGCAAGTGGAGCGAGCCCGCCACGAGAGGTCTCTCCGTTGAGCGCTACTTGGAGCAGGAGGACGCTTGGGTGCCAAGAGGGGCTCTGGTCGTAAATCCCTCGCCTTCCGAGCCCTGCACAAGAGGCTAACGTGACTTGGGATTGGATCTCGAGGCCCACATATTAGTGTACGGGTGGAAACTTGGATTAGTGATCCCTGTGGATTGCTAGATAGCCTTCAGGCAGATTGTGGATAAGCCTACGGGCTAGACTCTTTGTATTTCTAAGATAAATATGATAACATGTTAATAAGGAACTTGTCTGATATTTTTTTTCTATGTCAAGTGATAAGATTACGTGAAGGAACCAGTGCCTAACGGGTTAATTAAAGAAGCTGGTTGTTACATGTCCAACTAATGTGTTAGGTAATTAAATAACTAAAACAACTCGAGGAAAGTGCGGAGGATGGGCCATAGGTCTGTCCTACAGATGGGTGGTCCCGGTTGGCCGGAAACTTTTCTCAAATCACGATGGACAGTAGGAAGATCGTCAAAGAACACGAACAAAAAAGCGTTGACCTAGAGTTATGATTGAACCCAATTTACACTGTTTTAGGGGAACGGAATGAGACTATGCCGTATGGCAGAGAGGTTGAGCTTTGCATCCCTCTCATTTCCCATTCTCCTTGAACCAAGTGCAGGATGAATCCGCTTCAAACCTGGTGTTTCTGCTTAAAGTAGTTCGTTTGGGTTCGACGCTAGTTGCCGTTAGGAAATGACCAATAAAGAAAACCCTAATTCAGGTCGATCCTAAGTGGGAACGGCCGGAATATTTCCGCTACATGGCAGACGTGGAAATCCCTAGATCACAAACCTCGTAACATTCCATGGGAGTGCCAGGCGGAGCTTTCTAGACATCCTTTTCGATGGACTGCTAAGACATGTCCTGAAGATACAAGTGGACATGTTACAAAGGGGAACCAAAGTAGTTTCTTCTTAAGATCCTGACCCCTTGGAATACATAATATTGTATTAAAGTAGAGGAAGTCCTCCCTCTGTAGAGAAGTTTAAATACTTAAGTGTGTACTTGGGGTCTATCTCCTTAAATAAGACCTCTTTTATCATCTATTAATATCTTGGATCTTGATGTGCTTCTTCTTTGGCCATTTCTATGATCCGTTTTTTATTGGGCATTGACACCATTTCTGCCAATGATTTTTTCCTATATGGTTCCTCTAAGATAAGGGCATTGAGAAATGCTTTATGGCTTAGGGCATCTGCAATAGCATGCTCCTTACCTCACATGTACGTGATCTCAAACTCATACTCTTGCAAGACTCCTATCCATTGTTGTTGCCTCATGTTAAGGTCTTGTTGAGTGAAGATACATTTGAGACTCTTATGTTCAGTAACTAAAGTGAACTTATTTCCAAGCAAATAGTGTCTCCATAATTTGTGAGCATGAATTACAGTAGGTATTTTGAGATAATAGGTAGCATAATTCTTCTCATCAGATGATGGCCTTCTTACTTGAGTACACAACCTAATGCAAGAGAGCTTGCATCAATGACAACTTTAAATTCTTGGCTCAAGTCAAGTAGTTTCAAGATAGAATCTATGAAGATCAAGCTTTATTTAAGCTTCTTAAAGCTAGATTGTTCAGCGGGAGTCCACACAATAACAACCTACTTCTTGAGTAAGTCAATTACAACCACGGCATAGTTGTTGATAAAAATCATGTACTATCTTGTTAAACCTAATAAATTTTAGAGTTTCTTGACCATTGTTAAGGGTTCCCATTCTTGCATGTCTTTAACCTCAGCAAGATCTACCACAATCCCTTTTTTAGAGACTATAAATCTAAGATACTCAATCTATCTCTTGAAGAAGGCACATTTCTTCTTCTTGGCATAAATTTTGTGTGTACTCATTGTTTCAAGGACAACTCATAGTTGTGGCTCATGATCCTCATCTTTCTTTGAGTAGGTTAGGATGCCATGAAAGAAGACAAGGATCAAGTTGACAAGGACAAAAGATGTCTTACATTAGCTTGTTAAAGGTCGGAGGTAGATTGGTTAATCCAAAAGACATTGCAATGAGTTCATAATGGTTGTGCCTTGTGTTGGATGTAGTTTTTATAATTCCTTATTATTTGATCCTTATTTGATAATAACCTAATCTTGGATCAATTTTTGAGAAGATCCTTATATCTTGAAGATGGTCAAGTAATGTCTATCATTGGAAGTGGATACTTGTTCTTGATTGTTACCTAATTTAGGTCACGATAGTCGATGCAGAGATGAAGGATTCCATCCTTCTTCTTTTCCAATAGCACTAGGGCTCTCCATAGTGAATTACTTGGGCCTAATATATCCTTGATTCAAGAGTTTCTTGAGCTATTCTTTCAACTCAATGGCTTCTAGAATAGACATATGATAGGGTCACTTTGGTACTACTGGAGTAGCTCCCAGTGTTAGCTTAGTTTCATGCTTAACTTTCCTTTGTGGGGGAGATTCTATCATCTTTTTTGGAAACACATCTGTGCATTCCTTTAACTAGGATGGTTCTTCTTCAGCTTCTTTCCATTTCTTAGTCTTATTAAGTTTTATTAGGTAGATAAATAGTCCTTTTCTTAACCCCTTCATGGTTTGAGAAGCTTTTGCCAGTTGGATTCTAGGGTTTTCGGCTTCTCCCTAAGTGTTAGTAACTCTTCTTTTTTATCTTGAAACATGATCTAGCTTTTTCCACAATGAATATGATCATTAATGAGGATTAGCCAATCCATTCTTAGTAAGCACTCGTAAGCTCCTAGATTTATAACTCTGAAATCCATGTTGGAAAGATTTTCTCCTAAGTTAAATTTCACTCTAGATTCAAGTTTGTTGAGCAAAAATTTCCTATTTTCCATTGCAAATTCTACTAACAACTTTGATGCAAGTATAGTGTATATTCCTAGTCTTTTTGCACATTTTGATGAGATAAATGAGTGGGTACTTCCATAGTTAATCAAAATCTTAAAGGCTTTGCCTTGACAGATGATAGTGCATCTAGATCACCAAGAGCTAACTATTTGGGCCCTTCTTGTTGAGAGTAGCATATATTATTTCTCTTTCCATGCTTGCTTTAAAGTGGAATATTCACCTTTGTCTAGTCCTTTATCCCTTTCCTTGAAGATTAATATAATAACTTTTTCTTTTGTTATTAAAACTACTTAATTGTGGGTATGAAATTGTCCTTGGTAGATTATTTGGCCTAGTTTTGGGCATCATCTTTTGAAGTGATTGGGTTCATTACAATGGAAACACCTTGGTGTGTCCTTATTGCTGACCACATATACTCCAAGTGTACTTGTATTGGCCTTTTTCCTTTCATCGGTCTAGAATCATCCTTGGATCCTTTTGATATATCCACATGGTCCTTTGTATGGAGAACCTTGCCCCCAAAAATTACCACTCTTAGATGTTTTTTGTAGCTCTTGGATAATGGGCCTTGCTCAAATTAATGGTTCTTGTACGTTAGATGGGCGCATTACTTTGAGGGGAGTATCCAAATGAGGGTTTACCCCATGGCAAATCTTTAAAATAAATATAGATCTAGAATAGTAGGCTTCCAAGCTCAATCCAAATTGCTTCCACCAAAGTCAAGCTCTACACATCAACTTTAGCTTAGCTATCATTGCTTGATTAGGAGGAGCAATACCTGTACAACAAGAAAGTAATCCTCCATACATTCAATCTGATTTTTTACTTCTGATTCAATACCCTTTCCTTTGCCATCAAACTCGAGCAATTTTATTTTCTTGAGAAGGAATCTCTTCTCTTACATTTCAACCCCACCAGGGTAAGCATAGGTATGGAAGGTGCAATACCTTGGGATTATTAACATTTTCAAGATTAGATGTACATTTTGTATGCTATAACTTTCATCGCTCTCTAAGGTTTTTAATAATTGAATCCACAATTTTTAAATTCACAACATAATTCTAGTATGAAATTACCTAATCTTGAAAAGAATTCAAGACTCTTTTATTATGTATGGCTACAATAGTGCTAACTAAATTTCTTTGTTACATCAAATAGGGATAATTGAGATCAAGCTAGGAAGATTTTCTCGTCACAATGGTTCTAACTCTTAAATTTAGGTGCATCCTGTCAAGATTGTGGGAGAGAAGGAAGGAGTCTCACTTGTAGCTTTCTCATTTGCACAATGGGGGAATACACACAAAGCTGGAGGCTGAAAACAGTTTTCCTCTTCTTAGTTGTATAAGCCAAAAAGAACACAAGTACAGAGAAATAGAAGAACCCTATATATGGGTCTGAAACCAAACTCAATTAACTAAGGTGGCATACTAACTGAGCCACGAACTAGAGTAGATAAGGATAGCTGTCATCTAGCTATTATTCATGGGCGGTGTACCAACCGCATTTGCAGCAAACAAGTCGATGACATAAATGCACAACGGTCACCCTGGCATATCACGAGTGGAGCTTGATATCTCAACACTCCCTCTCGAGCTCAATCCCAATTCCTGCACACCAAGTAGGCCTCTGAACTTGCGCAGCTTCTCCGCACCCAATGCCTTCGTGAATATGTCAGCTACCTGATCCTCTGTGCTGACATAAACTAGATCAATAAGACCTAGTAAAACCCTCTCCCGCACATAGTGATAATGCACCTCAATGTGCTTTGTTCTAGCATGATAGACTGGGTTATTTGACAAGTATATATTGCTCATGTTGTCACAATAAATGACAACTGGCCCATTTGTAGGTTGATGCATATCATAAAGTAGCTTATGCAACCAAGCTACCTCACATGCAGCCATTGCTGCACCCCTGTACTCAGCCTCTATGCTCGACAAGGCAACTGTAGGCTGTTTCTTGCTGCTCCAAGTGACTGTAACACTCCCAAAAGAGAACACATATCCACTGGTAGATTGTCTATCAGAAATACTACCAGCCCAATCAGCATTAGTGTATCCATGCAACTATATCTGAACCCGAGTCTCATAAAATAGTCCATACTGCAATGTGGACTTCACATACCTGAGTATGCATCTAGCTGCATCCAAATGCAGTGTCCTTGGAGCTTGCATAAATTGACTTACCAATCCAAAAGCATAGCTCAAATCTGGCCTGGTAATAGTCATATAAATCAAACTTCCTACTATGCGTCTGTACATAGTAGGGTCTTCCAAAAGCTTACCTGCATCTGTGCTCAGCTTCACATTCTGCTCCAAAGGAACTGAAATAGGCTTACACCCTCTCATCCCATATTTGGACAGCATTTCCAATCCATACTGCCTCTGCAAGGCAATTAAGCTACTTGCTGGAGCTTGCAGAAGGTCGAAGTCATGCAGGATGGCGCGTGGGGGAGGGAGGATCCCCTCCGCTCACCTATATAGCCTTGTGCCATGGGAGTAAGGAACAAAGGGAGCATAACGCTGCGTGAAATTTAGAGTAAGGAGGGGAGGCTCTGATAATCGACGGCATGGGAGGGAGATAGGTGAACCACCGCCTAAAACTCTGAGCATACCAGTCTGAGGGGAGACCTAAAAGTCATGAAGCTGTTCATTTTTGTGGAAGCTCACGTAAATTCAACGTTACATATTCGAGGTCGGAGGGTGGATATGAACTCATATGTATATGAGGAAGTTGTTAAGGAGAGAGAGAGAGTACGAGAGAGATACACAAGACATGCTCCCAAATAATGATTCATATTGATGTAGAGTTAGTATATATATAGGTGAGACCCAAGTCAAGTGAGAGATGATATATATAGAGAAGAGAGGAGAGAGGGGAGAGAGAGAGAGAGGGGTCAGAGAGAGAGAAGAAGAAAGAGAGACAGATCCAACAACTTGATCCTCTTTAGATTGGTTTGTAGGTAAGCAAACCGCTAGGTAGCTATATAGTAGATTCCTGAGGCATCCGTCCATCTTCGTTCCATGTACAAAGGCGACGGATTATAGATTCGCTCTAAAATGTTCATCATCTCAACCCTTTGTCAATAATGCGGAGAATGCATTGCAGTCATAAACATGACGCGGAACTCCAAGAACCTGTTCCATGCTTTATAGTTCTGCAAGACAGCATTGGAAGTAAGCAAATATTTGGACAGCAACATTTGCTTTACTTTATCTTATTATGATTTCATAAAAACAAATCCTTCGTTGGTTTGCTCTGATACCAATTGTAACATGTCCACTCATATGTTCAGGACACATCTTGGCAGTCCATCGGAAAGGATGTTTAGAAAGCTTCGCCCGGCACTCCCATGGAATGTTACGGGGTTTGTGATCTAGGGCTTCCTAAGTCTGCCATGTAGCGGAAGTATTCTGGCCGTTCCCACTTAGGACCGACATGAATTAGGGTTTTACTTATTGGTCATTTCCTAACGACAACTAGCATCGAACCCAAGAGAACTACTTTACGTAGAAACGCCAGGTCCGAAGCGGATTCACGCTGCACTTGGTTCAAGGAGAATGGGAAACGAGAGGGATGCGAAACTCAACCTCTCTGCCATAAGGCATAGTCCCATTCCGTTCCCCTAAAACAATGTAAATCGGGATCAATTATAACTCTAGGTCAATGCTTTTGTTGTTCGTGTTCCTTGACGATCTTCTGGTTGTCCATCGTGATTTGAGAAAAGTTCCCAGCCAACCAGGACCACCCATCCATAGGACGGACCTATGGCCACATCCACCACACTTTCCTCGGGTTGTTTTAGTTTATTTAATTACCTAACACATTTAGTTGGACATTATTAATCAGCTTCCTTAATTAGCTCGTTAGGCACTGGTTCCTTCACGTAATCATATCACTTGACATAGAAAAGCAATATCAAACAAGTTCCTTGTTAACAGATTATCATACTTATCTTTGAAATACATAAAGTCCAGCCCATAGGCTTAACCACAATCTGCCCGAAGGCTATCCAGCAATCCACAGGGATCACTAATCCAAGTTTTTGCCCGTAGACTAGTAAGCGGGCCTCAAGATCCAATCTCGAGTCACGTTAGCCTCTTATGTAGGGCCCGGAAGGTGAGGGATTTATGGCCAGAGCCCCCCTGGCACCCAAGCGTCCTCCTGCTCCAAGTAGCGCTCAACGGAGAGACCTCTCGTGGTAGGTTCAATCCACTTACCCTGCGCCGTTAACAACCCCCTTGATTAGGGTTAGGCAAGCAGTAGGGGGTAACTGAAGTTGCCACTCCCTTTAGGCCTTCAACCTGAAGTATTAGATATCTATTTATCCTTTAATTCATTGATCAAACAAAGCAAACAATGCTCTTAAATTTGTAACAAGCACAAACATTTCCATTGGTCGTTTATTGTTGGCCAACTACTAAAGAGTGAATCCTTTCTTTTCGAATGCATCCAGCACTCGATCTGGGATGACTTGCATCTTGGCAAGATCCCCTATATCCGGGGTTAGGGTCGTACCCGATTAACCCGACTTGGTCAAACCATAAGTTCATAGATTATTCCAATTTATTGGCTGGTCTTTTGCTTCCAAGCAATTATCTTTACTCAAAACACCATATTGGGGAATATGGGAATTTCATGTAAGTTTGGGACATGTGGTCAAATCTTTGGATTTGTCATAGCTTGAATACTATGACTCTAAATCAAGCGCTCTATAGCTCAATAGATTCCATTTTTCAAGCGCTTTCCAATGATAGGTCACATCAAATGGTTTTGAGAAACTTATGGGCATGTTATCTGGGTGCCACATTTTTAGTATTCAAAAAATAAGAATTGGGAGATTCCCAAACTCACTAATATTGTGTTTCAAGAAAGATACTATATTAGGATGATTATTCATCCTCTTGCAAGATAACTTGCGTAAGGATCTGCCAACCTCATTGCGAGAATTGGCCATTCCCATGTGATCCAATCACAAGATCACACGACTCCGCACTTGTTGCACAGGTGTCGCATCGAACTATGAGACTATTCTACTCATCACATGGAGTCACGAAACAATCTATTCCTAATTATATTAGGCTGACGTTGTCAGTCCTAGGGTTCCAAGTTCCATCTTTTTAGCGTAAGATTCTTAGGGACAACCCTAGATCACTTCTCAATTATGTTCCGTTGTCCCTACATTGGGTGAATGAGGGCAAGTATTTAGGGTATAGGAGTTCCAGTTTTCACAATACGTGCGACTAGGTCACGTATTAAATCCTAGTGAGTTCTTTGGAATTGAATTAACTCTTTCTAAAATGAGTACTCCGTGGGTTTAGGTATTTAGTTCTATGCCAATTTGTTTAATTCGTGAAGATAATTACGTTATCATTTCTAGAAACACATGACTCATTGTCCACGCGTAAGTCGATTTTCAACCCTAACTTATCGATTTAAGATTAAGCAAAAGTTAGGTTATAACCTAATTCTAATTTATCATCAAAACTGAAATATTTGATAATTTCTTTTTCGAGGACTTGCGAACAAGATTCATGCTAAAATAGGCAATCTTTTACTAATAATTATGCAATTGAAAATGATAATTGACTAGAGTTATGCAACGTAAGAATCATTTCATGCCTTGCAATTTCCTATGGATTCTTAGCAATTCCCATGATGACTCATTGCGAAGAAGATATGGCCTAATAATGTGACATGCAATCTTTATACTTCCATGTCTAAACGGAGTGCACTATCTTAATTCCGTTTTTGTAAATATGGACTAAATGCATATCAATTTTCTGCTCACTTTATTTTCGTTCATTTTATTGAAAATACTAATGAATAAATTCCTCTGTCGTGAGCTAATTTTTCTAAAGCATTTAAGACGAAAATGCATCCTATTTCCAACAATTATCCTTGCACGATTGAATAATAACAATACCAAATAAAAATTAGGAAGGAAAACCTGGACTTTGGGTGAGATGTCCACGTGGATGCTAGGAGACGATCTTCCTGCGGTTGCGCCTTGGGCTTTCTTAGGAGGCATTGCGAATGCAGCCTTTCCGTCGTGGATGCAGCTTTGCAACTCCTTTTTGAAATTCCACCATAGCTCACTTTGTGATAACTTGCACCATCCATCGGAAACCATTTTAGAAGGCTTCCTCCTTGAAGTAGGGATTTCACGAAAAAGGGGGTGCTTAATCTCCGAGAGGGTTTTAAACGGTCTTTCGAAGGTAAGGCTTCTTTAAGGCCATAGAAAGAAGCTTTTCTAGAATCCCGAGGGGGAAGGGAATACCAACCCTCGTACCTAGGTTTCCAAAAGAACCTCGGAAAGGGGGGAAAAATGGGTGTAGAAGATCCTTAAGAGTGGATTCTCGTGTGGGGGACAAAGGGTATGAAGGGGCTTTAAAAATGACCTTTTTTATGGGGATTAAAAAAAACTTAAGGGCCACATGAAAGGGGCTTTTTCCTTTTTGTGTGGGGGAAAACAAAGGTATAAACAAGGGACTAGGAAATAATTAATCAAGGGTGGGGGGGGGGGGGGGGAAGGGGCCTAAGGATCCCTTAGGAGAAAATATGAGGGGGGGAAAAGAAAGGCTTAAGGACCACATGAAGGCCCTTCAAGGGACAAATTTGGGGGAAATAGGGGCTTTACGGTGTCCATATGAGGGCCTCTTCAAGTCAAATTTCGGGGGGGAAGGGGGGGGGGGGGTTGTCTTAAGGCTATAGGAAAGGGGGCCTAAGGAGTCCCTTAGGGGAATTTAAAACACTGGAAGAATAAGGCCTATAGGGTAACACCTTTTATGGGGGAAAGGGGGCTTATAAAGCCCCCCACTTAGAAGCTTTGGAAGCTTCTAGAAGCACGTGGAGGGGGTAGAGGCAGTCACCAAATGGCCATTTTGGCTGCGTGTAGGCGAGTGGATGGTTGCACCCGACTCGATAGTCCTTCCTCTCCCTTATGGCGTAGCGTAATTGCTCTCCCTCCAGCTCTCACTCTCTCCCTCTATGAAAGTCGACGGTGTATGGCTTCATGACAGCGCCTTGTCCCCCTTCCGCTTGTACCCCCCATTGGTTTAAATAGGGGAGGGGATAAGATCCTCCCTCCCCCACGCATCGAGGCACATGAGCCATAGCCTAGGCAAGCTCCAGCAAGGAGCTTGCCTACACATGCTATTCCCCTCTTCCTCCAGCTCGACAGTCGGCTAGAGGAGAGGGGAATTAATTTAAAAAAATTTGCCTTATCTTTTAAAAAAAATATCCCTATGACTTATCCTACCCTAAGAGGGGTTTCATATGCAAATTGCATATTATCATTTCAGAGTTGTTACAAGTGGGAAAGGGGGCTATGGAAGAGGGGGGGTTTCTACGGGGTTTAAGGGGGGGAAGGGTGGGAAGGGGGGCTGAGGGGCAGGTGGGGAAGGTGGGTTTATGGGTGGGGGGAAGGGGGGACTAAGGTGGGGGGTGGAGGTGGTGGTGGGAGGAGTGGTGGGCGTGTAGTGGAAGGAGGCGAGGGATACCAGCACCCGTTGGTGGTGTATGGTGGCAGACATCAACGAAGGCGGCCAGAGATGGCAGGGTGCCAGGCATGGCAGGGGCAGCAAAGGCAACAAAAGCGGCCCCAAGCCGGCAAGCAATGGCTTGGCAATGCACTGACAACGGCTTGGTGAGGCGAACGCGATGGACGACACCTGGCGGGGTGGCAATTCTAATAGCGATGGCCGTTGCAAACGAGAGGTGGGTGGCACAAACTGGTGGTAGTGCATCGTGTGGGCAACGTGTCAATCAGAGGGGCGAGAGATGGTGCTACAATGTCCTGCAATAGGAAAGAGAAGGAGGAGGAAGAGGAGGAGGAGGATAATAATAATAATAAGGAGGAGGAGGAGATTGAGGAGAAGCAGGAGAAGGAGAAGAGAGGAGAGAGGGGAGAGAGAGAGAGAGGGGTCAGAGAGAGAGAAGAAGAAAGAGAGACAGAGAAAGAAAAGGAAAGAGAAAGAAAAGGAGAGAGAAGAGGGAAGAGGAAGAGGGGCTTGAGGGGATGCGAGAGAGATAGTTAGGGGGGAAGTTTATTTTCAAAAAATTGAAAAAAAAGAATAAGAATAATTGTAATAATAAGAATTTTAAACAAGAAGAAAAATAAGAATAGGAAGAGAAAAGAAACGTCCCCCTCCCGTCTCGCGCATGGGTGCGGTGTCATGATGCTATGTGGACACAATGTGAAAAATCATGGAATGCATCGTCATTCAACTTTCTTATTGATCAAGAGAGTGAATGTGATTTGAGTCATTAATACTAGTGTGAGTGGCATGAATGGTCCAAAAATACTAGATTTTTGGAAAATTTTAGCCTATTTTTGATATTATTGTAAAAATCTGAAAAAGCTAGAAAAGCTTCTAGATTAGGATGGCATGCAAAAAGCAAGTTGCTTTTTCAGCCATTTATGGGATTTTTCATAGAAAAGGACAGATCGGCGAAATCGTGCGCGTTGTGATCGTTGTTAACAGGCTGAAAACTACACTTTGAATTGGAAGAAGAAGAAGTGATTTAGGAGATCCCTAACCAAGTGTCCTAGTTTCCTGGGGTTTCACCCCCCTTTGGAAGCCATCGGAGCCATCAAATTTGGGTTCCCAACAACAGAGAAGGAATTGTTATTTTGAAGCATGCTTTTGGTCTACGAAGGAGCTCCAAGAGATCTAATGCCTAGAGATTGTTTTTAAGTAGTGCTAGACAAAGAATTTCAACTTCTGTCAATACATATTGATTCAATTCCATTGTGCTTCGTATTTGTCGTGTTTACCTCTTGTCTATTTTTTTTCTTCTCTTCCATCTCCTATCTCTACTTCCTTCTACCTCTGATCCCCGGTGGATTCGACCTTTAACACAATATTAGTGAGTTTGGAAATCTCCCAATTTCTATTTTTTGAATACTAAAAAGGTGGCACCCGGATAACATGCCCATAAGTTTCTCAAAACCATATGATGTGACCTATCATTGGAAAGTACTTGAAAAATGGAATCTATTGAGATATAGTGTACTCGATTTGGAGTTATAGTGTTCAAGTTATTTCTCAAAACCATATGACGTGACCTATCATTGGAAAGTACTTGAAAAATGGAATCTATTGAGATATAGAGCACTCGATTTGGAGTTACAGTGTTCAAGTTATGAAAAATACAAAGATTCCCATATTCCCCAATATGATGTGTTTCGACAAAAACCCCTTTGACATTGGTGAACCCAATGTGAAAGATCATCTGAAGAAGGAAAGACAAGATGGGAGGACCGTTGAACACAATCTCCACTAATGTTTTGCAACAATTGGTGCAAAACATGAATATGCTTATGCAGGTACAACAACAACAACTGATGCAGGCTTCTGCTCAAACAAAAAGTGTTGTGATGAATGCTTTGCAAGCTGTTGAGCCTGAGATGAAGTTATTCAATGGCAGGAATATATATGCATATGTACATACCTATGCTCAGAAGATAGAATTCTTTGGGGTCACTCAACTTGCATGGAGTTGGTATTTTGTACGTGTTTTTGTACATGAACTAAAAGCGCGAATTACTGAATAATACATGTAGGATGCTGACTAGGTAGCTTTCAAGAAGACACTTAGGGAAGAATTTTACATTGAAGATACCAATTTGATTATGCGCAAGACTTTTCAGGACTGAGTTTTACAACTGAATAAGGGTCTTCTAGCTACAGAATTGTTAAGAGAATTTGAGAGTTGATTTGAGTAGTTGGATCTTGTAGAACAACAAGCTCTTGCAAGCAAAAAATTTGAATTGTTTCTATAGCAGTTGATCTTGAGCTTCAAGAGAAGCTTGATGATTTGCTGGAGGATCTGACTATAGAGATAGGTTTGAAAATAGAGTGGAGATGTGTCAAGAAAGCTGTTACTGCACTTGTGAAAAATCATAGAAGAAGAGAAAGATTGAAAGTCTCTAGCTTGCCCACTATTACCGAAAAGACAGTTGATGTATCTAGTAAGCCACCTACTTCTGTGGCTAACCCTATGGCTATGAATTGGTCAAAGGCATGCGGGATCTTCAATTGAAGGTTGAAAAATTGGATAAAAAAGAATAAGAGGAAAGGGGACGGGCAGTAGCCCCTAAGCCAAGAAAAAGATGTATGTGATGTGATAGTTTGCAACATGAGAGAAAGGATTGTGCTACCTATCAAGAGACATTGGCACGATAGCTCATCTTTTGGAAAGATGGCAAGATCCATGCACAAGAAACGGGATTGCCTCTTGCTTTGAATTTTGGAAAGGGAGGTATGCAGAAGTTGCTGGAAGACTTGGCTGTCCGAAATGCTTATGCGACAGTACACGCTTCTACTTTTGTCTACAGTTGGATGGAATGCATGGCCAAGTGATGGTTGGTTTAAAGGCTAAAATATGGACACATGCTTTACATGCAGCTAAAAAGAGAAATTTTACTGATAGTGAAATGTCTCATGCAAGGCAAGACATTCGTGACATAACTGGTTGGGAATCACCGGTAGATCCATATTCAGTGTATATATATTTAGCAAAGGTACAAAACATGGATGTACTTATGGAAGAGGAATGAAAGAGAGATGAAGATAATGCAGAGACATCTAAAAGAGTGACAAGAAGAAGTGCGGATCAACCTAAACAAATCGGCCACCTCCCGAAAATGTTATGGAAGAGGTCAGTTAGATGCAAAAACAGGATAGCTAACAAGAGGGCAAAAAGAAGGGCAAGCAGCCAAGATATAAGCTGCAATCTGACATTGAGACAACCACAGATCTTAAGAAGGTTCTTAAAGAACAGATCTCAAACAGTTGGGTGGAATTCACCTTGGGAGAGGTGCTTGGCATTGCCAAGCAAGAATTTCATGATGAGATCATTGACATAATTAAGAGGAAGCGCTAGTTTCTTGGTGATACCACTAGTGCATTGCTACAATTTGAAGAGGAAACTGGTTTGTTGGATATTCGGGCTTAATATAAGCATGAAGTAAGTACTGGATTATCTATGCAGGATGCTACTAATCAGTGGACAACATGTGGAAAAGAGAAGAAAGTGGCTAAAAATGCATTGTCTTGTAGCAATATGCATGGTGGAGCAAGGCAAATGTAACAATATGGGAAAGAGACTCTAGGATTTATTCCTCATAGTCATTACACAAGAAGTCATTGGGCTAGGGATATCACTAAAACGATAGTGAAAATAGGGGAAGGTGAAACTCCTTGTGTTGCTTTACTTGACCATGGGTCTAAGATAAATGTCATTGAGCGTAGATTGTATGAAAATGGTGCATGGCCTATAGACATTTATCATGGTTGGTGTATGAGGGCTGCAAATAATTCTTCGGGAGAGCTCTATGATGGATGTCCTAATGTAAAATGTAAAAGTGAGGATTGGTTATGTACAAGAAGAGAAACACTTCTTTGTGTAAGATACTTCCTCATATGCAGTGATTTTGGGACAACCCTATATTACAAGAGTGCATATGGAAACAAAGGTGCTTGATGATGGTTGTGCTTACGCAAGAGTCAGAAGCAAGGACGGGAGGAAAGTAGTACAATTTCTTACTATTTTTGTTTATCATCCTAGAAATCATGATATGCTTCAAGAGTCTCCTTTGGCTCCAAATATAAGTTAATTAAAAGACATGGATTTTCATTAAGCAGTGTTGTAATGCGGGGCTATAGTAGTGCTGTTCAAAGGATGTACTCGCCTCTTGATGGAATGAAGCATGTATTTACTATTGGTTATTATCAGTTTACATCAAATAGTTCATGTTGGTTTAAGCCTATGGAAGCTTTGTGCAAGGCTGAACACATATCTATGAAACGGGCTACTAAGGAACTAAGAGCATTGGGTCTGTTAGCTGAAAATGAAGGCATTTTAGGAATATTTTATGGGCTGAATATTAATGACATTATGACTGAAATTTCAGCAATTATACATGCAAGAAATGAGGCTGAAAATAGAGTCTTGTCAATATGTTCTTTGGACATGTATGATGTCATAGCATTGTTTGCTCAACAGGAAGGATTACAATGGGCTGAAGCACTTGTGGAGACAAAGTATAAGATAGTTGATAAAAAGGTGAAACCAATTGCTTTGCCTCTTCCACCAAAGAGTGAGATTTTGTATGAAAAAGTGTCAAGGTAGCCAAGCTTACGAGATCCTACAGATATAGGTCATCACTTTACATCTAAAAAAATACAAGAATTGAAAGTTGGTGCAGAAGGGTTTCTTTTGCTTGCTAAGAGAGACTGTTTTATGCAGCATGGAAAGGCATTTTCATTTTAGCCAACTAAAATAGGCTGTGTGGATCCAAATGTTATCTCTCCTATGGTAATATTTACTGTGCCACATGTACCATGGAACTTGAGGCCTATTCCAATGCCTAAAGCTTACTTGCCAAAGATGATAGATTTGCTAAATGAAAAGATTTTCATGAAGATCTTGGAGCCCTCTTTAGCCCCGTACTCAAATCGTTGGTTTATTGTACCCAAAAAGAATGGGGCTTTGAGATTTATTCAAGACATACAACCGGTCAATAAAGTGACCATCAGAAATGTGGGTGCAAGTCATGTGGTTGATGAATTTTCAAAGGCTTTTGCAAGCAAACCGACCTATTCTTTGGGTGATCTTTACTTGGTGTATGATCATTTTAGCTTGCAATTGAAAGTAGGGATATCACAACCATGAAGACTCCCTTGGGGTTTGTACGGATGTGTACTCTCCCACAAGGTGCAACAAAATCAGTGGCACACATGACAAATGCTATGAATAGGGTACTCAGGGACTTTATATCACAATTAACAATGCCCTTCTTGGATGATTTTCCAATCAAAGGGTGCACAGTGGATGAAAAGAATGTGGAGATGGATGCTCATGGATGCAAACAGTTCGTTGCAAACCATATTGTGGATTGTGAGAGGATTTTGATGCGTCTAGAAGAGGTGCATTTAACTCTTTTTGGACCTGTCTTTGGAGTTGAAGAGGTTTTGATTGTTGGACATATGTGTGGGCCTTATGGGTGAAGACCATCACCAGCCAAAATAGATGGGATTGATAGAATGCAAGATGTATATACGAATGTATCAGAGGTGCATAGATTCTTGGGTGCATGTGTGTTCTATTTGATACGGATTCCTCACTTTGCACATGTAGCTGATGCTCTATATCAACTTCTGAGGAAAGGTCAGAGATTGCATATATCAAATCTTTGAACCCTGAATTTTAGCATATTGTAGGAAGAGATAACCCAGTGGTAGACATGTTGTCTCAGGCACACTATGAGAATGAAGATGGGATGATAGATGAAGTGAATTCAACAATGCAAGGTGTTGCTACACCATTAACAGAAGCTTGGACAACAAAGAGAAGGCACTTTAGATGTTTTGCATATTGTGTAGAAGTGTTTCTGGAAGAAAAATATGCAGAAGAATGGCTGAGAATTGGTTCATACCTCAGTACATTAACACAGAGAGATGAATGGCCAGATGAGGAGTTTAAAAAGATCAAGAGGAAAGCCTATGGGTTTTGTTTTAAAGATGGATACTTATGGAAACATGCTAAAAAGAAATAGGGTATGCCATTGCGAGTTTTGGGTGATAGAGCTTCACAAGTAAATGTTATGCAAGAATTTCATGAAAGCTTGTGGGCTGGCCATAGAGGTGTTTGGGGTACTTTTGCAAAGATCAAAGAAAGATATTGGTGGAAGTGTATGTATAAGGATGTTGCTCACTTTGTGGAAACATGTACGATATGTCAAATGTATTTATCTGTGAGACATTGGGATGGATTGCAGCCCACATATCCATTGTCTCTTCATTTTAAGTGGGTGGTGGATTTAGTGACGATGCCTACAGGTCTTTGGCAAATGAGATATCTTGTTCTTGCCTGTGAATACTTGACTAATCAAGTAGAAGGGAGAGCTCTTCATACTAAGACAACAAATGCAATATGTACTTTTCTATTAGAAGAGATCTTTTGTCGATATGGCTATGTGGGAAAAATTACAGCAAATAGGGGTGAGCTAGATGCATATGAGACTCGTGATTTCTTTGCATAGTTGGGGATAAAGCTTGCTTTAACTTCAGCTTATAACCCTGAAGGAAATGGAAAAAGTGAAAGAGGTCATCCACCTATTGTGAAGGCATTGGCAAAAGCATATGGGGAGACGTAAAAGAATGGCCACGATTGCTCCCTTATGCCTTCTGGGTTGACAAAACAACTTATAGTGCTGTTACAGGATATATGCCTCGAAAATTGATGTATGGTCAAAAACCTATCATGCCGATAGAAGAGATGACAGTCACATGGAGTATGCTACCTTGGGAAGAGGAGTTGAATTGAGAGGAGTTGTTGGCCTTGTGCATTAGACAGTTGGAAAATAAAGTCAAAAGACATAGAGGCAACAAATGCAAAATTAAGGGCAGCAAGGATAGAAAATAAGAAATAGTTTGACAAAAGACATAGATTGAGGTCAAGAACTATACAAGATGGGGATGGGGTATTGGTTTATGATAGTAATTTAGACAACCAGCATAGTGCCATACATAAAGTTTCCAAAAGATGGTTTGGACCCTATGTGGTAAGACATGTGTTTGATAATGCTACTTATGCATTAAATGAGCTAGATGGGACAACCATAAAACTTTCGGTAGGAGGGAAAAGAATCAAATTATTCAAGAGGCGGGAATTTAATGCCTATGAGTTGCCAGAATTGGAAGAAAATAGTGGCCATGATACAGGGACTAGCCAGGAAGATATGGAAGATGAAGAAGAAAAGGATATGGTTGAAGAGGATGAGGACTCATAATCTAGTGATAACCAGGTTTTTTGGCACATACCGGAGGATGTGTAGGTTCAGAGGGAGTGGATGTCGTGATGCTATGTGGGCACAATGTGAAAAAGCATGGAATGCATCATCATCCGAATTTCTTATTGATCAAGAGAGTCAATGTGATCTGAGTCATTAGTACTAGTGTGAGTGGCGTGAATGGTCCAAAAATACTAGATTTTTGGAAAATTTTAGCCTATTTTTTATATTATTTTAAAATTTCAAAAATTTTAGAAAGCTTCTAGATTAGGATGGCATGCAAAAAGTAAGTTTCATTTTTAGCCAGTTATGGGATTTTTTGTAAAAAATGACAGACTGGCGATATCATGTGCGTCGCGATCATTATTAACATGCTGAAAACTACACTTTGAATTGGAAGAAGGAGTGAACTGGGAGATCCCTAACCAGGTGTCCTAGTTTCCTGGGGTTTTACCCCCCTTTCAAATCTAAGAGAGCCATCGGATTTGGGTTTCGAGTGGTAGAGAAGGAGATACTATTTTGAAGCACGATTTTGGTCTACGAAGGAGCTCTAGGAGATCTAATGCCTGGAGATTGTTTCTAAGTAGTGCAAGATAAAGAATTTCAGGTTCTCTCAATACATATTAATTCAATTCCATTGTGCTTTATCTTTGTCGTGTTTACCTCTTGTCTATTCTTTTTCTTCTCTTCCATCTCCTATCTCTACTCCCTTCTACCTCTGATCTCCTGTGGATTCAACCTTTCAACAAAAACCCCTCCGACAACGGGTGGGGGGTAGAAATAATTTGTCGTACATGAACATGGAGTGGATGCGGGCAAGTGTACGGAGGGCGGATAATAGGGGGAATGTGACACGTGCATCGAAAGACAGAAATGAGGGCGTTTGTGTGCAAATCCACATAACTTTGGGATGCAAAAATAGACAAAAATTAATTGCAAAAAATCTGTCAGTCAAAACGAGCTGCAGAAAAAAGGAAAGATATCTAGAATGACGTGCTAGATCGACTGAATACTTCAAAACACGGGACTGACTGGAATAGGACCCATTCACATGGAAAAAACCAGAAAAACATATCCGAAAATGAGGCCAAAAAATTAATAGAAAACGATCCGGCAGTTGAAGCGCGAAGAAATGAAAACAAAAAATGTCCAAAGGGATAGGGAAAATAGGATGGAAAAGATAGAATGTGGTTCTAGGGATGGGAAGGTGTGTTCGCATGGGAAAAGCAAGAAAAATGCATGAGTAATTGGATGCGAAAATTGATTGGGGAATATCCATGCCTCTGAACAAAAGGCAATAAAAAGGAAAAATGTTAGGACAAGTGTGGTAATAGGGTGATTAGGTCACAATGGATTTTGGGATCATGAGGAGGCGTTCACATGGAAAAAATGATAAAACGGGACCCGAAAACACGTATAAAAATTAATAACAAAAAATTTGAAAGTTGAAACTGGATAGAGTAAAAAGGAAGAATGGGCATGAAAGTGGATCAAACAAGGCTATTAAATCAAAAGAAAGTATTGAGCCAAATAGAGCAAGTTTGCATGGAAAAATGACAAAAAGATGCAGGAAAGAGACATGAAAACTCGCAAAAATTAATAACGGACAAATCGGACCTCGAAATGACTGGTGGAAAAAGGAAAAATGTCAAGTGGAAGGTATAGGGTAGGGATGTCATAACATTGGCCGTTTTGAAGCAAAAAGGGCATGTTTACATGGAAACACGTCAAGGTGGTATAAAATTATGCAAATAATAATAACTTTTGAACCGTTGATTGGAGCAAGGAACCCTAAAAAGAAAAAGTGTGCCTTTTAAAGGGAGGAACATGGCTATAAGGTTGGATATGGTTATTGGTGATCGTAGGGTATATTCACTAAAAAAAATGTCAAAACACGGGATAAAGAGAAATAAGGAAGGAACATCCTCGGAAGTGGGGTGAGAGAGGACGCGTGGGTGGGAAAGGAACCCCATTGGGGTAAAATTTGGTTGTGGCATAGATGCATGATCAAAAATTGGGATATGCATGAGGGTATGGATCGTAGATAAGCAGGGATGCGTCCCTATACTTAAGACCTCAATGGGGTAGGGTGTACAAATAAATAGGGACCTAGGACTTGACATTTGACTAGAACGCGATGTCCCCACACTTAAAACATGACCATCACTTAAAAACAGAAAAAGGAATAGGGTTAGAAACACTTGGCCCGCTTTTGTACATACTCGACGGTGATTGTTGATGGCACGCGTGGCATCACAATCGTCTGTAAAAGGTACCAAAGCGTCTTTATAGCATACGTCCAACATGGTAGGGACCACACAACAGCACCCATGGAGGTAGCTCTGTCTCAGTGAAGTGTGTCGCTAATGATGAAGGGTTTAACATTCAACTCACTATCACTCTGGGAGGAGGATGAAATAACTGTCGCTTGCCCCAACTCTCACATTGCTCAAGGAATAATCATGGGAACCCATAACTCACACCCAATCTAGAATGGAACAAGGGGGAAATGATTCAGAGGGATTATGCCAATGTGCAAAGTTAATGGTGCAATAGTGTGATCCAACCCGTCTGGCATAGGTGCAAGAAGGCAGGCTAGGGAGCTTGATAGTGCAGTGCACAGAATAGGATGACATGTCCTATGGTGATGGAAGAGACCTATCTAGTGTGTGCATAGGGAAATGGGAATGTACCTGACTCCAATGTCGTAATGTCCCTCAATCCACATCTCTCAATAATTGATTGAGGAAACACTAGTCACGCTCAACCCTCCCTCTATCTCACGCTCTATTAATAGATAAGCGAGGGCAGCCCGTTCTTGAAACCCACTGATGTAATCCTCAATGTCACTTGTACAGAGGGTGATGCCTTGTGCACAATTGATGGTGCAACTGTGCATCCCACTATGTGCCAACATACGGTGCAAGAAGAAAGGCCAGGGAGCCTTATAGTGCCGTGTACAGAAACAAGTTTTTGCTTTATGCATTGAGAGGCCCATCTCCCATGTGTGCAATGATCCATTCACAAATCTCACTTCTTTGTTGAATATCAAGGGCAAGGACTAGTCACTCACCCCACCCTCTGTCTCACACTCTATTGATGAATATAGAGGGCAACCCAGGCTCACATCCCCATCCGATTGGGATGAAATCTCACAATACTCAATATTTTTCGATGAAGATCCATGTATTTTCTAGTTCATGACATCGCACATTTGCTGTAATGACAAGGTATACCTAGTGAGGTATCCAACAGATCAAGAACTTTGGTCAGAAGGAAGGCAACTTGCATCTGTTCGAGATGAGGGAATGAGAGATGCTGTAGGGATATAGGACACAGTGCAACAAGGGAGGTGGCTTCGGAACTTAATCATGAAGATTTCAACTTAAAGAATCAGCAATTTGGACTACTGGGTGGTAGAGAACTGACTCCTTCAAGGGAGTGGTCTCATCTTATGATGATGCACTGGAACTAGTGTCCTCTTTTAATGGAGGCTTAGCTCGCTCTTTGGGAAGCCTAAAGGGTATCATTGAGGTTTGGGGTTTGGGTTGGGGAGGAGTTAGTTCTTGGATCGAGGATTTTTCTTCTAAGGATACATCCAAGAACGTCACATAATAGAAACCTTCTGCGTTATGTTTGAGCTGCTGAACTGGGGTTGTTGGCAAGGTGCATCATCATCATCTTCTCTTAGGAATGGTAACTTTGAGTGACAAGAGCTAGTGCTAAAGGAAAGCCTATTCTTCTTAATCCATTTCTTATAAATGCTTTGCTCATGACACGATTCATTGATCAGTCCAAAAGGTACCATAATCATTCTATCAATCAGAAAGAAATCTTCTGCTTCTGAGGCTTCAGGAACTTCAAGAACTTCTTCCTCATCTCTACCTTCTGTGAATAGGATAGACTCTTCTAGCTCGCTTTCATAATCTTCTTCAGCATTATCACCTTCGTCCTCTTCCAGTTTTGTTTCTACATTTGTGGATGCTCTGTAAGAGAATATCAAGCTCTCTGTTATATCCTCTGCTTCTACTTTTGTCTCTGTGTCTGTCCCTATCTCTATCTCTACCTCTGTTTCTATCTCTGCCTCTAGCTCTATCTTAGCGACTACCATATAACAAAGAGAACAATACATCCATGCTTCTATCTCACTATCAGAGGTGATTTCAAGAGTCAATTTGGGTTCAAGCACACGAAGTATTCTCCCATGGACAAAGACTTTTCTTCTTTCGGTACTTGGCTTACATTGCCTACTATTAGGGATTATGGCTCTCATAAAGACTTTGCTTCTTTCGATAGTTGGCTTATAGTGCCCACTATTAGGGATTGTGCCTCTCTTTTCTTAGGAAAGATCTATTTGACAGCCTCTTCATCTTCTAATGTACCATCTATTACTTCATTGGAGGAGTCGGTTATACGACTTTGATGGACATGGATCCATTGCCTTTTTATGATCCATATAACTTCAACACCACTTTATTGGGTCCTCTGCCCAGGGTTAGGGTTCCTTTGAACCAATCCGTCCTTGCTCTTGCTTGAAAAAGCAAAGGTCTTTCCAAGATCAGTGGATATGAGGTCCTGTAGGAATTTGGTTTGCCCACTAGATATGTCAGCCAATAGTCTCTTATTGCAAGAGTTATCTTTACGTATGGGAGGATGCCCAATGGTTTGATTCTGCTTTGGTCTTCCAATTTGATAAGCCATTGTGTAGGTTGCATTCTTTGCAAGCCTAGATCCTTCATTGTCGCATCCATCATTATGTTTACCGATGAGCCTCCATCAATCAATGCATCTACGATAAAGCATCCTTTAATCCATATGCCAATATCTAGGGTTCCAAGATCCAAGAAGGTGTTAGCCACATCTACTTCCTTTACGGATTCTAAGGCTCAGTTGGACTTAGTCACCACAGAGGGAACAATTCTTAGGCCTTTTCTTCTAGTCTATATGCTTTTGAATTTCTTTCAACAGCTAGAAGACAACATCAACAATTGTCAGAATATTAAGTTTGGTTTAAAAGTATCTAGGTCTTTGACCAAATCATACTCTTTGATAGGATCCACAGGCTTTTTTAATCGGGTAGGGAATGGGGCCACACCCACTTTTATATTCCCTTTTTCTTCTAGGAGTGGCAACATATGTGCTTATTCTGCTTCATGAGGAGGTACTTCAACATCCTCTATTTCTTGGACCTTTGGTCCTATCTCTGCAACTCTCTAAAGCTCTCTGTGACTCTATAGTGCTCTGTACTTCCTTATTCTGGACTGCATTGTTTTGCTTTTCTCGAGGAAGATTAACTTCACAATCTTGGTAGAGGGAATGTTCTCTTTTAGAACTACAAGTTCTTCTTTCTTTTTTTGTGCTATTGCAGCCACTTCCAATTCCTCCAAATTGGAAGCAGGTCCTTGGGTTTTCTATTGGGTCTCACGAGCAGCTTTGATAGGAGCTGGACTTGGACAATCTTTTGTAATGGGGCATTCTCCTTTGAATCAATTGCATAAGGGCTCGTAATCCACAAAACTTCTAGGGTTTGGACAATTTTGTGAGATATGGCCCTTTTCTCCACATCTGTAACACTTCACTTCTGATCTTTTGCCACTACCAGACTGTCATCCTCTGTAACTCTGAGAGGAGAATCTCCTTGGACCAAAAGCAGAACCAAACTCCCTAGCCTTTCGTCCAATATCCTGCATTGTCATTTTGAATTCCAGCAAGTTGAATCTTGCGTCTTCATCTTTCTTTCTTCTTTCCTGCATCTCTTTCAGAGAGCAGATATCCTCTGTATGGTTCTTCCTTAAACAGTATGAACAGAAGGCTCCATGAATGGTAGGTTTTTTAGTACATTCAGTGGCTAAATATCCTACTTGATGTTACTTCTCGCACCATGTATTAAAACACATCACATCTCTTCCACCTGCTGCAGGAGTGGATATATTGATAGTATTCACCTTCAGTGTCTGGAGTTGTTCTATAATCACATCCATAAACTCTTCCTTAATACTTGCGACTAAGTTGGATAGGTAGTCCTTCAAATTTTCACCTCTTGGAGTACTTCTAGTAGGGGTTTGGGAAGCTTATGTGATTATTCTATACACTGGTTGGGTTGATCTAGAGGGTCCTCTATTTTGGTTTTGATTCAGAGCTCCTTTTGAGACTTGGGATTGTTGATTCCAGTGGATAGGACTCCACTATTGTTGAGTCGCCATTGGAGGAACTATTTGAGACTATTGCTGTTATGGTTGAACCATTATTTGAGGCATTTTTGTTTGCAGCCACTGTGGATTAGGTGCACTATACTGCGACATTGTTTGCATCTGGGGGTAGGGGTAGGGAACTATCCCTAGGATTGCATTTGGTGGGTATATCATTCTTGGCATGGGAGGAGGTAATACTCCTCTTCTTGAGGTCATTGATAACCTTGCTTCAACTTTATCATAGAGTCTTGCACCTTCCACTACAGCTTGCAGATTGATTGGTCTTCTCAATTCCATGAACTTGTGAACTTCTAGTTGTAGGTCTCTGAGGAAAAGTCCCTTCTAGATGCCTTCATCCAAATGATGGTTGGTCCATCTCTTTAGTATGGATTACATTCACGAGACATAAGCTTTTATTCTTTCTCCAGAGGACTGACTTAGGTTCATGAACTTCTCTCGCATCCACTCTTCAAAATCTTCATGCCTGAATTTAGTGAGGAAGGCCAACTTCACGTCGTCCCATGTGTCAAAAGTTTCAGCTGCTTGTCTCTCATACCATTGAAATGCCGCACCTTTGAAAGTGGCAGGGAATATTGCTAACCAAGGCTTTGGTATTCTGGGATTGTTAGCCACACATGCTACCATAAAATCTACTACATGAAGATTAGGGTTTTCATTGTATTCTCCCTTAAAAATTAGCAATGGGACTACATTTGTTGGCCTACATTAGGGCCAAAAACACTTCCAAAAATGCACTTTTGTTAATCACAGGATTAAGAAATAGTCCAAAGAGAGTTTGCCACATATGCAAGAATATGGTATTCTTGTCTCCTCTTTTTTAGAGATAGTGGAGTCCATTTCGTGATTCTCTCTTCTTTTTTAGCCAAAATCCCTAAATTCTGACAAGTTTTGGAGTCCCAAAGACGTTATTTACTCACAAATCTGACAAAATACATGATAGAGATGTGATGAAATTAATCATGAGTTTTTTGAAATTCGAGAGATCTTTCAATATTCTTTTTGGCGCCCAATACATACTCATTTGTGTCCTTGGCACTACTTTTTAGTCCATTCACCCCTCTTTGAGCTTCTTTCTCTGCGCTTTCATTCTTTTCATGGCTTCCTCTAGGCGCCCTTCTCGTTTAATACACTCTTGCACAGTCTATAGCCAGGGAGCAGATGGAAATCGGGAGCCCAAAACCTTTACTGTAAACAATTGGGTTACCATGCTGCCATCTTGCAAGGGCTCTTATAAGGTGAAAAGAAGAAAACAAGATTATATAAAACATCACTGGAAGGGGCGTATCATTGCCTTCAAAATTACGCCTGAAGGGTGGTTTGTCAAGGTGCAACATGTTTACATGGCCAAGGATTTGCACTTGCCTCCAAACGAACGTGTTCCCCAACAAACACATTGTAAGTTATTAGTTGAATAACATATGTAATTCTTTTCCATTTAGGCAAGTACTAACAATCGATTCGTCATTATAGATATCTTTCCGTCAACAAATATTGAATGGCAACCTGTGGAAAGCCTAAGTGGGACTTTCCATGCCATTCATAAGGTATTGGCAGACATTATTTATGTTGATCAAACTGTGTCTTTTTTTAGTGAATGCAAGGTTTTTATATATTATGCAAAGTATGTGGTTCCCTCTAAAGCGGATAAGTATGGGAATATCGAAGATTTGCCATTGCCAATCCTTTCATTTCTAAACTGGGAGATTCCTGACAAGGTAACGGTGCAGAGTTTCAAATTCAAAAATCTCAGGATATTCAAAAGTTCATGACAGCTGGAAGGATCTCAAGAAGAATACATTTATCATGGTTTGTACCCCTCCATATCTTTTTGGCTTGCTTCAAAAAAGAAAATTTACAAAGAACGAAGGTATCCTGGCTAAGTAGAAACTTTTCAAAAGAGGATTTGGACAACACTATAGGGACGCTTTGGAAATCTAGAGAGTGCAACCATAAGGGTGATATCTTGAGGTGCAGTGCATGCCCGCAATCCTTGGCTTTGGCTTATAGTAACCCTTGCCAAACTCTTGCTTTGGGCTTTGATTACAGGAGATACAAACTAAGATTGGGTATTTGGGTTTCCTTGGATTCGGATACAAATTGCACACCATATAAACTTGCGGTGCACGTTTTACGGCATGAAGAAGTAAAGAAGGTGAATGTTACTTCCAATTGGAGTTTGAAAAATGTGAGGGATACCTTGGAATTGCTAGACAATACATCCCCTAGATATAAGTTCAAAGTGAATGGCGTAACAATTGGTAAAAGAGCCGAGCGCTCTTTCTCTTGTACGAGTTGTTTGTCTCCCACAATTGTGAGTTTTGAGCCTTGAGAATGAAAACTTTGTAGGAATTTATCTTAATTGACTATCCTTAAGATATTTCTTAGTGGGAACTCATAAGCTATCATGAAGCAAGTTGCCTTTCGAATGTATAGAAATAAATGTACATTACATTCGATTTATAAGTGGAAAAGTTCATTACATCATGAGGTACAAAAATGTCATATAAATGTACAAAGCCAAAATAATAATGCTTGTGTATGCTTATCTTTGCTCTTTTGATTCTTTATCTGTTGCCTTCTCCTTTGTTGGCTTTGTGTCTTCTTTATCGATTTCTTCAAAGATTTTTTTTCTCACAGGGCCTTTCTTTGATTGTTGAAAGAATTTCACCTTTACGGGTACTCTCTTCTCTTGGGGTTTAAGAGGGGATGGATCAAATTTCAGAGGAGAAAGCATTGGCATTCCTTTTTTTAAAGACTCTACAGCAGTGGTCTTTGTGGCTAACTTACCATTACCATTGCCATTGCCCTTGCCCTTGCCCTTGCCCTTGGCATTGCCATTGCCCTTACCATTGCCTTGACCCTTTCCCTTGCCCTTTCCCTTGCTTGTGCCCTTGGCCATTGAAGTTTTGGAAGGAAGAGGGGAGTCAGGATCATATGGTGTGATTGCCTTGTCCAAAATCAGCTCAATGCATCTCTCCATTATCCACCAAACATACGAATCACAATAGCCTCTACACTGTAAGAATAAATATTATAAGTTAGTGAAAAGACATCATGATAAGGGTTACACAAAAATCAAATGAAATTAACTTACATTCACTCCTTCTATTTGCAACAACTTTGAATCCACTGTTCTGCAAATATTTGATATAACTCTCCATCCACAAGAATGCACATCGCTTTGCAATGGAACTTCTTGTAGAAGAAACGTATAAGGTTTTTGAGGATCAGCAAGATCCTAGTATGTAGTATCCAAAAATGTAGAAACAAGTCTACGAGCACTACAAAAGGAAGCTTTGTAAGTTCAAAATATTTTTTGTAAATATAATCAAAGCAAGTAATTTTCTTTCAACATACATTCGTGCTTGGCCATGAACACCGCTGAGAGAGTTCATAAAGATAATTTCTCTAGTAAGACAGTTAATATAGATAAGACTCCAATGCCCTCTGCAAATTCAAAATAGAGGTGAGCAGAAGGGTAAAAGCAAATGAATATAAATTTTCCTCTACAGAAAAGAAAAATACATTTCTACATAAGGGAAAAATATGTGGTAATTTGTCACACTATCAAAAGTACGAAAGAATGGTGCAATATTAGACCCAGATCTTGCAAATAGTTCCACTTAGAGAAGTGGATCAACAACATATATGGCTCTACGGATATCAAGAGTGAGAGAGGAGATGAATGCCTTGTAGTCAATAGCAAAAGCTTTTTGAATCGATCAAAATCAATACAAATTACATATAAAATATACTTGAACCTATAAGCCTTACCTTATGCAACAAAAAACAACGGAGTCAAATAGTTGGACATCCCTTTTCTACAACATGGGCTTGTCCTCGGGAGATATACTAAGGTAATCCTCCTCGGGTTCCGCATAAACATTCACAACTATTTGCCCATACACTTTACCCATCCTCTCGTTGTTGACGAGAGCAAGTGATGCGGCTTTCCTCTTGTAAACTTCATCTTTAGTTTCCAATACCTCCTGAAAATTTTCACTCAAGATAGACTCCTGTTGGGTGGCACCCCTTGTAGAGTAAAGATGAGTTACATCCTCAACCTTTAGCTTTTTCCCTTTCCTGGACAATTTTGGGGGGATGTTAAGGATTTCAAGGGCTTTTTGATCATTGGAAGGCAAGGGCCTCAACACTTTATTGAACCTATACCGGATTCTGCTAATCATGCTGAAATCTTTATTCATAAGGGTAATTCTATGAGCATGCGCAACAGCAATGTAAGCATCATTCATGAAATCAATAACAAAATCTTCTGCAACCTCTTGTAGAGCAAGAACTGCTAAGAGTTGCCACTTCTTATTTAGACCAGAGACAGTTGCCACTCTAGACAATCTGTCAGAGATCTCTTTAACAACTCTTATGAAAGCAACCTTTGGAATCATGTGCTATGTAGCTCTCTGGGCTTTTCTAATCTCACTGAAACACCTCTGCATGTAGAAGAACCAGGACTTCCTCTTTTTCTTTTGTGGCTTGGGAGGCTCACCAGCTTCAGCAGAAGTAGGCTCAGGTGCAATTGGAGGGGATGAATCCTTTACAGGGCAAGTCTCACCCTTTGTTTCTTCAACTTTAGGAGAAGAAACATTCTCTGCACTGAAATGCTTTAACTCCATGGAAGATGCTAGGCCAACACCTGGTGTATGGGGATCTCTGTCGCAAAATGCTCTAGGGCCTTTGATGGCCTAGCCTCAGCAATATTTGAAGAGGGTTCCTCCTCAGATTCATCAAATTATACCTTCCTTCTACCCCCACTTTCCTTCCTATCCACATAAACTTTTCTTGCAGTTTGCTTTGTCCTTGCCATACAGAGGAGAAAATAGAAGAGCCAGAAAGACAAAAATGATATAGGAATTTGCTCGAAAATTTGACAAGAACGCAGTAAGCACGATATAGCGCGAGAAGGAACAAACGAACAAGATGAATGGTCACGTTCTCACCGTATCGGAGACAAGGAATTGCTAGGATCGATGTAGCCCTGATCTAGCAGTTGCTTGAGTTGTTCCTTCAGCTCAATTGCTTCTAGTATGGACATTCTATAAGGTCTCTTTGCAATTGGTGTAGCTCTTGGTACTAACCTAATTTCATGATCCACTTCTCTTTGAGACGGAAGTTTAGTCAACTCTTCAAGGAATATGTCCGCGTATTCCTTTAGCCAAGAAGGTACTTCATGAGACTCTTGCTTTTGATATAATTTGTTGAGTTTGATCAAGTAAACAGGTAATCCTTTTCTGACTCCTTTTATGATCCGAGATACTATGGCCAATTGGATTCTTGGCACTCCTGCCTCACCTTGAGTTGTGACTAACTCCCTTTCAGAGTTATGAAAGGAAACTTGACCCTTTCCATAGTGAATGTGGGTGTCGTTAGGCTTAAGCCAAATCCATTCCGAGTAGACACTCATGGATACCTAAATTCATGACTCTGAATTTGACCGCAGTCTTCTTTCCTCCCAAAAAGAATTCCACCTTAGCAGTTTTCCTGGTATAAGTAATTTCACGACCATTTGCCAATTCCACAAGAAGGGTAGGTGCTTCTATTCTGGCTATTCCTAATCTTTTTACACATGCTGGTGAGATAAAAGAATGTGTACTGCCACAATCAATCAAGGTCTTGAAACCTTTACCTTGATAGCCCGACGGTGTCTGAATCACCGAGAACTGGCTATTCGGCCCCTTCTTGTGTAAAGCAGTATGGACTGTCGCCCTTTCGAATTCTGCTTCCATGGTCGGATCTTCCTCTTCTTCTTCTTTGCACATTTGCCTATTGGCAATGCAGGCAGTTCTTCCTCTTCCTCGGGTAGCAGCTCCTTGACCACGGCCTGTTTCTTGGAAAGGCGCTTGGCGATGTCCTCCACCAAGCTTGGGACATTGCCTCTTGAAGTGACCGAGTTCATTGTAGTGGAAACAACGGAGGTTTCGGCTATTACTTTGAGTAGGAACAAAGTTGTTGACATTATTCGTCCTTGCTTTCTTTCTTTGTCCCTGATTATGACCTTGAAATCTCTTCATTTGAGGTCTGAATGCTCCTCTGTTCGGGTCATTATAAGACCAAGTTTTGTTACCCCTTGTTCTAGCTTGCACCTCCTGAATTATAGGCGCCGCTCGAATGAGTGCATCCTGAAGATTTGATGGACGCATAGATTCGAGACGGGTATTTACTGGTGGATTTAAACCTGCACAAAATTTGGACACCTGCTTCATGTCCATTTGGGGTCCATACTTAAGAAGTGCGACAAATTTAGAGTAGTATGCATCAAGCGTGAGCCCCAGCTGTTTTAGCTTGTAGAACTCATTCATTTTCTGCGTGTGATAAGCAAGTGGTAAATATCTTCCTTGCACAGCTTTCTTTAGCTTCTCCCAGGTAACGGATCCCTATGTGATCCCTTGATCCCTGCACCATTGCTTCCACCAAAGCCTGGCTTCGCCGGTGAGCTTTAGCTTGGTGAGCATAGCCTGATTGGCAGGTGCAGTACTACCAACTGCTTCGAAGTAATCCTCCATAGATTCAATCCAAATTTCAACATCAGCTTGGACGAATCTGCCTCTCCCGTCAAGCTCGGGTGGCTTAATCTGCTTGAGAAGGAACTTCTTTTCCTGGATTACAGCACTACTTGATGTAGGAGGTGAATTAGGAACCTGTACATGGGGTTGTGCCTGGATAAAGGTTTCTTAACATTATTATATGATAATCGTTATTGATTTATATTACATCTTTAATTCAGCTATCTCGTAAACAATGTAGTTACTTAACTTTTTATCAACTCTTATGCACAACCAGACATAAAAAGAAGTCTTTATTTGTATTTATATGGGCATAGCCCTTTCGAATGCAACGTTTCATGCGATGATAAGCCAGCTGTTACATTTAGTTTGGGGAGAACAATGTTGTATTACATTTGTCTACAGGGACTGTATAATAGTAAGGTTTTGGGTCATGGATCTTCAGGAATCGGTAAGTCATTGGAAGTTCAGGATATCCTTTCCGTTGGAATCCATACTTCTCATGGCGGCCCAATACTTTAATCCTGTCAGCGGGGATTACACGGGTTACTTCCTCATATACATATGAGTTCATCTCAACCTTTCGATCTTGAATATGTAAAGTTGAGTTTATGTGAGCTTCCACAGAAATGAAGACCTTCACGACTTTCAGGATTTCCAACCACTTGATCCTCTTTAGGTTGGTCTGTAGATAAGCAAACCGGTGGGCGGCTATATAGTAGATTCCTGAAGCACCTGTCCATCTTCGTTCCATGTACAAAGGTGATGGATTATAGATCTACTCTAGGATGTTCATCATCCCAATCCTTTGTCTATAAAGCGGAGAATGCATTGTAGTCATAAACATGACTCGAAATACTAGGAACTTGTTCCACGCTTCATAATTCTGCAAGACAGCATTGAAGGTAAGGAAATGTTTGGACAACAACATTTGCTTTACTTCATCTTATTATAATTTCATAAAAACAATTCCGTTGTTGGTCAGCTCTGATACCAACTATAACGTGTCCACTAGTATCATCCAGGACACGTCTTAGCAGTCCATCGGAAAGGATGTCTAGAAAGCTGCGCCCGTCACTCCCATGGAATGTTATGGGATTTGCGATCTAGGGCTTTCCGCGTCTGCCACGTAGTAGAAGTATTCCGGCAGTTCCCACTTAGGATCGACCTGAATTAGGGTTTTCTTGATTGGTCATTTTCTAACAGCAACTAGCGTCGAACCCAAGAGAACTACTTTACGCACAAATGCCAGGTCCGAAGCGGATTCACGCTGCACTTGGTTCAAGGAGAATGGGAAACGAGAGGGATGCAAAGCTCAACCTCTCTACCATAAGGCATAGTCCCATTCCGTTCCCCTAAAACAGCATAAATCGGGTTAAGACACAACTCTAGATCAATGCTTTTGTTGTTCTTGTCCTTTGACGATCATCTCGCTGTTCCTCGTGATTTGAGAAAAGTTCCCGGCCAACCGGGACCACCCATCCGTAGGACGGAGGCATGGCCCATCCTCCGCACTTTCCTCGGGTTGTTTTAGTTATGTAATTATCTAACACATTAGTTGGACATGTAACAACCAGCATCTTTAATTAACCTGTTAAGCATTGGTTCCTTCACGTAATCTTATCACTTGACATAGAAAAATAATTTCAGAGAAGTTCTTTACTAATAGGTCATCATATTTATCTTTGAAATACAAAGAGTTGTGCCTGTAGGCTTATCCACAATCTGCCTGAAGGCTATCCAACAATCCACAGGGATCACTATTCCAAGTTTCCACCCGTAGACTAGTATGCGGGCCTCGAGATCCAATCCCAAGTCACGTTAGCCTCTTGTGCAGGACCCTGAAGGCGAGGAATTTACAGCCAGAGCCCCCCTGGCACCCAAGCGTCCTCCTACTACAAGTAGTGCTCAACAGAGAGACCTCTCGCGGCGGGTTTGGTCCACGTTCCCGGCGCGGTCAACAACCCCTTGGTTAGGGTCAGGTAGGCAGTCAGGGATAACTGAAGCTACCTCTCCCTTCAAGCCTTCAACCAAAACTATAGATATTTATTTATTTTGCAATTCATTGGTCAAACAAGTCAAACAGTGCTCTAAACTCTCTAGCAAGCACAAATATTTCCATTCATCGATTTTGCTATTGGCAAACTGCTAAGGAAGGAATCCTTTCTTTCGAATGTATCCAGCACTTGATCCGAGGTGTCTTGCAACTTGGCAAGATCCCTTATATTCTGGGTTAGGGCGTACCCTATTAACCCAACTTGGTCAAACCTTAAAGTTCATTGGATACTTCAGTTTCTCGTTTTTAATCTCCAATTAATCTTCCTTACTCAGAAGGATGTCAAAGTATACATCCTCTTGCAAGATAACTTGCATAAGGATCCGCCATCCTTGTTGCAAGAATTTGGCCTTTCTTCTTGTGATTCAATCACAAGACCATATGACTCCGTACTTGCTGCGCAAGTCCCGCATCGTACTTTGCAATAATGGAGTTATGAAACAATCCGTTTCAGATCCTTTAAGCTGGCGTTGTTAGACCTAGGGCTTCCTAGTTTTTTATATATTTTTTTTTGTAAGAAACTCAGGGACAAACCCTAATTCCTTTTACGTCTACAATTTACTGACTCTACAATAAGGGAATGTGGGCAAGTATTTTAAGGTATAAACATTTCTTGAATTTTAATTCATTCCCAATGAATATTTCGCAGCATAGGTATTTCTAAGTCTATATTAATTTGGTTAACTTTGGAAGGTAATATCGAGATTACCTCCGCATGATTTGTTATCTATGTGTCAATTGATTTTTCAATCCTAAACTTTATTGATTTGAGGTTAGGTTAATTCAACTAATCTTCCCTTTTCTTTACAAACAAAACTCATGCTAAATAAGCAACCTTTCCCTTGCTAAGTTATGCAGTTAGCATTGACAACTTCCTAGAGTTTAAGCATCGTAAGAATCCTTTTATGATTTGCACTTTCCATGATGATTCGTTGTAAAAAGAATAGGGGTTAATAGTGCAAGATGCAGTTTTATACCTTTAGGCTTAACCGAAGTATAATACTTTAATGGGTAAATAATCTTGCTCATAATTCATTTCAATGCATAAAGCTATTTGAAAAAAATATGTTTATATTTTATTTATTTTGCATGTTCCATTAGATGTATTTCGTCGCGAATGACTAGGACAAGATATATCCTATTTCTAACAACTAACCTTGCATGATTAAATTACAACGATATAAAATAAAAATTAAGAAGGAAAAACCTAGGTTTGGGGTGAGATATCCACATGGATACCGGGAGATGAACCTCCTGCGACTACACCTTGGACTTTCTTAGGAGGCATCGCAATTGTAGTTGTTCGGACGTGGAAGCAGCTTTTACAACTATTCTTTGGAATTCCACCATCGCTCCCTTGCACCGTCCGTAAAAAGTAAATTTTTTGGAAGGCTCCCTCCTTGAAATCGGGAAATTCGAAAGGGTGTTTCATAATATTTTATGACTAAGACCTATTGAAGCCATGGGGAAGGCTTAATGGCCTTATAATGACTCGTTCAACGAGGCATGAAAAAGGGAGGGAAAAGCACAAGGTGCAGAAGAGGACTCCAAGGAAATATAGTAACCATAAAGGTTATAAGTAAGGTCGAAGGTCCTTGGGTCAACTTGGAGGGAAGGGTTTCAATACGCCACAAGGGAAGGGCTAGGGAAGGTTTTATCACGGAAAAAAAGGGGTTTTAAAGGATTAGCACGGGCGGTGGGGTTCCAAGGAAAAGGGGGCTTGAGGGTTTATAAAGTATGAAAAGGGGCTCAAGGGAAGGGCTAAGTGACTTTTAAAAGCACGGGGGGAAAATTAATAATAGGACTTCTAAGCCCACTCTTTATAGGGGAAAAAAGAGGCTTATGATCCTTTAAACATGAGGGGGGGTGAGGTTCCAAAAACATAAGAATGGCCTTGGGGATTTTTGGGACACGGGGGGTAATAATAAGGCTTTAGAAAGATATAATAAGGGGGGTGAAAGGCCCTTAAGAGAATAAAACCGGGGGGGGGGGGGGGGGTTAATAAGGCCTTCAAGGCCTTAGATATTTGGGGGGAATAGGGAGAATAAGGTGAGGCACAAGAAGGGGGGGGGGGTGAAAAGGGGCTTAAGGGGTTTTAAAAACCGGGGGGGGGGAAGGGGCTTAAGGGCCCCTTGGAAGCTTCCACGCCACCTGGAAGAAGAGCCCAACGACGAGCAAGCGTGCGACGAGAAGATGTGGGGATCTTCTGCGCCAAGTGTAGGTGGTGCTTCCGGCGAGTAGGCGACGTCAAGTCTTCTGCGCGTGTTCTATTTCGGCCGTCCTCCTCTATCTCATGGCAGCAGCACAGGGATTCCGCAGCCCTTTCATTCCTCCCTCTCCATGGCAGCAACCCCTCTCTTAAATAGGGGAGGGAGGGGAATCCTTCCTCTCCTTATGTGTCGTTGTGCATGGCACTGGAAGGTGCCAAGCTCCAGCAAGGAGCTTAGTCCATCATTCTATTTCCCTCCCCTTACAGCACGATAATCGGTTTTGGGGAGGGAAAATAAATAAAAATTTTGCATTATTGTAGGCATTATCCATGTGAAAGGGGTAAGTTCATGCAAAAGGGAAATGAAAAACTTTACATTCTCTCCCTCTTAGAGGAATCGAGATGTCCTCATCTCGAGATAAATTGGGGATATTGATGGTTGAGAGTGCCTTCATTTATCCAAGTGGCATCCTCTTCGAGATAATCTTTCCATTGGACGAGGCATTCTCTCAGGGTTCTGGATCTTAATAGTCTCTCCCTAACATCTAAGATCCTATCAGGCCTTAGTTCAAGGACTCCTTGACTAGGCATTACAATTTGTTGATCGTCAAGCACATGGTTAGGATTAGGTACATACTTTTTCAATAGGCTGATATGGAATACATTATGAACTTTTAGGTTCTCAGGGAGTTGCAGTTTATAAGCATTAGGTCCTAGGCATTTGAGGATCTTGTATGGCCCACAATATCTTGGACTTAACTTCTTGCAATCTCCTAAGGATAGAGAACTCTTTTTAGGGCCTACGCGAATGAAGACCATGTCTCCTTCTTCGAATATCCTTTCTTGACGCTTCAAATTTGCGTACACCTTCTGTCTATCCTTGGCCGCTTGTATGTCCTGTCTTATTGACTTTATTTGGTCATCCATGTCTTCCAACATCTATCTTGAAGCTTCAACCCTTAAGGTTGGATCAGAAAAGTTTAGGGGACTTCTGCAATCATGACCATATAATGCTTGAAAAGGGGTCATCTGAATGCCTTGTTGGTAAGAAGCATTGTAGGCAAATTAACCAAAGGTAAGTATTGAATCCACCTCTTTGGCTCACAACAGCAGTATGCCCTAAGTATATCCTCGATGACTTGATTTACTCGCTCTGTTTGGCCATCCATTTGGGGATGGTAAGCGGTGCTAAAACAGAGTTGAGTCCCAATAGCTTCAAAGATAGCTCTCCAAAAGTGTGATGTGAAAAGAGAATCACGATCACTAATGATTCTTCTGATAAACCGTGTAACTTGAATATCTCCTTGATAAACAATCTTGCAATGTCTGAGGCTTTATAGTTTGTCTTTACTCAAATAAGGTGTGCAACCTTAGTAAGCATGTCAACCACAACCATGATAGAGTTGTATCCTCCCTAGACTTGGGGTAGGCCTACAACAAAATCCATATTGATGAATTCCCATTTCATTTGGGAAACGTCAAGTGGTTGCAGTTTCCCTGGCATCATGATAGGTTTGACTTTGATATGTTGGCAAGATAAACACTCAGTGACATATTTGAGAACATCACCTTTGAGCCTCTCCCAATGGTAGCTCTTCCTAACTGCATTAAGAGTCTTAGCATAGCCAGGATGTCCCGCGAAAGGAGAATCATGAGCTTCCCACAATATCTTCTGCTTAAGTGACTTGCTTACTGGTATACACAGCCTTGTTCTGTAGTAGACAAGTCCACTATTAATGGAAAATTCTCGATACTTAGCCTGCAACTTTTGGTTCTGATCTTTGATAGAGATCTCCTTTAGCATTGTTTGGTAGGCCGAATCATGGCATGCTTCCTCTCTAGCTAACTCAAGTATAGGGTTGTTTAGCATAGATACTTTTGTAGCTAGAGATTTGGCTGTTGATGGATTCTACAAGATTAGGGAATTTAGGAATGCCTTGCGACTAAGTGCATCGGTGACTACATTCTCTTTTCCTGATCAGTACTACTTGATTTCAAAGTCATATTCTTCCAACACTTCAATCCATCGACGTTGCCTCATGTTGAGCTCGTTCTGGGTAAAGATCCATTTGAGAGTTTTATGGTCAGTTACTAGAGTAAACTTGTTACCCAACACGTAGTGTTTCCAAAGCTTTAGAACATGGATGACAGGTAGCAATTCCAGATCATGCGTAGCATAATTCCTTTCATGACTCTTCAATTTCCTTGAAGAGTATGCTACTAGATGACCTTCCTGCATAAGTACACACCCCAAGGCAAGAATGCTAGCATCAATTACTACCTCGAATTCTTTATTGAGATCTGGAAGTTTTAGAATAGGTGCTGGTACCAAACTTTGCTTCAATCTATCGAAGCTATTTTGTTTGGGAGTTGACCATGCAATGAAAGTATGCTTCTTCAGTAAGTCCGTCAGAGGTGCTGCAATCAAAGCATAGTTTTTTATGAAGACCCTATACCATCCTGTCAATCCAAGAAAGCTACGTATCTCTTTGACAGATACTGGTATTGGCCACTCAAGCACATCTCTTGGATGGGTCCACTGATATTCCTTCTGCTGATACTATGAATCCCATATATTCAATCTGGCGCTTGAAGAATGCACACTTCTTCATTTTAGCATACAGCTTATGTGACCTCATTGTCTCAAGGACAATCCGAAGTTGGGGTTCATGATCTTCTTCCTGTTTAGAATAGACTAAAGTGTCATCGAAGAAGACAAGCACGAAATCATCAAGATATGGCCTAAAGATATCCTGCATTAACCTATTGAAGGTGGCAAGCGCATTCGTAAGCCCGAATGACATAACTAGGAACTCAAAGTGCCCATCTCTTATATTGAAGGCCGTCTTTGGGATATCTTCTTCCTTGATCCTTATCCGATAGTAACCTGACCTGAGATCAATCTTGGAGAAGATCTTCGACCCTGAAGACAATCAAGAAGCTCATCTATTCTAGGAATAGGATACTTGTTCTTGACTGTTGATTGATTCAACCCTCGATAATCAATACATAGTCGAAGTGTCCCATCCTTCTTTTTCTGGAATACTACTGGAGCTCCCCACGGTGAATTGCTAGGCCGGATGTAGCCCTGATCTAGCAGTTGCTTGAGTTGTTCCTTCAGCTCAATTGCTTCTGGTATGGACATTCTATAAGGTCTCTTTGCAATTGGCGTAGCTCTTGGTACTAACCTAATTTCATGATCCACTTCTCTTTGAGACAGAAGTTCAGTCAACTCTTCAAGGAATATGTCCGCGTATTCCTTTAGCCAAGAAGGTACTTCATGAGACTCTTGCTTTTGATATAATTTGTTGAGTTTGATCAAGTAAACAGGTAATCCTTTTCTGACTCCTTTTATGATCCGAGATACTATGGCCAATTGGATTCTTGGCACTCCTGCCTCACCTTGAGTTGTGACTAACTCCCTTTTAGAGTTTTGAAAGGAAACTTGACCCTTTCCATAGTGAATGTGGGTGTCGTTGGCTTAAGCCAATCCATTCCGAGTAGACACTCATGGATACCTAAATTCATGAATCTGAATTTGACCTCAGTCTTCTTTCATCCCAAAAAGAATTCCACCTTAGTAGTTTGCCTAGTACAAGTAACCTCACGACCATTTGCCAATTCCACAAGAAGGGTAGGTGCTTCTACTGTGGCTATTCCTAAACTTTTTGCACATGCTGGTGAGATAAAAGAATGTGTACTGCCACAATCAATCAAGGTCTTGAAACCTTTACCTTGATAGTCCGACGGTGTCTGAATCACCGAGAACTGGCGATTCGGCCCCTTCTTGTGTAAAGCGGCATGGATTGTCGCCCTTTCGAATTCTGCTTCCATGGTCGGATCTTCCTCTTCTTCTTCTTTGCACATTTGCCTATTGGCAATGCAGGCGGTTCTTCCTCTTCCTTGGGTAGCAGCTCCTTGACTACGGCCTGTTTCTTGGAAAGGCGCTTGGCGATGTCCTCCACCAAGCTTGGGACATTGCCTCTTGAAGTGACCGAGTTCGTTGTAGTGGAAACAACGGAGGTTTGGGCCATTACTTTGAGTAGGAACAAAGTTGTTGACATTATTCGTCCTTGCTTTCTTTCTTTGTCCCTGATTATGACCTTGAACTCTCTTCATTTGAGGTCTGAATGCTCCTCTGTTCGGGTCATTATAAGACCAAGTTTTGTTACCCCTTGTTCTAGCTTGCACCTCCTGAATTATAGGCGCCGCTCGAATGAGTGCATCCTGAAGATTTGATGGACGCATAGATTCGAGACGGGTATTTACTGGTGGATTTAAACCCGCACAAAATTTGGACACCTGCTTCATGTCCATTTGGGGTCCATACTTAAGAAGTGCGACAAATTTAGAGTAGTATGCATCAAGCGTGAGCCCCAGCTATTTTAGCTTGTAGAACTCATTCATTTTCTGCGTGTGATAAGCAAGTGGTAAATATCTTCCTTGCACAGTTTTCTTTAGCTTCTCCCAGGTAACGGATCCCTCTGTGATCCCTTGATCCCTGCACCATTGCTTCCACCAAAGCTTGGCTTTGCCGGTGAGCTTTAGCTTGGTGAGCATAGCCTGATTGGCAGGTGCAGTACTACCAGATGCTTCGAAGTAATCCTCCATAGATTCAATCCAAATTTCAACATCAGCTTGGACGAATCTGCCTCTCCCATCAAACTTGGGTGGCTTAATCTGCTTGAGAAGGAACTTCTTTTCCTGGATTACAGCACTACTTGATGTAGGAGGTGAATTAGGAACCTGTACATGGGGTTGTGCCTGGATAAAGGTTTCTTAACATTATTATATGATAATCATTATTGATTTATATTACATCTTTAATTCAGCTATCTCGTAAACAATGTAGCTACTTAACTTTTTATCAACTCTTATGCACAACCAGACATAAAAAGAAGTCTTTATTTGTATTTATATGGGCATAGCCCTTTCGAATACAACGTTTTATGCGATGATAAGCCAGCTATTACATTTAGTTTGGGGAGAACAATGTTGTATTACATTTATCTACAGGGACTATATAATAGTAAGGTTTCGGGTCATGGATCTTCAGGAATCAGTAAGTCATTGGAAGTTCAGGATATCCTTTCCGTTGGAATCCATACTTCTCATGGCAGCCCAATACTTTAATCCTGTCATCAGCGGGGATTACACGGGTTACTTTCTCATATACATATGAGTTCATCTCAACCTTTTGATCTTGAATATGTAAAGTTGAGTTTATGTGAGCTTCCAGAAAAATGAAGAGCTTCACGACTTTCAGGTCTTCCACCCACTTGATCCTCTTTAGGTTGGTCTGTAGATAAGCAAACCGGTGGGCGGCTATATAGTAGATTCCTGAAGCACCCGTCCATCTTCGTTCCATGTACAAAGGTGATGGATTATAGATCTACTCTAGGATGTTCATCACCCCAATTCTTTGTCTATAAAGCGGAGAATGCATTGCAGTCATAAACATGACTCGAAATACCAAGAACTTATTCCACGCTTCATAATTCTGCAAGACAGCATTGAAGGTAAGGAAATGTTTGGACAACAACATTTGCTTTACTTCATCTTATTATAATTTCATAAAAACAATTCTGTTGTTGGTCAGCTCTGATACCAACTATAATGTGTCCACTAGTATCATCCAGGACACGTCTTAGCAGTCCATCGGAAAGGATGTCTAGAAAGCTCTGCCCGTCACTCCCATGGAATGTTATGGAATTTGCGATATAGGGCTTTCCGCGTTTGCCACGTAGCGGAAGTATTCCGGCAATTCCCACTTAGGATCGACCTGAATTACGGTTTTCTTGATTGGTCATTTTCTAACAGCAACTAGCGTCGGACCCAAGTGAACTACTTTATGCACAAATGCCAGGTCCGAACCGGATTCACGCTGCACTTGGTTCAAGGAGAATGGGAAATGAGAGGGATGCAAAGCTCAACCTCTCTACCATAAGGCATAGTCCCATTCCGTTCCCCTAAAACAACATAAATCGGGTTAAGACACAACTCTAGGTCAACGCTTTTGTTGTTCGTGTCCTTTGACGATCATCCCGCTATTACTCGTGATTTGAGAAAAGTTCCCGGCCAACCGGGACCACCCATCCGTAGAACGGAGGTATGGCCCATCCTCCGCACTTTCCTCGGGTTGTTTTAGTTATGTAATTATCTAACACATTAGTTAGACATGTAACAATCAGCATCTTTAATTAACCCGTTAAAAACTGGTTCCTTCACGTAATCTTATCACTTGACATAGAAAAACAATTTCAGAGAAGTTCTTTATTAATAGGTCATCATATTTATCTTTGAAATACAAAGAGTTGTGCCTGTAGGCTTATCCACAATCCGCCTGAAGGCTATCCAGCAATCCACAGGGATCACTATTCCAAGTTTCCACCCGTAGACTAGTATGTGGGCCTCGAGATCCAATCCCGAGTCACGTTAGCCTCTTGTACAGGACCCGGAAGGTGAGGAATTTACAGCCAGAGCCCCCCCTGACACCCAAGCATCCTCCTGCTCCAAGTAGTGCTCAACGCAGAGACCTCTCGCGGCGGGTTCGGTCCACGTTCGTGGCACGGTCAACAACCCCCTTGGTTAGGGTCAGGCAGGCAGTCGAGGGTAACTGAAGCTGCCTCTCCCTTCAGCCCTTCAACCTGAAGTATAGATATTTATTTATTTTGCAATTCATTGGTCAAACAAGTCAAACAGTGCTCTAAAATCTCTAGCAAGCACAAATATTTCCATTAATCGATTTTGTTGTTGGAAAACTACTAAGGAAGGAATCATTTCTTTCGAATGTATCCAGCACTCGATCGGAGGTGTCTTGCAACTTGGCAAGATCCCTTATATTCTGGGTTAGGCGTATCCTATTAACCCAACTTGGTCAAACCTTAAAGTTCATTGGATACTTCAGTTTCTCATTTTTAATCTCCAATTAATCTTCCTTACTCAGAAGGATATCAAAGTATACATCCTCTTGCAAGATAACTTGCGTAAGGATCCGCCATCCTTGTTGCGAGAATTTGGCCTTTCTTCTTGTGATTCAATCACAAGACCATATGATTCCATACTTGCTGCGCCAGTCCCGCATCGTACTATGCGATAATGGAGTTACGAAACAATTCGTTTCAGTTTCTTTAAGCTGATGTTGTTAGACCTAGGGCTTCCTAGTTTTATTTTTTTATTTTTAGGTAAGAAACTCAGGGACAAACCCTAATTCCTTTTACGTCTACAATTTACTGACTCTACAATCAGGGAATGTGGGCAAGTATTTTAAGGTATAAAAGTTTCTTGGATTTTAATTCATTCCCAATGAATATTTCGCAGCATAGGTATTTCTAAGTCTATATTAATTTGGTTAACTTTAGAAGATAATATCGAGATTACCTCCGCATGATTTGTTATCTATGTGTCAATTGATTTTTCAATCCTAAACTTTATCGATTTGAGGTTAGGTTAATTCAGCTAATCTTCCCTTTTCTTTGCAAAAAAACTCATGCTAAATAAGCAACATTTCCCTTGCTAAGTTATGCAGTTAGCAATGAAAACTTCCTAGAGTTTAAGCATCGTAAGAATCCTTTCATGATTTGCACTTTCCATGATGATTCGATGTAAAAAGAATAGGGGTTAATAGTGCAAGATGCAGTTTTATACCTTTAGGCTTAACCAAAGTATACTACTTTAATGGGTAAATAATCTTGTTCATAATTCATTTCAATGCATAAAGCTATTTGAAAAAATATATGTTTATACTTTATTTATTTTGCATGTTCCATTAGATGTATTTCATTCGCGAATGACTAGGACAAGATATATCCTATTTCTAACAACTAACCTTGCATGATTAAATTACAATGATATAAAATAAAAATTAAGAAGGAAAAAACTGGGTTTGGGGTGAGATATCCATATGGATACCGGGAGATGACCCTCCCGCGACTACGCCTTGGACTTTCTTAGGAGGCATCGCAATTGTAGTTGTTCGGACGTGGAAGCAGCTTTTACAACTCTTCTTTGGAATTCCACCATCGCTCCCTTGCACCGTCCGTAAAAAGTAAATTTTTTGGAAGGCTCCCTCCTTGAAATCGGGAAATTCGAAAGGGTGTTTCAGAATATTTTATGACTAAGACCTATTGAAGCCATGGGGAAGGCTTAATGGCCTTATAATGACTCGTTCAACGAGGCATGAAAGAGGGAGGGAAAAAGCACAAGGTGCGGAAGAGGACTCCAAGGAAATATAGTAACCGTAAAGGTTATAAGTAAGGTCGAAGGTCCTTGGGTCAACTTGGAGGAAAGGGTTTCAATACGCCACAAGGGAAGGGCTAGGGAAGGTTTTATCACGGAAAAAAAGGGGTTTTAAGGGATTAGCACGAGGGGTGGGGTTCCAAGGAATAGGGGGCTTGAGGGTTTATAAAGTACGAAAAGGGGCTCAAGGGAAGGTCTAAGTGACTTTTAAAAGCACGGGGGGAAAAGTAATAATAGGACTTCTAAGCCCACTCTTTAGAGGGGAAAAAAGAGGTTTATGATCCTTTAAACATGGGGGGGGGGGGGGGGGGTGAGGTTCCAAAAACATAAGAATGGCCTTGGGGATTTTTGGGATACGGGGGGTAGTAATAAGGCTTTAGAAAGATACAATAAGGGGGGTGAAAGGCCCTTAAGAGGATAAAACCGGGGGGGGGGGGGGGGGGGGGGGGGGGGGGTGGTAATAAGGCCTTCAAGGCCTTAGATCTTTGGGGAGAATAGGGAGAATAAGGTGAGGCACAAGAAGGGGGGGTGAAAAGGGGCTTAAGGGGTTTTAAAACCCGGGGGGGAAGAGTAGGGAGAATTTTTAGGACACACGGGGGGCGGGGGTGAAAAGGGGCTTAAGGGCCCCTTGAAAGCTTCCACTCCTTGGAAGCTTCCACGCCACCTGGAAGAAGAGCCCAACGGTGAGCAGGCGTGCGACGAGGAGATGTGGGGATCTTCTGTGCCGAGTGCAGGTGGTGCTTCCCAGCGGCGAGCCAGGCGACGTCAGGTCTTCTGGGCGTGTCCTATTTCGGCCGTCCTCCTCTATCTTCTGGCAACAACACAGGGATTCGGCAGCCCTTTCATTCCTCCCTCTCCATGGCAGCAACCCCTCTCTTAAATAGGGGAGGGAGGGGAATACTCCCTCTCCTTATGTGTCGTTGTGCATGGCGATGGAAGGTGCCGAGCTCCACCAAGGAGCTTAGTCCATTCTATTTCCCTCCCCTTATAGCATGACATTCGGTTTTGGGGAGGGAAAATAAATAAATTTGCATTATCGTAGGCATTATCCATGTGAAAGGGGTAAGTTAATGCAAAAGGGAAATGCAGAACTTTACACAGAGAGAGAGAGAGAGAGAGATGGGAGGGCAGGAGGGTGGTAGATTATATTTTTGTACATATAATGATTAGGTTGTAAATCATCAAGCACATTTGATAGTAAAAGAAAAATAGAGATTGTACTTAAGAGGTGGGATCTAGTCAGGTTGAAAGTGTGCAATCAAATGCAAAATACCATGATTAAGAAAGACATAGTGGGGCTATGATTGGGATTGTATCACTTTTAAGTAACATGTACCAAAGATTAATGTGCATGAAAATAGGATTAAGCCCTTAGGAATGCACAACCATTAGGCCGTGAATTTCAAGAATGCAATAGGTGAAGCCATGATCGAGAGATAGATAGTAAAGCCATAAGACAAAATACCACGATTGAGAGAGAGATAGTCATGCCATGATTAGGGTTACATAAGTTCTAATTGATATTATAGCTAATATGTGCTTGAGATGTTCTTGAGATTAATAACAAAGATTGTACCTAAGAGGTGGGCTCTAGTTAGGTTGAAAGTGTGCAATCAAATGCAAAATACCATGATTGAGAAAGTGATAGTGATGCTATGATTAGGGTTTCTTCACTTTTAAGTAACATGTACCAAAGATTAATGTGCACCAAAATATGATTAAGACCTTTGGAATGCACAATCATCAAGCTCTCAATTTCAAGAATGCAATAGGTGAAGCCATGATTGAGAAAGAGATATTAATGCTATGATTAGGGTTGCATAAGTTCTAACTAACATGTTGTTGAGATTAATTATAAGGAGTGATAGTAGCTATCTATACATTATAGCTTATATGTGCTTGAGATTAGTATGTACCAGAATACAATTATGCCCTCATGAGTGTGTAGTTATCAAGCCATCCATTGGTTTCAATGATGCAACAATAGGTGTGGAAGGTGTTGTACCAACATCTGTTTCCTATCACCAACACACAACGAATGTGTGAGAGGTACATTTGAGCATATCATGATTTCTTACTTACTCACATGTGAGAACCAATCGATGATGAGATGAAATGGAAGATGGAGGCTACAACAGTAGCAATTTCCATGGTGTTCCATTAAGAGAGAGAAGAGAGAGAGGAAGAATGTTATGCTATATTTTATGCATGTTAGGGCTCCAATCCAAACATTTTAAGTCTTCTTCACACCAACTATGCCTTGCCATGGTCATGTTTTGGCCCATTATAAGATGATTAATTTTCTATTATTCATATACTTGTAGTGTTGTAGAGTGTGAAATTTACCCACCTGAATCTACATACTAAGGATGCCTATCCATGAAATGGATAGGTATTACATAGAGATGTACCCATATTATATGGAGTCTCTCATATGCACACTCTTTTGAAGAAGTGCACATAGAGCTCTAATGTCAAAGAGGATCCATGGGAAGTCCTTGGTCAAGTAGGAAATCATGATTGCCCATGCTCTTGCTTGATCAAAAGAGGATCCACTGGAAATCCTTAATCAAGTAAAAAATCATGAGTGAGCATGTTCATGATTTATAGAATTCTTTTTTGCAAAATGATTTTATACTTTTTTAGGTTCGAGAAATTGCTTCCCAATCTAAGTTGGTTGACTAGATATGTGTTCATATTTTGATAGAGTGACTCTGTGTGACCAACTCAAAGGGGAAATGAAAGAGCTCCCTCTTATCAGAAGTTCTTTATAATATGCCCATATTTCCCAATTATAATTTCCATATTGAATAATGTTGGTTATGTAGAGACAAATGTCCTATAACAAATCTGTAATGAAAGAAGCTGAGAGGAGAGAGAAGAAGAGTTGGAGAGAGAGAGAGAGTGAGCAAGAAGAAGAAGGAAGAAGACTAGAAGAGAGAGAAAGAGAGAAAAGAGGAGAAAAGGAAGGAGGAAGCCATGGAAGGTGGAGATGAAGGTGAAGAGTATGATCCTGATAATAATTGGTTGCCCTAATCTGGGGCTTTTACACCTTAAATACCTCGATCAGTGTGACAGGGTGTCTAAACCCTAGTCAGTGTGTATCCTGCTTGTTACAATTTGTCCCCGGTCTTGGAAGATTTTTGCCCTAAAAAACAAGGGGAAATAGAGGGGAGTGATGGGTGGGCTAAGGGAGGGTTGCAGAGTACTACTCAGAGCCCTTTGACAATGAAAATTAGGTGAGGAGAGACTAGGGACAGCATGTAATCTGGGACCGGTCTGCTGAAGTAAACTAGTCACAACTTTTGATAGGCTGCTCCAAATAGGGCATACCATATGTCAAAACGGAGCTTATGATGAGTACTTTTAGCCTATGTAGAATGCACTGGTATCACAATGAATGGTAAATAGCTTAGAGAAGTTAGGGCAAGCAAGGATGGGGGCTGAAGTAAGTGCATCCTTTAACTGTTTTGAAGCTATGATCCGTAATGGCATCCCAAAAGAATGACTCTTTTTTTAAGCGGAAAGTCAAAGGTGCTGCACTGGTGGCATAGTGCTTAATGAAGTGTTTGTAGAATGAAGAGAGACCAAGGGAGCCACGCAAAGAAGTGGTGGTGGAAGGAGTGGGCCAATCTCTAACACATTGCACCTTCTTTGGGTTAGTTTGTATACCATTTTGCTCACAATGTGTCCCAAGCACTCCACAGATGTCTACATGAATATTCATTTTCTCTCCTTAGCAAAGAGTTCATGGTCTCTCAATATGTCAAACACCCTCCGAACATGTGTCAAGTGCTCCATAGATGACTTGCTCTAAATGAGGATGTCATCAAAGAAAACAAGCACGAACTTGAACAGAAAGAATTGTAGGGTTTTGTTCATGAGGATCCAAAAGGCATAACAAGAAAATGATAAAGTCCACGATCAGTCCTAAAGGCCATTTTGACCTCATCTCCTGCCCGCATACGAATCTGATGGTAGCCAGAGTGCAAGTCCATCTTAGTGAAAAAGCATGCCCCTTTTAACTCATCTAGCAAGTCATCAATCCGTGGGATGGGGTAGTAGTTCTTCACTATAATTTTGTTTAAATCTCTGTAGTCAATGCACATGAGAAAGGAGCCATCTTTCTTTTTTACTAAGAGGATAGGGGATGCACAGGGGGAAGAACTCGGTTAAATGAAACCCATCTCCAACAACTCCTTGATTTTCTTTGCAACCTCTTCACACTCACACTTGGAGAGTCTATAGGGGGGTTTATTCACTAGCTTGGAATGGGGCTCTAGGTCAAGTGGGTTGTCCATTTGTCTCTTGGGAGGGAGGGATGTAGGCATCTAAAATAATTCATTGTATTCCTCAAGTAAGGCTTGCAATGCTGAATCTTGAGATATTGCACAGGGCTGATCACAATAGTCCTTATTTATTTACAAAACAAAGATTTGTGAGCATTTCTTAAACTCCCGTTTGAGTTTCTTTGTTGTAATGAGTTGAAAATCAGCATGATCTTGAACTCCCTCTAGGTGGATAGGTTGTCCATGCATCATAAACTCCATGTAAAGCTAAGAGAAGTCCATAGCAATTTTCCCCAATTGTTTCAGCCAATCACAACCCAAGATAACATCAATGGGGCCCATATCTAGGGCAATCAAATCAACCAGTGCCATATAATTTTCAGCTAGGCATAAGGGAATTGCAGGACATACATGTGTACTAATTTCTTCTTCTCCATTTGCTACTTGGACCTTCAAGGGGTGATGTAATGCCATAGGGGTACATTTCAACTGACCAATGGCTAATTTATTGACAAAACTGTGAGTGCTTCCACTATCCACAAGGGAAAAAACATGCTTTCCATGATACTACCTTAAATGCGAAGGGTACTGGGCCTGTGAGAACCCATCCAAGCATCCAAGGAGATTAAGCAAAGGGAAGTGGGAGGTGGGTGGGATGTTAAATCATCTGTGATGGAGCACTGCCCGGGTCAACTGAAAACCCATCCTCGGGGTCATAGAATTGCTCATGATCAACATCCTCCATAGGCTTAGCCTGGTCCATCGGCAGGTCATTCCCCTTAGTGTGCCAATCTTCCATGACATACATGCTATGAAATTTGACCTTAACTATCTTGTATGGACATTTGGAGGCATGATCAGCAATGTACTTATCTCCACACTTAAAGCATAGGCCCTTTTCTTTCCATTCCTTCACAACATCTGGGGAGATGAACTGTTGACTATTGGATCCATGGGAAGGTGATGCAATGGACTGTTTATTTTCACCATATCTATTTTCAGCATTAGAGCCCAATGATGTCCCAAAAGTGCCCATTTTTCTTTCAGCATGGAAGGAGGGGTAAGTGGGTACTTTGGGGCTATTATTAGGCATAGAAGTGCCTCAAAAACTACCTCCGTATAGGGTTGATCATGAAGGAATGCGGGGATGTCCAACACCTTGCTGAAAATGCTCATTCTTACAGTACTTTCTTGCATATCTCTTAGCCAATTTGATTGCATCAAATAGTGTGGTAGGGTTTTGGGCCATGACATTGGACGATAGACTTGGTTCCAACCGATAGATGTACTTGTGCAATTTATCATCGTCACTAATGCTCTCCACATACATGGTCAAGTTCATGAACTGATTTGTGTATTCACATATAGTGAGGTTACATTGGTCAAGAGTGTACCATCGTCTTGTCAACCGTTCTTTTTCCTTAGGGGACACAAAAACTTGGACCATATGCATTTTAAAATCTTCCCTATCAATGAACTATTGATTCTCCTAATTGATATAGCGCCACCATGTGTGGGCAAACCCTTTTAAGTGGAGAGAGGCAAAAAGTATTTTCTAATCATCAGTGCAGGGGTAGATGTTGAAGTAGGACTCCAACTTGGACGTCCATTCCTCCAAGTCTAATGGTGAGGGGGATTTCCCATTGTACTTTGTTAGGATGATCTTGTCATGTAGATCATAGGGGCCATGCTGCCCATGAAATCCTTGCTATCCATGTAGCCCGTGGTGGCCATACATGCCTTACTGTCCATACATCCCTTGTGGTGCATTAAGCCCATGTTGTCCATTATAACCATGTTGTCCATGATTACCAGGGTAGCCATTTGTACCATATTGTCCTTGATGGGGCTGATTCATATGGGGTGCATGGGGGCTCTTAGGTAGAGTGGGTGACATCCGACCCAAGGTGGGAGGAGGCCTCAAATGGATGTTGTCGGCATGGTGGATGGGGGAATTCAATAGGGGCTCATAATGTGTATGAGAGGGTTCCCCAATCTCATCGGTAGAAGGGGAAATTCCCTTAGCACCAAGTATACCTTGTGGACCATGCGACGGTTCTTAATGTGGAGGACATCTAGACTCATGCCTAGAGTCATTGGTCTTCTCTTGGAATGAAGCAGTCGCTAATTGAGCAACAAGAGCAATGAGCTATTGTTGAGCCTTTGAGTTTGAGATAGCCATGTGTTCGATTGCTTCATCAAACTTGGACATCATTTGGTGGTGGTTGGTGACCATATCATTGTGTCGTTCCATATGACGGAGCTCATGTTGGTAGAGGGTGTGATTGAGAATGGTATATGGGTCCATTTCAGGCATTTCCTCCTGTATGTCACCATGGTAGTCTTTGCGCCGAGCTTGGTTCCTAATTCATGGAGGTTCGGGAGTCTCTAATCTACCTCTGGAGTTCCTCTTGGGCCTTGCTTTTGCCTTTCTAGCCAGCCATCTAGATACAGTCCATAGGACCTGTTGTCAGTAAAAGGGGTGTAACTCTTTGTAGGAAACTCCGATTGATGAGGTTTTGGGCTCAAGTCAGAGGGGATAATGTTCTCTTCAAGATGAGCTATTAAATTTTATGACAGAAAATGATCAGAATTTTCTATAATGGGTTTACTGTGCATGTCTTAGAGTGGTCTCCATCTTGTCCATAGTGACCCTAGTGCTAAAAAATGGGCATAACTTTCACACCGTAGCTCCGATTGGGGAGGTGTTTGATTTAAACTGGAGGGGAAAAAGCCATCTTCGAGAGGAGCTATAGGGTTCACCTCCAGATTTAGAATAGAATTTCCTACAATGGGATCTTTGTGATAGTTCTTTAGGACTATGACCAAAAACACTGCTTGTCCCTTAGTACCAAGGTCTTACATGGATAGAGCATAGTTCAAGGGGCCTAATCAGCCACATCAATAGCATCTTGAGCATACTAAGCATAATCCCAAACATCATTGCATACCCATGAGCTCTGCCATTAAGGCATAAGTACATTCATTGCCATACATCTCCTTTGACTACATGTACTTCAAGTGTCATACATGGGCACCATTAGCATTGTGGGGTATCCAAGAGGGATCATTAGGATAGGGGAGTGGAGCTCATGGGAGTACCTACACCTGCATATAAGTATCGGGCTCTAAATCACCAGGAGGTGGAAAACATTTCCCCCGGGCCGGGTTGTGTACCCCTATAGGGTCTTAAGTGGTAAGGGAGGACCACCTCTTTTTTGTCTTACCACCTCGCTTGGCATCGGCCTTTTTCCTCAATCGGAGTATACATGGCAGACATATTTATTAGGAAATTAGCATGAAATGCATTGGAAAGAAGACATTTGGCCCTTTCATGAGATGCAAGGAATGACAAAGGTTGGGGTAGGGGTTACCTTGGCAATCCAATGACTCACTAGTTGCTACTTACCCAATTTACAATGGATATTATTCATTTGGGGCCCATCCAAGGTCACAAGACCAAATGGGGGTTAATGTCAGCCATTACAATAAATTTCAAGAAGAGGTGTGATGCATGCACACAAAGAGGATTGAACTATTAAACCTATGCAATCTCGAATCTCTGCAAAAATGGATTAAGCTCAGCAAGTGGCTAAATTGAGAGATTAAGATCAGATTGGCATACCTCTTTAATGCTTGGGAAGACCATTGAAGCACTAGTCATCATGGTGCTCGATTGCTCCATTGATCAAGTCCGATTGTTAGTTGGGCATTCATGGAAGAATACTTCAGCATTCGAATGCTCCTACTAATGAAGAAGGCTCTCGTGCTTGTCCCTGAGCTTGAGCTTTAATAATGGGAAGCTTCAAGTGAAGATTTCATGGCTGCCCACAAAGCTCCCATGCATGATGAATTCAATATCTTCATCCGGGAAAAAGAAATCATTCACGGGCTGAAGGGCTTGTGGGGTATGAACTCGCACGGTCAAAGATGGTTTAGCTTGAAGAATCCATGGCTACCCCAAACTATTTAAAACAGTCCAAATGCTGTCCACCTTGTGGGCTAAATCCCGGGAGCAAGAGTATCAAGGAGGAGGAGGTTGGTGTGCTGATTCAAGGTCTGGAATGGCAGAGGGCAGCAAGGAAGTCAGGCTGGGGCAGAGGGGGAAGATAGGAGGAGCATGGAATAGCAACGCAAAATGCGCTACAAATTGCGGGCTATTCCCTGGGGTATCTCTTGGCCTATGACCCTTCTCAAGGGTATGGCCTATGGTTAGGGGCAAGTGGGGAAGGCTCCTGGGGCTTCACCTTTGCCCTCCCATGGCTGCTCTAGGGAAAAAGAGAAGTCCTCTTTATTGTATGGCTATGGTAGCTTGCCTGGGAGGAGAGAGAAAAGGGGTTGGAGCAAAAAGTAACTGAGGTTTTGCCCTCTTCCAACTCTTGGGACCCTAAACTTGGCTTGGAACCCTTAAAATTTGCATGAAAAGAAGTGATGACCTACTATTTTAACCGTTTTACGTCCAGATATGTCTGAGTCTCCAGCCATAGCTCTTGCTTGCTCTGATACCACTTGTAATGAAAGAAGCTGAGAGGAGAGAGAAGAAGAGCTAGAAGGAAGAAAAGGGGAAAGGAGAAGGAAAAAAAGGGGAAAGGAGAAAAAGACCAAAGCCTGAAGCTCTGATACCACTTGTAATGAAAGAAGCTGAGAGGAGAGAGAAGAAGAGCTAGAGAGAGAGAAAGAGTGAGCAAGAAGAAGAATAAAGAAGACTAGAGGAAGAGAGAGAAAGAGAGAAAAGAGGAGAGAAGCAAGGAGGAAGCCATGGAAGTTGGAGATGAAGATGAAGAGTATGATCTTGATAATAACTGGTTGCCCTAATTTGGGGCTCTTACACCTTAAATACCCCAGTCAGTGTCACAGGGTGTCTAAACCCTAGTCGGTGTGTATCCCACTTGTTACAAAATCTATTCTCTATATAGTCTAGTTGGATGAACTCTTTTGGGTAGATTTTGAGGTAATACTTTTTTTTTCTGTCTATAATACTATTAAGGAAGATAGTTGGAATGGGATAGTCAAAAACATTATGCCATCTTAGTACTTCCAATGGTGGTAAAAAAATCCCTATAAGATATCTATCTTTGGTTATTCATAAGATTTTTGCAAAATAAGAATTCAAAGTAAAACATATTGTACCAATAGCATAGAGCATGAGAATCCTATTGGTATGCCACACAATTATCTAAACACATTTGTTACAAGTTGGATGTATGTATGATTAGTTGACCAATTATTGATAAGTATAGTTTCTTCCATGTTCAAATAAGAAAGAGATCTTTTCATTTTGGTCCAAGTTCCTTTGCAACAATGGAAAGGGAACTCATTAGATAAATATTCTTTTTTAGCTTGCATAAAAAACCACTTAATAATTTTAGTTAGAATTTTTAAGGCCTATATCCCCATTTTGGGGGATGCATTCATTGAATTTGTTGATGTTTCTTGAGAAAGCACTGAAAACAAGTTAGATGTGATTCTTATTGTTTTTAACTTTCTCTAGAATAGCTAATATCATACATGTAGCCCAAGCATAGTCTAGGCTTAGCCACATAGCCTTAGTAGTCCCTATATTAGGGAGTTTGGGAATTTATAGAATGGTCAATATTTGGTCACATGGTCAAATTGTTGCCCCCTTCCTTGAAGCTGAAACTTTTCTAGATACTAGGTAGATGATAATACGAAGTTTTATCTTTAAAAAATGGATTAAGATTTAGCAACATGGTCAAATCTTAATTTCTAATTTGAGAGTAGAACTTGGAAGATTCCCAAATACTCTAATATAGTGTTTTAGCCACATATGCTATATAGCATCGCTTCTATTGAGGCTTATTCTAAGGGATTGTTACCGGCATGTATACCAAAGATGATAGAGAAATAGGGATCTAGACCCTTGGAGGGCTAGATCCTTACTATCTTGTCATACATGGACTAATATTAAACATGTATAAAACCCCATCTAAGTATGTAAAAAAATATGATACATATCATAGCAAATCAAACAAGGCATTTTGACTTTGTATAAAACAATGAACATAGTACTAATCCTCCAATGAAACCCTTTGAAAATAGAAGTGATAAAACAACAACAAATAAATATGTTTGAATCTAAATGTTAGGAATGCAAGTTATAGAAAAAAATGTATATAAGAAACTATGAATTCTAGATGTATGATTAAATGTATGTTTATATATAAAGTAGAAAATGATGTGAGGCCTCTAATTGAAGATTTCATCCTTGTGGAATTCCTCCTCCACCCAATGGTATATCTAACTACCTCTCCATCTCATGCCCATAGCTTGTCTAGGAGCAAGAAATCCCATGGTGCACCACATACTTCTTCTCTAGTTTGGTTATTAAATGACTAAAATTTTACTACTTTTAAAAATAGTGGACACATAATAAATATTAGAGGAATTGAATAGATTATTAAAATTACAAGGTCTTCTTTGAATGAGTTCTACCAACTGCTCCCAAGATGTGATGATGGGCCAATTGCAACTAATACACATATCACATCCTTCTACCACCTCTACTTATCAAGGTTTTCATATATTTCCTTATTTATCTTGTCCCATCATCCCTAATCAAGACAAATGTGATGGCTCATATTGATTAGTATAGTAGCAATGTATACAAAACAAATAAATTAGTTTATTAAGTTCTCTGCTTCTCCCATACTCTCTCTCACTCACTCTTGCAATCCCCTTTCTTGATTCAAATTTTTGATTAAGACGTGGTATTGCAATGAAGGATTGTAGAGTTGACTCATATGTAGCTTGACAATGTGTAGGTGCTATCTACCATACATTGATAACTAAGCTATCCATCCCCCTTACTTGAGTGTTGCATTCGCATCTGTGTGAGGCTATAGCCTAAGAGTCCATCTAGTCTACTTTGAGTGTTTCATTCGCATCTGTGTGAGACTATAGCCTAAGAGTCCATCTAGTCTACTTAGAGTTAGATCTTAGTACTATGATTAGAGATTTGGTGGTTCTCTCTTTGTTTTGCAAGGGTATCACATGGTGAGTGTTGAAAGGTGCCACTTGTTGGTGGGCGGTCGCCACCCTTCCAAACTTTATAATAATTTTACCCTTTGAATTCTATGGGCATTGGGAAAAAGAGAAAGAATGCATAAGCACATGTGAATGCCGAGCATCTCAATTACTCTCAAACTTAGTGGTATATTTATGAAAAATAAGAACTGAAAGTTTTCAATGATATGTTCATGCTTTTGAAAACAATTTAGTCATGCTAGCTTGATCTCACTCTAAGTTGTTGAAATTATGCTCCTCATTAAACAAAAATGGACTTTACTTTGAATTGTAACACTAGCAAACAAGGATTTCATAACCTTTGGGATGTAGTTAAGGTATTACTCAAATTTTTTGTCCTTGGCATGTCAATAGAAGGAGATAGGAAATTGAAGGGGGCGAATAGGTATGTTTTGTGAACTAGGAAAAAAATTCACATGTAGGTTTATACTCACATTTATAGCTATGTTGGGAGACCCCATGTCTATAGGCACACTCACTTGGTAATTCTTACTCAATTTTAAATGAACATATGAACATAGGTTTAGATTTGGTTCCACCTAAAATTTTGAAGTGGTTTTAAATGCACATTCAAATGCATTAATGGATGCAACCCTGGTTGGTAAAACAAAACTAAGGAGCTAGTGGTTTCAGAATTGTGGACCGAGTCACAATGTTATAACTAACAACTCCCTAATTTCTTTCTACCACTTTCTACATGCACGCTGAACGTAGTTTACAAAATTGAACCAATATAAAAGAGAGACTTACAATAATATAGCTTGATACAAGTGAATATGTAGCTACCAAGTAATGTCCTTTATATTGGCAAATAAAACTTTCAAAGTCAAATATTCATTTTTATTACAAAGTACAACAACTACAACCTAAGATGGTGTGTCTCATGCACTAAAATACTCTCAACAAACCACTCCTACTACAAGATACGAGCTATATACCAATGTTTAAACTGATGGAATTATTCATCCAAAAACTTTCCCTTGTCATTGCTAAAACCATCGGCATACATATCTCTAAAAAATCATTGCTATATGCATCACAATGTGTGTCACAAGTAGTGACGTAGATTGCGATATATATAGCGACATGTGTAGGTTTTATTTGTGATGCTAATAGCAATGGTTGTAGAGAAAAAAATTTGGGTGGTAGGGCATGTAGCCCTGCTACCCTTCTAGCCACATGTGCTAAACAATGTTTCATAAATCATTTCTAAGTTGAGCATACATCTATTATTGAAACACATGCATCATGTGATGCTAGAAGGAAAGGGTTCATTGATTCAATTTCCAAATAAGTACAATATCAACAATGATATCTCATAAAACTACATGGATTGATAGCGAGTCGAATCCAAAATAAAAAAATCTATCAATAAGTATTGCAAAATGCAAGTCCATACAAAGGATGAGAAATATATTGCAAAATTCCTATATAGAAAGAGCCTCCATGGAGTATAGGGCCAAAAAAGTAAGAGATATGTGCTCCATGAATCTAAGTGATGACTACAACTCCTCACTATCTAAGAGCTTGTCTCAATAGAATGGAGCATCGAATGGACTCTACAATATAAAACAACCAAAGAATAATCTACATTATATAATGCATCACAAAAAAAACTAGAAACTAAAAGTAATAAAGAGGCTATGGAAAATCAGAGTGAAGCAGCATTGAGATGTGCACAAGAGGGAAAGAAGAGCTCAAAAGTACAAGAACAACTCTTGCTTATTAAGTTGCTTATGAAAGTACAACTTGGGTCACTCTCACTCATCAGTTGATGTAGACCCATGGTCTTCTTATATAGCCCCAAATGACTCTAGTTAGGGTTTCCCCTTCCCCTCAGGACCATTCACACTTAGCTACCCTTATCCTCTCTAGGAAAAGGAGGATTCATGTCATGCTTACATTATCAACACCCCCCCCCCCCCCCTCAATGCTAGGTGGGATTGGATTACAAAGCATGATAGGATTTCCCCCTCAATCCACAATGAGATGCATTTATAAATTAGACTACAAAGATAGCTATAGGTAGAGAGTTTACAAGACTCAAAAGAGTCGATCATCAGATGGTTGAGAGGCAAAGTTAGCCTCCAATTCTTTAGGTGGTTTTGGAACACTAGGACCCTTACTGGTAATATGCTCAATTTTCTTGCATTTATTGCATTTCATCTTTTTTGGGTACTTCTTCTAGCAATTACTTGCAATATGCCATTTTTTATGACAAAAAGAACACTTTGTGGAAACTGTATGAACTAACACTTGCTCACCGAAAGTAGATGCTAAAGTGCCCTCCTTATAGTTCCTCTTCTCTTCATCTAGGCATGACTGGATGGTACCTTTCAAGCCGGGATTTGAGATGTTTGTTAATATTGTTACAAGAGTAGGAAAAACCTTTTTGACAACCTTCAAAAGGATAGCAATAACATCAGGTTCTGTTATTAGTGTTGAGATATCGAGCTCCACTCGTGATACGCCAGGGTGACCGTTGTATATTTATGTCACCGACTTGTCAGTTGCAGATGCGGTTGGTACACCGCCCATGAATAATAGCTACATGATAGCTATCCTTATCTACTCTAGTTCGTGGCTCAGTTAGTATGCCACCTTAGTTAGTTGAGTTTGGTTTGAGACCCATATATAGGGTTCTTCTATTTCTTTGTACTAGAGTTCTTTTGGCTTACACAACTAAGAAGAGGAAAACTGTTTTCAGCCTCCACCCTTGTGTGTCTTCCCCCATTGTGCAAGCAAGAAAGCTTCAAGCGAGACTCCTTCCTTCTCTCCCACAATCTTGACATGGTATCAGAGCCTTGTTCGTGGTAAGGAGCTCAAGAAAGCAAGCCAAGATCGCGGTGTTCTGGTAAGAGGAGCAGTGTTGCTTTCATTTTCTGTTTTGGGAGCAGATCTCTGCAGGTAGCACAGCCGGAAATTGCAGGAGTGCATTGTCTCAGGTTGAGACGCCCTTCGTGGTGAAGCAAGAGGGCAGTATATGCTGCGGGAAAGGGCTTTAGCCCTCGGCGACCTTGTTTTTTTGATTTGAGGCCATTTCGGGGCCTGTTTTGCAGACGGAAGTTTTCTGCACGCACTCAAGAAAAGGCTCAGTTTTATGCTGTGCGACCACTGTTCTACAGGTCGGTGAAAAGTTACTGTAGAAATTGCATCGTATGCTTGTGCGCAGAGACATTGGGAGTTTCAGAATCATCCTTGGTTCCTGTTTATGCAAAATCGTCACTAGGAAGTGACTGTGTGGTCAAATACCACTTTCGCCAGTTTTGCAGATTTGCCCTTGTGAGGCTGAAGCTGTGGTTTTTGCAGTGACAGAATTTTTTGCAGTCTTCTGTAATGGCATCTGATTCTCTTTCACAGATTGTCACTGAAAAGCTTGACAAGAACAACTTCCAGGCATGGAAGTTTAGAATGACGAATTTCCTTATGGGAAAAGGATATTGGGAATTTGTTGCAGGAAATGAAGAAGAACCAGTTCTTCCTGATGTTCCCAATCAACAACAAATGCAGGCATTCAAAGCATGGCATGAGAGAGCCAGGAAAGTTATGTATTGGTTGTCTATCAGCATTTCAGACTCTATGATTGTGCATATTCAGGATGCAAGTACGCCAAAGGAGGCATGGGATACTTTGTCAAAAATGTACAGCACAAATACTCAAGCCAGGAAAATGCAGCTCAAGCAAGAGTTGCATAATGTGCAAAGAGAAAATATGAGCATCAACGACTACCACATGAAGGTGAAGAAGATTGCAGATGCACTTGCTTCCATTGGGTCGCCAGTGGAAGATGATGATTTAGTTTCTGTGACCTTGAATGGTCTAGGAAAGGATTATGCGCAGTTTCGGACATCCATTTCAGTTCGTGAAAGATTTCCTGATTTTGAGGAGTTGATCGCTCTTCTAATTTCTGAGGAGCAGAGAAATGGTGGTGCATCTTCTTCAGGAGGAACTTCAAAAGAAGCTGTCTTCTACTCAAATGCTGGAAGAGGTAGAGGCAGAGGTAGAGGAGGCCGATTTGGAGGCCGTGGTAGAAATCAGAATATGCAGCAAACTCAAGAAAACCAGTCCTATGGAGGAGGACGTGGTAACTCTAGAGGCAGGGGGAGCCAAAGAGGTCGTGGTGGATGGCAAAGAGGTCAAAATGCAAACAGTAATGTTGAATGCTACTATTGTGGCAAAATGGGACATATGGCTAAAGACTGCTACAAAAAGCAGAATGACATCATGAATGGAAAACTGCAACAAGGAAATTATGCATCTTCTAGTAGACAGGGTGATGACAGAAATGAGCACTTGTTTATGGTGCAGCACATGAACAATTCTGTGACAAGTGCAGAAGAAAGCAATGATGTATGGTATGTTGACTCAGGTGCATCAAACCACATGACAGGTCATGCAGAATGGATGGAGGATGCAAGGAAAATGGAAAAACCAGGATTTGTGGAGACTGGTGATGATACTGCACATCCTATTGTGCAGATTGGAAAAATTCCCTTGTCTATGCAGGATGGGAAAAAGAAATACTTGTCCGATGTATTTCATGTTCCCAATATCACCAAGAATCTGGTTTCTGTCGGTCAAATGGTTGAGCAGGGCTTGCAGGTCAGATTTAATCCTCATGGATGCTTTGTTGAGGATATGAAAAATAAAGGTCGCTTGATAGCAAAAGGAAAGAAGAAGGGCAGAATGTTTACATTGGATGCAGACATGCCTGAATTGAGTGCAGCAATGTTTGCACATGGGACCGGTGTAGTTGCAGATATTGATATCTGGCATAAACGCATTGGTCATGTTAATGTACAGCGACTTAAATCAATGCAGGCCCAAAATATTGTTGCAGGTTTGCCGAAATTCAAGGTTGCAGAAATGCATAAGGTATGTGAAGCCTGTCAGTTTGGAAAACAGGCAAGGAAACCATTTCCTAGACATGTTCAAGAGAGTAAGAAGCCATTAGAATTAATCCACTCTGATGTGTGGACTACTAAAGCTGCATCTCTTGGAGGCTGTCATTATTTTGTCAGTTTTATTGATGACTACAGCAGAAAAGTTTGGGTGTATTTTATGAAAAAGAAAAGTGAAGTTTTTGGGCATTTCAAAACTCTTAAAGCTATGGTTGAAAAAGAAACAGGTCTGCAAGTAAAATGCCTAAGGTCAGATGGAGGGGGAGAGTACCTCTCAAATGAGTTTGCAAGGTTCCTGCAGGAGCATGGCATAAAGCAGCAATATTCATGCAGTCATACCCCACAGCAAAATGGAATTGCAGAAAGAAAAAACAGGCATATTGGAGAGGTATCTCGTGCCATGCTTAATGAAAAAGACCTGCCAGATTTTTATTGGGCTGAAGCAGTTGCTACAGCAGTCTACATAATGAACAGGACTCCCACTGCAGCAATACATGGAATGACTCCAGAGGAGAGGTATACTGGTAGGAAACCAGATATTTCCCATTTGAAAATTTTTGGTTGCATTGCCTATGTACATGTGCCAGATGAGTTGAGATCCAAGTTGGATCCAAAAGCTGAGAAGTGCATCTTTATTGGTTACTCTCTGCAGCAAAAAGGGTATAGATGCTATAACCCTTCTACTCGTAAGTTTACAGTGAGCAGAGATGTTGTTTTTGATGAAATGAGTAGCTGGTATAAACCAGTAAATGTGATTGATGATGTAGATGCACAAAATGGTAATGCTGCACAGAATTCACAGCAGCAGTCACAAAATATTAGTGGACCTGGAGCGTCCTCTAGCATTGGTTCACATTCTTCGCCATGGACAGGCAGATTGAGATCAGGAGAATCTTCTGAAGGCAGCGCAAATAGTGGTATGCAGGTATCACGAAAAGGAAAAGAGAAGGTAGATCAGCCCATGTTTGATGTGAATGCAGGTCACTCTTATGTGGATGGTGAATCCAGTGGCTCAGAACAGAGCATTGATGATGAGTTGGGTATTCCTTCTATTGTTACACCTGGAGTAAGGAAGACCAGGGATGTTTTGAGAGCACCTGGGAGTGAACCCACTTTGCGCAGGTCTACCAGAGTTAGGTATCCTGTGGATAGGCTGAAATATGATGGATTTACAGCCATTCACTATGCATATATGGTCAAGGTGATACAGGAACCAGAACCCACTTCTTTTGAGCAAGCCATGGGAAAAGAAAAATGGGAGAAAGCCATGGATGAAGAAATGGATGCCTTGGAAGCAAATGCTACATGGGAATTGGTACCTTTGCCTAAAGGTAAGAATGCAATTGGCTGTAAGTGGGTTTATAAGGTGAAGCACAATGCAGATGGTTCTGTGAACAGATACAAGGCAAGATTAGTGGTCAAGGGGTATGCACAAACATATGGCATTGACTATGAAGAAACATTCAGTCCGGTTGCAAGGATGGCAACCGTAAGAGCAGTCATTGCTATGGCTGCATCAAAGGGATGGTCTTTACATCAGATGGATGTAAAGAATGCCTTCTTGCATGGTGATCTGCAAGAAGAGGTCTATATGGAGCAGCCACCAGGTTATGTGCATGCTGTTCATCCTGAGTTTGTTTGCAGGTTGAAGAAAGCCTTGTATGGCTTGAAGCAAGCACCTAGAGCATGGTCTGACAAGATAGGACAGTATCTTGTCACTATTGGCTTTCAGATTTCAAAGGCAGATTTCTCACTTTATGTGAGAAAAACAGAGAAAGGTATTATGCTACTTGTCATTTATGTTGATGATTTGATTATGACAGGTGACAGTGATGAAGATATCCTTCATGTGAAAATGCTATTGAAGCAGAAGTTTGAGATGAAGGATTTGGGAGAGCTGCGTTATTTCTTGGGCATTGAGGTGATTAGATCACCAAGTGGGATACAGCTCTTGCAGAGGCAGTATGGATTGGACATGCTGTCCAAATATGGGATGACAGGCTGTAAGCCTATTTCAGTTCCTTTGGAGCAGAATGTGAAGCTGAGCGCAGATGCAGGTGAGCTTCTGGTAGACCCTACTATGTACAGACGCATAGTAGGAAGCTTGATTTATATGACTATTACCAGGCCAGATTTGAGCTATGCTGTTGGATTGGTAAGTCAGTTTATGCAGGCTCCAAGGAAATCGCATTTGGATGCGGCTAGACGCATACTTAGGTATGTGAAGTCCACATTGCAGTATGGACTATTTTATGAGACTGGGGTTCAGATACAGTTGCATGGATACACTGATGCTGATTGGGCTGGTAGTATTTCTGATAGACGATCTACCAGTGGATATGTATTCTCTTTTGGGAGTGCTGCAGTCACTTGGAGCAGCAAGAAACAGCCTACAGTTGCCTTGTCGAGCACAGAGGCTGAGTACAGGGGTGCAGCAATGGCTGCATGTGAGGTAGCTTGGTTGCATAAGCTACTTTATGATATGCATCAGTCTACAGATGGGCCAGTTGTCATTTATTGTGACAACATGAGTAGTATACACTTGGCAAATAACCCAGTCTATCATGCTAGAACAAAGCACATTGAGGTGCATTATCACTATGTGCGAGAGAGGGTTTTACTAGGTCTTATTGATCTAGTTTATGTCAGCACAGAGGATCAGGTAGCTGACATATTCACGAAGGCATTGGGCGCAGAGAAGCTGCGCAAGTTCAGAGACCTGCTTGGTGTGCAGGAATTGGGATTGAGCTCGAGGGGGAGTGTTGAGATATCGAGCTCCACTCGTGATACGCCAGGGTGACCGTTGTATATTTATGTCACCGACTTGTCAGTTGCAGATGCGGTTGGTACACCGCCCATGAATAATAGCTACATGATAGCTATCCTTATCTACTCTAGTTCGTGGCTCAGTTAGTATGCCACCTTAGTTAGTTGAGTTTGGTTTGAGACCCATATATAGGGTTCTTCTATTTCTTTGTACTAGAGTTCTTTTGGCTTACACAACTAAGAAGAGGAAAACTGTTTTCAGCCTCCACCCTTGTGTGTCTTCCCCCATTGTGCAAGCAAGAAAGCTTCAAGCGAGACTCCTTCCTTCTCTCCCACAATCTTGACAATTAGTGCTTGTATGGAAGCTAGTTGGGCCATAAGCCCCTTCATATGAGAGATAAATTTTCCAAGATCCTCCCCTTCATTGTATTCTAGGCTAAAAACTTAAATTTTAAGAAAAGTTTGTGAATTTTTTCAACGGGCACCATATAGTTTTTCCAACTCATCCCATTTGGCCTTGGCAGTAGAGTGTTGATCTACATGGTGTATTAAAGATTCATCAAGGTGGAGCATGATGATATCCTAAGATCATTTATCATCTTCCATATCACTTGGGTTGGAAGGATTAACACATCTGGTCCCCATGATGAGAGGCCAATAACCCCTTTCCACCATCTTGTATTTGAAAAGCACTTGTCATGGATGGAAGTCATTTTCGTTAAATTTTTGGATTTTTGGATGAATGTAGGATGAGGCCAGGACCATCCTTCCATAGGACGGACCCAGGGTCACATCCACTGCACTTTCCTCGAGTTGCTTTAGTTATCTAATTACCTACCACATTTAGTTTGATAAGAAAAAACAGCTTCCTTAATTAACCAATTACACATTGGTTCCTTCACGTAACTTAGGCACTGACATAGAAAAACAACGTCAAGCAAGTTCCTTTTCAACATTTGATCTTTAGTTATCAATCTTTGGAATACATCATATAATCCACCCAAAGGCTATTCCAGCAATCCTCAGGGATCGCTATTCCAAGTTCCGCCTGTTGACTAGTATGCGGGCCTCGAGATTCCATCTTGAGTCACATCGGCCTCTTGTGCAGGATCCGGAGACAAGAGATTTACGACCAGAGCCTCCCCTGGCACCCAAGCTTCCTCCTACTCCAAGTAGCACTCACGAAGAGACCTCTCGCAGCGGGTTCGGTCCATGTACCCGACGTGGCTAACAACCCCCTTGGATAGGGTCAGGTAGATAGTCAGAGGCAACTGATATTGCTTCTCCCTCCAGGCTTTTAACTTGAAGCATTAGATGTTTTTCCTGAATTAGTTCTTTGAGAAAAGAAGTACAAACAATGCACCTAAATGTACACTCAAGAACATTCTAGTGGTCGTTTGTATGGCCAACTACTAAGGTGTGATTCTGCTCCCCCAATGCTTCCAGCATTCGATCCTGGATCAATTGTGACTTGGCAAGATCCCAAGGGTTTCATAAGCTAAGTTGCTTGATTACCCTTCTTTCCTTGGGTTAGGATTTATACCCTATTGGCCCAAGTTGTAAATACCTTAGGTTTCCTTATATTAAGGTCAATAAATCCTGGGCAACCTCGTTGCCCTAACTTGGTTGGTCAACTACTTTCTTGGCAAATTTGTAACTCCCCTAACTTGGCAAATCAGCCCCAAGGAAGGGTGATGTAGCAGGATGACTAGTCATCCTCTAGAAAATTAGACTTGTACTTAGAACTCGCCAAACTTGTTCTAAAGAGTGGCAATACTATTTTGTGATTTATACACAAAACCATACGACGTTGCAACTTGTTGCACGAGATAGGTGTCAATATTTGACTTGTGGGATTATATCTTCCTTCCTACGGTCTTTCTTGATAAAGAACACCTTTGATCAAGATAAGGGCTTGGGAGTCCTCTTGACCCAATCCAACCCTAACCCTACTAGGCCGATAACGTTTTGGCCCTAGGGTTCCTAAATTCATACGGAGGTCAAGTATTTGGTCAATTGATCCTTAGGGTGAGAACCCTAGATCATTCTTTCACGGGTGATTAGATAGTCCTAACATTTCAAGAATGTGGGTAGGACCTTTGAGATCGGAGATATTAGATCGGCATCGTAAGTGCGATACTCGGCAGAAATTTAACATAGCTTAACCGTACCTAGCACATTGCAGTGATCATCATATGTTGACTACTCATACCTTTATGACTTTCATGTAGGCTACTCAATTATACATGAATTACTTAGTTGATCTAACCAACCCACGATTAAAGATGACCTTTCCTTTCAAGATGCAAATACTTTATTCTAGATTTGCAAATACTTTCCCCTAAAAGATGTAAGTAACTACAAGATGTATGTGAGGTATCATTCCATGCAAATATGTGATTTTAAGACCATAGACCTTTTCCTTCTATGCATCTATAAGATCTACAATGATCTTTCTTTTCCTTGCCCTAAATGGTATTAGTTGACATTCAGAACTACTTGTAAATCCCACATATATGCATCAAATTCAAGGCTTAGTCTTTTAATGAAAATGCATCCTTTCCCAATTTCGAACTTTGATAAAGGAGCTTCTATGCATGGATGCATCATTCTTTCGTGACGAGATGCCAATGAATACACGGTTAATTTAATCCTTCTTCTATCTCTTATCGCAACCTAAATTGTAAATAACATTGCATGCGAATTGCATAATATCAAGTTCATAAATCATTTCCTTTGGGAGATGCAACAAGGATGCCTTCACACAAATTCGCATTTTAACTTATGCATCATACGTTTAGAATTTCAAGTACCCTTGACCATGGAAGTGTAAGCAATTGCAAATACACGACATGCAACTAACTTGTAGATCAAATTAGTAAATAAATTTCACAATGCATTTAAACTTCCCTACGAGAATTAAAAACATGCTTAATGCCTCTTTTCCATGTGGAAATATTTTCGAAACCTGGGCATTAAAAATTGGGGCGTTGTTCACTCTTGTACTCGGGGTGGAAGCTCCCGTGTGCGCTCCTCTCGTCTTTTGCTTGGGAGCCATTGATGAATTAAATCTTGGCTCAACAACTCTCCTTTGGTCCCCCTTTTCGATTTCTAAAATTGCCTTCCATTTGGGATCTTTCTTGCGGCACAAGAGTTACACCTTGGGGAACACGGATTTAAAAACCCGGGAGGCACGGTGTGAACTTGGCTTAGGGAGGCTTCAATTAGAAACTTCCAATAGAAGTTTCCAAGCTTCTGAATCATAGGGATGATGTGGAGAGAGAGTGATGAAGAAGATGGAGATGACAACAGTGATGATGATGATGATGATGATGATGATGATGATGATGATGATGATGATGGTGGCGATGATGAAGGAGGCAGCCTAGCGGTGTGACCAGGGCGGCGGCGACAGCTTCCTCCACGGTGGCAGCTTCCTCCACGGCGGCAGCAACAAGCAGCACAATTCCATCTCATCCCTCCCCTCAAGCTTGGGAGGGGGGTTCATATAGGTAGAAGGGGGGGTTAGCCACACACGTGGCAGGGTGCATGCCCTCCTCCCCCATGCCTCTCCATGCCATTACTCATACTCCCTCTCCCCGCCATGCAACGGCTGAAGGGGAGAGGGTTTAATAATAATAATAATTTACACTTAATTCATGATCTTTTTGTCCCATGAAGGGGTGTTCCTGCATGGGCTACGGTTTTTAGCCATGGGTTCTTATACATGATGCGGGGCTGGTGTTTGTTGATGCACACTGAGGGAGCACCTAGCCCAAAGTTTTTTTTGTTGCACGAGATCACTCAAAATTGCTCTTGCGTGGGATGTACGGGGTCCAGGGTCGTTAATATTTCGTTGCGGAAATATTACATTCGCTCCCCCTTAGAGGAATCGAGATGTCCTCATCTCGAGAAGACCTGGGGGTATTGTTGGTTGAGAGTACTTTCATCCATCCAAGTGGCATCTTCTTCAAGATAATATTTTCACTAGATGAGGTATTCTCTCAAGGTTCTGGATCTCAAATGCCTCTCCCTAACATCTAAGATCCTGTCAGGCCATAGCTCAAGGACTCCTTGGCTCGGCATTACAACTTGTTGATCATCAAGCACGTGACTAGGGTTAGACACATATTTTTTCAATAGATTGATATGGAATACATTATGAACTTTTAGGTTCTCAGGGAGTTGCAGTCTATAAGCATTAGGCCCTAGGCACTTGAGAATCTTGTAGGGTCCACAATATCTTGGACTTAGCTTTTTGCATTCACCCAAGGATAGGGAACTCTTCTTTGGACGTACGCGAATGAAGACCATATCACCTTCAACGAAGGATCTATCTTGATGTTTCAGGTCCGCGTAAGCCTTCTCTCTATCCTTGGTGACTTGGATGTCCTATCTTATTGATTTGATTTGGTCATCCATGTCTTCCAGCATCTACTTTGAAGCTTCAACCCTCAAGGTTGGATTTGAAAGACATAAAGGAGTACGACAATTGTGCCCATACAATGCTTGAAAAGGGGTCATTTGAATACTTTCTTGGTAGGAAGCATTGTAGGCAAACTCAACCAGTGGCAAATATTGAATCCCCCTTTTAGGTTCGCGACAATAGTGTGCCCTAAGCATATCCTCAATGACTTCGTTGGCTCGTTCCATTTGACCATCGGTTTGGGGATGGTAAGCTGTACTGAAACAGAGTTGAGTCCCGATGGCCTCGAAGATAGCCCTCCAGAAGTGTGAGGTGAAGAGAGAGTCATGATCACTAATGATTCTTCTGGGTAACTCATGCAGTCTGAATATTTCCTTGATGAATAACCTTGCGATGTCTGAGGCTTTATAGTTTGTCTTAACAGGGATAAGATGTGCAACCTTGGTGAGCATATCTACCACAACCATAATGGAGTTGTATCCTCCTTGAACTTGGGGCAGGCCAACAACAAAGTCCATATTGATGAATTCCAATTTCATTTGGGGAATATCAAGTGGTTGCAATTTCTTTGGCATTTTGACATGTTCGGCCTTAATGCATTGACAAGATTCCGTGACATATTTGAGAACGTCACCTTTGAGCATATCCCAATAATAGCTCTTCCTGACTGCATTAAGGGTCTTGGCATAGCTAGGATGTCTTGAGAAAGGGGAGTCATGGGCTTTCCAAAGTATCTTCTGCTTGAAAGATTGGCTTGCCGCCGGGATACATAATCTCGTCCTATAGTAGACAAGTCCATTATTGATATAGAATTCTTGATACTTTGTTTGTAGCTTCGGGTCTTGATCTTTGATGGGGATCTCCCTTAGCATTTTCGGATAAGTTGGGTCATGGCATGCCTCTTCTCTAGCTAGCTCAAGAATTGGGTTGTTTGGCATGGATATCTATATGGCTAGAGATCTTGCTATTGATGGATCTTACAAAATCAGAGAATTTAGAAATGCCTTGCGACTGAGTGCGTTGGCAACTACATTCTCCTTTCCAAGACGGAATTTGATTTCAAAATCATATTCTTCCAATACCTCAATCCATCGACGTTGCCTCATATTGATCTCATTCTCGGTAAAAATCCGTTTAAGACTTTTATGGTCTATCATTAGGATAAATTGTTACCCAGCAAGTAGTGTCTCCAAAGTTTGAGAGCATGGATGATAGCCAATAGCTCCAGGTCATGGGTAGCATAGTTCCTTTCATGGCTCTTCAATTTCCTTGAAGAGTATGCTACGGGATGACCTTCTTGCATGAGCACACATCCTAAGACAAGTGCACTAGCATCAGTTATCACTTCAAACTCCTTACTAAGATTTGGAAGTTTCAGGATGGGTATTGATACCAAGCTTTGCTTTAATTTGTCAAAGTTGGTATGTTCAACACGTGACCATACAATTGATACTTGCTTCTTTAGTAGATCGGTCAAGGTGTTGCAATCAAAGCATAGTTTTTGATAAAGACACTGTACCATTCGGTCAATTCAAGAAAACTACATATTTCTTTGACAGACGTTGGTGTTGGCCATTCCAAAACGTCTATCTACTACTGAAATTCCTTCTGCTGATAGAATGAATCCTAGATATTCAATCTGTCGCTTGAAAAATGCACACTTCTTCTTCTTAGCATAAAGCTTGTGTGCCCTCATTATTTCAAGGACAATGAGAAGTTGGGGTTTGTGATCTTCTTCCTGTTTGGAGTAGACTAGGGTATCATAAAAGAAGATGAGTACGAAGTCATCAAGATAGGGCCTAGAGATATCCTGCATTAGCCTGTTGAAGGTAGCAGGAGCTTTTGTCAGCCTGAATGACATGATCAGGAATTCAAAATGTCCATACCTTGTGCTGAATGCCCTCTTTAGAATATCTTCTTCCTTGATCCTTATTTGATAATATCCAGACCTGAGATCTATCTTAGAGAAGATCTTCGCACCTTGAAAACGGTTAATAAGTTCATCTATTCTTGGAATGGGATATTTGTTTTTAATGGTCGATTGATTCAACCCTCTATAGTCAATGCGTAGCCGAAGCATTCCATCTTTCTTCTTCTGGAATAGCACTGGAGCTCCCCATGGTGAACTGCTAGGACGGATGTAGCCTTGGTCTAACAATTGCTTGAGTTGCTCCTTCATCTCAATCACTTCTGGGATGGATATCCTATATGGTCTCTTTGCGATTGTTGCAGCTCCTGGTGCCAGCTTGATTTCGTGATCGACTTTCCTTTGAGGAGGAAGTTCTGTCAGCTCTTTAGGAAATACATCTGCGTATTCCTTTAACCATGAAGGTTCTTCCCTAGATTCCTGATTCTGATCTAGCTTATTTAGCTTAATCAAAGAGACAAGTAGCCTCTTCCTAACTCCTTTTATTATCCATGTTGCTTTTGCCAGCTGAATTTTTGGCTTGCCAGCCTCTCCTTGAGTTGTAACTAGTTCCCCTTCATAATTTTGGAAGGAGACTTGGCCCTTTCCACAATGAATGTGGGCGTCATTGGGTATTAGCCAATCCATTCTGAGCAAACATTTGTGGATACCTCGGATAAGTTACTCATGAATATATGTGTGCATCACGTGGGTTCAAAATAAGGTATTTTTAAAATATTATTTTTATACATTTTTCACATATAGAAGGGTATAATATAAAGGATTTATTTACAGATTCAATAGAAAAGGGTTATGTTTTATTCATGAAAAATTCACATATAAGGATATTCATAAATAGGCCTTGAATGCATGTGATGTAGAGGATATACATATAGTAACTTCCCTGAGGTAGACACCTAGGTTCATTACCCTGAATCTGACCAAAGTCGACCTTCCACCTAGTAGGAATTTCACCTTAGTAGTTTGCCTGGTACAAGAGACCTCATGACCATTTGCTAATTCCACAAGTAAGGTAGGTGCATCTTTTGTGGCTATTCCTAATCTTCTTGCACAGACTGGTGAAATGAAGGAATGTGTACCTCCACAATCAATCAAGGTTTTGAAGCTTTTATCTTGATAATCTGATGGAGATTGAATCACCGAGAACTAGCGATTCAGGCCTTTCTTGTGAAGAGCGGCATGAACCATTGCCCTCTCAATGTTAGCTTCCATGGTTGGATCTTCTTCATCACAGAGCTCCTTGTTGGCAACACTAGAGGTTCTCCCTCTCGCCCTGATAGTGGCTCCTTGGCCATGGATGGCTCCTTGGAATGGCCCTTGACGTTGTCCTCTGCTAAGCTTGGGACACAGCCTTTTAAAGTGACCAAGCTCGTTGCAATGGAAACAATGAAGATTGCAGCCATTACCTTGGGTAGGAACAAAGTTATTGACAGTGTAGGCCCTAGCTTTCTTCCTTTGTCCTTGATTTTGGCCCTGCGCTCTCTTAGCCTGAGACCTATACACTCCCTTGTTCTGGTCCTTGTAAGACTAAGTTCTGTTATTCCTTGGCTTGGACTGCACCTCTTGTATTATGGGTGTAGCTCGAATGAGCATATCTTGAAGGTCTATTGGGCGCATTGATTACAGGTGGGTTTAATCTGATACAAAACTTTGATACCTGTTGTGTTATATCCATTTGTGGCGCTTACTTTAAGAGAGAGACGAACTTTGCATAGTATGCATCAAGGGATAGACCAAACTGCTTCAATTCATAGAATTCATTCATCTTCTGTGTGCGATAGGCAAGTGGCAGATACCTCCCTCGCACAAATTTTTTAAGCTTTTCCCAAGTAATTGATCCTTTTGAGATCCCTTGTTCTCTGCACCATTGTTTTCGCCAAAGTCTTGCTTCACTGGTAAGCTTCAGTTTGGCAAGCATAGCTTGGTTAGTGGGTGCATTACCTGTTGCCTCAAAATAATCCTCCATGGATTCGATCTAGACCTCGGCATTAGTTTGGACGGTCCTTCCCTTGCCATCAAATTCAAGTGGCTTGATTTGTTTGAGAAGGAACTTCTTCTCTTGAATTACAGTCGTACTTAGTGTAGGGGTCGGACTAGGAATCTGCACTTGAGGTTGTGCCTGGGCAATAAGAATTCTTTATGTTAAAACTTACTAAACGTTTATTACATTAATATGCCTAGTTCAGCTTTTAGCCAAGTGAAGGTCTTATTCATTGCTAAGTGCAAGTAGCAGTGTCTTATCCTTTACAATAAGGGCCAATAGATGCAAACCAAATGAATAAAGGGTCTATGTGTTCATAGATGCCACATAGCCTTACAACAATGTTAATGAAAAGGTTGAGAAAGGTTGAAAGTCATACATGTGGAGGACTTTGGTGGTCCTTTCCTTTGGACAACCCCTTTTTTAGGTTTGATTGTCTTTGTAGGCTTTAGTGAAGTGAACTTGGATTGAACTTCTAGCTCCTCCCAATCCTGTGGTCTAGTGGATGAGTGTTTGGTTGAACAAGGTCGAGCAAGAACTTCAATACTTGTAAATGAGTCCGAGGAGATTTCAATTACATTCATATTTATGTTTGATCATAAAACAGTAGCAACTAATGACAACTAGATGCATTATTTTAGTGCTAAGAAGCACTCAACTCAAAGTTAAAACCACTTTATATGATAAGTATCTATCTTGGCAAGCTTAGTGATGCCCAACCAAATGAAGAGTCACCATTGAAACGAAGGCTACAGATCATTAATTGGCTTTTGAGGCAATGACTCAGTGATTAAAATCACTGTTAACGACAGAAAAATGTGAAAAAAGCAAGAGAGTCAAGCTTTCAAGCTTTTGGCTATGGCTACCATTGTGATCCTAGTTAGGGTTTTGTCTGCAGCAGCCAGTAGAGGGAGAGAGTTAATCCAAGCCATTTTGGAGAGATGCCCACTAGAGGGGCTAAGAATGCCCCACCATAGTTGTTGGGACTTGCACTATCTAGTCATGGTTCAACTTGAAGCATGTCACTGCCGGAAATTGCGTCAAATCTATGTCTGCTGCAATGTCGTGCTCCTGCAATCACAGTGTCAAGGTTTTATGTGCTGCCACATTACTGTGCCTTGAGTTGGGAAGAGATCTTTAGAAGAGGTCTTGAGCTAAAATCTCTCTTTTCCTCTCCCTAGGTCCTCCAGTAGATAGCTATGGAGATGGAGAGTATAATGAAGAAGATGAAGACTCATGTGCAATTAATGATAGTAGATGATGCTAGATAAAGCTAAGGAGATCAGAGATGGCTCTGATACCATGTAAAAAATCAGAGTGAAGCAACATTGAGATGTGCACAAGAGGGAGAGAAGAGCTCAAAAGTACAAGAACTAGTCTTGCTTATTAAGTTTCTCATGAAAGTACAACTTGGCTCACTCTCACTCATAAGATGATGTAGATCCATGGGCTATTTATATAGCCTCAGATGGCTAGGGTTAGGGTTTTCCCTTCCCCTCAGGACCATTCACACTCAGCTACCCTTATCCTCTCTAGGATAAGGAGGATTCACATACTTACATTCTCAATAGAGGCATGACTTATTGGGCTGCCGCCTGCATGTATATAATCTATCGATCAGGGAAGTGAGACAATGCCTCTATGCATACCAAGTCTCCAAACTTGTGGAATCAAATTTTGTGATTGAGAGCTACAAGAAAAAAAAAGTAGCATTGATAGAAATAATGTTATTAGTGCAAGTAGTATACCAAAGAAAAAAGTTAACATAACCAAAATAAAACTTATGAAAGCCTCTAAATAAGATCTTTGTTTGCCACTCCTAAAATTATGCATGATCCTTGTCTCCAATCATGCCTTTGCCACCTCTACTGCTACTACCGCCATCGTCAACCTGGAGAGTCAACGGTCTCCTCCTAGAGTCTCTGCCAATCCTCTACATCCAACCACTAAGGCTTTGAAGAACCACTCTTGATTGCCTTGCATGCATTCAATTGTCTATGTGACATATATGTACACATACCATTCATGATCCATCCAATGGAAAACCGATCAACTGCTATAGATGTCGAGAAATCCTCGTGCAAGGATGCAACCATATATTCCTTGTCTCCCTCTGATATGTTTTTCTAGTATTCTAGAACATTGTGCCTATGTACCTATTGGCACAACTCCCTCATGCATACCATCACTCTCCTCCCCTTAGCATTCATGATCACGGCATCAATTTTCTCATCCATTAAGTATCCATACTTTAGTGGAGTATGTGTAAGATATATCCTCTTCCATCTCAACTATGCATCTAGGCATAACCAAGAGACCCCTATTCGTCCGGCATACCTATAGGGATGGTATCTCTTAGAGTAGCACCCATAGGGATACCAGTTGTGCGGATGACTAAACGAAACTTGGAGTTAGGGGAGTAAACATTCCTATAGGTGTAGAAAATCTTGGAGGTGGTAATCCACTCAATAGATGGGATAGGGACACTCCATCATTGTCTCCACAGCATGCACTTGAGTCACCCTCTCTAGAGCCAATACGAGAGTGAGGAGTAGTAATCAGTGGGGTCAAATCACATGTATGCCCAAAATACCCCCTAGAACCACCCCTAGAATGAGGAAGAGAGGAAGTTTTCAGCTCTTTGAGATATCCACCACAACCATCGAGTAAGAGAGCTCAGCTTGCAATAGATTTTAAAGAAAAAGAGGCATGCATTAGGAAAAGAGGACAACAAACTAAGAGAGACAACAAAGGAGGAAATATAGAGATCAATATGAGGATGAGAGGGACGAGCCTTGCTTGAATTGAATAACCTTCGTGACCTTGGAATCAAAGGTGTTACTTGAATTTGACATTAACTAAAGGCCCAATGCATATTGGAATAATCCATGACTCCATGCATTTGATCGACATGAAGGTGGTAGTGGGTCTTGGGATGATCACCATAACTAAAACTTGAAGTAGCGTAGACAATCATAGTTGTTGTGAGGAGAGAGTGCATGGTTTAAGGTACAAAAGAAGACCATCAAGACTAAGAAAAAGCTTATGTTTCATTTCTTGCTACCGCTTGGATTGCTATCATTTCGGTAGAGAGAAAGATGCATCATCACATACACTTGAGTTAGAAAGCAAAAACATAAAAGTAAACATGGAATATTTGCATGATGTTCATGTGTATGTAGATGGTGGTGAATTGTTTGACATCAGGACAAAGAACAATCAAGTGAGAGGATGGTTAGTGAGGAGGAGGGGGAGCAAGAAGCTCAATCCAGTAGAAGGAAAGAAAAAATGACTAAAAATAAAATAACACAGACAAAGTAGGAGGAAGAGAGGAAGAAAAAGGAGAATGAAAATTTGTAGAAATCCAAGGAAGAGTTGAAGCAAGAGGCAAAGGAAAAGAAGAAGAAAGAGAGAGAAGAGTTTGAGAGGCTGGCGGCAGAGTTAAAAAGAACCAAGGAAGAGAGGAAGAGAAAAGCCACTGAAGAGGAGGACATTCCACTAGCCACACAATTGTCCATCAAACAACACAGCCTGCTAGATGAGTTGGGCACCTTCAGCCCAGGAGGAGATGAAGGCCCAAGCTCGAGTGCACAAGTGCTAGACATGATGCCACCGGTAGTGACTAAAGGCAAAGGCAAAGCCCCTATTGACCCCATCCCAACCCTCTTAATACCCACCACTGTAGCAATGACACCCACTCAGAGCACCTCGGCTATGGTCAATGCCACTAACCTTATGGCCTGGGTGCAATATTTCATCAACAAGAAACTAGCTCAAGCTAAGAGTATGGAAACCCTGACTGTAGGGAAAAAAAGACCAGCAGCAATAGCAAATACCGAGTCAAGGAAGGACCCTAAGCGGAAAAAGGTGGGAGCCTCCACAACTCCCATCCCCACAACTATGATGCCACCCACTAAATACAATAAGTATGTCATAGAGCTACTCTCCCAACAAGAGAAAGCCAAGGTGGAAAAAAGAATAGCAGTGACTAAGTTGGAAGCCGAGCAAGAGTTGGCAAGCAGGAGTCAGTGATGGCCTTCTAGCTAGAAAAGACCCAACAAGTGGCCATGCACCAAAAGGAAATACATGAGCTGAGGGAAGTGCTCAGAACAATGGAAGTAGATGACGAACGGTGGAAGGCAAGGCTCGCCGAGCAAGACCAGAGCTTCATGAAGATACAACAAAATGCTATGGATCTGGAAGAGCTGTATAAAGGACTACATGTTGAAATGGAAAATCTCAGGGATACGACTACAACATTGGAAACATATAGGCAAGAGAAAACCCTCAAATTGCACCAAAGAATAAAAAAATTGAGACAAGAGGGAGCATTGAAATAGGAGGAACAATAGAGACTCAAAAGAGAAATTGAAGAATAGGAACAGAGGCTCATGGTCTTGGCTCGAAGGCAAGGGGAAGGCGGTGAAGACTTGATGAGGAGAGAAGAAGAGTGAGCAACTTGCAATGAAGGGAGAATGAGAACCCTAGCGTGCTCACTAGCTCATGTGGAGAAAGACAAGGTAGTCATTGAAAGCAGAGTAGAGGCCGCCTAGGTGGTTTTTCAAATGCAACAACGTGCCTTCTTGAATACCCTATTGGATGTCACACAAGCAGAGGCGGGAGAGTCCATAGAAGCTATTAATAAGAAGAAGCTGTGATTGGCACACAAGGCCTTGAGATCAGACCTGCAGATGATGCCACAACCTGTGGGAGTTGGCCCTAGCTTGGAAGAGAAGTGTCATTATCTCCTATTTGTGAGAAAACATGGATCTATAGCATAGCACTAACTATGGAGGACAATAGTCGGTAACAAGACTCATAGTGACATAGATAAGAATACAAACTATTTCTCAAGTGAATTAGGTTCCAAGATGTAGGCTTGGACTCATAAAAACAATCTTGATTTGACCATGATAGAGACACAGAATGAAGTACAAAGTACAAAATAGCATATTTGAAAAGTGAACCAAGTACATGTCTTTATAGTTTTTCAACTTCTCCACTCTCCTCACTATGCATATGGGATTCAGGACATCTCTTCCTGGAGCATACATCATTTTTTATTTCTCAACACCCCCCTCAAATGATGAGTCCCTACACTTCGCTAGCTTTTGCCCCCCCTTACATGATAACATGGCCCAAGAGACTAGCTCATAGGCAGCCTAGTCAAGTTAAAGCTTGAGACTTTACATCTTTGGCAATGATTTTTACAAAGCAAATCCACTAAGGGAAACATAGAGATCCACTATGGGAAAAAATTCATTATAACAATCTGCCAGAGTTGTTGATAGTAGCAAAAGCATCTTCTTCTTCTTCTTCATTCATGAATTGACTTTGGTCGTGGTCATTCTGCATCTGATGTGCTCTTTTCTTGTGGAAACATTTATTAGCAATATTGCCAGTCTTACCACAATAATGACATGTCATCCAACTTTTGTTGTCGGTGTTAAATCCTTGACCTCTTACTTTGGGTCTAGTAGCTCCTTTGGTGTATAGGAGATTTTCCCTTGAGCTGGTCTCTTTTACATTTTTGCTTTTAAATTTTCTTTCTCCATCAAGTAGTGAGTGCTCAATGTCTTTGTGTGAGAGACTCAGAACATTACTTAGTGTTGAAACAAGGTTCTCATATGGTTCATGATTAACACTGATGAGTAGCACTGCTATTGCCTCATCCTCATCAATGTTCTTTTTAAGAGTTGCTAGCTGAGTTTTAAGGCTCTTGAACTTATTGATGTGTACAGTCATAGATGAACTGTCTTTTACATCCAACTTATAAAATTGCATAAGTAATTTTACCTTCGAGTTCTTTGCTTGTGTACCAAAGATCTTGTCAAGTTCTTCCCGTGCCTTCTTTGCATCCTTGATGCCAGAGATGTGGTGTAATACATCATCTGATAGACCCCATGAAATAATACCTAGAGCTTTGTTGTTCATCTTCTTCGATACCTTTGTTTTAGATTGGTCTTCTACAACATCTTCTTTCTTGTTATCTATATCTTCATCATCATCTTCAAACAAGTCCCACAAGTCTTTCCGCATAAGGTGATACATGGTCTTCTCCTTCCAGGCATGAAATCCTTCCCATTAAACTTTGCTATTTGCTTAAGCTCTACCATTTTTTACTAGCACAGTCAGCTGCAAATAACCAACAAAGAAGTTGTATCTCAATGTGTCAAGGGACACAGGATTATTAGTGTTTAAAAACACTGCATGAGTATCAAAGAGATACTATCTTGAAGCTCAATGTTGGGCATTGATGCTTAATCTTCTTCTTGAAGCTTTTTCTTGTTGGCTTGGAGAGGAAATCTTGCTGGAATCTCAGTCACTCTTCCACGGCTTGGAGAGAAAATATTTCTTTGATACCATGTGAGAAAACATGGATCTAGAGCATAGCACTGACTATGGAGGACGAAAGTCGGTAACAAGACTCATAGTGACATAGACACGAAGACAAACTATTGCTCAAGTGAATTAGGTTCCAAGATGTAGGCTTGGACTCATAAACACAATCTTGAGCTGACCATGATAGAGACATAAAATGAAGTACAATGTACAAAATAGCATATTTGAAAAGTGAACCAAGTATATGTATTTATAGCATTTTAGCTTCTCCACTCTCCTCATTGTGCATATGGGATTTAGGACATCTCTTCCTGGACCATACATAATTTGTTATTTCTCAACACTATTGGCAAGCCTAACCCCACTGTAAGAAGTGGACACACTTGGATTCACCAAAGGAGAGCAGCAGGAGCCAAGGCAAGAGGAGAAGGTGGACATGAACTTTGAAATGGGGCTGCATGAGGAAGAGCTTGTTTCACTGCCTGCTCTTTCATAGCATGACAAGCAACGACATGTAGATACACCTGCAGAAAGAAAGACGACAGTAAGAGAAAGAAAAAAACAAATGATAGAGAAAACACAAAGAACATGAAATGCCAAAGGAGTAAGGGCACCTATTTCCCCTTGCGAGGATGATACCCCAGCGATCTTCCACACCGACTGAGAAGTGCTTAAAAATAGCTAAAAATTACAAATATCAAGGGAAAAATATTCAACGTCGAAGGCGGCGGCTGCAGCTAGGATGATTTTAAGCGTCAAGTGCTTTGAAGGCACCCGAGTGACACTTGTTGATTTTTGATAATTTTTCAGACTGCCGTGCGGGTTGTCAAGAGTTGCCAGCCGATGCGGGATGTCAAGCCAGATGCACAAAAATTTACAGCACTCGATTTGGAGCCCAGACAGGAAAATGGCCACAAATGGGGCAAGATATGAAAAGATGGACATTGGAGAAGACCAAAAGGGGTGCCCTTTGGGACATTTTAACCCCCCCTTCAAATTTTTGATCAAGAAGCATGAAAAAACGTGGAGAGAGAATGGAGGAAGAGGGCGCCATCTTCACGCCATTTTTTTAGCGCCTCCATGGATGGAAATGGAGATGACAAGCTATGAGTACCCCATACAACCGATCTTGGGGCTGATCTTCTCCTTCTTGGCCGATCTTATCACCTGTCTTCACCCATCCAATGGTGGCCTGAATGAAGAGAGCCAATTCTAGTCTTTCTCTCTCCTCCCTCTCTCTCCCTTAAGGGGCTGTTCTTGTGTGGAAGAAGACAATGAAGAATGGTGGAGGAAAGCTTGTCCGGATTGCTTCCGAATGGATGAATACATGAAGAGTGTTGTTCTTGAAGATGCTGAGTATTAAATGCATGCTGGAAATCAGCCCCGTAATCAAGACCAAGAAATCGAGACCTGAAAATAAGCGGTAATGCTATTTTTATAAAGAAAAATGATCTTTTTATGCTATTTGCTTTATGAAACCTTGTTCATATGGGATGAAAGTTCATTATGATATTGTTTGCCATGAGTTTCAATTGTTTGCAACCTAAAAATCAGAAAATATAAGGCTACATGGCCGGAATTAGTGTTAAAATACATGAAAATACGTGTTTTAAGGGTAAATTTGGATTTTTTGCTATATAAATGAGAAATATAATATGTCACACCAACTAAATCTGAGTTTTTACTGTCAATGAGCCTAAGGGCCATAGACCCACAATCAACTTTCATTTTCAGTCATTTTTTATATTTAAAAAATAGAAAAAATGCCCAAAATGGGAAAAATGGATTTAAAATTAGGGAAAAATGGAAAATGGGCTGAGAAAAATTAGAGAAAATTATATCTATGTTTGTGCAATGTATAACGATGGCAAAGAATGAGGTTGGCCTCGGTTTGTCCCCGTTTCTATTTTTTGTGCGTATTTATCATTTTTTTAAAAGGAAAAAATGCATAGAAACCCTATCTAACTGATCAATGATGCAAAATGCTAAGAGTTTGATAAAAAGGGGTTGAAACATTGAAAGATAAGAAAAGATTTGATTTATGCATTACATTTTGCAAATAGAAAATGGTTTAAATAAAGAGAATGATAGCATGAGCACATGGCTCGGTGCCTCCTTTCAACGCAGCACACGTTAGTGAAATTCATGGAAAGAATGCTTTATGCACCATGCACGATGCTGATCTTTCTTTTTTCTGAGCACATAGCCATACAGGATTTTCATTAATCATAATAATTAAAAGGTATCAAAAAAACCTCCTAGATGCATGGCACCTGTCTTCCTTAGGTTGTGACCAACGATGAGCATGAGAGGACGGCCCAAGCTATAGGTTAGTCATTGGGTCCTAAAGGGAAATTGATGTGAGGAATGGTACATCCTGGAACATAAAATATTGGTACCTTGAGAGGAGTTGGTGCTCGTATGTGTTATATGTCTAGCAGCGCATCAAAGGGCCAATCCCTGAGATGCAGGAGAGCTGCAGTGGGGCTCCGACTATTAGTCGATGGAGTGCCTCCTATATGTGTGTGACGAGGTGTTATGCCTAAGTACTTTGGGATCTACCTCTGAGGAGTTTAAGAGAAATGTTGGACTATAAATTATAAACACATGAATTAAGCTTTAGGGCAGTTTGTCCTTTAGCATTAGATTGACGCTCCTAGTCTGCGAGGCCGTGACGGTGTTTGTGTGTCATGAGCATGAGGTTCGGCTAGTGCTATAGCCAGTGCCGGCCCATTTCAGGTCCCATCAGTGGTGTGTCTACCGGGAGCTACCTATAAGTGGTGGTTTTTGGATCTAGGGTTTCTAGGGACCAAAAGGAAGTTGGTTTATGTCCTCTGACAAGGACTGTCAAGTCGAAATCCAAAAAGCAGAACGTGCTGAGAGGGCTACGCGGCAGTTAGAGTTAGTAAGTCATTACTCTCCTCAAAGGAGTAGCCCATCACATATAAGAAGCAGTGGTTTTAGTCACCCAACTGCTCCACATATTCCGTTAGGTGCAGGAGGAAGCGTAAGTTCTTCCTTCCCTCCACCAAGTTTACCCACTTCAAGTGGGGGTGTGAATGCGTCAGTTCAAGCTCCTACTACTAATCCGATTGTCACCATGGCACAACCTATTGCAATTCCTGCAGGGACACTAGATTTACTAGCCTTAGGAGTTCCCTTACCCATTTTTAATGGGTTAGCGGAAGAGGATGCAGAATTTCACATTTGTGAATTTCAAAGATTGATGTTCAATTATCGCATCCAAGATGAGGGACATCTCATGATGTTCTTCAATATGACGTTAAAAGGAAGGGCTGTGATATGGTATCAGAGCATAGACTCTGGAACCATAACCACCATTGATAAATTCTATATAGCTTTCTGAGTGGAATATGCCCCTGAAAGAGGTGGCCAATATTGGTTGCGGGTCTTGAATGTAACACGCCAAGACCCTCATGAGAATGTGAAAGCTTATGCCAATAAGCTTAAAGAAGTATTCCGTAAGTTACAAACTTACATTCCCATTCCGTCGCCTGCCCAATTGCAATACTTTTTGCATGGGTTGGATTTTAATATCCAAGTACAATTGAGTAGTGTGGCCTTGGCAGATATAGATACAGCTATTACGCGGGCAGAGGGAGTAGAAGCACGATTACAAACGGCCTACTCCTCTCGAATGAATGTTAATGGGGGTTTAGTACTACCTAGCGGCAATCCATCATCGACGAATGGAAGTCAAGGGATGCCTATGACTAACCCTAATGGGAGAGGAAGTGTGGTTTTGAATGTACCTTTACTACCAGCTCCTCCCATTGTGACTATGCCTATGGCAAGTCAGTTGGCTCCATCAAATGTTGGAGGCCAAGTTTCGAATTCTACCGTTGTTCTTGTGGGTCAACAACCAAAATGCCAAATCAGATTGTTAGGCCAATGGAATGATGGGTCGATGATCGAGGCTATGAGTCGAGTGCATCTAATGTCCTTGGCGAAGTCAAGGATATGATGAAGCATTATACCGATATGATTTTCGAAAAATATCAAAAAATAGCCGTCATCGACATTAATTTCTTGAAGAAGCAAATAAATCTGATAGGGAGTCGACACCCTAAAGAGGGTGGACCCTCTAGATTCAGTTGTAAGTGGTGTGGTGGACAACACTTCCCCCGAAACTGTCCAAATGTGAAATGTGGCATTTGTGGGAAGTCGGGCCATTTAGCTGCTACTTGTTGGAGTAAGATTAGTTCTCTCCAACAAGGGAGTAAACAGCCAGGCCCAGTGAATCATAGAGTGCAAGGAAATAACTTGCAGCAGAATGATGCACCAAGACAAATATTGCAGAGGGGAAAAACAACTATAGAAGAGTTGCGACAGGGCAACAGAGCTAGCCTTATTGAGGCTGTACGAGTCAATGATGCTGAAACCTCTAACTTAAGAGCTATGATGAGAGGCCAAAAGGCTAAAGAGGTTGATAAAGATCATGAAAAACCGGTTGAGGGAAACCCTAAACAAGGGGATAAGGGGACGCAAGTCCATAATTCTAGTCTAGAAGGGGGACCACTAAGGCCGGTTGATAGAAAAGACGACCCTAAAAAAGATGAGGAAGTTCCAAGAAAGAAGGAAAGAGCCAAGAAAGTAGCACCAAAACCGGTCCAAAGACCAAAAGAGAGGATGGTTTGGCGAGAAAAGAGAGCTTTGGCTACCTATCATGATTTTGATTTAGCAAGTTCCCTTTGCAAAGTTAAACCAGATGTGAACCTCTTGCAATTGATCAAATTATCTCCAGGAGTACGCAAGGAATTTAAGAAGATCCTGCGTATTGGATATATTGTGCAACCTTTGGGCATAGCATGAGTAGGGGAAGATTGGTTTGACCATGATGAAAAGAACTGCCCTAGGGTTCCAGCTTATGTGGATGGAATATTAGTGGAACATGCCATTGTAGACACTGGATCCTCCGTCAATATCATAAGTTCAGAGTTGATGGAGAGGTTAGGTCTAGGCATCCAAAAAGACAGCTCCACCCTTCTTAGAATGGCTGATGATAGTCTAAGACAACCAGAAGGTTGCGTTACTAAGGTCCATGTTACAGTTGCGAGTGTAGAATGTTTCTTGGACTTTAGGGTGATCAGATTTACAGGACGTCCTAGCTATCAATTTTTTCTAGGGAGGCCTTGGATCTTACGAATAGACTGTCAAGTCGATATACCTGTTGGTCGTGTGGTTCTAAGTAGAGGTGCTAATAGAGTAATAGTTGATGCTTACCCTGAGTCTCCTCAGAGTGAGAGAGCTCCTTTATCTTCTACTGAATTAGAGACAGCAGATGATCCATCTAGTAGTGAGACATCGTCCAGCGATGAATCTAAAGAGGGATCCACTACAGAGGATATTTATCAGATAACTCTAAATGAGCCGATAGAGCCGCAAGATAGGATAAGAGATGCGGATGTGATTGAGTTGGACCTTGGTATGCCGAATGATTCACGGCCAATTAAATTAGGTTCCATGCTCAGTTCAGCAAAAAGGGAGGACTATGTGTCCTTGATTCAAGAATTCCGCGATATCTTTGCTTGGAGTTATGATGAGCTGAGAGATATTCCTCCCAGCCTGGCTGTTCATACTATTCCTGTAAAAGAAGGCAGTCGTCCTATGCGTCAGAAAGTAAGGCGTATGCCTTTTGAATTGAGGGACGGGCTGTTTGAGGAGTTACAGAAGTTAATGAAAGCTGGTTTAATCTTCCCTATACAACATACAGAATGGTGTTCACCAATTGTTATCAAGAAGAAGAAAAATAATTAGATCCGATTATGTGTGGATTTTAGAGAGCTGAATAAGCAGACGGTTAAAGATTACTACCCGTTGCCATTTATTGACCAGATTTTGGATCAATCAGCAAGTAGGGAGACATATTCATTCACAGATTGCTTTGCAGGATATAATTAGATGGCAATTGCAGAAGAAGACAAGTTGAAAACAACTTTTATTACTATCTTTGGTACTTTTGCATACCATGTGATGGCCTTTGGTTTATGCAATGCACCTGGATCATGGCAACGAACAAAAGACAAGACCTTTGGTGACATTTTCCCAGATGAGTTGAAAGTATTTATTGATGATCTGGGGGCAGCCACTGTAAGGGAAAGGATGTTGATTATTTTGAGAAAGTGCTTTGAGCACTGCAGACAATTTTGTATCACTCTTAACCCACGAAAGTGTGTCTTTGGAGTACCTTATGGGCTATTGTTGGGCCATGTGGTCAGTTCAGTAGGGATAGCAACTGACCCTGAAAAGATCAAGGTTATAGTTGCTATGAGTCCACCACACACTCCGAAAGAGATGCATAGCTTTCTGTCGTCGATAGGGTACTATTGGAGGTTTATAAATGCCTTGGCAAAAAGAACGTTGCCATTAACGAACTTATTATCCTTTAGTTGTTCATTTGAGTGGAGTGACCCTTGTAAGGTAGCTTTCGAGGATGTGAAGCAGGAGCTAGTAAAAGCACCCGTTTTAAAAGCACCTAAAAGAGGCGAGGTGTTCTACATATTTTCAATAGCCACCATGCATAGTATCAGCCGCTTTTTAGCCTAAATCTAGGAGAAAAAGTGGTATCATCCGATAGCTTTTGCTAGTCAGAAATTGGGCATTTCAGAGATCAATTATACCTACATGGAGAAGTTGTGTCTTGTGATGGTCTTTGGGACTAAGAAATTCAGGCACTACATCCTCTATGAAAAGGTAGTGTTCTATACGAAGGCGGAAGGACTTAGATTGCTTAAGAACAACCTGCTGCCGCTTGATCGTTTGGCAAAGTGGTTAATCACTTTGCAAGAGTTTGATTATGAGATTAAGAGTAAGCCACCGAGGTTGCAAGGTATTGTGGAATGCCTTGTGGATTTCGGGGAGCTGAAAGAGACTTTGGCTGAAGGAAGTGATATTGAGGAAATGTTTAAAATGGATACAGCTTCTATCCCATCTTGGTATGATGCTATTACGCATTATCTATCAACTGGAGAGACGGGAGCTGGTTTATCAAAGTCTGAAAAGAGGAAAATTAAACAACAGGATTTGAAGTTTTCCTTGATCGTAGGGACACTATATCGACAGGGTGTTGATGATATCTACCGTCGATGTGTAATGCCTGACGAGGTTCCTTTCATCTTGGAGGAGTGTCATGACTCTGCATGTGGAGGGCACTTCGCACGACGGTTGACAGTGCAGAAAGCTTTAAGAGCTGGGTATTGGTGGCCGTCCATCTTCCAAGATTCCTTTGAGTATGTTAAGAGATGTGATATTTGTCAAAGACATGACAGTAGAGAGAATAGGAAATGTCCACTTATGCCTATCATGGCTATCCTTCCATTTGAGAAGTGGGGCATTGATTTTGTGGGCCCTATTACCCCGTCGTCTACTACTCAGAAGAGGTACATTATAGTAGCCACTGATTATTTTACAAAATGGTCAGAAGCGCAGGCGATGAGGCAGGACAATGCAAAAGAGATTGCAAGTTTCCTTTTAGAGTAGATTATCTGCCGTTTCGGTCCACTGAAAGAATTAGTGTCGGACCGTGGAACCCATTTTTTGAACAAAGTGATCAAAAGCCTGAAGCTTGGCAAATCAAGCATAATAAAATGACTCCTTATAATCTGCAAGCAAATGGACAAGTCGAAAGTACTTATAAGCAGCTTGTGGGTATCTTGTCTAAGATAGTCTCCAAGAAGAAATGAGACAGGGACAAGAAGTTGTATGTAGTAGTATGGGTGTACAATACAACGTTCAAGTGAGCTACCAGCCATACTCCATTTAAATTGGTTTATGGGAAAGAGTGTGTGTTACCCCTTGAAATCGAGTTGCTAACCATACGGTTTGCAATTAACCACTCTTTGGGAGATGAGGATTCCCTTTTTGAACGTTTCACGACCATAGCCCACCTGGATGAGCTGAAGTTGCAGAGCTTATTACACCAGGAGATAGCCAAGCATCGGATGAAGCAATTGCATGAACCTAGAGCAAAGAAATATACCTTTAAAAAAGGGAAATTAGTCCTCTATTACGATGCACGTAGGGAGATGTTTCCAGGGAAGCTAGAACCTAAATGGGATGGCCCGTACAAGATTGTCAGGTTAGGGAAAAATAGGTCTATAGTTCTATTAGCTGATCTACAGGGAGTAGAGTTTAAAAATAAGGTTAATCTTAATAAGATTAAACCTTATTATTTCTAAGTATGCTAATACAAAGAAAATGCATTGCAGGTCCATGCTGGGGATGATTTGAGACCTGCAAAAGAGCTTTAAAGCCAGTTGATGGGGTGGTTAATTTCTTATTTGGAGCACCCATATCTGGAGCAGAGATTCCATCAGGGGAAACTTATCTGGTGGAGCAAAGGATACAAAGTGATTGAGCAAGAAGACGGAACCTTTGTGTGGGAGATCAAAGTCTTCTGCCATCACTGCTTACGACTGTTGACAAGTATCCCTGTTAAGTTCAATGAAGGAGGTGGGATGGAGCCGTCAGTTCATCCTCTCAACATGCTAAACTTTGATTACCATAATTACGAATAGAGGAGTTCATGATGGCCGGCTATGTAAACCCATTGTGGACATACACATTATATTTTGACGGAGTGTCCAGGGGCCCTAATATAAAAGGGAGTATTGTAGTAGTAATCCGAGATCCCCGACGAAGAGTTACGATGAAGTTAGCTGCTTATCTCGAGGTAGGATTCACTAACAATATGGCAGAGTATAAAGCCTTGATTATGGGACTACATATTCCCAAACAAGGTGGTATTCATCGGTTGTTAGTAAAAGGGGATTCCCAATTGATCCTGAATCAGCTAGATGGGACATACACAGTGCGGAATCCCATTCTTTGTATGTATCATTGGACTGCTATGACCCTACTTGAAGAGTTTGAGAGAGTGTCTTTTCAGCTGATTCCACGTTACTGGAATCAGTTTGCGGATTCACTGGTAAATCTTGCTTATGAGGAAGACCTCTTCTTCAATTGTGGTCCTTTTTTGGATATTGTGATCAATGATGAAACAAAACCCAGTCGCTTGTGGAAAATGTTATCAGAGCATGCAATATATGGCAGACGATGGTTGATATGGGTGATGCAAAGAGTAGTCGAGACCAATCTACCATTATTACCCTGGACCCATAGGATGATTAGACAACATGTTATGCATACGCCTCTTGCTATATATGCATGAGGGATGGGTCCTAACCTTACGCATTTAGTTTAGGGCTGGGAGCCCTGTGGTTTTCCTCCTTGGAAAGGAGCTTATTATTATATATCTGTGCTATTCCAGGGAAGGATGTGTAGGTGCTATTCTGTTTGATCTCGTTAGGCCAAGAGATCCCATTTTGCGAGGTTTTGAATGTTTTATTTCGTTAGGCCAAGAGGGCCAATTAAGTTTTGTGGTGAAGTGCTTTATTTCATTAGGCCAAGAGAGCCAATTTTCTATTTAGTGCAGGTGCGGTTAATGGTTTCTTATTTTAGTTTTGTGCTAGACAGGTTCGAAAAAGAGCTTAGAAGGAGCCTTTTGTTGCATGGAAGCTTCTCATGGCCCTATCCAGGTGACATCTCTCCTTTATGAGTATTGTGGTTGTTGTGCTATATGTGTTTGTGTGCTTGTAAGGGATTTTTATTTTCTTGTTGGTGACTGGAGTCCAAGGCATGAAGTCCCAGGTTTAGATTAAGTATGTCTGAGGGAGTTTTGAGTAGTTGTTACCTCCTGTAAAGACATTGCCAGGCATCGAAATACCTATTTTAGAAGGGAGTTCTAGTGACCCTGTTCTTATAGCCTGCTAGGCAGTCGTTCTAGGAGTTCTTGCCCAGTTGTGAGACAGTTAGAGAAGCCTGTAGAGGAAAAATGATGATGATAAAGATGAAAGAAACCTTGAATATCTCAAAGACAATAAAAATATACAAAGGTGTGTAAAAAGGGGTTCTAACCCCTATCCAAGCAAAGAAAAGAAAGGAAAATTTATGAGTAGTTGATCATCCCCTAGCAAGGGCTTGGTAGGTTCCTGGGGACGAGTCAGACCTGGGGCCAATGCCTTGTCTTCCTAAGGGTAGCTTCTTGCTAGAAAAGAAGAAATTAAGGAAGGTTGGAGTGAAAATAAAAGTGAGCGTCAAAAAAGGATTAAGTGTCACCTTGCGAGGGCTTGGTAGGTTCTTGGATATCGAGACAGGTCCTGAGGCCGATGCCTTGTTCTCCTTTGGTCACTACGCTCAGCTCCCTCCTTTTTACCCGAGTATGGAAAATAAAAACCCTAAAAGAAGAAATGTGCTGAAAGAAAATACTTCTCGATCAGGCTATAGGAGTCCTCGCCTACTAGGAGTTCCTGGTTGTGTTGTCCTTACTTAGGTAGGTAATTCAGACCACCACTTAGGGCAACGTCTTTGATAGTTCTTTTTAGTTTGGCCGTGTTGGAGCAGTTGGTTAGTGACTAGCTTGGGACCTTCTATCAGATTATGCTAGGCCTACTCCTTGTGGATGTCATGCCTTGGTTTTCTCAGGGGGTAGGGTGAGTGTTGTGATGTGTTTAGTATGTATCTATTGTGTATCAGCTTGATGCTTCCTTTGGTTGTTTTGTGTAGATCTACTGTGGGATTCGATGGGCTAAGTCGCCCTATCCCGTGGTTGCCAATGAGAGCGGAGTTTTAATGCTGAGAAGTGCTTAAAAATAGCTAAAAATTACGAATATCAAGGGAAAAATATTCAACATCGAAGGTGGTGGCTCCAGCTAGGATGATTTTAAGCGTCAAGTGCTTTAAAGGCGCCCGAGTGACACTTGTTGATTTTTGATAATTTTTCAGACTGCTGTGCAGGTTGTCAGGAGTTGCCAGCCAATGCGGGATGTCAAGCCGGACACGTAGAAATTTACAGCACTCGATTTGGAGCCCGGACGGGAAAATGGCCACAAATGGGGTAAGATATGAAAAGGTGGACATTGGAGAAGACCAAAAGGGGTGCCCTTTGGGACATTTTAAACCCCCCCCCCCCCCCCCCCCTTCAAATTTTTGATCAAGAAGCAGGAAAAAATGTGGAGAGAGAATGGAGGAAGAGGGCACCATCTTCACGCCATTTTTTTGGCGCCTCCATGGATGGAGATGGAGATGACAAGCTATGAGTACCCCATACAACCGATCTTGGGGCTGATCTTCTTCTTCTTGGCTGATATTATCGCCTGTCTTCGCCCGTCCAATGGTGGCTTCAATGAAGAGAGCCAATTCTAGTCTTTCTCTCTCCTTCCTCTCTCTCCCTTAAGGGGTTGTTCTTGTGTGGAAGAAGACAATGAAGAATGGTGGAGGAAAGCTTGTCCGGATGAGACCGGATTGCTTCCGGACGGATGAAGACATGAAGAGTGCTATTCTTGAATATGCTAAGCATTAAATGAATGCTGGAAATCAGTGCCGTAATCAAGACCAAGAAACGGAGATCTGAAAATAAGTAGTAATGCTATTTTTATAAAGAAAAATGATATTTTTATGCTATTTGCTTTATGAAACCTTGTTCATATGGGATGAAAGTTCATTATGATATTGTTTCCCATGATTTTCAACTGTTTGCAACCTCAAAATCAGAAAATATAAGGCTACATGGCCGGAATTAGTGTTAAAATACATGAAAACACGCGTTTTAAGGGTAAAATTGGATTTTTTGCTATATAAATGATAAATATGATATGTCACACCAACTAAATCTGATTTTTTACTGTCAATGAACCTAAGGGCCAAATTCCACAATCAACTTTCATTTTCAATCATTTTGTATTAAAAAATAGAGAAAAATGCCCAAAAATAAAGAAAATGGGTTTAAAATTAGGAAAAAATGGACAATGGGCTGAGGAAAACTAGGAAAAATTATATCTATGTTTTTGCAATGTATAACGATGGCAAAGAATGAGGTTGGCCTCGGTTTGTCCCTGTTTCTATGTTTTGTGCGTATTTATCGTTTTTTTAAAGGGAAAAATGCATAGAAACCCTATCTAACTGATCAATGATGCAAAATGCTAAGAGTTGGATGAAAAGGGGCTGAAACATTGAAAGATAAGAAAAGATTTGATTTATGCATTACACTTGGCAAATAGAAAATGGTTTAAATAAAGAGGATGGTAGCATGAGCGCATGGCTCGGTGTCTCCTTTCAACGCAGCACGTGTTAGTGAAATTCATGGAAAGAATGCTTTATGCACCATGCACGATGGTGATCTTTCTTTTTTTTTAGCACATAGCCATACAAAATTTTCATTAAGTATAATAATTAAAAGGTATCAGAAAAACCTCCTAGATGCATGGCACCTGTCTTCCTTAGGTTGTGACCAACGATGAGCGTGAGAGGACGGCCCAAGCTGTAGGTTAGTCGTTGGGTCCTAAAGGGAAATTGTTGTGAGGAATGGTACATCTTGGAACGTAAAATATTGGTACCTTGAGAGGAGTTGGTGCTCATATGTGTTATATGTCTAGCAGCGCATCAAAGGGCCAATCCTTGAGATGTAGGAGAGCTGCAGTGGGGCTCCAACTATTAGTCGATGGAGTGCCTCCTATATGTGTGTGACGAGGCATTATGCCTAAGTACTTTGGGATAACCCTCTGAGGAGTTTAAGGGAAATGTTGGACTATAAACTATAAACGCATGAATTAAGCTTTAGGGCGGTTTGTCCTTTAGCATTAGGTTGACACTCCTGGTCCCCGAGGCCGTGAGGGTGTTTGTGTGTCATGAGCATGAGGTCCGGCTAGTGCTATAGCCAGTGCCGACCCATTTGAGGTCCCATCACCGACCTTGTAATCTTAGAGAGGGAAGAAATGGACAATAACCCTTTTGACTTTAAATTCCAATTCTCCACAACCCTGTATAGGATTTTTCCCATCAAGGTGGTGGAGGAGGTGATTAATGTTAAAGGCAAGCTCAAGGAGAAGTGGCGAAAGGAGAGGGAGAAGAACCCCACACTATGGGATACTAAAGATGCGGAGATTTGGCAAAACAATTTTTTTGAGGTGCCAAGTTCTTTGCCTGGTTAGAATGCCAATCTGCATGGAGAAGGAGGATCTGTGGCGATGCCAACATGGACACTTGAATGGCCTTCTACAACACTCAACCCTTCAAGCGGAATGACCCAACTTTCATGCCATGCCCTCAAAGGGTGGGACTAGATTTTGACTCCAATGTCCACGGCTGGTATGACTTCCCAATAATTCATAATTCGTATTGTACTACATATGAAGATGCCCTGGTTTTCACATCCAAAAATTTGTATGATATCCTAATCTACTTCATCAATGAATTCTCTTTATGCCATGACCCCACCTTTATTACCTCCTGTAATTACTTGAGATTGCTTAGGATACTCCTTAGGCAAGACCCCACTCCCCAAGAGCACGACCTCCCAATCCTCCATTTTTATCCTAATGCTATAGATAGTTGTGCAATGGCTCAACTAATGATGCAAGCTGCTCCACTACCCTCGTTTTTCTTAGCTTTTCTAGAGGACATGAATGATAGCCACTTCACCTACTGCAATCATCCATTCCTCTCCACCACCACCCTTCAAGTTTGCCTAGACCTCAAGGGGTATCTCCAAAGTCACCAATTCCTTAAAAAATCTATTAAGCCTCCCTCTCTGCCTCACTCTGATGACAAAGACTAGCTTCTGCTATAACTATATTATTAAAAAAAGGGAAAAAAAAGGAAAGACATATCACATAAGACACCATGAGATGCACATTGACCATAGTCACGGCACCTAGGGGTTCTCAAGTTAGGCGCATCCAGTGGCCTCGATCGGCCAACTCCATGTCTAACCCCCTAGCCTTAGACTTGTCACCTAAGCTACACACATCCCACCTTCTTTTCTTTTTAGCTACATAAAAAGGCCCCAACCACCAGCTTTGGAGGCCCCTTTATCCATGCAATGCACTCCCCATCTTATGCGATAATGTCACCATGCAGGTAAAACAAAGTAGGGGTACACTAAGGCAGCCCCAATCAAAAAGTGAATGAAGAAGCTCCTTTGGAACAGCCCACATGAAGGAAACCACGGAGGGCTAGGAGATGAATCCACCTAACACCATATTCAATTTTAAAGATGGATCCGCCCATCAACCTCTCTCCACACAAGGATCCGTCCAACACCATATTCAATTTCAAAGGTCAAAGTCCCTCATAGCCAGCAGCAAAGAGGGACCCACCCCAACTTCATCTCTAATTTCAAGAGCCATCCAACACCAACCATAGCAAGGGCTTGTATACACAAAAGATAGACACCACGCTATACCCATCCATCCTTTCTACCACTCCACATCAGTGCCATGGGACTAGCAATATAATAGGAGGGGGTAATGTTAACCCCATCTCGAGATGGAAGAAAATGAAGTAAAATACGGAGGCAATGGAAGAAGCACGATGGAGAACAAGAAAGGCACAAGGATGGCCTCTAAAATCAACCGAAAGAAAAAAATGCATTTTTAAATGAAAGGCACCCCAAAATTTTGAAAAAGAGCACCAGGCTCCCTCTTATGTAAATTGTAAAAGGGTAGACGGGCATACACTAAAGAAATAGGCCAAGTAGAAGAGAATAGGAAAAATGACATTGTCACAATGACCGGGTCATGTAAAAAAGGGGATGGGTGACCATGGGATTTTAGGGCATATATATAAAGTTCAAAAAATTGAATGACAGCTCATTCTTTGGTTTGTGGCAAAGTGGACTCTTCTTCTTCTCTCTTTCTCTTCTCTTGCTTGCTTGCTTGTGAGTGTTTGAGGGAGGAAGTATGAGTGAGTGTGTGAGGGTGAGGGATCTTTGAGGTGAAGTCCTCCACCATCTCCTCTCTTCTTCTTCTCTTCTCTCGTCTCGCGCATGGCTATGGAAGATGGAGCTTGAAGGAAGAGGCTTGAGGATGCTTGAGCTTGCATCAAGAATCGTGGAGCTACCGGTGTGCTTCAGAGAGGAGGCAACTCAATCGAGCATCAAGGTAAGCTCACTACACTCGTAGAGAGGAATAGCGCATTAGCTATGTGAGAGGTAGCCATTAGTGCTCACTTGAAATGCTTGAACAATAATCAGTCCATGGGTCTTGGAGGTTGAGCTCACCTCTACAAAAATGTATACATTGACCAAGAACAAGACATGGGACCTGGTTGATTTGCTTTATGGAAAGAAAGCAATTTGATGCAAGTGGGTATATAGGGTGTGGCCCACTAAAAAAGTATAAAGAAAGGTTGGTTGCAAAGGGTTATGCACAAATATATGGATTGGACAATAAGGAGACATTTAGTTGAGTTGCAAAGATGACTATAATGAGATTAGTGAATACCTCAACTTTGATTGATGGATCTAATTTATATCAAAATGGATGTCAAGGATATTTTCTTGAATGGTACATTAGAAGAGGAAGTATATATGGAATAGCTAGAAGGATACATACACCCTAAGTATCCACATTATGTATGTAAGTTAAGAAATGCACTATATGGGTTAAAATTGTTGAGAATCAGCAATCACACTCACTAAGCAGCCTCTTTGTATGGAGCTTCAGGGTCAAGGACATGCAGGCTAACCTATCCCATATGCACAATGGTGCCTATTGCAGTTTCCTACTTTCCTATAAAGCATTATACTTGCTTCCTTTTCTTAATACAATGATAGTACTCTTTTCTTTTCAGTGAAGTGTCAATGTCATTGTCCACATACACAAGATTGTGTTTATGAGTCCAAGTCTCAATCTTGGAACCTAATTCACTTGTGTAACAAACAGTGTCTTTATCTTCTTCATCATGAGTCCACACTTCTCATTTCATCCACCATAACCCACTGCCATGCTCTAGATCCCGCATTTCTCACATGGTATCAGAGCACAATCGGGCATGACTCAGCTCGGCTTAGCTCTCCTCTACTCTCTCTCAGCTCATGATAATCTCTGGTCAGCTTAGTTCCATCTCATGACTTCATCTCCCAACTCTATCCTCACTTAAGCTTCCATGGCAGCCATAGCCAGTAGCACCCTATCAGATTGAGCTGCTTATATCTCACTCCACAGGTCAAATATCTTGGAGCTTCCTTCTGGAAAAGTATTCCCCAACTCGCAAAGCTTCCCTGTATCACATCAATCCAAGACATTTGGCTATCTGAAGCTTAACATTGTGAAATTTCCCAATCACTGCCATAGTCTTCAACTATGACCTGTAGGACATACCCTCCATGGAGCCTTCATATCTCTCTTTGTAGAGCATATCTTCAGGAACTTTCTTCTAGACATATCTTCCTTCACTCAGGGCGCTCCCTCTTGGCACAACAAACAACCACATTGGTGATCTACAGCCCTGGCATTGCACAAATTTGACGTCGCTGCTCCAAACTGTGCCGTGGCTATTCGCGCCCTCTGCCTACGTCGTGCTGTCCACGATCTGGACGATTTCCATAGGCCTTTGATAGACCTTGACATAAGCTTCCTAGACATGTAAATTTTTTTGAAAATGATCAAGTATAGCTCCTGCAATCTGAGAAAAACCAGGCCCCTGTCTCAGAAACCCTAATTCCACCATAGCCAAAATCTCTCAAGCTTTTTTTTCCTTAGTTTTTTTCACTCCTGACACTAAACCAAGCTAAAGCCCACTCTAATCCATTGACCCAGCATCAAATCAAGGAGGGAAAGGACCTGAGAAGATTGAAGAACAACCAAACGATCCCGAACAAGAAGAATCAAGCTCAACATCAACACTGACATAATGTGTTTTCACACTATCACTAACTGTGTCTCTTGACACACTGCATTCTGCTCTTCTACTGATAAAATCTCAGAATTCTGGTGTTGATTTGCTGCTGATCTTGAAACCTCAACATGGGAAAAGACTCTCCAAATTGCTCGATTCAAAGGAGTTGGGTTTCACACCTAGCAAACCCGCATCAAGCTCATCTTGATGAAAAAGGGTATTTGGGCCATCACAAATGGCAAAGAGAAGAAACCTCGGGACGCGGACCTTGCAACTACTTGGCAAAAGAATTATGACAGAGCCCAGGCCATTATCAAACTGGAGCTAGACGACAGTTATATCCACCATGTGGATAACTGTGAGACCTCACAGGATACATGGAAAAGACTTGACACCTTGTTCGGTGCACAATCTAAATCATCAAAGTACGGTCTCCTGATTGAGTTCTTCAGGCTTGAAATGAAGTCCAGCACATCACTTGCCACACATCTCAATTACATGGAAGGACTCCTAACCCAACTTGCAGGAATCAACATTAAAATGGATGTAGATGTTTGCATCGGTGTTCTACTTAAGAGTTTGCCTCCTGAATATAATAATGTATCAACAACTTTAATCAACATGCCAAATCCTGAACTTGTTGATATCCAGGCATCACTGTTAGAAGAGGAAAAGAAGCTAAAAACTAAGAAAGAACCAAGTACCTCTAGAGATGAGCATGCATTATATGTTGGCAATAGGTACAAAGGCAAGAAGGATCATCTCTTCTGTGACTTCTGCAAAAGGACCGGACACACTGAGAAGTTCTGCCACGCAAGAAAGAGATCCCAAAAGGCCTATCTAGCCGCAGTCAAAGAAGAAGAAGAAAATGGAGCAAAGGAAGAAGAAGATGAAGATAAAGACCACCAGGATTGGAAGGACAAGACTCATCAGTCCTTCTACTCTCATAACTCTGATAGACTATTTTAAAAAGCCTTGTATTTCCTTGCCCTAATGCTTCCTGCCATAAGCTTTGTAAACTCCTCATGTAACTTGGCATTACAGTCCCTATACACTTCGTGAGGCCCCTGTTACAGCCTCTGGATGTCCACCATGTTTTGGTGCCCACACTTAGCCTTTTCTGCAACAATCTCTGGTGTCTACCATGTTTGTGGTGTGCCCACACTTTGCAGGTGGTTCTCATTACAGCCTTTACACACTTTGTGCCTTTTTAGTTGTGATTGAGGAGGGGTGTTGAGAATCAGCAATCACACTCACTAAACAGCCTCTTTGTATGGAGCTTCAGGGTCAAGGACATGCAGGCTAACCTATCCCATATGCACAATGGTGCCTACTGCAGTTTCCTACTTTCCTATAAAGCATTGTACTTGCTTCCTTTTCTTAATGCAATGATAGTACTCTTTTCTTTTCAGTGAAGTGTCAATGTCATTGTCCACATACACAAGATTGTGTTTATGAGTCCAAGTCTCAATCTTGGAACCTAATTCACTTGTGTAACAAACAGTGTCTTTATCTTCTTCATCATGAGTCCACACTTCTCCTTTCATCCACCATAACCCACTGCCATGCTCTAGATCCTGCATTTCTCACAAAAACAAGCATCTAGATCTTGGTGTGAGAGGATCAATAGGTTTCTATGCACCATGGGATTTCAACAAATCATGGTTGATTATTCACTTCATGTCAAACAAACAAAGTATGGAATGGTGGTTGTGGTCATCTATGTTGATGATCTTATCATTACAAGTAAAGAATGGGATGCACAAGGAATTGGACATCAAATATCTTGGATTATTGAGGTACATTTTAGGCACTGAAGTGATTGACACTCCACATGGAATTTGGTTGGTGCAAATGAAATATTTTATTAAAAATATTAGAAAAGTATGGGATGATAGCATGTAAGCTAGTGGATACACCATTGGACCAAAACAAAAAGATGGTTGATGATGGAGATTATGTTGAGGGTTTAGAAAGATGGTTAGTAGCTTGATCCTCGGGGGGGGGGGGGGGGGGGTCACTCATGAATATATGTATATATAATGTGAGTTCAAAATAAGGGGTTTTTAAAATACCATTTTTATACATTTTTTTACATACAGAAGGGTGTCATATAAAGGGGTTACTTATAGGTTGAATAGAAAAGGGTTATGTTTTATTCAAGAAAAATTCACAGATTAGGGTATTTATAAATAGGCCATGAATGCACATTATATAGAGAATATATATATATAGTGAACCCCCCGAAGCTTGATGTATCTAATCATAATAAAATCAAACTTGAGTAATTTAGTAGGAGTGATAATAAAACTCATGTAAAATCCATACAAATCACATTTGAATGCAATGAGGAGAGTCTTAACATACGTGAAAAAGAGAGTTCGTTATGGCTTGTTCTATGAGAAAGGGATCAAGCCTACATTATTTGCATACACAGATATATATTAGGCAAGAAATATTATGGATAGGAGATCTACCAATTGTTCTTCTTTTTCATTTACTTTGGCCATGGTGAGTTGGAGCAACAAGAAGCAACCAATATTTTCTTTGTCAAGTATAGAAAGAGACTATAGAGATATAGCATTAGCAGCATGTGCATAAACATGGTTGAGACAACTTCTATGTGATATGGGGATTGAGACAGATGATGGAGTTATCATGTATTTTGATAACATTAGGAGCATTATGCTGGCAAAGAACCAATTATACCATGCAAGGATGAAGAGATAGACTTAGTACACATAAAAAATAAAGATCAAGTCATGAATATCTTTACCAAAGTATTAGGTAAGGACAAGCTTGAGTACTTCAAAAGTGCACTTGGGATATTGTATTTGCTAGCTCACTTTGATCTTGAGAGGGAGTCTTGAGAAACATAACATAGGCTAAGTCCATATCCCATGTATGCACTAAATAAAAGAGTGGCTATGTGTGAACCCTATCACTCTTTCTGACACTATTACCACTATGCATTTTAATGAGTGTTTTGATGAACATACCAATGCCATTTAAATTTACCCTAGAGACAAAGCTTTTATTTTCTTTGTACATTCTACATAAATGAGTGCATCAAAAGAAAGTGAGAATGAAAGTTGTATTGGAAAATGAACGGCTACCAATATCCAGCTCTTAAAGCTTTTTGGACAGTTAGCCGTCCAACAAAATTCCCTCCACAAGCGGAGTCATGGGACTCTTCAAAAATGAGTGGAACCTCGTCAGGCATCACACATTGGCGATAAATATCATTAACCCCTTTTTGATATAATGTTACTACGATCAAAGAAAATTTCAAAGCGTGCTATCTAATTTTTTACTTTTCTGATTTTGATAAACCGGCTCCAGTCTCTCCTGTTGATAGGAAATGTGTGATAACATCATTCCAAGATGGAATCAAAGCCATATCAATTTTAAACATTTTCTCAATATCACTTCAGCCAAAGACTATTTAGGCTCCCCAAAATCCACAAGGCATTCCACAATACCCTGTAGCTTTGATGGCTTACTTCTAATCTCATAATCGTACTTTTGCAAAGTGATTAACCACTTTGCTAAACGATCAGGCAGCTGTAACTTATTCATCAACAATCTAAGTCCTTCCACCTTCGTATAGAAAACAACCTTCTCATAGAGGATGTAGTGCTTGAGTTTTTTAGTCGTAAATACCATTGCAAGGCACAACTTCTCCATGTAGGTGTAGTTGATTTCTAATATGCCCAACTTCCAACTAGCAAAGGCGATCGGATGATACTATTTTTCCTCCTAGATTTGGGATAAACCACAACTGATACTATGTATGGTAGCTATTAAAAATATGTAGCATACTTCGCCCCTTTTAGGTGATTCTAAAACTATTCCTTATACTAGCTCCTATTTCACATAATCAAAAGCTACCTTACAAGGGTCGCTCCATGCAAATAGATAGCTAAAGGATAATAGATTCATTAGTGGAAATGTTCTTTCTGCCATGCCATTTATGAATCTTTGATAGTATCCTATAGATGATAGAAAGCTATGTACTTCTTTCAAAGTGTGTGGTGGACTCATGGCAACTATGACCTTGATCTTTTCAGGGTCAGTCATCGTGATCCCTACTAAATTGGCCATATGGCCTAGCCATAGCCCATAAGGCACCCCAAAGAGGCACTTCCGTGGGTTAAGAGCTATGCAAAATTGTCTATGCACTGCTCAAAACACTTTCTTAAAATAATCAATAGTCTTTCTCTTATGGTGGATGTACCCAGGTCATCAATAAATACTTTCATCTCCTCTGGGGAGATGTCACCAAAGGTATTGTCTGCTATTCATTGCCATGAACCACCTGCATTGCATAAACCAAAGGCCATCACATGGTACGTAAACGTTGCCAAAGGGTTTGCAGTTCATGGTATAAAACATGGAGTTCTTATGATTGCAGATAAACTTCATTAAGACACACATGAGACACTTTCATACATCATTCAGTTATTATACCCCTACATTAGTCTTGGATGTCATTTAAGTTCATAAGTTCCTTTGTAACTTGGCATGTAATTTTGAGTTTGTATCATGCAAATTGATAAAAATAAAATCTATGAGGCCCTTCAACTTGGACTACAGGTGTTCTTTGATAGTTTACAAGTTATGTCACATTGGTTTATGAAGTTCATTAGCTTGGAAGATCCAACTTTTGTCAAGAGCACTCCAAAGTTGACTAGGTCCACAAGTGACACGGAGTAATAGTTGCAAAGGACTTATATGACTTGTATATGATCAATATGAATTGTTTTTTGTGTAGAAGAAGGAGAGGAGTCCAACCTGCATTTTGTGGCATATTTTTTGGGCCTGCACACTGTTACAACTATATATATCATCTCTCACTTGACTTGGGTCTCACCTATATATACTAACTCTACATCAATATGAATCATTCTTTGGGAGCATGTCTTATGTATCTCTCTCATACTCTCTCTTTCTCTCTCAACATGGTATCAGAGCTATGGATGCGTAGCAACAACAAGGAATATAAGTTGTTTCATTGTTTATACTTGATTGAATTCTTTGCACAAGTGATGATTTGATACATGAACTTGTTCAAATTAGAAGTATTAGTTAATCCTGTCAAAACTACTTATCAATCGGAGTTCTGGATCAAAAGTTATGACAGTTCAGGATTCAAGACAATAATTCTGCTCAAATCTATGATTCTTTATTTAAAATTGTAATTCTAATTACAGTTCGTTAATCCCCAATTACAGTTCGCTAATCGCTCGTCTTTGTTAATGACGTTGATTATGACAAGCAAACATCTTGCTATTTTTAGCAATGTTTTATTATCGTTCAGCACTTTTCTTATACATGTCATCTCGTCTTGCACGTTACATCTCTCTATTTTGGGCTTTCTTTTTAGTCACTCAATACTTTTCGTTGTTCTTACGTGCATCTCCCTATTTTGATTGTCATGCATCTCAGCTACGCTCGTCTTGTTCATGGTTTGCAGATTCTACGATCTCATCATATTTGTTTTCTCTCGAGATACAAGCATGGCCAATTGCGTAATTGTTAATGGATATCCGTCTGGCCAATGTTTGGTTCCCTTCTTCCAAGGACAAGGCTTTCTTGGGTGGAAAGCAAAGATGATGGTAATTCTTGAAGGTGACAAATTATTTGATATTGTTTTGGGCGACCTTTTTTGCCCAGTTCAACCTATTGATGCGATGAATGACAATTCTTTGATTATTGATGGCCCGTTATTTGAACAATGGAAAATTAATCATACTTATTGGATTCGTCATGACAAAGCGGCTCGTCGTTATATATTGTCTGCACTTCTTGACTCACTTATGTTGGATGTCTTTCATCTGGAAACCTCTCATGCTGTTTGAGAAGAAATCGGTCACCAAAATTTTATATCTCCAAACTCGTTTGAAGAATCTTCAATATAAGGTTGGTACTTCTATGCTTTCTCATATCGAGGCTTTTAAAGACATTATCAATCAGCTTGGTGCTGCCGGCGCTCCTGTTGCTAAAAATCAGATTGTTACTCAACTTCTTAATACCATCAAAGATCCTTTATATGATAATATCATCACTATTTTGTCTAACAAGGATGATATCCACTTTGACAAAGCATGCATATCTCTTATTGAATATTCTCAACGTCATGAGCATCATTTGGAAAAATCTGATGCTGTTTTGGTCACTCACGAACAAAGGGATTTTGATGCTACTTTTGTTGCTCGCAAGCATCCCGCTTCACATTTTTAGCAAGGTGGACGCCCCAATCAAGGTGGTAAATATTCTTGTCTTGCTTATCCTAGCAAACATTGTTCTTATTGTGATAAGAAAGGCCATGTGGCTTTTGATTGCTAGGCACGTCAATATGATGAGGAGCATGCAGTTACTACAAAGCAACCTCGCTCGTCCAAAAGTTTTCCTCCTTGTGATTATTGTGCACATACAGATCATCCATCTCGTCATTGTTATAAACGCTGATATGATGAAGAACGTTCTCGAGCTTATATTGTTCAACAAACTATAACTGATGATGATCATACTCATCAGGAGCTCAATTTTGTCCATCATGATGTATCTCCAGAAAAGGTACTTCATGTTCATGATGGTTCTCTATTCATCATTGATTCAGGTGCCACTGGAAACATGACATACCAATCGCAGTGGCTTCACAATTATCATTCTCTTCCTATCAAGAAGTTTGTTTACCTTGCAGATGATACGACTTGTCAAGTCAAAGGAGTGGGTGATTTATATCTGGGGATTGTTTCATCCACTAGAATATTAAGAGGAGTTCTTCATGTTCCAGATTTGCAAAGAAATCTTCTTTCTGTTGCTCGTCTAGTTGATCTTGGTTTGTTTGTTGGCTTTGATCATAATAAATGTCATATAGAGAAAGACGGACATACTATAGCAGTGGCTCCTCGACATGGTAATCTATTTGAGCTATCATTTAACAATACGGTTGCAAATGTTGTTACTACCCCTGGAGATGTAGATTGCAAATTATGGCATCAACGATTTGCACACTCCGATTTTGCCAAAATTATTGATCTTCATCGTCATGGTCTTGTGCAAGGTATGAATCTTAAATCTCATCCACATATGGGAATATGTGAGTACTGTGCACTTGGAGAACACCATCGTTCGCCTTTCCACACTTCTACTTTATCACATTCCTGTGCTCTCTTGGATTTGGTTCATACCGATATTTGCGGTCCTTTTCCTACCTCAAAGTATCAATATCGATATTTTATAACTTTCATTGATGATTTCTCATGGTACACACATGTCTATCTTCTTCGACATAATTCTAAGGCTTTATCTATATTTAAAAAATACAAGATAAGTGTGGAGCTTCAAATTGGATTCTCTATAAAGACTCTTTGCAGTGACAATGGTGGTGAATATGTATCCAATCTATTTGATGACTTTTGTAAGGATCAAGGTATTCATCATGAGTTTACAGTTCCTTATTCTCCTCAAAAAAATGGTGTTGCTGAGCGTAAAAATCGCACTATTCTTAATGCTATACGTTGCATGCTTATACACTCTGGTTTGTCTCAAAAGTTTTGGACTAAAGCACTTCTAACATCCATTTTTATTCAAAATCATCTTCCAACAACTGCACCTGCTGGTAAAATTCCTATAACAATCTGGACAGGGAAGACACCTTCAGTCTCTCACTTTCGCACATTTGGCTGCATTGCTTATATTCATGTGCCCAAGGACACTCGACATAAGTTGAATCCTCCAGGTTTAAAGGTTATTTTTCTTGGTTATTCAGATCATTCCAAAGGTTACAAATTTTATGATCCTTCTACTCAAAAGGTTATGATTAGTCGTGATGCTATATTTGATGAGAAGACTATGGGTGGCACATGGTCGTCAGATGTTTCACATGATACACAGTCTTTGCTTAGTGCATTTCCTTACTTGCTTTGTGAGTCTACTAATTCTGATGATCATAAACCTCCTTCACCTCCAAAGAAGATTGATGAAAATTTGGAGATATATGTCGATCTTCCTATTGAGATAAGGCATGGATTCTATTCTATTGAATATGATGTCTTTGATGATGCTATGCCTGTCCAAGAGGATCCAATATCGTATATGGAAGCTATCAATTCGTCTCAAAGGGATCAATGGCAAGAAGCTATGCAAGCTGAGTATGATTCTTTAATCTCCAAAGATACATGGATTCTTACTGAACTCCCCCGAAATTGTGTTCCTATCAAATGTAAATGGGTTTATAAAACCAAGACCAAAGCTGATGGCTCGTTTGATAAGTTCAAAGCACGACTTGTTGCAAAGGTTACTTGCAGATTGTAGGATTAGATTATCAAGAAACATTTTCTCCCGTTGTGCGCTCCACAACTACTCGTATGCTTTTGGCTTTTGCAATACTATTTGATCTAGAAATTCACCAAATGGTATCAAGATTGTGGGAGAGAAGGAAGGAGTCTCGCTTGAAGCTTTCTTGCTTGCACAATGGGGGAAGACACACAAGGGTGGAGGCTGAAAACAGTTTTCCTCTTCTTAGTTGTGTAAGCCAAAAGAACTCAAGTACAAAGAAAATAGAAGAACCCTCTATATGGGTCTCAAACCAAACTCAACTAACTAAGGTGGCATACTAACTGAGCCACGAACTAGAGTAGATAAGGATAGCTATCATGTAGCTATTATTCATGGGCGGTGTACCAACCGCGTCTGCAACTGACAAGTCGGTGACATAAATACACAACGGTCACCCTGGCGTATCACGAGTGGAGCTCGATATCTCAACACTCCCCCTCGAGCTCAATCCCAATTCCTGCACACTAAGCAGGTCTCTGAACTTGCGCAGCTTCTCTGCGCCCAATGCCTTCGTGAATATGCCAGCTACCTGATCCTCTGTGCTGACATAAACTAGATCAATAAGACCTAGTAAAACCCTCTCTCGCACATAGTGATAATGCACCTCAATGTGCTTTGTTTTACCATGATAGACTGGGTTATTTGCCAAGTGTATACTACTCATGTTGTCACAATAAATGACAACTGGTCCATCTGTAGACTGATGCATATCATAAAGTAGCTTATGCAACCAAGCTACCTCACATGCAGCCATTGCTGCACCCCTGTACTCAGCCTCTGTGCTCGACAAGGCAACTGTAGGCTGTTTCTTGCTGCTCCAAGTGACTGCAGCACTCCCAAAAGAGAACACATATCCACTGGTAGATCATCTATCAGAAATACTACCAGCCCAATCAGCATCAGTGTATCCATGCAACTGTATCTGAACCCCAGTCTCATAAAATAGTCCATACTGCAATGTGGACTTCACATACCTGAGTGTGCGTCTAGCTGCATCCAAATGTGGTTTCCTTGGAGCTTGCATAAACTGACTTACCAATCCAAAAGCATAGCTCAAATCTGGCCTGGTAATAGTCATATAAATCAAACTTCCTATTATGCGTCTGTACATAGTAGGGTCTTCTAGAAACTCACCTGCATCTATGCTCAGCTTCACATTCTGCTCCAAAGGAACTGAAATAGGCTTACAGCCTGTCATCCCATATTTGGACAGCATGTCCAATCCATACTTCCTCTGTAAGAGCTGTATCCCACTTGGTGATCTAATCACCTCAATGCCCAAGAAATAACGCAGCTCTCCCAAATCCTTCATCTCAAACTTTTGCTTCAATAGCATTTTCACATGAAGGATATCTTCATCACTGTCACCTGTCATAATCAAATCATCAACATAAATGACAAGTAGCATAATACCTTTCTCTATTTTTCTCACATAAAGTGAGAAATCTGCCTTGAAAATCTGAAAGCCAATAGTGACAAGATACTATCCTATCTTGTCAGACCATGCTCTAGGTGCTTGCTTCAAGCCATACAAGGCTTTCTTCAACCTGCAAACAAACTCAGGATGAACAGCATGCACATAACTTGGTGGCTGCTCCATATAGACCTCTTCTTGCAAATCACCATGCAAGAAGGCATTCTTTACATCCATCTGATGTAAAGACCATCCCTTTGATGCAGCCATAGCAATGACCGCTCTTACGGTTGCCATCCTTGCAACCGGACTGAATGTTTCTTCATAGTCAATACCATATGTTTGTGCATACCCCTTGACTACTAATCTTGCCTTGTATCTGTTCACAGAACCATCTGCATTGTGCTTCACCTTATAAACCCACTTACAGCCAATTGCATTTTTACCTTTAGGCAAAGGTACCAATTCCCATGTAGCATTAGCTTCCAAGGCATCCATTTCTTCATCCATGGCTTTCTCCCATTTTTCTTTTCCCATGGCTTTCTCAAAAGAAGTGGATTCTGGTTCCTGTATCACTTTGACCATATATGCATAGTGAATGGCTGTAAATCCATCATATTTCAGCCTATCCACAGGATACCTAGCTCTCGTAGACCTGCGCAAAGTAGGTTCACTCCCAGGTGCTCTCAAAACATCCCTGGTCTTCCTTACTCCAGGTGTAACAATAGAAGGAATACCCAACTCATCATCAATGCTCTGTTCTGAGCCACTGGATTCACCATCCACATAAGAGTGACCTACATTCACATCAAACATGGGCTGATCAACCTTCTCTTTTCCTTTTCGTGATACATGCATACCACTATCTGCATTACTTTGAGAAGATTCTCCTGATCTCAATCTGCCTGTCCATGGCGAAGAATGTGAACCACTGCTAGAGGACACTCCAGGTCCACTAATATTTTGTGACTGCTGCTGTGAATTCTGTGTAGCATTACCATTTTGTGCATCTACATCATCAATCACATTTACTGGTTTATACCAGCTACTCATCTCATCAAAAACAACATCTCTGCTCACTGTAAACTTACGAATAGAAGGGTTATAGCATCTATACCCTTTTTGCTGCAGAGAGTAACCAATAAAGATGCACTTCTCAGCGTTTGGATCCAACTTGGATCTCAACTCATCTGGCACATGTACATAGGCAATGCAACCAAAAATTTTCAAATGAGAAATATCTGGTTTCCTACCAGTATACCTCTCCTCTGGAGTCATTCCATGTATTGCTGCAGTGGGAGTCCTGTTCATTATGTAGACTGCTGTAGCAACTGCTTCAGCCCAATAAAAATCTGGCAAGTCTTTTTCATTGAGCATGGCACGAGATACCTCTCCAATATGCCTGTTTTTCCTTTCTGCAATTCCATTTTGTTGTGGGGTATGACTGCATGAATATTGCTGCTTTATGCCATGCTCCTGCAGGAACCTTGCAAACTCATTTGAGAGGTACTCTCCCCCTCCATCTGACCTTAGGCATTTTATCTGCAGGCCTGTTTCTTTTTCAACCATCGCTTTAAGAGTTTTGAAATGCCCAAAAACTTCACTTTTCTTTTTCATAAAATACACCCAAACTTTTCTGCTATAGTCATCAATAAAACTGACAAAATAATGACAGCCTCCAAGAGATGCAGCTTTAGTTGTCCACACATCAGAGTGGATTAATTGCAATGGCTTCTTACTCTCTTGAACATGCCTAAGAAATGGTTTCCTTGCCTGTTTTCCAAATTGACAGGCTTCACATACCTTATGCATTTCTGCAACCTTGAATTTCGGCAAACCTGCAACAATATTTTGGGCCTGCATTGATTTAAGTCGCTGTACATTAACATGACCAATGCGTTTATGCCAGATATCAATATCTGCAACTACACCGGTCCCATGTGCAAACATTGCTGCACTCAATTTAGACTTGTCTGCATCCAATGTAAACATTCTGCCCTTCTTCTTTCCTTTTGCTATCAAGTGACCTTTATTTTTCATATCCTCAACAAGGCATCCATGAGGATTAAATCTGACCTGCAAGCCCTGTTCAACCATTTGACCAACAGAAACCAGATTCTTGGTGATATTCAGGACATGAAATACATCGGACATGTATTTCTTTTTCCCATCCTGCATAGACAAGGGAATTTTTCCAATCTGCACAATAGGATGTGCAGTATCATCACCAATCTCCACAAATCCAGGTTTTTCCATTTTCCTTGCATCCTCCATCCATTCTGCATGACCTGTCATGTGGTTTGATGCACTTGAGTCAACATACCATACATCATTGCTTTCTTCTGCACTTGTCACAGAATTGTTCATGTGCTGCACCATAAACAAGTGCTCATTTCTGTCATCACCCTGTCTACTAGAAGATGCATAATTCCCTTGTTGCAGTTTTCCATTCATGATGTCATTCTGCTTTTTATAGCAGTCTTTAGCCATATGACCCATTTTACCACAGTAGTAGCATTCAACATTACTGTTTGCATTTTGGCCTCTTTGCCATCCACCACGACCTCTTTGGCTCCCTCTGCCTCTAGAGTTACCACATCCTCCCCCATAGGACTGGTTTTCTTGAGTTTGCTGCATATTCTGATTTCTGCCACGGCCTCCAAATCGGCCTCCTCTACCTCTGCCTCTACCTATTCCAGCATTTGAGTAGAAGACAGCTTCTTTTGAAGTTCCTCCTGAAGAAGATGCACCACCATTTCTCTGCTCCTCAGAAATTAGAAGAGCAATCAACTCCTCAAAATCAGGAAATCTTTCACGGACCGAAATGGATGTTCGGAACTGTGCATAATCCTTTCCTAGACCATTCAAGGTCACGGAAACTAAATCATCATCTTCCACTGACGACCCAATGGAAGCAAGTGCATCTGCAATCTTCTTCACCTTCATGTGGTAGTCGTTGATGCTCATACTTTCTCTTTGCACATTATGCAACTCTTGCTTGAGCTACATTTTCCTGGCTCGCGTATTTGTGCTATACATTTTTGACAAAGTATCCCATGCCTCCTTTGGCGTACTTGCATCCTGAATATGCACAATCATAGAGTCTGAAATACTGATAGACAGCCAATACATAACTTTCTTGGCTCTCTCATGCCATGTTTTGAATGCCTGCATTTGCTGTTGATTGGGAACATCAGGAAGAACTGGTTCTTCTTCATTTCCTGCAACAAATTCCCAATATCCTTTTCCCATAAGGAAATTTGTCATTCTAAACTTCCATGCTTGGAAGTTGTTCTTGTCAAGCTTTTCAGTGACAATCTGTGAAAGAGAATCAGATGCCATTACAGAAGACTGGAAAAAATTCTGTCACTGCAAAAACCACAGCTTCACCCTCACACGGGAAAATCTGCAAAACTGGCGAAAGTGGTATTTGACCACACAGTCACTTCCTAGTGACGATTTTGCATTAACAGGCAACATGGATGATTCTGTAACTCCCAATGTCTCTGCGCACAAGCATACAATGCAATTCTTACAGTAACTTTTCACCGACCTGTAGAATAGTGGCTGCCCTGCATAAAACTAGGCCTTTTCCTGAGTGCATGCAGAAAACTTCCGCCTCCAAAACAGGCCCCGAAATGGCCTCAATTCAAAAAAACAGGGTCGCCGAGGGCTCTTGAGCTCCTTACCATGAACAAGGCTCTGATACCATGTCAAGATTGTGGGAGAGAAGGAAGGAGTCTCGCTTGAAGCTTTCTTGCTTGCACAATGGGGGAAGACACACAAGGGTGGAGGCTGAAAACAGTTTTCCTCTTCTTAGTTGTGTAAGCCAAAAGAACTCAAGTACAAAGAAAATAGAAGAACCCTCTATATGGGTCTCAAACCAAACTCAACTAACTAAGGTGGCATACTAACTGAGCCACGAACTAGAGTAGATAAGGATAGCTATCACGTAGCTATTATTCATGGGCGGTGTACCAACCGCGTCTGCAACTGACAAGTCTGTGACATAAATACACAACGGTCACCCTGGCGTATCACGAGTGGAGCTCGATATCTCAACAAATGGATGTTAAAATAGTTTTTCTCAATGGAAATCTTGAAGAAGAAATCTATATGGAGAAACCTGAAGGTTTTATGATTGCATGAAAGGAGCATCTTATATGCCAACTTCATCGTGCATTATATGGATTGAAGCAAACCTCTCGTGCTTGTTATATTAAGATTGAACAGTTCCTCACATCTAAAGGTTTTGTTGCATGTTTTTCTAACCCAAATCTTTACATCAAAAGGAAGGGAAAATGTTTTATTATTCTTGCTCTATACATTGATAATACTATTCTTGTGTCAAATAATATTAGTTTATTGGATGCTATGAAGAAGCTTTTATCGACTACATTTGAAATGGTGGATCTTGGTGAGATACATTCTTGTTTGGGTATTCAAGTTCAAGGATGCCGACAACAAGGCATTCTTCTTCTTTACCAGAAAAAGTTTATTAATGATATTGTTAAGAAGTTTAGGTTGACAAATGCACACTCTGCCAACACTCCCATTCTTTTGAGCTCTACCAAGGGTACATCTACAACACGCAATGAAGAATCAGCCATTCATCAACCTTTTGCTAATCTTGTTGGTTGTTTTCAATTTATTGGTTTAAACACAAGACCAGATATTTTATTTGCAGCTAACTTTTTGGGACAGTATCTTTCTTCCCCTTCCACTATTCATTGGAGTGCTGCAAAACATATTCTTAAGTACCTCAAGGGTACTAAGGAGTTTGGTCTTATTTATCATCGTCGAGAGGATTCTTCTTTATCTTCTTCAACTTCTCTTGACCTTATTGGATGTACAGATGTTGATTGGGCAAGTTCACATTTATCCATGTGATCTACAAGTGGGAATTGTTTCTTTGTAAATGGATGTTTGGTTTCTTCGTCCAGCAAGAAACAATGATGTGTTGCGGTATCTACAATTGAGGCCGAATATGTTGCTGCATCATTAGCAGCTCACGAGCTAGTTTGGCTTCAACATCTACTCGCAGATTTGGGACATCCTTCATCATCTAGTACACCTCTTCGATGCGACAACCAAAGTGCTATTAGTCTTACCAAAGACTATATACAACATAGTAAATCAAAGGATATTGCTATTCATTATCATTATGTTCGACATGAAGTCAAGAAAGGTTCCATTATGGTGGAGCATTGTCCTAGTGATCAAATGCTTGCAGACATCTTCACAAAAGCTCTTAGCGAAGCTCGCTTTAGTTCATTAATACATGCACTTGGTATTGTTCCAAGTTCTTGTCTTGCTGATTGAGGCATGTATCATTGTATTCAAGAAAACTTTATAGTAAATCATTTTTGTATTGTAGGTATGTGTAGGGGCTTGGGTTTTTCCCTTGTTCTCCCCAAGGGTTTTTTCACTCGCAGCCAGAGACCTTTGTTTGAGTGGGGATGTTACAACTATATATATCATCTCTCACTTGACTTGGGTCTCACCTATATATACTAACTCTACATCAATATGAATCATTATTTGGGAGCATGTCTTGTGTATCTCTCTCGTACTCTCTCTCTCTCTCTCTCTCAACACACACCTATAGAAGATGGAAGGAGAGTTAAAGACTATGGTGAATGCTCCAAAGCATGCAAACACAAAGCAACATGAAGATAAAGAGGAGATACAAACAAATAAGGTAAGAGTCCTTTTTGCCCCATCCATTTGGTATCACGAAAATGAGTTGTATGACAGTCCATGAAAGGGAAAAACAGAGATAAAGTATTCAGCCTGCTCTTATGAGCGTCTTCTTCCATTATATTTGTGTACCATTGAAGCCCTTCTTGTGCCCAAGTACTTGAGTGACTTTGGGGCAAGCCAAGAGGTGATTTTTACCAATGTATGGGCTGAATAGGCTCTGCCAAAAACTGTCATAAATAGGGCAGCCATTAAAACTCATTCATTTGAAGGGGTTTCTTAAAATTTAATCACTTCCTTGTGTAGACAATGCTCCAGAAACAATAGGGCATTGGTTGAGATTGTAATGAGAGACTTTCCCATGAGTTTTTATACATTTATGAGTCAAGTTTGAGGGCTAGAAATTACTATTTTAATGCATGGATGAACTACATTTGTGGTTCTATTGATGCATTTTTATCATCCTTTAGACTCTATGTCAATTGTATTGAGTTATATCTCTCTATACCTTGTACCTTGAAGTCTCAATACATGTATCTTCATGAAATGGAGGGCATTAGAGCTTGAATTTGTTGTAGGAAATGGAACAAGATCTAATATAGATCTATGCATAAATCTCATGGTTATTGATATAATTAGATCCAAGTTTATTATGGTAAACTTGTATGACACGACTATGTAAGAAATTGGTTACTCTCTATCTCATCTACTCTCTCCATAACCCGAGAATCCATCAAACCCCAATCATTTTCCTCTCTCCCCTTTGAATCTCTCACTCCTCTTCTGCTCTAAATCCCAGTGGTAAACCTTCAACCTCCAACATGACAATAGTGGTGAACCCGACGTGAAGGTCGACTGCAGAAGAGAAAGCACAATGGGAGAATCATCAGGTTTGGGAGGAGATGCCTTGCACTTGTTGGTTCTTCTGATGCAAGAGAACCAACAACAACAATTGCAATTTCAGTAGTAGATGCAAATGCAGCAACAACAGAGGCAAGATGAAGAGCGGAATGATGCTGTTGCCATTAAAGCTTTGGAGGAAATTGGGCAGGAGCTCAAGCAATTTAATGGGCAAAATGTGTCTCTTTTATCCTCCTCTATGCTAACAAGATGGTCTTCTTTGGGGTCCCTCATCATGCTTGGAGCCGATACTTTGCCCGTTTGACCATGCATGGCCTCCAAGACTGGATTCATGGTCTTTTCCAAAAAGATGCGAGATGGCCTACATTCAAGAAGGCTCTTCAAGAAGAATTCTTTCTTGAAGATTCTAGCCTTATGACGAAGAAAATCTTCACTGAATGGGTTGAAAGGCCCAATAAGGGACTAGCTGCCACCGCCCTTCACCACGAATTTGAAAGCAAATTGGCTCAGCTAGATCCTGATGATCAGCAGAGTATGGAAAGCTAGAAGATTGAATTGTTTCTTAAGGTTATGGATCCTCTTCTTTAAGAGAAGCTGACTAATCGGCTTGAAGATCCTGACTTTGAGACGGGATTGAAGACTGCTTGGGGTGATGTCACTGAAGCAGTTAATATGATTGCTCGGAGAGAGCGGATGCGCCTAAGGTGGGGTTCTACCTCTGCACCATCTGAGTCCATAAAAGAGCCTGTTCTTGTATCTTGACCTCCTATTTCTATGGCCGAGCAACCAAGAAATCTTGTTGTTCCACCTCCAAAGAAGGATGTCATGGATGAGTTGATCAAGAGCATGCGAGATCTCCATCTTAATCTAATGGAGATTAATTCCAAGGTGGAAAGGCTTGATGTGAAAGTGGAAGAAAGAGGGCGGTCAGCTGCCCAAAGACCCATACGAGAAGGCTTCAAAAGACACTGTATCTTTTGTGACGGCCTACAGCATGATAAGAGGGAGTGTAATGCATTCCGTGAAGCTGAGGCGCGAAAATTAGTCTTTTGGAAGGATGGTAAAATTCATGCGACCGAAATTGGGCTTCCTCTTGAGCCAAATTTTGGTAACAGTGGCATGAAGAAAAGACTAGAGGATTTGGCAACAAGAACAATCTATGCATGTAACGTGTCCACTAGAATCATCCCGGACACGTCTTAGCAGTCCATCGGGAAGGATGTCTAGAAAGCTCCGCCCGGCACTCCCATGGAATGTTACGGGACTTGCGATCTAGGTCTTCCCGCGTCTGCCACGTAGCGGAAGTATCCTGGCCGTTCCCACTTAGGATCGACCTGAATTTGGGTTTTCCTGTTTGGTCATTAGCTAGCAACAACTAGCGTCAGACCCGAGCGAACTACTTTACGCAGAAACGCCAGGTCCGAAGCGGATTCACGCTGCACTTGGTTCAAGGAGAATGGGAAACGAGAGGGAAGCAAGGCTCGACCTCTCTGCCATAAGGCATAGTCCCATTCCGTTCCCCTAAAACAGCATGAATCGGGTAATAGTTAATTCTAAGTCATCGTTCTCGTTACTTGTTCCGGAGATGACAATCAACCTCTGTTCGTCGAAGACTTTGAGAAAAGTTCCCGGCTAACCGGGACCACCCATCCATAGGATGGACCCATGGTCCATCCTCCGCACTTTCCTCGGTTTGTTTTAGTTATGTAATTACCTACCACATTAGTTTGACATATACAAACAGCTTCTTTGATTAACCCTGTTATGCACTGGTTCCTTCACGTAATCTTATCACAGGACATAAAGAAAACAATGCCAAACAACTTCTTTATTATCATTTTATCCTTTTATCTTTGAAATACAAGGAGTTCCCCGCCCGCAGGCGTATTCATAATCCGCCCGAAGGCTATCCAGTAATCCACCGGGGATCACTAATCCAAGTTTCCGCCCGTAGACTAGTATGCGGGCCTCGAGATCCAATCCCGAGTCACGTTAGCCTCTTGTGCAGGGCCCGGAAGGCAAGGGATTTACGGCCAGAGCCCCCCCTGGCACCCAAGCGTCCTCCTGCTCCAAGTAGAACTCAATGGAGAGACCTCTCGCGGCAGGTTCGGTCCACGTTCCCGGCGCGGCTAACAACCCCCTTGGTTAGGGTCAGGCAGGTAGTCGGGGGTAACTGAAGCTGCCTCTCCCTTCAGGCCTTCAACCTGAAGTATTTAGATATATTCTCATCCTTTAGTTCATTGAGCAAACAATGCAAACAGTGCTTTCTAAACTGTTACAAGCACAATCAATTTCCAGTGATCGTTTAGCTGGCAAACTGTTAAGGAGTGACTCCTTTTCTCCGAATGCAACCCGCATTCGATCCGGAATCAATTGCAACTTGGCGAGATTCCTATCATTCTTGGGTTAGGGTCATACCCTACCAATACTTTAGGTTTTGTTGTGGTAGGTTCCAGCGACCATGTCGCTTTAGTTTATTGTCTGGTTATTTGCTTCAAGGCAAATTCCTAACTTTCCTTTACCTTGGCAATTATCCTCCAAGAAAAGTGAGTAACAGGATGATTACTCATCCTCTTGTAAGTTAAATTCTTTCAATAACTTGCCAATCTCATTTCGAGAGATGACAAAACTCTCTTGTGGACAAATCTCAAGTCTATACGATGTTGCAACCTTTTTGCACATGTGTTGCCTCATTCCACGGGTTCATTCCACCCATTGAATGGCGTCCTCCGGCCACGGAATTACCTCTAGCCGAGTAGCAGGGTTTAGGGTATCCTCCAACCCATTCCTAATTATGTTGGCCCATGGTCCTAGAAATTTGCAACTCCGTCGGAGTTTCATCATTAGAACGAATGATCCTTAGGATAAAACCTTAGATCATTTTATGCATGAACATCCAATTGATTCGACATTTCGTGAACGTGTGTAAGATCTTTGGGTTTGCGGGTTTAGACTTGGCAACAAGTGTAAAACTAGGTCGAAATCTTATTGCACTAAACCCTAGTTAGCACTTGGGATACTTATCATATCGACTGAACCATGCCCATATGAATCCTTGTGGTTTAGGTGACTTAGTCAACTCAATATACTTGTCTTGCGACAGGGATGATCCTTCTAAAGGTAATAAACTAAATCTAATGGAGAACAATAGTTACAACTACTCCAATATGCGTAAACATGCGATTCACTGCTTCTACGCATCACATGGTTCACAATAACCCTATCCTTCCTTGGTAAGGTAAAAATGCCTGATAATCTGGACACTAACTTTCCTAGGTCCTACTAGGAATTACATCAAATAACCATGCCAACAACCTAGTTGTCGACACTTAGAATCTTGTGCTTTGACTCCTAAATGCGGCTCCTAATGAATGACATTCTTTTCGCAAGACGACTATGCAATACGCAACATTCTCCTAGCTACGATGTAGTCAATGAAGTTTATACCAAACTAAAGCTAGTGTTAGCTCATTCCATTTTACATGCTATTTGCAAGTCCATAAGATCATTTTCGTACTCTATTATTTCTTTTCGGATAATATCTTATGGATGTTAACCTTTCCTCATGAAATCATTACGAGGAGGATGTTGCCTAACATGCGGCACACGCTTATTTCTACCATGTCTAGAAACCAAATGCACTCATCAATTTCATTTCTTTTGCCTAAGAATATGTGTTTAGGCTCATTACTTTGACAATGTACTAAAATAGCTACATGCAACTAGTCTTCTAAGACGGACAACTCGTTTCAAATTCGTGACATATTTCAACCTTGCCTAATGTTTCAAGAGATACTTTATCAAATGTATTTTTTTCCAATTTCCACATGCATTAAAATTAAGCGTAAAAATGCAATCTCCCTTATGAACTAAGCGCGCCTAATCATTTCTTTATGCGAAAATGACTCGAAAGAACCTGGACTTGAGGGGTCGGGGATATATCCACTTGTATACTCGAAGATGAACCTCCCGCAGTCGCACCTTGTGATCTTTTGGGGGCCATCGTAGGCGTAGATTCGGCTTCTGATTTGCCTTTGTGGTCTACGAATTGTCTTGCCTCAGAATGCAGCCTTCCGACCTTTGCCTTTTTCCTCGTATGCAGAAGATTCCTTTGCGGGATGGCGCTTGCGGCAAAGGGCTTTAGGAGTTCTTTTAGGAAAAACTCGAGTTGGCACGGAATTGATTCACGGATGGCTTGAGGGCTTTGAAATCTTTTTGGCGAAAAGTATTTTTCGATGGGTCTTGTGGGGGTCTTTACGGGCTTCACCTTCTCCTCTTCACAGTCTCGGGGAGGGGGGTATGAATGGGCCTTTGGGAAATGTGGTGGGAAGGGGGGTTAAGGAAGCCCCCTCCTCTTAGAAGCTTCTAAGAAGCTTCTAAGAAGCTTCCAGCTTCTACAGGCCACGTGGGGGGCAGAGGGGGGGGGTCGTGATCCAGCGTGGCGGCGGACTAGAGTGGCCTGTGACAGGCGGACGGGGCGGCAGCGCGTCTGGCGGACTGGGCGGCAGCGTGACTGGCAGACTGGGCGGCAGCGCGGCGGCTCCTGCACGATGACCTCCTCTCCACGGCGACCTCACCTCCCTCTCCACGGCCCGTCCTCCCTTCACCCTCAGCCTTGGGGGGGTTTTCATAGGCATTGGGGGGGGTGGGGAAGAGGGCCTCCACACACGTGGAGCACTCCCCCTCATGCAGTCCGACTTCACTCCCCCTTGGCCATCCCCCCCACACTCCCTCTCCTCCAGCCATGCATCGGCTGGGGGAAGGGATAATAATTAAAAAAATTTGCCTTGAATTTATCCAATTGCCCCTTCAGAAAAGGGTGTTCCCACGCGGTTCTTACGGTCCTCAACCCCGGCCTCTAATTCTCGACGTGGAGGCCTCATTTTTGAGCGTGCAGGGTGTGGATTAAGCTTCCAATAATTTCGAAATAGGGAATTCCCTTGCACAGGGTTTACACGGCGTGCGGGAAGTTAATATTTACGGTACGCGGTACGCAGAAATATTACAATGCAGCTATTGATACAGCTACCTATGGGCTGCAAATTGAGCCAACCAATGAGATTGTTAAAGCATGTAAAGCTGACGTAAAATCTAAAGTGTGGATGCAGGCCTTAGAAAGCATGGAGCGAGGCAAGGCATCCAAAGATGATTTGACTACTGCTAGTCAATGCATCCGAGGAAGAATCGGATGGACCGAGCCAGTTGATTCATTTTTAGCTTTCACTCGGTTGGCTGAAATCAATAATCAAGAAGCTGTGGTAGAAGAAAAGAGAAGAAGATGTTGTTGGTTGACTGGCCAAAGACCAAGCCACTTTTACCCAGGTTAACAAGCCAACTCCTAAGAGTTGTTGCACTAAACAAGTGATTATTTCACTAATTGTTTTAATTTGACTCAACTTAGCCTTCCCTAAAATCTACAACATTGCTTGTAGTAGTCCAACTGCAAAGATTCTAAACTTTAGTAAATTATACTAGGCACTAAATTGCTAAACCTAAGATAACTATGGTTTCTCCTCATCTCTCAGAGGCAGCTCCTCATATTGTTCTCCTGCCATGCTAGTGGCGGTTTATCCAGGAAATGTTTTTAATATTTGACTTTGGAAAGGTTGTTTCAAGGATATAGATCTCTTGGATCTATTTGTATATCTCCATTTAAAATTCCTTTTTATGTTTTTCTCCACCCGATTAAAATTAATTCTTTTTATTTGTTTAATTTTAAACAAACATTCAAATCAAATTTTCTGACATATCATAAACCCCTAAATTTTAATCTCCCTTGGTAGACATTCCCCACTCCGTATATAAATTTCGTTGTTGCTTATTAATTTTTAAGTACTTAATTCATTTTGCAAATATAACGTCCTTTCCTTCTTTTCTATTAAACATCAACCAGAATAAAACAAGTTCTTCCATACTCTTATGGTTCACATTCATAATTTATTTTAAATTCCCATAGCACCCTTTAATTTCTCAATGAGTCCTAGTAGCCCTCCACTCCATATATTCAAGAAATTGATTGTAGAATGAATAGCATGTAAAAATTTAACATAGATGCTGAGGTTTTTTTCTCATGCCATCCAATCATCAAATTGTTTTGATTTTATTTTGGTTTTAATTTAAACTAAATTTTATAACTGCAACCTAACATTATAAATCATTATAAAGTGTTGTCAAACTTTTTATTTGTAATTTCCCATGTTTCCTAAATGTCCACACCGTGTGTAATCTCTCCTTTCAAAACCAAAACACTATATCTTTATACGAGCATTTCTTAAGTAAAATATTATTAAATCATTACTTCTTTTCTTTAACCCTTACAACCAAAATGCACTAACCAATCAAATATTTTGTTTCCAATATTTCACTAAGAATCCATAGTTTATATCAATAAATAACACATTTTACATAAAGGAAAACTATGCCTTTTCCCTAAATATAACTCTTTTCTAATTTTTAAATATAACAAAACATCTTTAAAAATCTTAATAGAAATTCAGTAAATTCCCTGACTCATAAGCTTTATAAAAAAAAAAATATCAGAACTTATAAATTTTCAATCAGTAATTTTATAAAATTTTATTTATGATAATTTTGAGTCATTTTTTAGTATTTTCAACTATTTTTGATTTTTAATAAATAAAAACCAGTTCAGATAAATACAAACAACCATGTACCATGAGAAAACAGGTTTAAAGACATATTTTAAAAATATTAAACTAAAGAAATTATCATGCCATATCATTTACTTTAGATAAATCAGTTAGACACTTACTTGTAAAACCTGCGGGTCGTGATTGCGTCTTTGGGGTCCACGTCCTCTTGCAGTCCAGCCAAGGAATATTGATCTACCAAATATTTCACTCAGAAATCTTTCTTTGCTTCCTTCATTAGAACTTAACACCGCACTTTGCCAAAAGTAACTCCCCTCCCTTGCGCGTATGGACTAGGCCTTGGAGAGATTTTTTTTTTAATCAACCTTTTAAGTAAAGGTTTAGGAAAGCTTATATATATTTTATCTCTTTCTCTGTCGTTTCTCCACGAATGACCGCCATGATGACGTTGAGATGGAGAGTATGGTGACGAATTGATTCGGAAAATATGGCAATGGTAATGATGGTGGAAGAAATGATCAAGAAAATAATTTTGATTTGATTATCATGATCACGGAGAGGATGATCTTCTTCATGGCGGTGATCTTGATTGGCGAGATGATTGCGATGCTGATCATGGAGATAATCAAATTGATGGCGATGATCTTCTTCATGCCCCCCCCCCTTCAACTTCATTCCCCCATCGCAGCCACGGCCCTCTCTCTCTCATCCATTGCTTTACATCATAAGTTTCTTAATTGCAGCAAGTTGTTTACTTAACGAGTTGGTGATCGATATATTAACCGGCATGCATCTTGAAGAGCGAGTTTCTGAGGCCTGTTCCGGGCCTTCTCTGCCTTTCTCAACGACGTGATAGGATGCCCCTGCTCCACTGTCCTGACATCTACATTGATTTATGTGAACTATGTTCGATGCGCAAAGTAGTGTTTCCTTTGTACGCAAGGAATAGTAAGTCTTTTCGTGGCAACTGCCGAGAAGTAACATTGTGAACTTCGTTTTCTTGTTGCTTCTTCACGACCGAGGAGCCGCCACCATAGACGTGCACCCACATCCTTCCCGCCGCCTGCACCACCACAGCTCGCGAGTTGTCAGCTCTTGGCGCACCGTCAGGAATTCAATCCGCCGTATCGCAGGTCCACCCTACCCACCACTCAGAGACGTAGACCGGCATGCCTCCGGTACCGCCATCGCGGCCTCATCATCACCCTAGGTCCTGTCAGTCTAGTTCCTCTAGCCTCCCACCACAGGCACGGACGGGGACGTGTGTGTGGGAATCGACGGGGATGGCTCTCTCTTTCCCTCCCCTCTTCGTAACCGTTTTTTTTCTTCTTTTTTTTATACGTTTTAATATGTCTCAAATCACAATCCTATCAAACATATGAGAATTGACAATTTGGAATAGTCACGATCGTATGATTTGATTTACATAAAGGGAGCAGCATAGTCATAATAACATAACATGAACTTGTTCGTAGAGAGGTGATCGAATGTCACGCATGGACTCACTTTGGATCCACAAGCACAAAAGCTGCCGAAAATTTCTGTCAATTGTGTCTTCGCAACAAGACTTATACTATGAGGAATATAGACCTTTTGAGCTCAAAGGATTTGGAGGGCGCCCCATTAATGGATACTCTTAACTTCTACATTTGAAAGGAGTGTCATAGTCATCTTAGACAACTTCCTTCCCAGGACCATTGCTTCGAGGTAAAGGCAGATGAAATCCTAAGGAATATGATTACATGCCTTTTCAAAATCCATCCACTAAGAGGTAGTCCTGTCCACCAATCAATTCTTAATCAATAACTGTTGCAAGGCTAGGAATGGCATTTTCTATTTTCTGATAAAGAAAATGAAGCCATAATGCTCGGGTTGGATGACTTAAGCTAGTAATCACTTAATTTTGAGTGCCAAAGCCCTGACAAAAAGCTTATAAGACATATTCAACATGGTCAAAGGCTGCTAATGGTTACCTTGACGCACATGGGTGATTTACAAATTGCCTTTATAACACCCATGTTGGCCTCTATAGGGAATTGCCTAGTAGCAGAGCAGTCCCTTTTGAATTACTTCGTCCTTGCCAAGAGTCATCCTCTTGAATCTAATATTCAACACCTCCCCAAAGAAATCTCCATAATAATCATCAATGATTTAATGATCACCCCTTCATCATCACTACAGTATTACTGCAGACAATAATCACAATCATAATGCTATGTATTTTTTCATAAAGAATTTCATCATTAGGAGGTAGGAGGTAGCATAACTAATGAAATCCTCCATCCCTGAGATTAATGCTAAGATATCCTATCAACTTGTCAAGACCTTGTCAAGTCTAAAATTCCCCCGAAGACTCCTAATTTATAACAAGGTCTTATCTCCTCTAAGTGATAATAATCCCTACAGTAAAATTTTAAACAATCATAGCTAAGATTCACTAAGTAGACCTATCAAATTTTGTCTAAAACTCCACCTTCCTCTCGTATAAGAACTTCATTGTACCACATCTCCTAGCTAGACTGCAAGGACACGGTCTCCAAAGACAGCAACAACGAACACCGCATCTGCATTGAATTCATGTAAAAATTTAGTAATAAGGTGTCAATTGTATACAGTTTTGCCAAAAAATTGTTGCACTAAATGGCATGTTTTTAGGTGTTGTCATTCTCCCCCACTGAAATGCGAAGCGTCCTCGCGAGCACAGCTACATCACGAACATCCAGCATCACCAACATTGCTACCACGAGCATTGCTACGCAACTTTGAAAGAAAAATATACTCTCCTCCACTTAATTGCGAAGCGTCCTCGCGAGCACAGCTACATCACCTGTATAACCACACATGGACAACTAGTAGACACTAAAAAGATAGGAAAAAATACTTATTTGTGTCATATTAAAATGCAAACAATATAAATGTTTCAATGAAAAGATGTAAAAACTTGTGCAAACTAACATTCTCCCTTACTCACTCTCCCCACGGAAATGCATAACAGAGCTTCATCCATTGCATAGAATATACCGACTAGGAAACTGTCTAGAGCCGCTAAACAACAATAATCCCTCTAGGCAATAAATTGCCACACTACTATCCTACTAAAAATATTGCTTCTGAAATAGCATCACTGATAAGGTCGTTACTTAACAAAGAACCCAAACAAGGTAAACTAATACTACAACACTAAATAGGACTCCTAGGGTTTAGCTGCTAACCCTCCATGTTCTACTAGAACAACCAGCCAATGGTTCATAACTTCTAATTGTCCAAGGCTCTTCTTTTAAGTTTATGTTTCAATGTTTTTTTAGTTTGATGTCAAAAGAGTATATACATTGATTCTCTTTCCCAAAAGGTCCCACCCCAAAGAGATACAAGGCCTCGGACGCAGGGCACCCGTCAAGGAAATCCCTACAGCCTACCAGGACCTCAGAGGCGATGGTTATCTTCTTTTGGTTGTTTTTTTTTCTTTCAAACCCTGCAGTCTCAGGGTGTTTTTTTTTTCTTCTTTTCTTTTTCTTTTTCTTTTTACTTTCTTTCTTTAAAAGAATAAATATATAGACTCTTCCGAACTCTTAATATTTGGATTGGATTTTAAGGATTGTTTTATTGTTGTTTTTAAAGGATCAACTAAGAGCTAAGAATACATCACTTAATTGAACGGTCAAACATTTCAGCTCAACAACTTTGCTCGAGGAATCTAATCTAACGCATAATACTAGTCACTCTGCCTAGGCAAATGATAAGCAAAGAATACTCACCAGCTCAGCATCTTTCTTCCACGCTACTCCTAGTCAAAATTTCGTGGAGAGAACCTTGTTATTCAGCTATCCCACATATCGCTAGAAAAGCGACCAAAAGATAGGGGAAAACTCTATAGGATTCCTAATCGGACACCCATACAATGAAATTCACTATGTTATGCACACACATCACCCCCTTTTTTTTCACTCCCTAATGCTAAGTCCCATCCCTTGTGAGTGGACTTCATATAGAATTGTATGTATATATATCATTCATATTTGTTTAAAATATTTATTTATAATTCCTCTGTAATTTACTTAAGTGTTTTTTTCTTTTTTTTTCTTCTTCGACATCTCTAATTTCATTCCATCAAATTTTTATTCATGTATTTTTCAAAATGAATATGAAATAAAAAGTTTAGGTATGAAACAACCTTGTATGTTCGTGGATATTGCAACTCCAAGAATCAATCAGAAAGATACAACAGTGTGTAACGCAAAATCATAGTCAAATCTGCACATGAAACATACACTAGCCAGTACAATGTTAAAGGGTTAGATAAATAATAAAACTTTTCCCTGTACCAAAGAATTATCAAATACTCATGTCACAATCTCGATCAACTAGACTGTCATAACGCTCCCACAGTATATTTCTCCACTTGGTAACTATTCTTGCATATAGAACTGTCCTTCTTACTAACTTAAATATCCCAAAATCCAGCACTGAAAGGAATATCCTGACCGTGCGTGCAACTAACTACCTAACTACGTGGAAAATAAAACTAAAGTGCATGAAAACCTACAAGATATCAATAACTCAAAGCATTGTATGTTTTTTTTTTTAAACGATATATATTTGTTTGTTTGTTTGTTGTTTTTTTTCAAAATGTAGAATAAAAGAAAAACATAAAAGACTAAGAAAACAAAGTATCTAGACTAAAATCTTCAAAGTCTCTGAGATCTTCTAGTGAAAACAATAATCCTAATCCGAAATCATCAACTCCATCTAAGTCAAACCTATTAACTAAACTATCATCTATAGGATGCTCAAGAATAGCCTCTAGCGTAGACATATCAGAAGTCACAGATCCGCTATCAGGTGCATCGCTAAGAACCTCCATCACATCATGGAGCGAAGCCGAAGCTGCATCATCATAGTAGGGCATAGGGGCCACTGGTAAAGCATCTAAGGAATGCCCCTCGGTCGCATCCATGTACCAACAAATATAATCCCAACATGGGCAGGGAACACTAGTCTGTAAATCATGGTAAGATGGAGTAAGGCGGTAGACAGTGGAACGATATCTCACAAATTCTGCTTGCTCTCGGCCTACCCTAGACTGACCAGCGCCGCGCTCAGGAGAAAAAACACTATTATAATCATGACGCTGGTAGGTATAACCAATCATTTCCTGCATGGCAGTGGTACCATAGCGTCGAAAGTATGTGCGACACTGCCAACACAAGAACTGAGCACGCACAAATAAATGCCGCTGACAGGACCTACAACCAAAAGGTGGATGATACTGTAAACAAAAAATAATCACAAAGGAAGAACCACAACAGGCCTCCCCTCTCGGTGCATATAAAAACCTGTCATGCGTCTGAAAACGTGAAATATCGTAAGGTCCAGCATGAACAGGATCAGTACTATCGGCATCAATACGAGGGTAAAGCGCATCCATCCACAAAAAGGCCATACCTGCATCCCATTTAAAAACCCCCCCAAGAAAGAAAAGACATCCAAGAGTGGATTAGACAAAATATTATTTTAACTACTAACCTAACTATACCTAGCTAGCCTAAGTCACAAAATGTTTAAGGCGCAGGCCATTAACCCTAAATATCTCATTTTCAGCATTAATATCCTGCACATCAAGAGAACCATTATCATAAACATGAATCACCTTAAAAGGTCCCAACCAACGAATTTTAAGCTTCCCAGGAAATTTATAATAACGACTGTCATAAAGTAAAACTAAATCGCCTTCTTTAAACTCCCGTACTTTAATATTCTGATCGTGCCATGCTTTACGACGTTTTTGCATTGCTTCTAGACTTTGCAGAGCTAATAATCTTTCCTCATCCAACTTTACCAATTGTAAAATCCGTTGTTTCAAAGATTCAACCTCACCTAGTCGTAATGATAGAGCTACTCGTAAAGTGGGCAACTCTTGCTCAATAGGGAATATAGCATTAGTGCCATAAACTAAATTGAAAGGTGTATTTTGCACTGTCACCTTATAAGTAGTTCTATAGGCCCATAACGCTTCATATAAACATTCATCCCAATCTCGCCTGTGGGAAGCAACCGTTTTAGTTAAAATCCCACATATAATGCGATTGGTTACTTCAACCTGACCGTTAGCTCTGGGATAATAAGGTGTTGATTTGCGATGTTTAATTTTATAGATTTCCATTAACTCACTGATAAGACCATTCAAGAAATGGGAACCTCGGTCACTTACTAATTCCAGTGGGCAACCAAAACGCGTAATAATATTCTCATACATAAACTTAGCCACATCAATGGCTTTATCCGTTTTAAGCGCTTTCGCTTCCATCCACTTCGTAATATAGTCAGTACAGACTAAGATATAACGATTCGATCGATATCTAGTAGGCGGATCAATTGGGCCTACAAAATCAATTCCCCATTTCTCAAAAGATGCTAATGCTAATATAGGTGTCAAAGGGGTCGCAAAACTCTTAGAAGGACGACCAGTCCTTTGACATACATCGCATTTGCGACAATAATAATAAGTATCTTTAAATAGAGTGGGCCACCAATAACCAGCTAATAGAACTTTTCTTGCAGTCAATTCACCGGCAAAATGGCCACCACACGGCTCATCATGCAATGCCTTAAGAACCACTGGTACTTCATCTTCCCTTACACAACGTCGATAGATACCTTCGCGTGGAAAAAATTTATAAAGGTAACCCCCTAATAATCCATAGGAGCGTGATTGCATTAATATCTGACGTTTCCTGCGCTTATCGGCACCAGGTGGATATCGAGCAGTACTAAGAAAATTTGCAATATCAGCATACCATGGAACTTGTGTCTCCACAGTAAAAAGTGATGCATCCGGCAAATCATCTTCCACACCTTCCTCCTTGTCTGATGTTAATAATCGTGATAGATGATCTGCTAGCACATGAGCTCTACCAAGACGAGTAACTATTTGAAAATCAAACTCTTGGAATAACAACATCCAACGAATCACACGTCCTGAAAGTTCTGCTTTATTAAGCAAATACTTTAACGCCTCATGATCAACATATATAGTAAACTTATTCCCTAATAAATAATGACGAAATTTCTCCACCGCAAATACCATTGATAGGCATTCTTTCTCAGTGGTGGTATAATTCCTTTCTGCATCACTTAAATTTCGACTCGCATAATAAATTGGATGATCCACCTTATTATTATCTGCTTGACACAAAACAGCTCCTACAGCATACATAGATGCATCAGCATGAATATGGAATTCTTTTGTCCAATCTGGGGGTGCGAGTACTAGTCCTTCAATTAACTTATGTTTGAGAAATTCAAATGCTTTCTGGCAAACACCATCCCAAATAAAAGGAGTATCCTTTCGTAGTAGATTTGTCAAAGGTGATGCCACCTTTGCAAAATCGGAAATAAATCTCCGATAATAATTTAGATGTCCTAAAAATCCACGCAATTGCTTAAGATTTGTTGGAGGTGGAAGTGCAAAAATCTTAATAATTTTAGCTGGATCCATGGCAATACCTTCTTTAGAAATGATATGGCCCAATAAGGTTCCTTTTGGTACTCCAAAAACACATTTATCAGGATTCAAGGATATACCTACTTCATCACTACGTTCAAATACTTGCGTTAGTAACTCAGGCATTTCTTTTGCCGTACCATAGACACAAAAGTCATCTAAGAAAACTTCCATCCATTGACGTAGAAAATCTTGATAAGCTGCAATCATAACTCTCTGAAATGTTGCGGGTGCATTGCACAAACCAAAAGGCATTACTCTATAAGCAAATGTACCCCATTCAGTAGTAAATGTAGTTTTGGATTGATCTTCAGGATGAATTAGTACTTGGTTGTAACCGCTAAATCCATCCATGAAAGAATACAGCTCATGACCAGCAACCTTATCAAGTACCTGATCAGTAAATGGCAAAGGAAAATGATCTTTACATGTTTTGCTATTCAGCTTTCTATAATCGACACAAATGCGAATCTTCTTACTATTCTTCTTAGGTACTACCACAATAGGAGATACCCATTCACTGTATGCAACAGGATAAATAAATCCAGCATCTAAAAGCTTAGTAATTTCAGCTTTCACTAACTCTGCATACACAGGGTTTGTACGTCGTTGACGTTGACATACAGGTTTTGTGCCTGGTTCTAGATCAATATAATGCTGACATAATTCAGCTTTGATACCCTTAAGGTCCCTATATGACCAAGCAAAAGCGTCAACATGCAATCGTAAGACTTCTTCGAATCTTTCACGATGTGGCGATTCCAATTGGTCTCCTAAATTTAAATATTTTCCTTCTGCCATTTTAAGCTTAACTACTTCAACTTCAGGCTCTTCAATAAATAGAGAGTCTATTCTTCGTGGCTTAATTGTGGGCACATCTTCGGATATCTGCATCAATACATTTTCAAGTAGGTTATTCTTAGTACTTGATTCCAGTGCTTCTTCTCCCACATTCACAGAATTTACTAAGGGTAAAGCCCTATAAGGAATAATAGCCAGGTTATCCTGCGTAGCACCATCAACTTCTACTCCATAGACATTTACTAACTCGGGAAAGGATTTTTCAGTATATCTCTTCCCATATTTATCTAAATCGCCATTATTGACATTTACATTTTTACGAGATTTCATGGTAAATGAAGTTCTTACAGAGTCAATTACGCTAGGTATCTGCTCTGAAGTACATGGATATTGAGCATGTAACCTATGGCGATATCGACGTAAAATTTCGTTATTCTTTTCTAGACATTCCTGATCATCTAAACTCCAAAACCATTGATTATCTTTAAGCTTGAGAATTAATGAATGTAGATTCTCATCCTCCTCGCCCTGAATTCGACAGCCCAAATAATGTATAACTTGTTTCAGTTCCACAAAATTCCTAGGTACTACAGGTTCAAACCATCTAAGTTGTGGCTCTTGCCCATCCCCATAAATAGTAAAATCCATTACTCTTTCTTTTGGATGAGGCAACACCACCGCTTGCATATTGTGCAATTTAACCTTAGTAGGTTCAGATTGGACTCGTTGATAACCAATTATCGGTCCCCTAGAACAGCGATAAATCTTCTGTGCAATTCCGGTCGAACGCCTAAAAGAATGACACAACCAGGGAACATTTGTAGGGTTTTTCTCTTGAGTCTCTGGTTCAAAAGTATTCTTAGATTTATGTTTTTCCAAAAACCTATCAGTGTTTTCATGTTCTTCCCAATAATTTGTATCCATAGATAACGCTTGGTCCATCTGTAACTCACCCCTACTGAATTTAGATTTCTCTTCTTCTAAATAAAATTCTAAAAGCGAGATTTCATCTAGATATCGCCTTTCTCTAAACTGAAACTCTGCCTTTTCCTTTTGCAACTCAGTAATCTTCTTCATTGCTTCATTTACAGCAGTCAACGCTACCTCACGCTCTACTTCCAATGCCTCTTCCAATTCTCTAATGATCCTAACGTAATTACCATGATGTTCACGACAAGTCTGTGAAACCCTGTTAAAAGCCAAAGCTGAATCATCCTCATCCTCACGAGATAGTGGTCTTTGTAAGGGTTTGCACCTATGCCTACTTCTCCTTTCCCTTTCCTTCGCTTCTAGCTGGTAGTAATAAATCCTTTTAGCTCTATCTGGCAATTGTCCAAATCCAAAGGGTAAAGCATTTTCCCCATAAGGAAGAGCTTCTAAAATCCTACTCTCAAGCATACTATTATGATTATCAGTAACATCATCTTCTCCCATACCTTCTGAAGAGGTTATTGAAATGTCAACCACATCAGATAACATTAACTCAGGCATTTCTTCCTCCTCTAATTCATCCATAGAAATCACTTCCGACCTGTTGTAAGCAAAAAATACATCTTCTTGATCATTTCCTTCTTGATCCGTAGATAATTGGAAACATGTTTCAAGTGAATCATCAGGATACTTTGCTTCCTCTGCTGAAAGCATTAAGCAGTCGAGGGTTGTATCTTCGGATGTAGATAACCACTGAGTAATATCGCTATCCGAATCATTGTCAGATGAAAACGCTACAGCATACTCACCAATACCCATCTGTTCTACCTTGTGAGGCTGATGTACTATATTGACCTCTACTTTCTCTGCTCCTGCTGGGTGTGATGTCTTAAATAACCAGGCATAAGGCCCTTCATGATCAGTCCTCTCCATTTCTGAATCATAAAATTCACTGTTGGATTTCTCATCCATTTCACTAACTGCTTCATCTCCTGAATCTTTCAAAAATCCTTTTGAAATAACTTGTATCTTAACCCTATCGTCTCTAGGACCAATCACAATTGAACCTTTATACCAGTCCTAAATGCATCTTGCTTGGTATAACCAAGGTCTTCCCAACAGAACAGAATATGATGAAATATTTGTTTGCGAACGAACGATCAAATAGTTCACATGAAATTCTAATCCGGCTACTACAGATCTCACATTTCGCAGTAACCCCAAAGGAGTTACTTTCCTTTGATCAGCCACACGTAAAACAATATGAGTAGGTTCTAGATCCTTCAACCCTAATTCTTGCATAGCTTGTTCTGTCATCAAATTAACTGCTGAGCCACCATCTAACTGCACTTCATGTAGCAAGTGGCCATTAATAGTAGTATCGATAACTGGAGCTCCTGGGTCCACAAATAAATCTACTATTTTTACATCCTTAGTTGTTTTTCCTTTGGAAGAATTTTCACGGATTTTAGAAGCGTTTATTTCAATCCTCTTCCTTCAACGCCGAACTAATTTATGGTAAAGTTGTTTCCTACAAACAGGTGCTATTTCTAGCAATTGCCGAAGGTTAATAGTCAATGATATTTCTTCTAATGCAGCCCAAAGATCATAGGCCTTATTTATGGATTCTACATAATCTTTACTCCCTTCCTTAGGAGAAACCAATCTTTCAGGAAAAGGAGCTACTCCCACTTGAATCTTAGGATTTACTAAAGGCACAAGTAATAATGGATGGTCAGAGGAATGCTGCGGAGAATCCGATTCAGGTAGTTCTATATTAGGATCTATGTCCTTAGACTTATCCTTCACTGCTCCGTTTAATTGTGAACTCTCTTCCTCTAAACCTTGCTCCTTCTGTTGTTGCTTTTGTGCCCGAGTAATAACACCAATCATAGGATCAGCCCTAAAGGTCACCTTACGAGGTATAAATTTTGACTTAACTCCAATATCTTTCCTTATTGTTTCTACTTCAACTAAATTTGCAGCAGACGTTGAAGGTTCGTTAGAGGTTTGTTTCCCTTTGTCAGACATTTTATTATCCTCTCGCTTAGGACAATTCTCTTCATAGTGTCCTTCACCACTGCACCTCCTACAAAGAGGAGTATAGTCTTGATTTTTACGCGCATTTGGACAATATGTGGCTATGTGACCTTCTTGTGGGCATCGATAACAAATTACTGGTCCCCTAGGTCTTTGTTGACCACCTTGTCCCATTGAATTACGAAAATTTCCATTATTTCTTCTAAAAGGAGAATTTCTCCCTCGATTACCATCACTGTTGTAATTGTTTCGAGGCACTGGGGGTCTACCCTGGGTGGGCAATCCTCATGGCCTAAAAGGTTGATTAGGTGGTCCAATCTCATAAGTCCTATTATTACGATCCATGTAATTGTAATTCGTTTGCATTGAACGAGCTTGTTGTTGCTCTTGACCTAATTTATGCCAACAATTTGTATCTAAATGACCAGTCTTGTGGCAAAAAGAGCAAAACGGTGGATGATCGGGCATTAACCTTGAAGGCGTCGGACACTCTGTAGCCACATGGCCGTAACCATGACACTTGCCACGCCAGATATTAGATCGAGGTGGGTTTGAAGTCGAATTTCCCGACGATTGTTGAGCACTAGATCCTTGTGTCGTTATCGAATAAATTTCTTTCAAAGGTGCCTGTACTGCAGTCATAATTTCCTCCTTTAATTTTCCTAGAGATTTTGCAATAATATCTGCTACTTTTGCTTCATCCAAAGGAGATTGAGATTGCGGCATAGAAGGCATTCCTGTCTGCATCATATAGGCTGGAATTGAAGTGTACGGATTTAGAGGTACACTCGACATGTTTGAGCTTGCGGTTACCGAGGGATTTAAAGGAACGGTCACATAAGACACGTTCTTAGGTACCCCACCTGAAGTGCTTGGGTATTCTGTCCGAGATTCTTTGAATAGATCTCTCCGTCGTTGTTGACTAAGCTGCACTTCTTCCCACCATCTAGCATGTGTTTTAGCATCTGCCAACGTAGCTGGTCGTTGTAAACTAACATGCTGATGAACTTCAGAATTAAGTCCATCAATAAACTTACGTTTTTGCGTGGGATCGTCAGGAGCAGGATTCATCTTACGAATGATTGTCTCCATGCGCTCAATATAATGTTCAACACTTTCAGTTGCTCCTTGGGACAGATAATCCAGTTGAAGAGCCAATCTATCTTGAAAACCTTGTCGTCTAAATTTTTCTAGAAAAGCTCTTGATAAGGCATCATAGGTCCCTTTATGTTGAGCATCTAAATTCCCATACCATTTTGCTGCTTCATCTTTTAATGTTGCAGGGAAGATATGAAGCTTTTGGTCGTCATCTATTATCTCATTGGCGACGCAAGTCACCTCAAATCTTTGCGAATGGGCATCGGGATCTTCGTCCCATAATCCCCCGAATTGCGTGAAATCAGCTAATCTAACTGGGTTGCGAGCCATTGTTTCTCTAAATAGTAGCCCTAACCCTAAATCGTTGATAGTATCAAACCACGGAGGTTCCTGAGGTTTCTTAAATAATTGACGCAATCCGAAATTTGACTCTAAATCCCAGTCAAAGAGCAGTTCAATACTCCCGACTGTAGCATTAGCTTCACTCTCCCTAGTTTCACTATTTTTCCTACCTCTTTCCCCAGTGACACTGCTAGTACCGGAGACAACTTGATTCCATTGATATGAAGCTGCTTCACTTTCTTTCAATGGTGTTCTACCAGTTGATAAGCTAGGTTGAAGAGGTTCTACCGTTGAGTTAGACACAGCGTCTACTCCCAAATTCAGCAATGCGTTGACCCTCTCTAGCCTTTCTAATAGCCAAGCCTCTTGTCGCACTGCTCGTTCTCTAACTCGCTGATCCCTAGCTTCGTTTTGCTGCTTCCGTCTCTCTTCTGAATTCATCCACGAGTACTAAACTAGCTTTTACTGTCATACTCCAAAATTACGCTCGTTCTATTTGAAGCTATAAAATTAGGTTGTCGCTTGTATGGGCACTTAGAAGTTTCAAAATAGTCGGCAGCTCTGGGTCTATCTCCCCAAAAGGTAACTTTTCTTCTTGCTCGGGGATTAAACCTAGAATTTCAGCAACCTCTCTAACGTCTTTCGTGTCGAAAGAAATTCTTAAACCTCTGGATACACGTATCCAAGGCAACACATCATCCCACACTACTCTTCTAAACGTCCGATAAGCTGTGCGGTGATACCAATCAAAGTGGTACGATACACTGATTGTATTTATCTCTACCGCGTCTATTAACCCAAAATGTGTCGCTAGTAGAACTATGGTTTGCGCACTGTCATTATAACCCCAGCTCCAAGAGGATAATTGTTCAACGTCCACAGTTAATTGTGGCCCAAAATATGTGCCTCCCTCTACTAACTCTGTATCTCTCGCCCTATCTAGCACTTTTCTTTGACACTCCTGGGGCAAATTAGGAAAATGGTCCCTTAGAAAAGAGACTGCGTATTCACTCATAAATAACACTTAGGATCTAAAATACCCTCGGAAGATTTATCACTCGTTCAAGCGCACTTGGCTCCCGGCAGACGCACCAAAAATGACTGGCCAAAGACCAAGCCACTTTTACCCAGGTTAACAAGCCAACTCCTAAGAGTTGTTGCACTAAACAAGTGATTATTTCACTAATTGTTTTAATTTGACTCAACTTAGCCTTCCCTAAAATCTACAACATTGCTTGTAGTAGTCCAACTGCAAAGATTCTAAACTTTAGTAAATTATACTAGGCACTAAATTGCTAAACCTAAGATAACTATGGTTTCTCCTCATCTCTCAGAGGCAGCTCCTCATATTGTTCTCCTGCCATGCTAGTGGCGGTTTATCCAGGAAATGTTTTTAATATTTGACTTTGGAAAGGTTGTTTCAAGGATATAGATCTCTTGGATCTATTTGTATATCTCCATTTAAAATTCCTTTTTATGTTTTTCTCCACCCGATTAAAATTAATTCTTTTTATTTGTTTAATTTTAAACAAACATTCAAATCAAATTTTCTGACATATCATAAACCCCTAAATTTTAATCTCCCTTGGTAGACATTCCCCACTCCGTATATAAATTTCGTTGTTGCTTATTAATTTTTAAGTACTTAATTCATTTTGCAAATATAACGTCCTTTCCTTCTTTTCTATTAAACATCAACCAGAATAAAACAAGTTCTTCCATACTCTTATGGTTCACATTCATAATTTATTTTAAATTCCCATAGCACCCTTTAATTTCTCAATGAGTCCTAGTAGCCCTCCACTCCATATATTCAAGAAATTGATTGTAGAATGAATAGCATGTAAAAATTTAACATAGATGCTGAGGTTTTTTTCTCATGCCATCCAATCATCAAATTGTTTTGATTTTATTTTGGTTTTAATTTAAACTAAATTTTATAACTGCAACCTAACATTATAAATCATTATAAAGTGTTGTCAAACTTTTTATTTGTAATTTCCCATGTTTCCTAAATGTCCACACCGTGTGTAATCTCTCCTTTCAAAACCAAAACACTATATCTTTATACGAGCATTTCTTAAGTAAAATATTATTAAATCATTACTTCTTTTCTTTAACCCTTACAACCAAAATGCACTAACCAATCAAATATTTTGTTTCCAATATTTCACTAAGAATCCATAGTTTATATCAATAAATAACACATTTTACATAAAGGAAAACTATGCCTTTTCCCTAAATATAACTCTTTTCTAATTTTTAAATATAACAAAACATCTTTAAAAATCTTAATAGAAATTCAGTAAATTCCCTGACTCATAAGCTTTATTAAAAAAAAAATATCAGAACTTATAAATTTTCAATCAGTAATTTTATAAAATTTTATTTATGATAATTTTGAGTCATTTTTTAGTATTTTCAACTATTTTTGATTTTTAATAAATAAAAACCAGTTCAGATAAATACAAACAACCATGTACCATGAGAAAACAGGTTTAAAGACATATTTTAAAAATATTAAACTAAAGAAATTATCATGCCATATCATTTACTTTAGATAAATCAGTTAGACACTTACTTGTAAAACCTGCGGGTCGTGATTGCGTCTTTGGGGTCCACGTCCTCTTGCAGTCCAGCCAAGGAATATTGATCTACCAAATATTTCACTCAGAAATCTTTCTTTGCTTCCTTCATTAGAACTTAACACCGCACTTTGCCAAAAGTAACTCCCCTCCCTTGCGCGTATGGACTAGGCCTTGGAGAGATTTTTTTTTTAATCAACCTTTTAAGTAAAGGTTTAGGAAAGCTTATATATATTTTATCTCTTTCTCTGTCGTTTCTCCACGAATGACCGCCATGATGACGTTGAGATGGAGAGTATGGTGACGAATTGATTCGGAAAATATGGCAATGGTAATGATGGTGGAAGAAATGATCAAGAAAATAATTTTGATTTGATTATCATGATCACGGAGAGGATGATCTTCTTCATGGCGGTGATCTTGATTGGCGAGATGATTGCGATGCTGATCATGGAGATAATCAAATTGATGGCGATGATCTTCTTCATGCCCCCCCCCTTCAACTTCATTCCCCCATCGCAGCCACGGCCCTCTCTCTCTCATCCATTGCTTTACATCATAAGTTTCTTAATTGCAGCAAGTTGTTTACTTAACGAGTTGGTGATCAATATATTAACCGGCATGCATCTTGAAGAGCGAGTTTCTGAGGCCTGTTCCGGGCCTTCTCTGCCTTTCTCAACGACGTGATAGGATGCCCCTGCTCCACTGTCCTGACATCTACAGTGATTTATGTGAACTATGTTCGATGCGCAAAGTAGTGTTTCCTTTGTACGCAAGGAATAGTAAGTCTTTTCGTGGCAACTGCCGAGAAGTAACATTGTGAACTTCGTTTTCTTGCTGCTTCTTCACGACCGAGGAGCCGCCACCATAGACGTGCACCCACATCCTTCCCGCCACCTGCACCACCACAGCTCGCGAGTTGTCAGCTCTTGGCGCACCGTCAGGAATTCAATCCGCCGTATCGCAGGTCCACCCTACCCACCACTCAGAGACGTAGACCGGCATGCCTCCGGTACCGCCATCGCGGCCTCATCATCACCCTAGGTCCTGTCAGTCTAGTTCCTCTAGCCTCCCACCACAGGCACGGACGGGGACGTGTGTGTGGGAATCGACGGGGATGGCTCTCTCTTTCCCTCCCCTCTTCGTAACCGTTTTTTTTCTTCTTTTTTTTATACGTTTTAATATGTCTCAAATCACAATCCTATCAAACATATGAGAATTGACAATTTGGAATAGTCACGATCGTATGATTTGATTTACATAAAGGGAGCAGCATAGTCATAATAACATAACATGAACTTGTTCGTAGAGAGGTGATCAAATGTCACGCATGGACTCACTTTGGATCCACAAGCACAAAAGCTACCGAAAATTTCTGTCAATTGTGTCTTCGCAACAAGACTTATACTATGAGGAATATAGACCTTTTGAGCTCAAAGGATTTGGAGGGCGCCCCATTAATGGATACTCTTAACTTCTACATTTGAAAGGAGTGTCATAGTCATCTTAGACAACTTCCTTCCCAGGACCATTGCTTCGAGGTAAAGGCAGATGAAATCCTAAGGAATATGATTACATGCCTTTTCAAAATCCATCCACTAAGAGGTAGTCCTGTCCACCAATCAATTCTTAATCAATAACTGTTGCAAGGCTAGGAATGGCATTTTCTATTTTCTGATAAAGAAAATGAAGCCATAATGCTCGGGTTGGATGACTTAAGCTAGTAATCACTTAATTTTGAGTGCCAAAGCCCTGACAAAAAGCTTATAAGACATATTCAACATGGTCAAAGGCTGCTAATGGTTACCTTGACGCACATGGGTGATTTACAAATTGCCTTTATAACACCCATGTTGGCCTCTATAGGGAATTGCCTAGTAGCAGAGCAGTCCCTTTTGAATTACTTCGTCCTTGCCAAGAGTCATCCTCTTGAATCTAATATTCAACACCTCCCCAAAGAAATCTCCATAATAATCATCAATGATTTAATGATCACCCCTTCATCATCACTACAGTATTACTGCAGACAATAATCACAATCATAATGCTATGTATTTTTTCATAAAGAATTTCATCATTAGGAGGTAGGAGGTAGCATAACTAATGAAATCCTCCATCCCTGAGATTAATGCTAAGATATCCTATCAACTTGTCAAGACCTTGTCAAGTCTAAAATTCCCCCGAAGACTCCTAATTTATAACAAGGTCTTATCTCCTCTAAGTGATAATAATCCCTACAGTAAAATTTTAAACAATCATAGCTAAGATTCACTAAGTAGACCTATCAAATTTTGTCTAAAACTCCACCTTCCTCTCGTATAAGAACTTCATTGTACCACATCTCCTAGCTAGACTGCAAGGACACGGTCTCCAAAGACAGCAACAACGAACACCGCATCTGCATTGAATTCATGTAAAAATTTAGTAATAAGGTGTCAATTGTATACAGTTTTGCCAAAAAATTGTTGCACTAAATGACATGTTTTTAGGTGTTGTCATTGGTCCCTCCTCTTCAGGGCTAAAAATCCACCACCACCAGAGCATGTCATGGAAGATGCCCCAGAAGCAAAGAAGATGGAAGGAAAGAGAAAAGGCAAACATCCTCGCTACAAGCTGCAATCTGATATAGAGACTACGACGGATCTCAAGTGGGTCCTAGAAGAAAGAATTCTTGGAAGCAAAATTGAATTTACATTGGGTGAAATTCCTGAAATTGCAAAATGAGGATTTCATGATGTAATAATTGATGTAATTAAACGAAAAAGACAATATGCTAGTGAAGAAATTGAAGAATCTGTGCATGCTTTTTTGCAAGCTCTTCATGTGTATTTGCAGGATGAAGAGAAGTTGAATACTCAAAGGATTTGATTGGAGGCAATCAAAGAATTGATTGCAGCCATAGAAGCCAAAGATGAAGACATTTATGAAGCTGAAATTAAAGAAGCTATTGCAGAGAATGTTATGGTGGGGTCTTCTCAATCCAAAGAGCAGCCCATGCATAAGAAAGAAGCTTGTCTTCACAACATGCAAGAAGAGATTGATGCTCATTTTATTCCAAGTGGTCAGTACTCCCGTACCCATTGGGCAAGGGCAACTACCAAAACCATTGTCAAGATTGGAGAAAGAGAGACTCCATGCATTGCCCTTATAAACCATGGTTCGGAGATCAACGTCATGTCAAGAAGTCTCTATGAGAATGGTGGATGGCCCATAGATGTGGACCCGGGATGGCGCATGAGAGCAGCCAATAATTCTTCTGGCGATCTCTATGCAGCATGTCCTTATGCACGTGTTACTATTGTTGATGTAAAAGATGATTTTCATTTCTTTGTTCAAGATTCTTGTAGCTATCCTATCATTCTTGGTCAACCTTTTATTTCTGAGTCTCGTTTGGAGACAAAGGCCCTTGATGATGGTTCATCTTATGCTCGGATAAGAAGTAAGGATAATGACAAAGCTATCCAATTTTTGACTGTTTGTGTAAATCATCACTGGAATAGAGATCAATTGAGAGATTATCCCGTGCCTCCTAATACCCGAGAATTTAAGGGTTTTCGAGCTGCATTGCTATAAGTAGAGGCTATGGCAGTGTTTCATGTAATAAAAATTTTCCTCCACATGTAAAGGGGGCTATGTCAAAGGCTGATTTGCAAGTATTCACAGCCAACAATGTGGGTTGTTATAAACAGTTTTCAACCATGAATAGGGCTGAAAGAAAGCATTTATGTCATGTGGAACGGGAGCTGAAGCAAGTTGATGTTTTGGCTGAAAATGAAGAAATTTCAGGACTATTTTATGGGCTGATTTACAATGATACATTGGCTGAAATACATGCAGCTGTTCATGCATAAAATCAAGTTGAAAATCAGTCCATACAGGTATGTACATTGGATATTTATGACATAATTCAAGAATTTTCTGATCATGAAGCTTTTGGATAGCCAAGTAGGGATGAGGCAAAAGTAGAAAAAAAGTACAAGACAGTTGACAAGAAGGTCAAGCCGGTGGCAACTCTACTACCTCCCAAAGTGAGGGATCAACTGAAAGGGCATCCAAGCAGCCAAGTCTTCGTGACCCCAAAGATATTGGTCACCAATTTACAACTGAAAGCTTACAGGAGCTAAAAATTGGTGAAGACTCGTTTCTCTTGCTAGCTGAAAAGTAATCTTTTATGCAGATATTGAAGAAACATGGAAAAGCTTTTTCATTTCAGCCTCATGAAATTGGCTATGTGGATGCAAGTGTTGTGGCACCAATGGTGATTTTCACGGTCCCACATATCCCTTGGAATCTTAAACCAATTCCGATACCAAGGGCTCATTTGCCTAAGTTACTAGAGATTTTAAATAAAAAGATAAAGATGCAAATATTGGAGCCATCTTCAGCTCCGTATTCTAACCGATGGTTTACCATGCCTAACAAGAATGGATCTTTGTGATTCATTCAAGATTTACACCTGTTAATAAAGTCACTATTAGAAATGTTGGTTCGGGTCCAATTGTTGATGAATTTGCTGAGGCTTTTGCAGGTAGAGCAATTTATTCCATGGGTGATTTATATTCGGGCTATGACCGATTTCAGCTTGCTTTGGAAAGCCGAGACAATACCACAATGAAGATGCCCCTTGGTTTGGTCCACATGTGTACTCTACCCCAAGGAGCTACAAATTCAGTGGCTCACATGATGAAAGCCATGCACAAAGTATTGAGAGATTATATTCCCCCGCTTATTCTTCCTTTCCTTGATGATGTACCGATCAAAGGATGTGAAATTCAAGAGAAGAATGAAGAGCTCAATGAGCTTGGATGCCGCTGCAAGTTTGTTTCCGATCATATTAATGATTGTGCTCAATAATTGTCTAAACTAGAAGAAGTCCATCTTACTCTTTCAGGAGCTAAATCTATTTTTGGAGTTGAAGTTCTTATGGTTGGGCATATGTGTGCCCATATGGCCGAAAGCCTTCTCCAATCAAGATTGATGCCATCAGCAAAATGCGGGAAATATGTACAAATGTTTCGGAGGTGAGAAGATTTCTTGGAGCGTGTGTTTTCTATCTTATTTGGATCCCACACTTCGCTCATATTGCTGAAAATCTTTATCAACTGTTAAGAAAAGGCTAAAGGTTTATGTGGGAAAAAGAGCATACTCAAGCTGTTCGAAAATTGAAGAAATTGCTGATTTCAGCTCCCACCTTGAAGAGGTCTGATTACTCTAATAGACAGCCTATTATACTCACGGTAGACACAAGTCCTATTGGGATAGGATGGGCTGTTGGTCTAGATGATCTTGAGGGAAATCGGTATGCAATCTGCTTTGGAGCGAAGGTTCTTAATGAACGTCAAAGAAGGTATGATCAAATTAAAAGAGAACTTTGGGGAATTGTAATTGCATTGAAGTGTGATCGGGAGTACTTGATGGGTGCACATGTAGTAGTTGAAACAGATTGTCTTCCACTCTTGGGCATGATTGCCAACTGTTCCACTCCCGACATAGCTATGCTAAGATGGATATCATATATTAAATCCTTAAATCCTGATTTGAAACATATTGCAGGAAGAGATAATCCAGTTGCTGACATGCTTTCGCGTGCCAGATATAAAGATGAAGAGGAGATGATGGATGAGGAAGTAACAGAGTCTATATTTGCTGAAAATGATGTTGTAATTACTGGTTTAAATCAAAAAACAGCAAGTGCCACTGTTCTTAATGATGGTACAGTTGTCATAAATGAAGGTACATCATTAATTATAGCAAGTACAGTAGCTACTACTACTATAACAGAATTTACAGCAACAAAGAATGAAGAAACAACCATGGAAAGATGGTGGGCAGTTGAAAGACAGCATGCTCAATGCTTTGTTTTAGTTTGTTATCATTTTATGGAAGAATATTATGTAGATGATTGGCTGAAAATTGGCCAATACTTGAGTACTATGGCGAAGAAGGAAGATTGGACTGATGAAAAGTTCAAGAGAATCAAGAGAAAGGCTTATGGCTTCTTTCTCAAAGACGGATACCTTTGGAGGCATGCGAAGAAGAAAGGAGGAGCGCCTGTTCGTGTCTTAGGAGACAAGAAGACTCAAAGACAGGTCATGCAAGAATTTCATGAAAGCCTATTGGTTGGCCATAGAGGCACATGGGGCACTTTTGCCAAGATAAAAGAGAAAATTTGGTGGCAAAACATGTGTAAAGACATTGAGCATTTTGTTGAGTCTTGTCATGTTTGTCAAATGTACTCTATGGTTAAGCATGGAGATGGGCTTCAGCCTACCTTTCCTTTATCCATTCATTACAGATGGGTTACTGATTCAGTAACCATGCCTACAGGAATTTGGAACATGAGATATCTAGTGCTTGCTAGAGAAGATCTCACAAATCAGGTGGAAGGAAAAGCCTTGACAACAAAGACCACTCAAGCTGTTTGTAGATTTTTACTTGAAGAAGTGTTTTGCAAGTATGGATGTGTTGCCAAAGTAACTGCTGATAGATGAGAATTAGATGTCGATGAGGCTTGCCATTTCTTTGCTCAATTGGGAATCAAGCTATCGCTTACATCAGCCTACAATCCTGAAGGCAATGGTAGGAGTGAAAGAGGTCATCAACCGATTCTCAAAGCTTTGGCAAAGTCTTGTAGAGGGAAGATGAGAGAATGGCCTAAAATGCTTCCATTCACATTATGGGCTGATAGAACTACCCATAGGGCAGTGACGGGTTATATGCCGGCTGAACTAATATATGGGCAGCCACCTATTATGCCTATTGAGGAGTCTATTATCACACAGAGTATCTTTCCTTGGGATGAAGGCATAAATAGAGAAGAGCTGCTGATTTTGCGAATAAGGCAGCTTGAAAGAAGGCCAGAGGATGTCAAGATAGCCATTGAAAGGTTGAAGGCAGTGAGGTTGAAGAATAAGAAGAGGTTTGACAAGTGTCATCGACTCTGTCCAAGAGCTATCCAAGAGAATGATTGGGTACTTGTCTATGACAGCAGCCTAGAAAATCAGTATAGTGCTCATAGGAAGCTAGCCAAGCGATGGTTTGGACCATATGTGGTGAAGGTAGTACATTTGATAATGCTACTTACACTTTGGCTGAAATGGATGGGACCATGATCAAGATACCAATAGCTATCAAATGTATCAAGCTCTTCAAACGAAGAGAGTCTTCTACTTGTGAGCTTGATGACTTGGATGTGAGCCATTTACTTGAAGACAAGAAAGAAGAAGAAGACTTAGAGGAGAAAGATGAAAATATGACAGAAGAAGACTTAGATGAGAAAGATGAAAATATGTCAGAAGAAGAGCCTCCTTAACCTGCAATTTCATGAAGTGGCACATGCCAAAGGATGTGCAGGTTAGGAGGGGGGTGAATGTCAAAGGGTTTGCAGTTCATGGTATAAAACATGGAGTTCTTATGATTGCAGATAAACTTCATTAGGACACACATGAGACACTTTCATATATCATTCAGTTATTATACCCCTACATTAGTCTTAGATGCCATTTAAGTTCATAAGTTCCTTTGTAGCTTGGCATGTAATTTTTCGTTTGTATCATGCAAATTGATAAAAATAAAATCTATGAGGCCCTTCAGCTTGGACTACAGGTGTTCTTTGATAGTTTACAGGTTATGTCACATTGGTTTATGAAGTTCATTAGCTTGGAAGATCCAACTTTTGTCAAGAGCACTCCAAAGTTGACTAGGCCCACAAGTGACACGGAGTAATAGTTGCAAAGGACTTATATGACTTGTATATGATCAATATGAACTCTTTTTTGTGTGGAAGAAGGAGAGGAGTCTAGCCCGCGTTTTGCAGTGCATTTTTCAGGCTTGCACACCTCTGGAAGATGGAGGGAGAGTTGAAGGCTATGGTGAATGCTCCAAAGCATGCAAACACAAAGCAAAATGAGAATAAAGAGGAGATACAAACAAAGAAGGTAAGAGTCATTTTTGTCCCATCCATTTGATATCACGAAAATGAGTTGTATGATAGTCCATGAAAGGGAAAAATAGAGATAAAGTATTCAACCTGCTCTTATGAGCGTCTTCTTCCATTCTCTTACCATATTCGTGTACCATTGAAGTCCTTCTTGTGCCCAAGTACTTGAGTGACTTTGGGGCAAGTCAAGAGGTGATTTTTGCCAATGTATGGGCTGAATAGGCTCTCCCAAAAACTATCATAAATAGGGCAGCCATTAAAACTCATTCATTTGAAGGGTTTTCTTAAAATCTAATCACTTCATTGTGTAGACAATGCTCCCGAAACAATAGGGCATTGGTTGAGATTGTAATGAGAGACTTTTCGATGAGTTTGTATACATTTATAAGTCAAGTTTGAGGGCTGGAAATTACTGTATTAATGCAGGGCTGAAGTACATTTGTGGTTCTATTGATGCATTTTTATCATCCTTTGGACTCTATGTCAATTGTAATGAGTTCTATCTCTCTATACCTTGTATCTTGAAGTCTCAATACATGTATCTTCATGAAATGGAGGGCATTAGAGCTTGAATTTTTTGTAGGAAATGGAACAAAATCTAATATAGATCTATGCATAAACCTCATGGTTATTGATGTAATCGGATCCAAGTTTATTATGGTAAACTTGTATGACATGGCTATGTAAGAAATTGGTTACTCTCTATCTCATCTACTCTCTCCATAACCCGAGAATCCATCAAACCCCAATCATTTTCCTCTCTCCCCTTTGAATCTCTCACTCCTCTTCTGCTCTAAACCCCGGTGGTAGACCTTCGACCTCCAACAGGATGACAACGTACCAAAGACAGTAATAAAAGTTATTTTCAACTTATCTTCTTTTGCAATAGCCATCTGGTTGTATCCCGCAAGGCAATCCATGAACGAATATATTTCCCTACATGTTAATTGGTCCAAAATCTGGTCAATAAAGGGAAATGGGTAGTATTCCTTAATTGTCTACTTATTCAACTCTCTAAAGTCTACACAAAGCTGGATTTGATTATTTTTCTTCTTCTTGATAACAATAGGTAAACACCATTCAATGTGCTGAACAGGGAAGATCAAACCAACTTGTCACAATTTTTGTAACTCCTCAAACAACATGTCCCTCTGTTTGAAAGGCATACGCCTTACTTTCTGACACACAAGATGATTACCTTCCTTTAGAGAGGAATGGTATGAGCAGCCAGCAAGATGGGAGGAATACCTCGCATCTCATCATAACTCCAGGCAAAGATGTCGCGGAACTCTTGGATAAGGGACACATAGTCCTCCCTTTCTTCCGGACTAAGCATGTACTCTAATTTAATTGGCCATGGATCATTTGGTGTACCAAGATCCAACTCAATCACATCCGCATCTCTTATATTATCTTGGGGCTCTATTGGCTCATCCAAAGTTATTTGATAGATGTCCTCTGTAGTGGATCCTTCTTTTGATTCATCGCTCGATGACATCTCACTATAGCATATACATCTTCTAATGTCTCTAATTTCGTAGAGGATAGAGGAGATCTCTTGCTTTGAGGAGACTCAAGATATGCATCTACTACCACACGATTGGCACCTCTGCCAAATATCAAATGACTAGCATGTATATCCACTTGATAGTCAGATTGCAAGATCCATGGCCTTCCTAATAATACATGATAGCTTGGCTATCCTGTGAACCTAATAACCCTAAAGTCCAAAATGCATTCCACACTAGCAACGGTCACAAGGACTTTGGTAATACAACCTTCAAGTTTCCTTAAATTGTCATCAGCCATTTGCAGAATTGTGGAGGCGTCTTTTCGAATTGTTAGACCTAGTCTCTCCATCAAATCTGAACTCATGATGTTAAGAGATGATCATTTATCTACGATAGCATGATCCATTAGTGTTCCATCAACGTAAGTTGCAACCCTTGGGCAATGTTTTTCAACATGCTCCCACTAATCATCTCCTACTCGCGTAATGCCCAAAGGTTCCACGATATACCCAGTATGAAAAATCTTTTTAAATTCCTTGCACACTCCTAGAGACAGCTTAATCAGATGCAAGAGATTTAAGTCTAGTTTAACTTCACAAAGGGAACTTGCCAAATCGAATTCGTGATAATTTGCTAGAGCTCTCTTCTCTTGCCAGACCATCCTCTCTTTTCGTCATTGAACGGGCTTTGGTGCTTCCTTTTTAGCTTTTTCTTTCTCCTTGGTATTTCCTTATCCTTCTTGGTGTCAGCTTTACTTCCTATGGGTTTTAAAGGTCCCTCTTCCATGTCGACATTAAGGACTTGCATCCCTTTATTGTCTTGTTTAGGGTTTCCATCGATAGGTTTCACATTATCTTTGTCGCCTTCTCTACCCTTTTGACCTCTCGTAATGGCCCGCAAATTAGAAGCTTCAATGCCATTGATCCGTACAGCCTCACTGAGGCTAACTCTACTGTCGCTAGGTAGCTCCTCAACAGTAGCATTACCTCTTTGAAGTATTTGTTTCAGTCCATCATCTTGTTAAAGATTGTTTCCTTGTGCACGATGGTTAATACGACCTGGCTGTCTACTACCTTGCTAGAGAGAGCTAATCTTAGTCCAAATGCCCAAACTTCCCACAAATATCACATTTAACATTCGAACAATTTCTAGGGTTGTGCTAGCAGCCACACCACTTACAACTAAATCTTGATGATGCACCCTCTTTAGGGCACCTACTTCCTATCAAATTCTGTTATTTTTAAATAAAATTGGCATCTATAGCTATTTTTCGATATTGTTCAAAAATCATGTCAATGTAGTACTTCATCATATCCTTAACTTCGCCAAGGACATTAGAGGCACTTGACTCATAGCCATGATCGTCTATCTGTTGTTCCAATGGCCTAACAATTTGATTAGGCATTGGTTACTGACTCACATGAACAACATTAGGGCTTGATGCTTGGTCTTCAACATTTTTTGGAGTCATCTGACTAGCCGTAGGCATAGTTACACGGAGAGGAGCTAGCAATCAAGGAACATTTTGGACCATGCTTCCTCTCACATTCGAGTTAGTCATAGCTATCCCTTGACTTCCATTGCCATCGATCAATGCCAAATTATTTTCTGAAACTAGACCCATATTAAGATTGGTTCAAGAGACATAGGCCGCTTGTAGTCAGGATTCTACTTCTTGTACTCATCTAATAGCAATGTCTATATCTGGTAAGGTGACACTGCTCAACTGCACCTAAATACTGAAGTCTAGACCATGCAAAAAATATTGTAGTTAGGTAGTTGCTAGGATAGGGATAGAGGCATGCAATTTATGAAAGACCTCTTTTAACTTCTTGGCATATGCTCAGATATCCTCATGTGGCTCTTGACGTGCCACATTTAGTACATGTAGCCAATATTGACCACCCCTTTCAAGGAAAAACTCCCTTCAAAAGAATGCAAAGAATTGATCAATTGTGGTTATGGTTCTAGCCTCTAGGCTGTGATACCACACTGTGGCGCATCCTTTCAAAGTCATATTTAGGAACATCATTAAGTGTCCTTCATCTTGAGTTTGACAATTGAACATCAACTTCTAGAATTCGTTAACGTGCAATTCCACATCTTCTTCTGCTAACCCATTAAAGATGGGTAAAGGGAATTCCAAAGCTGGCAAATCTGTCATTCCAGCAGGTATAGCATTAGATTGTGCCGCCATGATAACAACCGGATTCGCTACAAGGGTTCGAGCAAGCGGAACTATAGCTCCACTTGAAGTGGATGGACTGATTGAAATGGGAGAAGTACTAGAGCTTCCTCTCCCTAACAGACAGTGCACTGAGCTAGGGTTATTAATACCATGCCCTTGCAAAGATTTTGGGCCACTCCTTTCTGCAGAGTATATTCTGTTTATCTCAGCCTGCCGTCTAGCTCGTTCAGCCATTTCTTGCTTTTCGAGCTTCGCTTGACAATCTTGTGAGTCTAGCTCACTAATTTTTGGCATACACCAAAGAATAGGTCCCAATCAACCAAGGTACGGAAACCGCCACTTCTAGGCAGCTCTCGACAAATGCACCACCTGTGAAGACCTAAAACAAACCCGATAGTGGCTATAGGCACTAGCGAGGCCTCTTTAACACTCACAAGGCAACCCCACATAGCCTCACAACCAAGAGCATCCAAGGGACACATTTCCCTAATCGCTACTATAGATATTGCGTTTGTAGTGGAGCGTAGTCCAAGGATTGCCCTTTCTTACTCCTCAGAGGGAGATTCCACATGTCTTGGTATAATATACCACGAAACACAAACATAGGAGGCAACCCCTTGATGACTGAATGTTGCGGCCCCACTGCAGCAATCCTATATCTTTTGGGGATTGGCCCCAAGATGCGGTGCTCTAACATAAAGAACACATGAAGAATCTTCACTCTTATATTTTTTGAACAATCCATGAGATTTAATAATTTCTTACCAAGCTTTCCCCAAGAAATCGTTCATCTACCCTACAGCTCGGGTTTCCTCACACACTCCATGAAGGTCAGTGCTTAGAAAACAATTGCAATGTGTCCAGGTTTGATACCATGTTATGCTCAATGCAATTGTGGATGACCATTGTGCTCAAGTATTTTATCATCACAAACCAGCTAGGTGAAGTGCGAAAACAACCCTTTGATGATTTTCCAACTAATCATACGTGCAGCATGATAGAGACTAGCACCGAATTCCTTCTTGCTACTAGTCTCCTAACTCAAATGATAGCCCGTCCTATATGTTATGCATAGAAAAATAGATCAAATTTTGAATCATTTTCAGCAACTAACCACTTTTACAAACCCTCTTCCCTCCTACCATTTAGGTTTTGCACTCATTGGGTAGGTGTAATGTTCATTTTTATGTAATTTTTCATATAAAATTTGATAAAAACATACTCTAACATAGAAATAAGGCTTGAATGAGGCTTGATTGTCATGCTCCAGCCTTGTTTATGTTCACGTACATAAGCTGTATTTTTTTCTAGTTTTTTAGGCCCAAAAACTAAAATTTCCCTTATTTTTTCTATTTTTTCCCATTTATTTGTTCATACAAAATGTGGTATTTTTTTATATATATGACTTGACTGATCATATTGATTGAACACTGATTTTTATCAGTTTTTTATCCCATATGAATTCCATTTCTCAACTCGAAACGGGAGAAATCTTCACTTTTTAAAAAATTTTAAGACACATTTTAGGTTTTTAAATTATTAATTACGACTATATACGACTATAGGTTCTACATTTTATCATATACAACCCTCAAACATGCTTCAAACATGATTCATACAAATTTTCTTTCCATATGCGCATCACTAAAGCCATCAAATATCAAAATAATGCAATTTTCATTGTAAAATTTGAGCATACTACTTATTTGCATGGTGCTTGTTTTCATGCAATGATTTCGAGTAGCCAACAGACTCTTTGTCAATTCCCCGATAGCCCTAGACATTGCCTCTCATCCTCCTTTCAATCTTGGAGTAATCCGGTCCATGTTGGCCAAACAAGCATCCTCCATCGCATCCTCTTCTTAATTTTTTGTGTATGAAGCACCTCTTAGAGGAGAGAGATGGAGGAGAGAGAAAGATTGACTTTTTTTCTCTCTGATCAGATAGCCATTTCACAAGGTGAAGGCCGCGATTAGGAGTGAGAAATTCGAGGAGGAGGTTGCGCTGATCAGTTTCATGGCTTCTTTACAGGCCTATAATGCCTCTTCCCCACAAATCATCGCCATATGTGGGGGCGACATCATCTCGATGGTATTTTGAAAAAAAACAACACTCCCCCATAAATTTAAATTTTTTTAGAGGGACTTAAGACACCCCCAAAGTCCATGCCCAAAAAGTTTTAATATTTGCCCCCTTTCCTCTTTGTCCTCTCCAGCCTCCCATCCGACCTCCGTTTTGCATTCTATAAATTTGTGCCAGTTTATCTTGAGGTCTTGAATTGCTGATCACTTGCTCCCATGCTTGATCCAACATTTGGAAAAATTATGAAAAATCCACAAGTGCTCTTCGAAACTGCTTTGAAATCCCATCTTCCCCGGCTCATAAAAATTACCAAATCCATATTTACTACTGACGAGGTCAAATTCCCTCTTAAATTTGTTCCTCTCTACATCTTTCCCGCACTTTAACGACCTTTAAAATCCGCTCTCAAGTCCCATGCTAGAGGAAGTATGTTCATTCCCTTTGGGGCTTGATTTGTTAAAGATACTTTGTCCATCCTGAATGGCTAAGTGGGATCTTTGGTTACTATTTTATCATTTTCCATAAAAGTGAAACCATGCTCAAGTTTGTGCTACTATGGGAAAGCATCCATGGAATGGCCTTCGTAAGTAATAATCCATGGGAGTTTGAGAAAAGATTAGAAAGTAAAAGTGATGCTAGGATGGCATCGTCATCTTATATGATCCTTAAATATAGTGATAACTTTTTAGAGGAAAAGATACCAAAGTGCAATTTCTAAGATCCATAAAGCATTGGATGATATCTATGTATATGGAAACCCATTGTTAGAAAAGAAAGTTCTATTGGGACCTATCTTCCGATCTAGAAAAATGGTGGTAAATGAGAATAGACTTGCTTAAGTACCACGAGTAGTAGGGGATGGGGTAGACTCCCTATTGCATAGCATAGGACCCGGAGACCATTCTATGAGATAGCAGAAAACTTAGGATCATAGATTCTCAAAGGAAATGACCAATAAATAGGTTGTGGACATTATAGATATTAGGGAATGGTCAAACCACAAGATCGAGCTATTTTTTATATCCAAATTTATGGCCTAGAGCATCACATGCACATATTGTATATCCTTGAGCATGTGCGTGCACATATGTATAGTGATATATTGTATGTGTGTGTGTGTATATAGCTAAGATCTCTAAAATTCTCTCGTGCTCTATGGACGTGTGTGTGTATATGTATATATATGTATATATATCAATCACACCATTGGAACTCAATGTGGCGTATAGTTAATGCTTCCATGATTTTTTGAAAATTTAATACTATAGCTAAATGGTAATCGAATACACAGTTTGTGTACTAATGCACTACGTAACTTGCACAGAGTAGTCCCTCCATGAGACATCCCAATACAATGATTCAGAGGTCATCGTGCTAGATTAAAGCGAAAGAAACCATCAGCGTTTGCACAAACCGGCACGACAGATGATTGTGAGCTAGGGACAACTTGATCAGCGCGCGCAATTAGTTGTAGCCTTAAAGTTGGGAACTCGAAGAAACGGAAGGTCGAGGGCGGGAATGATATTACGAAGGGGTGAAAATAACAAGAAGTTACAGCGAGGAGAAAATATTGTAGCTGCGGCCTCTGGGAAGCCCCAACCAGTAGCTCTACCTCCATATTCCAAAATATCGTACTATTATTGTTTCTCGATTGAGAGACGTTATATTATACTTGGCTGCTGTGAACTACGTCCCCTCACCCCCTCCCTGAGATCATCAACGGGCGCCGCAGAAGGAGCCGGAGACACCGCAGCCACGGACGATCTTGGAGATGACGGAGGAGCCGATGCCGGGCGGGATGTTCTGGCAGAGGCAGGCCACGGTGGCGGGCTTGATGGAGCGCACCACGCCGCAGCAGTTGCGGTCCGGGCGTGCACTGCCGCTGGCGAACTGAGCGCACGCCGATGCCAGCGCATTGATGGTGCCCTGGCACGCTGGAGCCGCCTCGGCCATCTCACTAGACAGCACTAGCGCCTGCAGGAGAACTAACACCAGCATGGCCGGCATGATGATATTCTTGCTGATCGGTACCAGCTTCTTCTGCAGCAGCTGGGCCATCTCTATCTCTCTCTCTCTCTCTCTCTCTTTCTCAACCTCAAGTGAGCAGAAGTAGACCAAGTGTAGACTGCGCGCTCCTCCCTTGCCCCTCCTCCCTGCTTTATAGCTGTAAGTGACTCCTGGCTCTCTATCCTCCACAGTCAACATACTCTGGCCCCTCTCTTTATTATCGTCAACGATCTCTTTATTTGCATGCGTACGGCGCGTCAAGCAAATTTTTTAAAATGACGAACCAGATTAGCTTCCTGAACATTCGATTTTCGTAAACGTTAGGTGCAAACGCTATGTGAAATGTCACAAAGACCAAGAGACACGTAAGAGGATGATAATTTTTTCATAGGCGGCACTAAAACTAGTTGCAAGTGGTAGGTGAAATGTCGCAAAGAGGAAGAGACAAGCACTAACAGGATGAGAATTCATAGAACCTCTAATCTCTAATCTCTATCTCTAATTTATATTACTTAAAGATTTTTCAGGGGTATCACATGGCAAGCATTGAAAGGTGCCACATGGTGGGTGCTTGCCACCTTAGGAAGACTATGATGTTCTTATGCTAATAAAAAGAATAATGAACATCTTCCTAAATGAGCACTTATAGAAAGATACTTGCTAGTATCTTCCAAGCTTCAAGTCTTCTAAAGTCCTAGATTGCTTCAAATAGCAACCATCCGTATCAAATGTTTAGAGAATATGCATATGTCCATACTAAAAAACGCATGGCCAGAACCATCCATGTTGATGCTTTTTGCACATGTTATCATGTCTAAACACTTGCTATCAATGTCCTCATTAACATTAGCAACATATCCTAGCTAATCCTTGACTTATTGAGTGCATTTATCATGAGCTTGTTAATTGATTAGCAAGCTAGGAGGGGAATTACATTGTATTCACTTGAAAGCACTCTTTACCAGCTTGATACTACACTTAGCCTTTCTATGCAAGCAACACAATAATATCTAGCTTACATGAGTTTTTCTTGGAATTTCAATCATTTCTCCATATTTCTTATTACTTACGTCCTTGGTTTGGCCTTGAATTTTTTATTAGGAACTTGATCTTACAACAAGAGCATTAATTACATTAGTTGAAATCAAGAAATAATTATTGTTACTTGAGCAGAAATCCAGTTATTTACACACACACACACACACACACACACACACGTACTCAAAATTGGAAAGAAAAATAACCACAATCAACACTTGCTTACATTGATTATATCATTAACCCTAAATCAATATATAAGGATGCATAAAGCAATAAAGAAGAAGAAATAAAGAAATGGAAGAAGAACAACCACAACAACAACAACAAGACATAGAAGAAGGACACTTACCTCTCCACTTGAGGACATGCCAAGTGGAGATGTAAGAAGAAGACATAAAAGAAGAAAGCTTACCTCTGCACTTAGGGATGTGCCAAAATGAGTAGAGCAAGGTAAGTTTCGGTTCAATGCTGTCTTGCAGAATTATGAAGCATGGAACAGGTTCTTAGTGTTCCAAGTCATGTTTATGACCGCGATGCATTCCTCAGATTATCAAAGAAGGATCGATATGATGAACATCCTAGAGCATATTTATAATCCATCACCTTTGTACGTGGAACGGAGGTGGACGGGTGACTTAGGAATCTACTACATAGTTGCCCATCGGTTTGCGTACCTTCGAACCAATCTAAAGAGGATCAAGTGGTTGGAGGACCTGAAGATCATGAAGCTATTCATTTTTGTTGGGGCTCACGTAAACACAACTTTACATGTCGAAGGTCGGAGAGTCGAGCTGAACTCATATGTATACGAGGAAGTGACCCGCATAATCCCCGCCGACAGGATCAAGATGTTGGGACGCTACGAGAAGAATGGGTACCAAAGGAAAGGATACCCTAATCTTCCGATGACTTATCGATTCCTGAAGATCCATGACCCGAAAGCATACAATTATCCAGTTTCCGTGGCTAAATGTAACACAACATTATTCTCCCTAAACTAATGTACCAGTTGCTTTACTATCCCAAGAAATATTGTACTCCGAAAGGGCTATGTCCATATAAATGAAATAAGACTTCTTTTTATCAATGTCTGTCTTCTCTATGAGAATTGATAAAAAGTTAAGTGGCTAGGGTTATTGGTTGATAGCTGAATTGGGTATGGAATATAATCATAACGATTAGCGAGTTGTAACATTAAAAATCCTCTATCCAGGCACAACCCCAGGTACAAGTTCCTAGTCCGTCCCCAACATTAAGTACGGCCGTGATTCAGGAGAAGAAGTTTCTTCTCAAGCAGATCAAGCCGCCAAAATTTGACGGAAAAGGAAGGACGGACCAAGCTAATGCTGAGATTTGGATAGAGTCCATGGAAGATTACTTTGAAGCGGCTAGTATTGCACCCGCCAACCAGGCTATGCTCGCCAAGCTGAAGCTCATTGGTGAAGCTAGGCTTTGGTGGAAGCAATGGTGCAGATATCAAGGGATCTCGAAAGGATCCGTTACCTAGGAAAAGTTGAAGAAAGCTGTGCAAGGAAGATACTTACCACCTGCATACCACACGCAGAAAATGAATGAGTTCTATGAGCTGAAATAACTGGGTCTGACTCTTGACGCATACTACTCAAAGTTTGTCTCACTTCTGAAGTATGCGCCACAGATGGATATGACACAGCAAGTGTTGAAATTTTGTGCCAGTTTAAACCCACCAGTGAATAGCCGCCTCGAATCTATGCACCCAACAGATCTATAGGATGCACTCATTCGAGCTGCGCCCATAATTCATGAGGTGCAGGCGAGGCCAAGAAGTAACAAGAATTGGTCTTATAATGACCAGAATAGAGGAGCATATAGGCTCCAAGAGAAGAGAGTTCAAGGTCAAAACCGGGGACAAAGAAAGAAAGCAGGGACCAATAATGTCAACAACTTTGTCCCTACCCAAAGCAATGGGGCTGAAATCTCTGTTGTTTCCACTGCAACGAGCGCGGTCATTTCAGAAGGCAATGTGCCAAGCTTGGCGGAGGACATTGTCAAGCTCCTTTCCAAGGAACTGCCTGTGGCCAAGGAGCCAACACCTGAGGCAAAGGAAGATCCGCCTGTGTTGCCAACAGGGAAATATGTAAAGAAGAAGACCCGACCATGGAAGTAGAGTTTGAGAGGGCAACAGTCCATGTTGCCCTTCACAAGAAAGGCCCAAATCGCCAATTTTCGGTGATTCAGACACCATCGGACTATCAAGGTAAAGGCTTCAAAACCTTGATTGATTGTGGCAATACGCATTCCTTAATCTCACCAGCTTGTGCAAGAAGATTAGGAATAGCCACAGTAGAAGCACCTACCTTGCTTGACGAATTAGCAAATGGTCATGAGGTCACTTGTACTAGGCAAACTGCTAAGGTGGAATTCTTTATGGGAGGAAAGTCGACTTCGGTCAAATTCAGGGTCATGAACCTAGGTATCCAAGAGTGTCTACTCGGAATGGATTGGCTTAAACCTAAGGATGCCCACATTCATTGTGGAAAGGGCCAAGTTTCCTTTCGAAACTCTGAAGGACAATTGGTCACCACTCAAAGAGAGGCTGGAAAGCCAAAAATTCAATTGGCTAAAGCATCTCGGATCATAAAGGGAGTTAGAAAGGGGCTACTTGTCTACTTGATTAAGCTTAATAAGCTAGATCAGAAGCAGGAGCCTAGTGAAGAACCTTATGGCTAAAGGAGTACGTGGACGTATTTCCTGAAGAGCTGACAGAACTCCCGTCTCAAATAGAAGTGGATCATGAGATCAAGCTAGTACCAGGAGCTACGCCAATTGCAAAGAGGCCTTATAGAATGTCCATACCGGAAGCAATTGAGTTGAAGGAGCAACTCAAGCAACTGTTAGATTAGGGCTACATCCATCCTAGCAATTCACCATGGGGGGCTCCAGTGATGTTCCAGAAGAAGAAAGATGGAACGCTTCAACTGTGTATTGATTACAAAGGGTTGAATCAATGTACTGTTAAGAACAAGTTCCCTATTCCTAGAATAGACGAGCTTCTTGACCATCTTCAGGGTGCGAAGATTTTCTCCAAGATTGATCTCAGGTCTGGTTACTATCAGATAAGGATCAAGGAAGAAGATATCCCAAAGACGGCCTTCAACACAAGATATGGACACTTTGAGTTTCTAGTCATGTCATTCGGGCTGACGAATGCACCTGCCACCTTCAACAGGTTAATGCAGGATATCTTTAGGCCATATCTTGATGACTTCGTACTCGTCTTCTTTGACGATACCTTAGTCTATTCTAAACAGGAAGAAGCTCATGAACTCCAGCTTCGGATTGTCCTTGAGACAATGAGGGCACACAAGCTTTATGCTAAGATGAAGTGTGCATTCTTCAAACGTCAGATTGAAATATCTGGGATTCATCGTATCAATGAAAGGAATCTTAGTGGATTCAGCCAAAGTCAGAGATGTTCTAGAATGGCCAATACCAACAACTATCAAAGAAATACACAATTTTTTGGGATTGACAGGATGGTATAGGGTCTTCATAAAAAACTATGCTTTGATTGCAGCACCTCTAACAGATTTACTGAAGAAACAAACATCCATTGCATGGTCAACTGCCAAACAATCTAGCTTTGATAGATTAAAGAAATGTTTGGTATCAACACCTATCCTGAAACTTCCAAACCTCAGTAAGGACTTCGAAGTAGTAATTGATGCTAGCACGCTTGCCTTAGGATGTGTGCTCATGCAAGAAGGCAATCCTATAGCATACTCTTCAAGAAAATTGAAGAGCCATGAGAAGAATTATACTATCCATGATCTAGAATTGTTAGCTGTCATCCATGCTCTAAAGCTTTGGAGACACTACCTGTTGGGTAACAAGTTTACTCTAGTGATGGATCATAAAAGTCTCAAGTGGATCTTTACCCAGAAAGAGCTCAATATGAGGCAACATCGATGGATTGAAGTGCTGGAGGAGTATGATTTTGAAATCAAATACCGACTTGGAAAGGAGAATATAGTTGCTGATGCACTCAGTTCGCAAGGCATTCCTTAATTCTCTAATCTTGCAAAATCCATCAACAGCTAGATCTCTAGCCACAAAGGTATCCATGCCAAACAACCCAATACTTGAACTAGCCAGAGAAGAAGCATGCCATGATCCCACCTATCAGAAGGTGCTAAGGGAGATCCTTATCAAGGATCAAGACCCGAAGCTATAGGCTAAGTATCATGAGTTCTCTATCAATAGTGGACTTGTCTACTATAGAACGAGACTATGTATATCAGCAAGTCAATCACTCAAGCAGAAGATACTGTGGGAAGCTCATGATTCCCCTTTCTCAGGACATCCTAGCTATGCCAAGACTCTCAATGCAATTAGAAAGAGCTACTATTGGGAGAGGCTTAAAGGTGACGCCCTCAAATATGTTATGAGTGTTTGTCTTGTCAACATATTAAGGCCGAACATGTCAAAATGCCAGGAAAGTTGCAACCACTTGGAATTCCCCAAATGAAATGGGAATTCATCAGTATGAACTTTGTTGTTGGGCTATCCCAAGTTCAAGGAGGATACAACTCCATCATGGTTGTGGTTGATATGCTTACTAAGGTTGCACACCTTATTCCTATTAAGACAAACTATAAAGCCTCAGACATTACAAGGTTGTTTATCAAGGAGATATTCAAGCTACATGAGCTGCCCAAAAGAATCATTAGTGATCGTGATTCTCTCTTCACATCACACTTCTGGAGAGCTATCTTTGAAGCCATTGGGACTCAACTTTGTTTTAGTACAGCCTACCCTCCCCAAAGTGATGGTCAAACGGAGTGAATCAACCAAGTCATCGAGGATATGCTAAGGGCATACTACTACCGTGAACCAAAAAGGTAGATTCAATACTTGCCTTTGGTTGAATTTGCCTACAATGCTTCATACCAACAAAGCATTCTGATGATCCTTTCCAAGCATTTTATGGGTATGACTGTCAAAGTCCCCTAAACTTCTCAGATCCAACCTTGAGGGTTGAATCTTCGAGGAAGATGCTGGAAGAGATGGATGACCAAAAGAAGTCAATTAGACAGAACATCCAAGCCACCAAGGATAGACAGAAGGTATACGCGGATTTGAAGCATCAAGATAGAACCTTCGAGGAAGGAGACATGGTCTTCATTCAGGTATAGCCAAAGAAGAGTTCCCTATCCTTAGGAGATTGCAAGAAGCTAAGTCCAAGGTATTGTGGACCATACAAGATCCTCAAGTGCCTAGGACCCAATGCTTATAGACTGCAACTCCCTGAGAACCTAAAGGTTCATAATGTATTCCATATCAGCCTATTGAAGAAGTATGTACCTAATCCTAGCCATGTACTTGATGACCAACAAGTTGTAATGACTAGCCAAGGAGTCCTTGAGCTACGGCCTGACTGGATCTTAGATGTTAGGGAGAGACAACTAAGATCCAGAACCTTGAGAGAATGCCTTGTCCAATGGAAAGATTATCCCGAGGAGAATGCCACTTGGATGGATGAAAGCACTCTCAACCAACAATATCCCCAGTTCATCTTGAGATGAGGACATCTCGATTCCTCCAAGGGGGAGAGAATGTAATATTTCCACTTAAAAATAATACTAGAACCGACTTGCCACACACCGCGTGAAACTCATGCAAAGGTTATTTTCAATATTGGAATTACCGGTAGTTTAACCTGCAAACCACATGCGAGGAATCAAGGCCTTTGCATTGGCAAACCGAGACCGAGGTTCAAAACTGCATAAACCGCGGGGAAACTCCCTCTTGGGAGGAGGTTAAGAGGATAAGGTGCAAATAATTGCAATTTTTTTTTTACTAATTTTCCCCTAGCCGATGTGTGGCTGACGGAAGGGGATGGGCTTAGTGAGATGTGGATTGCATGAGGAGGGGCCCCCTTAGTGGAGGGGGGTAAGAGGTTAAGGAGGTTGAAGCAGGGAGCTGCCGTGCTCTAGTTGTGGAGAAAGAGAGGAAGCCATAGCCGACGCCACCCCCTGTGGCTTGACAACCGTCGCCATCCTCACGCCATCATTCCTCTTCCACAATTGGCCCCTCCCTCTTCCACGTGGATCTGCAAACCAGAAGCTTCTAAGGGGGCTTTCCTAAGCCCCCCTTCCCATTAGATCCCCCATAAGTCCATTCCACCCCCCCTCCCCCCCGGGTCTTTGAAGAGAAGAAGAGGAAGCTTATAAAGCCCCCTTCCCACTAATCTCCCATAAGGTCGGCCCTAGCCTGGGATTTTAAAGCCTCCATTCCCGCAAGGCCCCTTCATAGGAGCCCTTTCGCGAACCCCATCTTTTTTCGAAAAAGGCCCAAGCTCTAACCCCTAAGGCCTTCCATAAGCCAAATCCTGCAAGCCGGTACTTCTTTCAAGGATCTGTACTTCAAAGGGAATCTCCACGTACGAGGGAGACGGGCAAAGATCTTAAGGCTGTGTACCAAGGTGAGTAAGTTTGTAAACTGCGAAGGTAAACCAAAAGCCGAAATCACATCTACGATGGCCCCTAAAAAGTCACAAGGCGCACCTGTAGAGGAAAATCATCTCCTAGTATTCATGTGGATATTTCACCAAGCCCACAAGTCCAAGTTTTCTTTCTTTTTTGATTTCACGTGGAAGTATTGCAATTATGCATGGTTATTGTCAAGATTTTGGGAGAGAAGGAAGGAGTCTCACTTGTAGCTTTCTTGCTTGCACAATGGGGGAATACACACAAAGGTGGAGGCTGAAAACTGTTTTACTCTCCTTAGTTGTGTAAGCCAAAAAGAACTCTTATACAAAGAAATAGAAGAACCTTATATATGGGTCTCAAACCAAACTCAACTAACTAAGGTGACATACTAACTGAGCCACGAACTAGAGTAGAGGATAGCTATCATGTAGCTATTATTCATGGGCGGTGTACCAACCGCATCTACAACTGACAAGTCGGTGACATAAATGCACAACGGTCACCCTGGCATATCACGAGTGGAGCTCGATATCTCAACACTCCCCCTCGAGCTCAATCCCAATTCCTGCACACCAAGCAGGTCTCTGAACTTGCGCAGCTTCTCTGCGCCCAATGCCTTCGTGAATATGTCAGCTACCTGATCCTCTGTGCTGACATAAACTAGATCAATAAGACCTAGTAAAACCCTCTCTCACAAATAGTGATAATGCACCTCAATGTGCTTTGTTCTAGCATGATAGACTGGGTTATTTGCCAAGTGTATACTACTCATGTTGTCACAATAAATGACAACTGGCCTATCTGTAGACTGATGCATATCATAAAGTAGCTTATGCAACCAAGCTACCTCACATGCAGCCATTGCTGCGCCCCTGTACTCAGCCTTTGTGCTGGATAAGGCAACTGTAGGCTGTTTCTTGCTTCTCCAAGTGACTGCAGCACTCCCAAAAGAGAACACATATCCACTGGTAGATCGTCTATCAGAAATGCTACCAGCCCAATCAGCATCAGTGTATCCATGCAACTGTATCTGAACCCCAGTCTCATAAAATAGTCCATACTGCAATGTGGACTTCACATACTTGAGTATGCGTCTAGCCGCATCCAAATGCGGTTTCCTTGGAGCCTGCATAAACTGACTTACCAATCCAATAGCATAGCTCAAATCTGGCCTGGTAATAGTCATATAAATCAAACTTCCTACTATGCGTCTGTACATAGTAGGGTCTTCTAGAAGCCCACCTGCATCTGTGCTCAGCTTCACATTTTGCTCCAAAGGAACTGAAATAGGCTTACAGCCTGTCATCCCATATTTGGACAGCATGTCCAATCCATACTGCCTCTACAAGAGCTGTATCCCACTTGGTGATCTAATCACCTCAATGCCCAAGAAATAACGCAGCTCTCCCAAATCCTTCATCTCAAACTTCTGCTTCAATAGCATTTTCACATGAAGGATATCTTCATCACTGTCACCTGTCATAATCAAATCATCAACATAAATGACAAGTAGCATAATATCTTTCTCTGTTTTTCTCACATAAAGTGAGAAATCTGCCTTGGAAATCTGAAAGCCAATAGTGACAAGATACTGTCCTATCTTGTCAGACTATGCTCTAGGTGCTTGCTTCAAGCCATACAAGGCTTTCTTCAACCTGCAAACAAACTCAGGATGAACATCATGCACATAACCTGGTGGCTACTCCATATAGACCTCTTCTTGCAAATCACCATGCAAGAAGGCATTCTTTACATCCATCTGATGTAAAGACCATCCCTTTGATGCAGCCATAGCAATGACTGCTCTTACGGTTGCCATCCTTGCAACCAGACTGAATGTTTCTTCATAGTCAATGCCATATGTTTGTGCATACCCCTTGACTACTAATCTTGCCTTGTATCTGTTCACAGAACCATCTGCATTGTGCTTCACCTTATAAACCCACTTACAACCAATTGCATTCTTACCTTTAGGCAAAGGTACTAACTCCCATGTAGCATTTGCTTCCAAGGCATCCATTTCTTCATCCATGGCTTTCTCCCATTTTTCTTTTCCCATGGCTTGCTCAAAAGAAGTGGGTTCTGGTTCCTGTATCACTTTGACCATATATGCATAGTGAATGGCTGTAAATCCATCATATTTCAGCCTATCCACAGGATACCTAGCTCTCGTAGACCTACGCAAAGTAGGTTCACTCCCAGGTGCTCTCAAAACATCCCTGGTCTTCCTTACTCTAGGTGTAACAATAGAAGGAATACCCAACTCATCATCAATGCTCTGTTCTGAGTCACTGGATTCACCATCCACATAAGAGTGACCTGCATTCACATCAAACATGGGCTGATCAACCTTCTCTTTTCCTTTTCATGATACCTGCATACCACTATCTACATTACTTTGAGAAGATTCTCCTGATCTCAATCTGCCTGTCCATGGCGAAGAATGTGAACCAGTGCTAGAGGACGCTCCAGGTCCACTAATATTTTGTGACTGCTGCTGTGAATTCTGTGCAGCATTACCATTTTGTGCATCTACATCATCAATCATACTTACTGGTTTATACCAGCTACTCATCTCATCAAAAACAACATCTCTGCTCACTGTCAACTTACGAGTAGAAGGGTTATAGCATCTATACCCTTTTTGCTGCAGAGAGTAACCAATAAAGATGCACTTCTCAGCTTTTGGATCCAATTTGGATCTCAACTCATCTGGCACATGTACATAGGCAATGCAACCAAAAATTTTCAAATGAGAAATATCTGGTTTCCTACCAGTATACCTCTCCTCTGGAGTCATCCCATATATTGCTGCAGTAAGAGTCCTGTTCATTATATAGACTGCTGTAGCAAAAACTGCTTCAGCCCAATAAAAATCTGGCAAGTCTTTTTCATTGAGCATGGCACGAGATACCTCTCCAATATGCCTGTTTTTCCTTTCTGCAATTCCATTTTGTTGCGGGGTATGACTGCATGAATATTGCTGCTTTATACCATGCTCCTGCAGGAATCTTGCAAACTCATTTGAGAGGTACTTTCCTCCTCCATCTGACCTTAGGCATTTTATTTGCAGACCTGTTTCTTTTTCAGCCATAGCTTTAAGAGTTTTGAAATACCCAAAAACTTCACTTTTCTTTTTCATAAAATACACCCAAACTTTTCTGCTATAGTCAACAATAAAACTGATAAAATAATGACAGCCTCCAAGAGATGCAGCTTTAGTAGTCCACACATTAGAGTGGATTAATTCCAATGGCTTCTCACTCTCTTGAACATGTCTAGGAAATGGCTTCCTTGCCTGTTTTCCAAATTGATAGGCTTCACATACCTTATGCATTTTTGCAACCTTGAATTTTGGCAATCCTGCAACAATATTTTGGGCCTGCATTGATTTAAGTCGCTGTACATTAACATGACCAATGCGTTTATGCCAGATATTAATATCTGCAACTACACCGGTCCCATGTGCAAACATTGCTGCACTCAATTCAGACATGTCTGCATCCAACGTAAACATTCTGCCCTTCTTCTTTCCTTTTGCTATCAAGCGACCTTTATTTTTCATATCCTCAACAAAGCATCCATGAGGATTAAATCTGACCTGCAAGCCCTGCTCAACCATTTGACCAACAGAAACCAGATTCTTGGTGATATTCGAGACATGAAATACATCAGACAGGTATTTCTTTTTCCCATCCTGCATAGACAAAGGAATTTTTCCAATCTGCACAATAGGATGTGCAGTATCATCACCAGTCTCCACAAATCCTGGTTTTTCTATTTTTCTTGCATCCTCCATCCATTCTGCATGACCTGTCATGTGGTTTGATGCACCTGAGTCAACATACCATACATCATTGCTTTCTTCTGCACTTGTCACAGAATTGTTCATGTGCTGCACCATAAACAAGTGCTCATTTCTGTCATCACCCTGTCTACTAGAAGATGCATAATTCCCTTGTTGCAGTTTTCCATTCATGATGTCATTCTACTTTTTATAGCAGTCTTTAGCCATATGACCCATTTTACCACAGTAGTAGCATTCAACATTACTGTTTGCATTTTGGCCTCTTTGCTATCCACGACGACCTCTTTGGCTCCCCCTGCCTCTAGAGTTACCACGTCCTCCTCCTCCATAGGACTGGTTTTCTTGAGGTTGGTGCATATTCTGATTTCTGCCACGGCCTCCAAATCGGCCTCCTCTACCTCTGCCTCTACCTCTTCCAGCATTTGAGTAGAAGACAGCTTCTTTTGAAGTTCCTCCTGAAGAAGATGCACCACCATTTCTCTGCTCCTCAGAAATTAGAAGAGCAATCAACTCCTCAAAGTCAGGAAATCTTTCACGAACTGAAATGGATGTCCGAAACTGTGCATCTGTTATATCTTTTTGAAGAGCGATGAGAGGTGACGATAAGGATTTAATTAACAAGGAATTTTGTTTGCATTTTTCATGACGCACGATCACATGTAGATAGACTAGGCACAATATCTTCAATGCATCTATATTTTTTTTTTGTGAGCATTGTTTGAATGGTAGCATGTCATGGATTTGATCAATTGCATATTTTCTCAAATCATGTATGGTTGTGCACGGAGTTCTCTTTCATAGCATATTCTTGCTAGGGTACACTGCATTAAAAAAAACAAGTTCATATCCCGAGAATATTTATTTTGAAGACTCAAGGATCAAAGGAAAAGGTCGTATGTTTTACATCGTCAACGAGTATTTCTTGAAGAAAAAGAGGACATGTATACTGAAAGTGTATGTAATTACAAGAACAATAGGCCAAAGAAGGGAACAAGTCGTCCAAGATAAAAGATGGTGAAAAATGATGTGATTTACGAAAAGCAATATTTTTTTTCATTTTTGATGGATTTTCGTAATTTTGCTCATGCTAGCTTGTTGAACAAATATGTTTCAATAGTTTTGAGTACCCGAACGACTATATTCGGAGTTCAAATGGTGAAGTTATGATCCAAACAAGTTGCAAACAAGCATAGAGCAGAAAAAACGAAAATAGTGAAAAATAGTAGAAAAGCAAAAGCCAAAAGTTGAAAGCAAAAAGCCTAATGTATGTGAGTGTGAATAGAAAACTATATAAGGAGAGGAGATTGAAGAGTTAGGGGCCTTTCCCCTCTTATACAATTGTACTTTGTGAGAGAGGTGAGGAGGGTTGCATGCTAGAGTGAGCTCTTGTCATGCCAATTTGAAAGTTGAAGAATTTGGATTTTGTGGTGCCAAGCATTGGCTCAAGGTTGTTAAGGTACAAGAATATATTTCACTTATTTTTTTTTCAAATTATTGGTATTTTCATTGTGTTGTGGTTGTGTGATGCTCTACCCACATACGGGTTTTAAATTGTTTTGAGCTATAAGAAGTGTTGTTTATTGTTTTGTTTTTCGTGTGTGGTTTGTGTGGTGTTTGTCAAAATATTTAAATTTTTGTGTTGTGTAGTGTATTCCGCAAAGTCAATTACCCCAACCGGAACTCGTTATCGTCTCGTTATCGGGTTGTGAGTGAGGTTTGCTCTCGATCACCACTCGCATAACAATGCAAAAGATCATAAGAGGGTGACTTGCCTACCCATACCTCCTTTGCAACTTGAAAGTCAATGCCACGATCTATTAAAAATGAGATTCACTATAGTAGTAACTGTCTCAGCCCAAAAGTGCTGCAATAAGCCAGCCTAGCTAAGCATGCTATGGAACCTTTCCTAAATGGTCTTATTCATGCATTCAACCATACCATTCTGGGGAGGTGTGTAAGGGGTGGTCAACTAACGCTTAATACCTCGCTCATCACAAAACTACTGAAAAGTACATGATACATACTCACCCCCATTATTTGACCTTAGGTATTTTAGTCTTTTCCTAGATTGGTTCTCTACCAATGCAAGCCAACACTAAAATGTTTCTAAGACATCGGATTTTTTCTTTTTGGGATGAGCCCAAACCTTACATGAGTAATCATCTATGAAAATAACAAAGTACTTTGCCCCACCGAGTGACCAATAGGACATGGGCCCACATACATCTGAGTGCACAAGAGCCAAGGGCTCACCCATGCATTTATTACCAGGCTTTTAATGCGTGTTTCTAGTCTACCTGCCATACAAACAATGATCACAAGAATCAAAATGTGAAGAGTCAAAAGGCGGAAGATACTACAAAGCACGGAGCATTTTCATTCCTTTAAGGGACATATGCCCCAAGCGAGCATGCCAGAGGGATACATGGGGGATAGAACCCACAGACAAAACATGATCCAATGTAGCTCCAGATACAAGTAAGGGATAGAGATTGCCAGACTTGGCACCTCTTGCAAGCACAAGCCTGCTACGAGTAATCTTCCATGCAGAGTCTCCAAAAGACACAAAATACCTTGCATCATCAAGCTGTCCAACTAACATAAGATTGTGAGTCAACGTAGATACATGGCGTGCATCATGCAAAACAAAGGAACTACCAGAAGGAAACTACAGTCTAACATCTCCAATGCCCACAATGTCAAGAGACCTATCATCACCAAGATGCACATAACCAAAGAGGGCATGATAGGTATAAAACCAATCTCTACAGGGTGTCACATGAAATGACGCACTTGAATCCAAGAGCCAGCACTGTGCATACATAGAATGTATCTCAGAAGCCTATAAGGCATTGCATGAAAAAGCTACAATTATGTAATCGTCATCTGAATTAGTGGCCTACATGACATTAACCTCTTCTATCTTCACACTAGACTTTGCAAGTACAATGCTGCACTCAAAAGACCTTTCCTGCACTTTCTCCTTTTCCTTTTCCTTGTGCTTATCATCGCACATCTTATGGCACTATGGCCTAATATGTCCTGCTTTCCCACAATAATGACAGGTAAGATCAGACTTTTGTCCACGGGACTTACTGCGACTACGTGACTTAGACCTGCACTTTTGAGAGTCCCTGCCCTTATGATCATTATCATGCCTACCATGTCTACCACCTCTAACAGTCAATGCATGTGAAGAGCAAGAAGCATCATTGTTTCTCCTATTGATATACTCAATCAATAAAGCACTCTCAACATCTTTGATTTTTAGCCCATCAAGCTTGTTCATGCATATGGCAATATGGAAGACATCCCATGATTTAGACAAGGTGCCATGCATAAACAATGGGTGCAAGTTATCTTTGGACTCAATACCCTGTGACAACAGACTCTTCATGATAGCATGAAACTAATTGAAATGAGATGATAGGGAGGTCCCCTCCTTCATGCGAAGGTCCATTAACTACTTCAGCCAATACATCTGTGACACAGGACTCTGTTGTGAATAAAGCTCCTGAATCTTCTCCCATAAATCCCATGCACTTTGATTCTCATCTTCAACAACATTATGATGGACCTCTTCTAAGAGTGACAATATAATGGTAGACTTGCATAGCTCATCAACTTCCATCCAAACATTATCATCCATATCCTTGGGTTTAACATCCTTGAAATGCAAGGGTTTAATTGTAACTTTTGCACCAAAACTTGTCATATTTGGAACTTCCAATACCCATAGTTGGTACCATCCAACTTGGAAATGTTAAAGAGAGCTGTGTCTTTTAGATGACCAGCCATACTGTCCCAAATCAAAGCAAAAAGAAAAAAATGTAGGCTGCTGTAATTAGCAAAAAATGCACTAAAACCAATGCTAAAACTAGCTGAAAGAGTGGATATCACCAAGAGAAGCACCTGTCCACCAAATATGACCAAGATAACATCATATAGTAAGCATTACCCTCATAGAAGTGCTCCAAATATGCAGATTTCAACTTGTTGTAATAAATGACAGCAATATGTAAAATTGTCCCAAAGTGAAGTAATCACTGATACATATGCACTATAACTGCCAGATAGCAAGATACATCCATTAGTGAGTGCCAAAAAGGGGTCAGAAGGTACCAAGAACTGTCAAACCAATAACCTGTCAGGAAAGAGACATCTCATAGGTCTAGAAGTCATGCATGTAATGGGTCTTGGGGTAAGAGAAGAGACCCATTACATGTAATGGGTCTCGGGGTAAGCACAAGCACAACTGATAGAGCAAGAAGCTCAATGCATAACCATCCAAGATGCATACAAAACTGATAAACCTATGATAGAGATAGGTGCCGGTCCCAATACGCATATCGAATCGGCCCACTACAGTCTTAACTGTAGACATAAAGCTCTCAAGAGAGCAAATGCATGTAACTGTTCCACAAACTCAAGCTCAAGTGTAAGTAAGACTATGTGTACATCCAAATATACCAAGAGGCTCCCATCAAAAGTAAAGTCAGATGTAAATAGAGTAAGAAAATCTCTACTACATGGAGTACATAGCATCGAACATGCCAAATCCTAGTAGGATACATCTGGAGCATAAATCCCAAGCTATCTCAGACCTGTAAAGCATAAGCTTGAAAGTATTCAAAGAGCATGTAACTGACAACCAAATGTAATGCCCAGTAGGTCCAAAATGCTCAAATACATATGAAGACAAAGCTCCAAGTGACGGTCAAGCATGGGCAAACCAAGTGGCATCCATATCTGACCAAAGCATAAATGCAAGAAGCCTAAATGTCAAGCCGTGACAATAGGAATAAATAGTCCAAAGCATGCCAACTGAAGCCAAATGCTCGTGAATGATGACCAAGGCAGAGCCTAATTCAAGCTCAAAAGCATTCCGAAACCAAAAAGAAGCATTCAACAATCTCCAAATACATCGGTATGATCGTTCAATCCTCAAGTAAGCACCCCGTATCCAAGAACCAATGCTGACACCAAGTAAATGAGCTTCAGCCCACTATATTACAGCAGCATATTTACTATTAAATGAAGCTCAATCGGTGCCCAAATCTTCTCCAAATCATAGACATAGCATCCCATAACATTCGGGTATATCCGGGAATCAATAGGCACCAAACGGGCAATGCCAAGAAGCACCAAACAGTAAATGTCAAGTGCTCCTCTATTTTGATAGTCCTGGGACTATGTATACAACAATGGCTAAAGTGAAAAGCGCTCCAATATATCACCAAAATCCAAGAACGGATGCCAAGGAGTCCAACAATAATCGGGAAGGTTTCCAAGAATAACGGGAAGCCGAGAAAGAAGCAGGAGATGTCATAAACAAGTCAGCGCAAACCCCTAAAAATGCACTTTTATGCTGGTTGTTCTTGCAGGCTAGGGGGTCTTCAATAGTGCTCAGAAGCACTTGGAAATGTCAAGGGGACTCCGATGCAGCTGTTGAAGGTGCCAATGGAATTTTGGAAGCTTGGGGAGGAGGCAGGAGACCAAAACATACCTGCAAATGAAGGTGCCATGGCTACCATTGAAGCTCGGGTTGAAGCTCTTCAAATCTGAGCTGAAGAGAATGCCGGGCAAGCTCCAATGCCTTTTCTCTAATACCAATTGAAAGGGAAGTAGAACCCAGGAGGAAGAAGCTTGGCGATGAGAGCTATGGTAGATGGAGAGCAAGAGCAAGAATGAGAGTGAAACACAAAGTGGGAACTCGAACAACCACCATGTGTGGCCGGCATTCCTTTATTCAAACTGTCACTAAAAGACTAAAGAATAAGTGACTGTGATGAGCACCCACTGCCTGCAGTGTGCATTGGCGGGTGTTGAGATATCGAGCTCCACTCGTGATACGCCAGGGTGACCGTTGTATATTTATGTCACCGACTTGTCAGTTGCAGACGCGGTTGGTACACCGCCCATGAATAATAGCTACATGATAGCTATCCTTATCTACTCTAGTTCGTGGCTCAGTTAGTATGCCACCTTAGTTAGTTGAGTTTGGTTTGAGACCCATATATAGGGTTCTTCTATTTCTTTGTACTTGAGTTCTTTTGGCTTACACAACTAAGAAGAGGAAAACTGTTTTCAGCCTCCACCCTTGTGTGTCTTCCCCCATTGTGCAAGCAAGAAAGCTTCAAGCGAGACTCCTTCCTTCTCTCCCACAATCTTGACATGGTATCAGAGCCTTGTTCGTGGTAAGGAGCTCAAGAAAGCAAGCCAAGCTCGCGGTGTTCTGGTAAGAGGAGCAGTGTTGCTTTCATTTTCTGTTTTGGGAGCAGATCTCTGCAGGTAGCACAGCCGGAAAGTACAGGAGTGCATTGTCTCAGGTTGAGACGCCCTTCACGGTGAAGCAACAAGGCGGTATATGCTACGGGCGAGGGCTTTAGCCCTCGGCGACCTTGTTTTTTTGATTTGAGGCCATTTCGGGGCCTGTTTTGCAGACGGAAGTTTTCTGCACGCACTCAGGAAAAGGCTCAGTTTTATGCTGTGCGACCACTGTTCTACAGGTCGGTGAAAAGTTACTGTAGAAATTGCATCGTATGCTTGTGCGCAGAGACATTGGGAGTTTCAGAATCATCCTTGGTTCCTGTTTATGCAAAATCGTCACTAGGAAGTGACTGTGTGGTCAAATACCACTTTCGCCAGTTTTGCAGATTTGCCCTTGTGAGGGTGAAGCTGTGTTTTTTGCAGTAACAGAATTTCTTGCAGTATTCTGTAATGGCATCTGATTCTCTTTCACAGATTGTCACTGAAAAGCTTGACAAGAACAACTTCCAGGCATGGAAGTTTAGAATGACGAATTTCCTTATGGGAAAAGGATATTGGGAATTTGTTGCAGGAAATGAAGAAGAACCAGTTCTTCCTGATGTTCCCAATCAACAACAAATGCAGGCATTTAAAACATGGCATGAGAGAGCCAGGAAAGTTATGTATTGGCTGTCTATCAGTATTTCAGACTCTATGATTGTGCATATTCAAGATGCAAGTACGCCAAAGGAGGCATGGGATACTTTGTCAAAAATGTATAGCACAAATACGCAAGCCAGGAAAATGCAGCTCAAGCAAGAGTTGCATAATGTGCAAAGAGAAAGTATGAGCATCAACGACTACCACATGAAGGTGAAGAAGATTGCAGATGCACTTGCTTCCATTGGGTCGCCAGTGGAAGATGATGATTTAGTTTCCGTGACCTTGAATGGTCTAGGAAAGGATTATGCACAGTTTCGGACATCCATTTCAGTTCGTGAAAGATTTCCTGATTTTGAGGAGTTGATTGCTCTTCTAATTTCTGAGGAACAGAGAAATGGTGGTGCATCTTCTTCAGGAGGAACTTCAAAAGAAGCTGTCTTCTACTCAAATGCTGGAAGAGGTAGAGGCAGAGGTAGAGGAGGCCGATTTGGAGGCCGTGGTAGAAATCAGAATATGCAGCAAACACAAGAAAACCAGTCCTATGGAGGAGGACGTGGTAACTCTAGAGGCAGGGGGAGCCAAAGAGGTCGTGGTGGATGGCAAAGAGGCCAAAATGCAAACAGTAATGTTGAATGCTACTATTGTGGTAAAATGGGTCATATGGCTAAAGACTGCTATAAAAAGCAGAATGACATCATGAATGGAAAACTGCAACAAGGGAATTATGCATCTTCTAGCAGACAGGGTGATGACAGAAATGAGCATTTGTTCATGGTGCAGCACATGAACAATTCTGTGACAAGTGCAGAAGAAAGCAATGGTGTATGGTACGTTGACTCAGGTGCATCAAACCACATGACAGGTCATGCAGAATGGATGGAGGATGCAAGGAAAATGGAAAAACCAGGATTTGTGGAGACTGGTGATGATACTGCACATCCGATTGTGCAGATTGGAAAAATTCCTTTGTCTATGCAGGATGGGAAAAAGAAATACCTGTCCGATGTATTTCATGTCCCGAATATCACCAAGAATCTGGTTTCTGTTGGTCAAATGGTTGAACAGGGCTTGCAGGTCAGATTTAATCCTCATGGATGCTTTGTTGAGGATATGAAAAATAAAGGTCGCTTGATAGCAAAAGAAAAGAAGAAGGGCAGAATGTTTACATTGGATGCAGACATGTCTGAATTGAGTGCAGCAATGTTTGCACATGGGACCGGTGTAGTTGCAGATATTGATATCTGGCATAAACGCATTGGTCATGTTAATGTACAGCGACTTAAATCAATGCAGGCCCAAAATATTGTTGCAGGATTGCCCAAATTCAAGGTTGCAGAAATGCATAAGGTATGTGAAGCCTGTCAGTTTGGAAAACAGGCAAGGAAACCATTTCCTAGACATGTTCAAGAGAGTGAGAAGCCACTGGAATTAATTCACTCTGATGTGTGGACAACTAAAGCTGCATCTCTTGGAGGCTGTCATTATTTTGTCAGTTTTATTGATGACTATAGCAGAAAAATTTGGGTGTATTTTATGAAAAAGAAAAGTGAAGTTTTTGGGCATTTCAAAACTCTTAAAGCTATGGTTGAAAAAGAAACAGGCTTGCAGATAAAATGCCTAAGGTCAGATGGAGGGGGAGAGTACCTCTCAAATGAGTTTGCAAAGTTCTTGCAGGAGCATGGCATAAAGCAGCAATATTCATGCAGTTATACCCCACAACAAAATGGAATTGCAGAAAGGAAAAACAGGCATATTGGAGAGGTATCTCGTGCCATGCTCAATGAAAAAGACTTGCCAGATTTTTATTGGGCTGAAGCAGTTGCTACAGCAGTCTACATAATGAACAGGACTCCCACTGCAGCAATACATGGAATGACTCCAGAGGAGAGGTATACTGGTAGGAAACCAGATATTTCTCATTTGAAAATTTTTGGTTGCATTGCCTATGTACATGTGCCAGATGAGCTGAGATCCAAGTTGGATCCAAAAGCTGAGAAGTGCATCTTTATTGGTTACTCTCTGCAGCAAAAAGGGTATAGATGCTATAACCCTTCTACTCGTAAGTTTACAGTGAGCAGAGATGTTGTTTTTGATGAGATGAGTAGCTGGTATAAACCAGTAAATGTGATTGATGATGAAGATGCACAAAATGGTAATGCTACACAGAATTCACAGCAGCAGTCACAAAATATTAGTGGACCTGGAGCGTCCTCTAGCAGTGGTTCACATTCTTCGCCATGGACAGGCAGATTGAGATCAGGAGAATCTTCTCAAAGCAATGCAGATAGTGGTATGCAGGTATCACGAAAAGGAAAAGAGAAGGTTGATCAGCCCATGTTTGATGTGAATGCAGGTCACTCTTATGTGGATGGTGAATCCAGTGGCTCAGAACAGAGCATTGATGATGAGTTGGGTATTCCTTCTATTGTTACACCTGGAGTAAGGAAGACCAGGGATGTTTTGAGAGCACCTGGGAGTGAACCTACTTTGCGCAGGTCTACAAGAGCTAGGTATCCTGTGGATAGGCTGAAATATGATGGATTTACAGCCATTCACTATGCATATATGGTCAAAGTGATACAGGAACCAGAACCCACATCTTTTGAGCAAGCCATGGGAAAAGAAAAATGGGAGAAAGCCATGGATGAAGAAATGGATGCCTTGGAAGCAAATGCTACATGGGAGTTAGTACCTTTGCCTAAAGGTAAGAATGCAATTGGCTGTAAGTGGGTTTATAAGGTGAAGCACAATGCTGATGGTTCTGTGAACAGATACAAGGCAAGATTAGTAGTCCAGGGGTATGCACAAACATATGGCATTGACTATGAAGAAACATTTAGTCCGGTTGCAAGGATGGCAACCGTAAGAGCAGTCATTGCTATGGCTGCATCAAAGGGATGGTCTTTACATCAGATGGATGTAAAGAATGCCTTCTTGCATGGTGATTTGCAAGAAGAGGTCTATATGGAGCAGCCACCAGGTTATGTGCATGCTTTTCATCCTGAGTTTGTTTGCAGGTTGAAGAAAGCCTTGTATGGCTTGAAGCAAGCACCTAGAGCATGGTCTGACAAGATAGGACAGTATCTTGTCACTATTGGCTTTCAGATTTCCAAGGCAGATTTCTCACTTTATGTGAGAAAAACAGAGAAAGGTATTATGCTGCTTGTCATTTATGTTGATGATTTGATTATGACAGGTGACAGTGATGAAGATATCCTTCATGTGAAAATGCTATTGAAGCAGAAGTTTGAGATGAAGGATTTGGGAGAGCTGCGTTATTTCTTGGGCATTGAGGTGATTAGATCACCAAGTGGGATACAGCTCTTGCAGAGGCAGTATGGATTGGACATGCTGTCCAAATATGGGATGACAGGCTGTAAGCCTATTTCAGTTCCTTTGGAGCAAAATGTGAAGCTGAGCACAGATGCAGGTGAGCTTCTAGAAGACCCTACTATGTACAGACGCATAGTAGGAAGTTTGATTTATATGACTATTACCAGGCCAGATTTGAGCTATGCTGTTGGATTGGTAAGTCAGTTTATGCAGGCTCCAAGGAAACCACATTTGGATGCGGCTAGACGCATACTTAGGTATGTGAAGTCCACATTGCAGTATGGACTATTTTATGAGACTGGGGTTCAGATACAGTTGCATGGATACACTGATGCTGATTGGGCTGGTAGTATTTCTGATAGACGATCTACCAGTGGATATGTATTCTCTTTTGGGAGTGCTGCAGTCACTTGGAGCAGCAAGAAACAGCCTACAGTTGCCTTGTCGAGCACAGAGGCTGAGTACAGGGGTGCAGCAATGGCTGCATGTGAGGTAGCTTGGTTGCATAAGCTACTTTATGATATGCATCAGTCTACAGATGGGCCAGTTGTCATTTATTGTGACAACATGAGTAGTATACACTTGGCAAATAACCCAGTCTATCATGCTAGAACAAAGCACATTGAGGTGCATTATCACTATGTGCGAGAGAGGGTTTTACTAGGTCTTATTGATCTAGTTTATGTCAGCACAGAGGATCAGGTAGCTGACATATTCACGAAGGCATTGGGCGCAGAGAAGCTGCGCAAGTTCAGAGACCTGCTTGGTGTGCAGGAATTGGGATTGAGCTCGAGGGGGAGTGTTGAGATATCGAGCTCCACTCGTGATACGCCAGGGTGACCGTTGTATATTTATGTCACCGACTTGTCAGTTGCAGACGCGGTTGGTACACCGCCCATGAATAATAGCTACATGATAGCTATCCTTATCTACTCTAGTTCGTGGCTCAGTTAGTATGCCACCTTAGTTAGTTGAGTTTGGTTTGAGACCCATATATAGGGTTCTTCTATTTCTTTGTACTTGAGTTCTTTTGGCTTACACAACTAAGAAGAGGAAAACTGTTTTCAGCCTCCACCCTTGTGTGTCTTCCCCCATTGTGCAAGCAAGAAAGCTTCAAGCGAGACTCCTTCCTTCTCTCCCACAATCTTGACAGCGGGTACTATCGGTGTAGTAATACACGGGCGGCTAGCCGGAGGCGCCTTTACCCCCAACATGAGTCAAGGATGATCACCATGATTATGGGGAGGGAAAGAAGTGGGACAAACATCTTGTTGCAAGAGAGAAAAGCAAAGTAATTTTGTAGAAATGAGCTCTAATGAGGATGAATTTGTATGTGAATGAAAATTTATGGAAATATATAAGTAAAATAGGAGTTTTCATGTATATGTAAATGAGGATATATTTGTATCTGAATCAATGTTTGTAGAAAGGGGTTGTAATGTGGATGAATTTGTATGTGAATGAATGTTTATGATAATGTATAAGTAGAAAAAAGGTGGGGGGAGGTTTTATGTTGAATGTGATTATGTTTAGAAAAGAGTTTGTAGAATTTTGTGTGTGTGTGTGTGTGTGTGTATGTGTGTTATCACATTGCAAAATTACAAATGGACCAAACATTATTATTGCATTGGCAAACCTCAACCATGGTTGTATAATATCATCATAGCCATAAATTGTATATGAAATATAGATAGAGCACTATCGCAGGATTTTAAGACCCGAACCATGGCTCAACCCATCTAGTTGCATTAGTTGTTGAAAATGTTATAATAAGCAACATATGGGTAGTTCTTCACAAAAAATACATTGGCATAACCATCAAAGACATAATACTAACATAATCACATGAGAGGATAGGCTCAAAAAATGGAGAATATTTACTCCAATCTTATCTAGTATTACATGTATAAGAAGTTCAACCATAATGATCTTTGCATATCTTTGAACAATGCTACACATATCAAAGCATGGAAATTCCGACAAGAGGGTGTGTCTAGTACTAGAAAGCTCACCATAATTACAAGTTAAGGGAAAAAAACACATAATTATGGGTCATAAGTATCATTGACACAACCTAATTGTTATCCCTATCATGTCATGTTTCGAAATCATGATTAGTTGAGAAAGACATGATTTAGCAATTTGATGAAGTGGTGTGTGTATAGTAGCAAACCTTAAACAAAAGAGTAGGGGTAGGAGGGAAAGAGCATTTAAAACAATTATATATACGTATACACATAAGTGTAGTATTTTATCATCTATCTAATTTAAGGCTTTTGTAGTAATAGTCCATTAAACATTACATCCATGTTAAATTTGGATGCATAATAATCAACATCTATAAAAATAAATGTTTTACTTAGCTACTTATGTATGTAAGAATTTATACTTGAATATGGAAAATATTTTTCTTACCTTTATTATAAATTTTGGTTTTCCATGAGACCTTTTCTAGTAATAGCAAGCATGCTAGTGTGGGGGGGCTATAAGAGAATGATGGCATGCTCATGAACTACAATAGATATATGGGAGGGATATATTTAAATTCACAAGGAAACTTACCTATGACATTTTCTAAATTGGGACCAAAGTGTGAATCTCTGTTGAATGCTGAAATGACTTGATTTTTTGGCTAATTTTTGTTGTTTTTACAGTCTAAATGGTTGATTTTTAATGGATTTTAAGTGATGATTGATTGGTTTTGAAGTGTTTGAGAATTTTTTAAATGATATTTATTATTTTTTGGAATCTCATGATGATTTTTAGTAGAAATATGAGGTCTATGATGTTCTCATAGGTTTTGTTGAGGTTCTGATTAGTTCTGATGCCTTTAGTTTAACTTCTCTTTTGTTTTGATTTTCTTCTATGAAGCATGGACTAATGATTGATGGAAATTGAGAATGTTTGAAAGTTCATTGAATGGTTTTTGATAGTTTTGAATGGTTTTAGTATGAGTTATGAGGTTCTGATACTTCTTGTTGACCTTTGTAAACCTTCTATTGAGCTTTTGTGGAGCCTCTGTTCCTATTTTGTTTTTTGTTCTGTATGCTTCTATAAGTGTTTTGTGGAATGTATGTATGACTTTGGAAAAATTTTATAGCCTTTGAAATATGTAAATGTAAGTTCAAAAGAGCTCAAGAAAGTGGAAGAAGCAACTGCTCAAGACTCAAGAGAAGACTGGAGTGAAGTGACAGTGACTATTGTAACCTTTCATATCAGACACACATTTTGGAAGGGGCGTCCACGACCAAAGAAGGATTATTATGAGTGACTATTGAGTATTTTAGTGAGAATATTATGTACAGTTTATTGAGAGAGAGAGAGAGAGAGAGAGAGAGATAGAGAGAGAGAGAGAGAGAGAGAGAGAGAGAGAGAGAGAGAGAGAGAGAGATAGAGAGAGAGAGAGAGAGAGAGAGAGAGAGAGAGAGAGAGAGAGTCATACATAGCCAATTCTATGTAAAACAATGTATCTTTCTATGAAAGACTCTGAGAGAAAACTATAAAGACAATGAAGATGAATCATATGTGATATTTTTCCATTCAAAGTGGTGTTTCTCTTATATTCTCTTTGTTGGTTGATGAATTCTATGAAGAACATGAAGAGAATGATGGATTTGTTAAAGATAGAATCGTGGGAGAATTGTTTCTATAATATTGCGTGAAGATTTCTTATTCTTGGTGTTGTTTTCTTTATTTTGATCATATAAAAGATGAAAAAATGGTTGTTGATGTTTCAAGATAGATTTTCTTGTAGTAGAAACCCCTTCCCCTTGGTGTTTCTTTTGGGGCTCCATGTTTTTTATGCGTAGCCAGGAAAAACCACCAAATAAGCATCAGAAGAGGTTGAAAATGAAGGAAATGGCATTGCCCAGAAAAGAAGAATTCAATGGATGTTTGCAAATGTAACAACTCCGTAGTAGAAATACCCATTCCGCATATGAATTCCCTCTTGGAAAGTGGTCATAAGGATAATCATAGGGATACTTTTTTTTTCAAATTAGATAATGGCAAAAATCTTTTTTTTAATTTTCCCTTATCCCCCCACCCCGGCGATTGTCCTGCTGGAGGGGAGGAGAAAAGAAGGAGTGACTAAAGCTCCTCGGTGGAGCTCGTAGGAGACAAATGGCCATGGCCGCTGCCACACAGGGGAGGGAGGATCCCCTCCCCTTACCTATATAAATTGGGGGGGGGGGGAGGGGGTGCAAGCGGAATGAGAAAAGGGAGGGTTTTCGTGAAGCCTTAAGGGGACACTATCAATCTTTAGAGAGGGAGAGAGTGAGTCTTTGTATGCAAATCGTGAGGGAGAGAGAGATTAAAGACGCCGACCTACCACCAATCGATTGCCAACGGGGTCGCAGCCTAGAAAAGAAGGGAGGCACTACCAATCTGCTGTTCTACCGCGCCGCCAGTATAGCCCCACGTACTTCTAGAAGCTTCCAAAGCTTCTAAGGGGGGAGGGGCTCTATAAGCCCCCTTTCTCCCCTCCCAAAAAGGTTTCACCTTAAAGGTCTTTTTTCTCCCTGTATTTTAAATCCCTCTAAGGCCCCCTTTCCTATAGCCTTTAAGACTACCCCCCCCCGAAATTCGACTTGAAGGGGCCTTCATGTGGTCTTAAGTTTTTTTCTTGCCATACAAAAAAAGTTCTTCTTAAAGCCCTTTATACTCTTTGTCCCCCCACACGAAAATCCACACTTAAGGATCTTCTATACCCATTTTTCCCCTTTCCGAGGTTCTTTTGGGAACCCTAGCTATGAGGATTGGTATTCCCTCCCCCCTCAAGATTCAAGAAAAAGCCTCATTTTCGTGGCCTTAAATAAGCCTTACCTTCGAAATACCATTTAAAACCCTCCCGAAGTTTAAGAACCCCCTTTTTCGTGAAATCCCTACTTCAACGAGGAAGCCTTCTAAAACTGTTTCCGCTAGATGGTGCAAGTTATCACAAAGGGAGCTACAGTGGAATTTCAAAAAAGAGTTCGCAAAGCCACATCCAAGACAGAAAGGCTACATTCACGATGGCTCCTAAGAAAGCCCAAGGTGCAGCCGCAGGAGGATCGTCTCCTAGCATCCACGTGGACATCTCACCAGAAGTCCAGGTTTTTCTTCCAAATTTATTTTGCGTCATTATAATTCAATTGGGCGTAGATGATTTTTGGAAATAGGATGCATTTTTTGTCTTAATGCTTTAAAAAATTAACTCACGACGGAGGAATTCAATCATTAGTATTTCTAATAAAATGAACAAAATAAAGTGAGCAGAAGATTGATATGCGTTCCTAGCAAGTAGTTTTTGTGCATTCAATGAACTGAACTTAGATTATTGTCCATATTTAATACAAAACGAAATTAAGATAATTCACTCCGTTTAAGCATGGAAGTATAAAATCATGTCGCATTATTAGGCCATATCTTCTTCGCAATGAGTCATCATGGGAAGTGCTAAGAATCCATAGGAAAGCACAAAGCATGAAATGATTCCTAAGTTGCATAAACTAGTCAATTATCATTTTTCAACTGCATAATTATTAGTAAAAGGTTGCTTGTTTAGCATGAATCTTGTTCGCAAGTTATAGGATGATTAATTGGAATTAGGTTATAAGCTAACCTATGCTTGATCTTAAATCAATAAGGTAAGGTTGAAAAATCAATTTGCGCATAGACAATGAGTCATGTGTTTATGGAAATGATAGCGTAATTATCATCAAGAATTAAACAAATTGGCATAAACCTAAACACCTAAACTCGCGGAGTACTCGTTTTAGAAAGAGTTAATTCAATTCCAAAGAACTCACTAGGATTTAATACGTGACCTAGTCGCACGTATTGCTAAAACTGAAACTCCTATACCCTAAATACTTGCCAACATTCACCAAATGTAGGAACATCGGAACCTACTTGAGAAGTGATCTAGGGTTTGTTCCTAAGATTCTTATGCTAAAAAGATGGAACTTGGAACCCTAGGACTGACAACCTCAGCCTAATGTAATTAGGAACAGATTGTTTTGTGACTCCATGTGATGGGTAGAATAGTCCCATAGTTCGATGCGATACTTGTGCAACAAGTGCAAAGTCGTATGATCTTGTGATTGGATCACAAGGAAATGGCCAATTCTTGGAATGAGATTGGCAGATTCTTACGCAAGTTATCTTGCTATAGGATGAATAATCATCCTAATATAGTATCTTTCCGAGGTAAAGATAATTGCTTGGAGCAAAGGACAAATCAATAAATTGGAATAACATATGAACTTAAGGTATTGACCAAGTCGGGTTAATAGGGTGCAGCCCTAACCCAGGATATAGGGAATCTTGCCAAATCGCAAGTCATCCCGGATCGAGTGCTGGATGCATTCAAGAAGAAGGATTCACTTCTTAGGAGTTGGCCAACAATAAACGACCAATGGAAATGTTTGTGCTTGTTTACAGATTTAAGAGCACTATTTTGCTTTGTTTGATCAATGAATTAAAGGAGAAATGGATAGCCTGAAGGGAGAGGCAGCTTCAGTTACCCCCGACTGCCTGCCTGACCCTAACCAAGGGGGTTGTTAACTGCACCGGGAAGGTGGACCGAACCCGACTCGAGAGGTCTCTCCGTTAAGTGCTATTTGGAGCAGGAGGACGCTTGGGTGCCAAGGGGGGCTCTGGCCGTAAATCCCTCACCTTTCGGGCCCTGCATAAGAGGCTAACGTGACTCGAGATTGGATCTCGAGGCCCGCATACTAGTCTATGGGAAAAATCTTGGATTAGTAATCCTTGTGGATTGCTGGATAGCCTTCAGGCGGATTGTTGATAAGCCTACCGGCCGGATTTTATGTATTTGAAAGATAAATATGATAACCTGTTACCAAGAAACTTGTTTGACATTGTTTCCTATGTCAAGTGATATGATTACGTGAAGGAACTAGCGCCTAACAGGCTAATTAAGGAAGCTGATTGATACATGTCCAACTAAATGTGTTAGGTAATTAAATAAATTAAACAATCGAAGAAAAGTGTGGTGGATGGGCCATAGGTCCGTCCTATGGATGGGTGGTCCCAGTTGGCCGAGAACTTTTCTCAAATCACGATGGATAGCCAGAAGATCGTCAACAAACACGAACAACAAAACCGTTGACCTAGAGTTGTAATTGATCCCGATTTACGTTGTTTTAGCGGAATGGAATGGGACTATGCCTTGGCAGAGAGGTTGAGCTTTGCATCCCTCTCGTTTCCCATTCTCCTTGAACCAAGTGCAACGTGAATCCACTTCGGACCTGACATTTTTGCGTAAAGTAGTTTGCTTGGGTTCGACGCTAGTTGCCGTTAGGAAATACCAATAAGCAAAACCCTAATTCAGGTCGGTCCTAAGTGGGAACGACCGAAATACTTTCGCTACATGGCAGACGTGGAAAGCCCTAGATCGCAAACCCCGTAACATTCCATGGGAGTGTCAGGGGGAGCTTTCTAGACACCCTTTCCGATGGACTGCCAAGACGTGTCATGAAAATAACAGATGGACACGTTACTTTCAATGCTGTCTTGCAGAATTACGAAGCATGGAACAAGTTCTTAGTGTTCCGAGTCATGTTTATGACTGCGATGCATTCCCTTGATTATCGACAAAGGGTTGAGATGATGAAAATCCTAGAGTGAATCTATAATCCATCGCCTTTGTACATGGAACGAATATGGACGGGTGCCTCAAGAATCTACTATATAGCCATCCACCAGTTTGCTTACCTACAAACCAACCTAAAGAGGATCAAGTGGTTGGAAGACCTAAAAGTCGTGAAGTTGTTCATTTTTGTGGAAGCTCATGTAAACTCAACTTTACATATTCAAGGTGGAAGGGTTGAGATGAACTCATATGTATATGAGGAAGTAACCCGTATAATCCCCGCTGACAGGATTAAAGTGTGGGGGCGCCATGAGCAGAATGGGTTCCAAAGGAAAGGATACCCTGAACTTCCAATGACTTACCAATTCTTAAAGATCCATGAACCAAAACCATACTATTATTCATTCCTATAGATAAATGTAATACAACGTTATTCTCTCCAAACTAAAAGAAGGAAGGCACTGCCAATCTGCCGTTCTATCGCACTGCCCGTATAGCCCCACGTGCTTCTAGAAGCTTCCAAAGCTTCTAAAGGGGGGGCTCTATAATCCCCCTTTCCCCCCTCCCAAAAAGGTTTCACCTTAAAGGTCCTTTCTCTCCCCGTATTTTAAATCCCTCTAAGGGCCCCCTTAGGCCCCCTTTCCTATAGCCTTTAAGACTACCCCCCCTCCCCCCTCCCCCCCCCCCCCTCCCCAACAACTTTCCTCCCAAGGACTCCATAAGTCCCCCCTTCCCCCCCCTGAAATTCGACTTGAAGGGGCCTTCATGTGGTCTTAAGTTTTTTTCTTTCCATACAAAAAAAGTCCTTAAAGCCCTTCATACCCTTTGTCCCCCCACACGAAAATCCACACTTAAGGATCTTCTATACCCATTTTTCCCCTTTCCGAGGTTCTTTTGGGAACCCTAGCTACGAGGGTTGGTATTCCCTCCCCCCTCAGGATTCAAGAAAAAGCCTCCTTTCCGTGGCCTTAAAAAAGCCTTACCTTCGAAATACTGTTTAAAACCCTCCCGAAGTTTAAGCACCCCCTTTTTCGTGAAATCCCTACTTTAAGGAGGAAGCCTTCTAAAACCTTTTTCGACAGATGGTGCAAGTTATCACAAAGGGAGCTACGCTGGAATTTCAAAAAAGAGTTCACAAAGCCGCATCCAAGACAGAAAGGCTACATTGGCGATGGCTCTGAAGAAAGCCCAATGCACAGTCACAGGAGGATCGTCTCCTAGCATCCACGTGGACATCTCACCACAAGTCCAGGTTTTTCTTCCAAATTTTATTTTATGTCGTTATAATTCAATTGGGCGTAGATTATTTTTGGAAATAGGATGCATTTTTTGTCTTAATGTTTTTAAAAAATTAACTCACGACGGAGGAATTCAGTCTCATTAGTATTTCTAATAAAATGAACAAAATAAAGTGAGGAGAAGATTGATATGCGTTCCTAGCAAGTAGTTTTTGTGCATTCAATGAACTGAACTTAGATTATTGTCCATATTTACAAAATGGAATTAAGATAATGCACTCTGTTTAAGCATGGAAGTATAAAATCATGTCCCATTATTAGGCCATATCTTCTTCGCAATGAGTCATCATGGGAAGTGCTAAGAATCCATAGGAAAGTGCAAGGCATGAAATGATTGCTAAGTTGCATAAAATAGTCAACTATCATTTTTCAACTGCATAATTATTAGTAAAAGGTTGCTTGTTTAGCATGAATCTTGTTTGCAAGTTATAGGATGATTAATTGGAATTAGGTTATAACCTAACCTATGCTTGATCTTAAATCAATAAGTTAGGGTTGAAAAATCAATTTACGTGTAGACAATGAGTCATGTGTTTATGGAAATGATAGCGTAATTATCGTCAAGAATTAAACAAATTGGCATAAACCTAAACACCTAAACCCGCGGAGTACTCGTTTTAGAAAGAGTTAATTCAACTCCAAAGAACTCACTAGGATTTAATACGTGACCTAGTTACACGTATTGCTAAAGCTGAAACTCCTATACCCTAAATACTTGCCCACATTCACCGAATGTAGGGACAGTAGAACCTACTTGAGAAGTGATCTAGGGTTTGTTCCTAAGATTCTTACGCTAAAAAGATGGAACTTGGAACCCTAGGACTGACAACCTCAGCCTAATGTAATCAGGAACAGATCATTTCGTGACTCCATTTGATGGGTGGAATAGTCCCATAGTTCGATGCGAAACTTATGCAACAAGTGCAGAGTCGTATGATCTTGTGATTGGATCACAAGGGAATGGCCAATTCTCAAAATGAGGTTGGTAGATTCTTACGCAAGTTATCTTGCTAGAGGATGAATAATCATCCTAATATAGTATCTTTCCGAGGTAAAGATAATTTCTTGGAGCAAAGAACAAACCAATAAATTGGAATAACATATGAACTTAAGGTATTGACCAAGTCGGGTTAATAGGGTGCGGCCCTAACCCAGGATATAGGGGATCTTGCCAAATCGCAAGTCATCCCAGATCGAGTGCTGGATGCATTCAAAAAGAAGGATTCACTCCTTAGGAGTTGGCCAACAATAAATGACCAATGGAAATGTTTGTGCTTGTTTACAGATCTAAGAGCACTATTTTGCTTTGTTTGATCAATGAATTAAATGATAAATGGATATCTAATACTTGAGGTTGAAGGCCTGAAGGGAGAGGCAGCTTCAGTTACCCCCGACTGCCTGCCTGACCCTAACCAAGGGGGTTGTTAACTGCACCGGAAAGGTGGACTGAACCTGCCATGAGAGGTCTCTCCGTTAAGTGCTACTTGGAGCAGGAGGATGCTTGGGTGCCAGGGGGGCTCTGGCCATAAATCCCTCACCTTCCAGGCCTTGCCCAAGAGGCTAACGTGACTCAGGATTAGACCTCAAGGCCCACATACTAGTCTACGGGCAGAATCTTGGATTAGTGATCCTTGTGGATTGTTGGATAGCCTTCGGAAAGATTGTCGATAAGCCTACGGGATGGACATTATGTATTTCAAAGATAAATATGATAACATGTTAACAAGGAACTTGTTTGACATTGTTTCCTATGTCAAGTGATATGATTACGTGAAGGAACTAGTGCCTAACGAGCTAATTAAGGAAGTTGATTGATACATGTCCAACTAAATGTGTTAGGTAATTAAATAACTAAAACAACCAGAGGAAAGTGGGGTGGATGGGCCATAGGTCCGTCCTATGGATGGGTTGTCTCAGTTGGTCGGAAACTTTTCTCAAATCATGATGGACAGTCGTCAACAAACACGAACAACAAAAGCGTTGACCTAGAGTTATAATTGATCCTGATTTACGTTGTTTTAGGGGAATGGAATGGGACTATGCCTTATGGCAGAGAGGTTGAGCTTCGCCTCCCTCTCGTTTTCCATTCTCCTTGAACCAAGTGCAGCGTGAATCTGCTTTGGACTTGGCGTTTCTGCGTAAAGTAGTTCGCTTGGGTTCGACGCTAGTTGCCGTTAGGAAATGACCAATAAGTAAAACCCTAATTCAGCAGTCCTACGGCCCGAATAATTTCGCTACGTGGCAGACATGGAAAGCCCTAGATCGCAAACTCTGTAACATTCCATGGGAGTGCCGGGCGGAGCTTTCTAGACACCCTTTCCGATGGACTGCCAAGACGTGTCATGAAGATAATAGATGGACACGTTACAGCAAAGTTTCTTCTAATACTAAAGAATTGGAGATTTTGATTACCAAAACCACTTTCCAAAGAAGTTCATCCCACAATGGTGGAAATATATTACCATCATGATGCAGACTATATGTAGTGGTCTATTTTCTCTTTCAGCTGAAGCAACAAAGACATGCATCTTGGTGGTAAATTTTTTGGGAACAAACTAAAATTTAGAAACTGAGAAAATGACCATCTATGGAAGATTTGACATTCATTGAGAAGTTTTCAGACATCATCAAGTGGGAGATCATGAAGAATCTTCAGGAGTCATGGTCAATGGAGGTTCACGAAAACAAGAAAGAAAAGAGTTAGAATTTATTCGTGGATACTCAACAATAAGACACGTGGGACGCATGGTGTACTGATAATCTCCTATTTGTCCAGTTAGCAACCCATTGAAAGTTGGTAGATAGAGTATTCTTCACAACATATACTATTGAAACAATCAAAAGCTAGCATTATTATGATGATGGCACAACAACAATCCTTAGAAGAATGAGTTTTGATACCTTTAGAACAGAATATCCCCCTCTCTGTAGTGCTTTGAAAGCTGAATTCAGAGACGTAGAAAAGAAGGAAGTAGAAGAAATGTTGGCTAGAGAGTCCTACAGAGACTCAAGCCCCTCTAATTCTATTATGTTGAGTACATACCAATTGGTTGAAGCCACCCCCTGATAAATGATGCAATCAAGAGGCAAGCACTAGAAGGAGTCTAGAGGTATGTGAGAAGAGAGAAGACAAGAATCAAGGTTGAGAAGGAGCTTGCAATAGAAGCCTCCTTTGACGCCTTAAAAGCACTCTTTACAAAAGTCCCCATAGCAACTCAAGGTCCCCTTCCTACTCAGATTCGTCTTGGAAATATTAATGATAGGCCAACAAATGTAGTCCCATTGCTAATTTTTAAGGGAGAATATAACGAAAACCCTGATATTCATGTAGCAGATTGTTGAGATATCGAGCTCCACTTGTGATATGCCAGGGTGACCGTTGTGCATTTATGACACCGACTTGTCAGTTGCAGATGCGGTTGGTACACCACCCATGAATAATAGCTAGATGACAGCTATCCTTATCTACTCTAGTTCGTGGCTTAGTTAGTATGCCACCTTAGTTAGTTGTCTTTGGTTTGAGACCCATATATAGGGTTCTTCTATTTCTTTGTACGAGAGTTCTTTTGGCTTACACAACTAAGAAGAGAAAAACTGTTTTCAGCCTCCACCTTTGTGTGTATTCCCCCATTGTGCAAGCAAGAAAGCTACAAGTGAGACTCCTTCCTTCTCTCCCACAATCTTGACATGGTATCAGAGCCTTATTCGTGGTAAGAAGCTCAAGAAAGCAAGACAAGCTCGCGGTGTTCTGGTAAGAGGAGCAGTGTTGCTTTCATTTTCTGTTTTGGGAGTAGATCTCTGCAGGTAGCACAGCCGGAAATTGCAAGAGTGCATTGTCTCAGGTTGAGATGCTCTTCGCGGTGAAGCAAGAGGGTAGTATATGATACGAGTAAGGGCTTTAGCCCTTGGTGACCCTGTTTTTTTTATTTGAGGCCATTTCGGGGCCTGTTTTGGAGGCGGATGTTTTCTGCACGCACTCAGGAAAAGGCCCAGTTTTATGCTATGCGACCACTGTTCTACAGGTCAGTGAAAAGTTACTGTAGAAATTGCATCATATGCCTGTACGCAGAGACATTGGGAGTTACAGAATCATCCTTGTTGCCTGTTGATGCAAAATCGTCACTAGGAAGTGACTGTGTGGTTAAATACCACTTTCGTCAGTTTTGCAGATTTGCCCTTGTGAGGATGAAGCTGTGTTCTCTACAGTGACAGAATTTTTTGCAGTATTCTGTAATAGCGTCTGATTCTCTTTCACAGATTGTAACTGAAAATCTTGACAAGAACAACTTTGAAGCATGGAAGTTTAGAATGACGAATTTCCTTATGGGAAAAGGATATTGGGAATTTGTTGTAAGAAATGAAGAAGAACCAGTTCTTCCTAATGTTCCCAATCAACAGCAAATGCAGGCATTCAAAGCATGGCATGAGAGAGCCAGGAAAGTTATGTATTGGCTGTCTATCAGTATTTCAGACTCTATGATTATGCATATTCAGGATGCAAGTATGCCAAAGGAGGCATGGGATACTTTGGCATACTTGCATCCTGAATATGCATAATCATAGAGTCTGAAATACTGAATGACAGCCAATACATAACTTTCCTGGCTCTCTCATGCCATGCTTTGAATATGCATTTGCTGTTGATTGGGAACATTAGGAAGAACTGGTTCTTCTTCATTTCTTACAACAAATTCCGATATCTTCCATCAGGAAATTCGTCATTCTAAACTTCCATGCTTCCAAAGTTGTTCTTGTCAAGATTTTCAGTTACAATATGTGAAAGAGAATCAGACGCTATTACAGAAGGAGGAGCAAAGAAATGGTGGTGCATCTTCTTCAGGAGGAACTTCAAAAGAAAGTGTCTTCTACTCAAATGCTAGAAGAGGTAGAGGCAGAGGTAGAGGAGTCCGATTTGGAGGCCGTGATAGAAATCAGAATATGCAGCAGACTCAAGAAAACCAGTCCTATGGAGGAGGACGTGGTAACTCTAGAGGCAGGGGGAGCCAAAGAGGTCGTGGTGGATGGCAAAGAGGCCAAAATGCAAACAGCAATTTTGAATGCTACTACTGTGGTTAAATGGGTCATATGGATAAAGACTGCTATAAAAAGCAGAAAACACAATATTAGGGAGTTTGGGAATCTCCCAATTCCCATTTTTTGAATTCTAAAAAGGTGGCACACGGATAACATGTCCATACGTTTCTCAAAACCATATGATGTGACCTATCATTGGAAAGCACTTGAAAATTTGAATCTATTGAGCTATAGAGCACTTGATTTGGAGTTATAGTGTTCAAGTTATGACAAATCCAAAGATTTGACCACGTGTCCCAAACTTATGGGAATTTCCCATATTCCCCAATATGGTGTTAGAATGACATCATGAATGAAAAATTGCAACAAGGGAATTATGCATCTTTTAGTAGACAAGGTGATGACAGAAATGAGCATTTGTTTATGGTGCAGCACATGAACAACTCTGTGACAAGTGCAGAAGAAAGCAACGATGTGTGGTATGTTGACTCAGGTGCATCAAACCACATGACAGGTCATGCAGAATGGATGGAGGATGCAAGAAAAATGGAAAAACCAGGATTTGTGGAGACTGGTGATGATACTACACATCCTATTGTGCAAATTGGAAAAATTCATTTGTTTATGCAGGATGGAAAAAAGAAATACCTATCCGATGTATTTCATGTCCCGAATATCACCAAGAATCTGGTTTTTGTTGGTCAAATGGTTGAGCAGGGCTTGCAGGTCAGATTTAATCCTCATGGATGCTTTGTTGAGGATATGAAAAATAAAGGTCACTTGATAGCAAAAGGAAAGAAGAAGGGCAGAATGTTTACGTTGGATGCAGACATGTCTAAATTGAGTGCAGCAATGTTTGCACATGGGACCGGTGTAGTTGCAGATATTGATATCTGGCATAAACGCATTGGTCATGTTAATGTACAATGACTTAAATCAATGCAGGCCCAAAATATTATTGCAGGATTGCCTAAATTCAAGGTTGCAGAAATGCATAAGGTATGTGAAGCCTGCCAATTTGGAAAACAGGCAAGGAAACCATTTCCTAGACATGTTCAAGAGAGTGAGAAGCCATTGGAATTAATCCACTCTGATGTGTGGACTACTAAAGATGCATCTCTTGGAGACTGTCATTATTTTGTCACTTTTATTGATGACTACAGCAGAAAAGTTTGGGTGTATTTTATGAAAAAGAAAAGTGAATTTTTGGGCATTTCAAAACTCTTAAAGCTATGGTTGAAAAAGAAACAGGCCTGCAAATAAAATGCCTAAGGTCAAATGGAGGGGGAGAGTACCTCTCAAATGAGTTTGCAAGGTTCCTGCAGGAGCATGGCATAAAGCAGCAATATTCATGCAGTCATACCCCACAATAAAATGGAATTGCAGAAAGGAAAAACATGCATATTGGAGAGGTATCTCGTGCCATGCTCAATGAAAAAGACCTACCTGATTTTTATTGGGCTGAGGCAGTTGCTACAGCAGTCTACATAATGAACAGGACTCCCACTACAGCAATACATGGGATGACTCCAGAGGAGAGGTATACTGGTAGGAAACCAAATATTTCTCATTTGAAGATTTTTGGCTGCATTGCCTATATTCATGTGCCAGATGAGTTGAGATCCAAGTTGGATCCAAAAGCTGAGAAGTGCATCTTTATTGGTTACTCTTTGCAGCAGAAAGGGTATAGATGCTATAACCCTTCTACTCGTAAGTTTACAGTGAACTGAGATGTTGTTTTTGATGAGATGAGTAGCTGATATAAACTAGTAAATGTGATTGATAATGTAGATGCACAAAATGGTAATGCTGCACAGAATTCACAGCAACAGTCACAAGATATTAGTGGACCTGGAGCGTCCTCTAGGAGTGGTTCACATTCTTCGCCATGGACAGGCAGATTGAGATCATGAGAATCTTCTCAAAGAAATGCAGATAGTGGTATGCAGGTATCATGAAAAGGAAAAGAGAAGGTAGATCAGGCCATGTTTGATGTGAATGCAGGTCACTCTTATGTGGATGGTGAATCCAGTGGCTCAGAACAGAGCATTGATGATGAGTTGGGTATCCCTTCTATTGTTACACCTGGAGTAAGGAAGACCAGGGATGTTTTGAGAGCACCTGGAAGTGAGCCTATTTTGCGTAGGTTTACCAGAGCTAGGTATCCTATGGATAGGGTGAAATATGATGGATTTACAGCCATTCACTATGCATATATGGTCAAAGTGATACATGAACCAGAACCCACTTCTTTTGAGCAAGCCATGGGAAAAGAAAAATGGGAGAAAGCCATGGATGAAGAAATGGATGCCTTGGAAGAAGCAAATGCTACATGGGAATTGGTACATTTGCCTAAAGATAAGCATGCAATTGGTTGTAAGTGGATTTATAAGGTGAAGCACAATGCAGATGGTTCTGTGAACAGATACAATGCAAGATTAGTAGTCAAGGGGTATGCACAAACATATGGAATTGACTATGAAGAAACATTTAGTCCGGTTGCAAGGATGGCAACTGTAAGAGCTGTCATTGCTATGGCTGCATCAAAGGGATGGTCTTTACATCAGATGGATGTAAAGAATGCCTTCTTGCATGGTGATTTGCAAGAAGAGATCTATATGGAGCAGCCACCAGGTTATGTGCATGTTGTTCATCCTGAGTTTGTTTGTAGGTTGAAGAAAGCCTTGTATGGCTTGAAGCAAGCACCTAGAGCATGGTTTGACAAGATAGGACAGTATCTTGTCACTATTGGCTTTCATATTTCCAAGGCAGATTTCTCACTTGAGAGCGGAATTTAGGAGACGGCAAGTGCTTAAAAATAGCTAAAAATTATGAATATCAAGGGAAAAATATTCACTGTTAAAGGCGGCGGCTCGATCTAGGACGATTTTAAGCGCCAAAGTGCTTTAAAGGCGCCCGAGCGACACTTGTTGATTTTTCATAATTTTTCAGACAGTTGTGCGGGTTGACACAAGCTACTGGCCAATGCGGGATGCTAAGCCGGACGCCCAAGATTTTTCAGAGCTCAATTCGGAGTCCGGACAGGGAAATGGCCAAGGAAACGGTCAAGATATGAAAAGGTGGACACTTGGGAGGCCAAATTTGAGCATGCCTTTTGAGTTTGGACCCCCCCCAAAAAATTTATGCACCTTATGAAGCAAAAAACGTGGAGAGAGAATGAAGAGACATGAAAAAACGTGGAAGAAGATGGCGCCCGAAAAATGCGCCATGAATGGATGAGAGGCATCATGGCTGCTGCAAACAACCCCCCCAATGGATTATGGGACTTCATTCCCCTCTGTCTGTGGACTCTATCGCCGCCCTTCGCCCGTGGAATGATGGCCTGGTTTGAAATTTCTGATTCTAGTCTTTCTCTCTCCTCCCTCTCTCTCTTCTAAGAGGCAGTTCATGTGTGGGAAGGAGCAATGAAGAAAGAATGATGGAGACTTGTCCGGCATGGACCGGATTGCTACACGGGCTGAGAATGGTGATTTGGGATGTTGCTGGACATGAAGTGTTGCTGTTTTCCAAATCTACAGCCATGGACACAAAACCCGAAACACGCGTTTAAGCGGTAAACCAAAAAATTACAAAGAAAATTTAGTGTTTTATGCTTTTGATTGATGGAATGCCGTTCATATGGACTAAGATTTGATTATGCTGCTGATTCTTCTGAGTTCTTACTGTTTATAACCAGAAATTATGAAAAACATGCATTTCATGGCCCGAAATAATGTCAAGAAACCCGAAAATGCATGAAAAATGGGGAAAAACAAGGGTTTTGGGCATATAAATGGGGAAAACCGTCGATACACATCAACTAATCTTTCAATTTTGTTGCAAATGAACTAAGGGCCACAGCCCACAAACTGGTTTTCATTTTCAGCAATTTAAAAAATACAAGAAAATGAAGAAAATGGGGAAAAATGATAAAAACACCATGAAAAAATAGGGGAAAAATACATTTGGGGCTACGAAAAATACAGAAAAATAGGATTTATGTTTGTTGATGTATAGCAAGGTTGGGGCATGAAGTTATGCTTCAGTTCAGCCTTGTTTATATGTTTTGGTGCGTGTTTCATTCCTTTCTCCACATAAAATGACAAGGAAACCCTGAAAGAAATGAATATAATGATGCACTATCAACGGGGAAGGGTAGAGTTGTGGAAAAATGGTTAAATGACACTGAGCATGAGGAATAATTTGCTGATTTTATATGCATTGCATCTAGGACGGAATAATAATGATAAGAATTAAAACCTAGTAGCACGAAGATCACTTCGGTGCTAGGTGTTGTAGCGAAGCACAAAGCGGTTAGAAAGAAAAGCATGAAAGAGATGTTTTGCACTTGCACGCTGCTGATTTTTAAAATGTTTGAGCACTAGGCATCCACCTCTTTGCATGATCATTTAGAGGAAATTAAAAGTATCAGAGTTAGCTCCTGGATACGCATAGCAATTGTTTTCAGTAGGCCTGTGACCCACCGTTGAGAGTGTGAGGTTCCTATGCTGTAGGCTAGTCGTGGGATCCTAAAGGGGAAATTAAGTAAGGACAATGGTACATTCCTGGATACGTTTATTTGGTACCTTGAGTGACGTTTGTGCGAAATGTCTAAATGTTGAGCGGCGCATCGAGGGGCCAATCCCCAAGGTGTAGGAGAGTCGCAGAGGGTTGACGGCATTCAGCCGTAGGAGGAACCCCATGTGTATGTGATTCGAGCCTTTTGGCTATGTGAAAGGGACTCCCTTTGAGGAGCAATATTGGGTTAGGATCAGTTGGACTACAACGTATTACAAACGCAATGTTTAGGAAGGCAGAGATTTTGATAGACGCTCCTGGCCGCGAGGCCGAGGGGTTGTCTTGTGCATAGTGACGAGGTCCGGCTAGTGCATGAGCCAGTGCCGGCCCGTTTTTAGGTCCATCAGTGGTGCGTCTGCCGGGAGCTGCTTAAAAGTGGCGGTTCTCGAATCCTGGTTGTTTAAGGACCAACTAGCAGTTTATGCCAAAGGATACTGAGATTGATCCGTTATTTATTGATAAGCATCGTCTAGCAGAAATCCAAAAGCAAGAAAGAGACGAAAGAGCTAGGCGACGTGCTGAAATTTTTAGGAGATATTCCCCTAAGCGTAGCGGTGCTGAACCCTTACGAGGGAGTGGATCTAGTGGTCTTAGGACCACAAGCAGTAAGTTAGGAGAAGGTGGAAGCTCTAGTACTCCCCTTCCTTCCATAAGCCAGTCCACGTCAATTGCGGGAGGTGTAACCCCACCGTTCCCTATTCCTAGTGCAAATCCAATCCCCGTCATGGCGCAGCCTATTGCAATTCCAGCAGGAACGACGGATTTGCCGGCTCTAGGTTACCCGCTACCCATTTTTAATGGGCTAGTTGAGGAAGATGCGGAACTCCACATTAGGGAGTTTCAAAAGTTGATGTTTAACTGTCGCATTCAAGAAGAAGGACATTTAATGATGTTCTTCAACATGACTCTCAAAGGAAGAGCCGCTATATGGTATCATGGTTTAGAAGCCGGAACCATATTGAACATTGATGCATTTTATGGAGCTTTTCGAAGGGAGTTTGCCCCTGAAAGGGGTGGGCAATATTGGTTGCGTGTACTCAACGTGACCCGCCAAGATCCACACGAGGATATTCGTGCTTATGCGAAGAAGATAAAAGAGGTCTTCCGTAAGTTGGACACCTCTATCCCTATCCCCGCAGCTGCCCAATTGCAATATTTCCTACATGGTTTGGACTTTAATATCCAATTGCAGTTGAGTAGTGTTCCCTTGGGGGATATAGATACTGCCATTACACGAGCACAAGAGGTGGAATCCCGACTACAAGCAGCCTATGCTTCTAGAGGCAATTCGAACATGGGTCTAGTATTGGGAAACAATATGGCAATAGCCAATGGCAGTAGTGGCCAAGGGATAGCGATGGCTAACCCTAATGGGAGAGGGAACATGATGCAGAATGTGCCTTTATTACCAGCTCCCCCTAGCATGTCGATGCCTACGGGCAGTCAAATGGCTCCAAGTGGTGGAGGCCAGGCGGTCAATTCTAATCCCATGCCTGTGGTTCAACAACCAGTGCCTAATCGAATTGTTAGGCCGATGGAGCGACATGGTAATGACCAAGGCTATGAGTCGAGTTCTTCCAATGTTCTTGGCGAGGTTAAGGACATGATGAAGCATTATACCGACATGATTACGGAGCAGTATCGACAAATAGCTGTTGATGTCAACTTCCTTAAAAAACAACAAAATTTGATAGGAAGTAGATACCCAGAGGAGGGTGCACCGGCGAGGTTTAGTTGCAAATGGTGTGGCGGGCAGCACTATCCAAGAAATTGCCCAAATGTTAAGTGCGACATTTGTGGAAAATCCGGCCATCTAGCAGCTACTTGCTGGAGTAAGATCAGTTCCCTCCAGCGGGGTAGTCGGCAACCAGGGCCTGTTAATCATCGTGCCCAAGGAAATGATTCCCAGCGAGAGGATGGGCCTAAACAAATACTTCAACGACCAAAGACTACAGTGGAAGAGCTACCAAGTGGAAGTGGGGTTAGTTTGATTGAGGCTGTACGCGTTAATGATACTGAAACCTCTAATCTACGAGCTGTCCTTACAAGAGGTAAAAAGGGTAGAGAAGCCGACATGGATAAGCCTGTCGACGGAAACCCTAAACAAGGCGACAAAGGAACACAAGTTTTGGATCCTGCCCTAGAAGGGGGACCTTTGAAGCCCGTAGAGAGTAAAGCCGATAAGGAAGCACCAAAGAAGAAGGTGAAAGTTAAGAAAGAGGCAATAAAGCCAGTTCAGCGACCTAAAGAGCGGAGGATTTGGCGTGAAAAGCGAGCTCTTTCGAACTATCATGAATTCGATTTGGCGGGCTCTCTTTGCGAAGTCAAGCCGGATGTGAACCTTTTGCAGCTTATTAAGCTTTCCCCAGGAGTACGTAAGGAATTTAGAAAGATCCTACGTACCGGGTATATTGTAGAACCTTTGGGTATTGCGCGAGTTGGTGATGACTGGTTCGAGCATGCTGAGAAGCATTGCCCAAGGGTTGCAGCCTATGTCGATGGGATATTAGTAGATTATGCCATTGTCGACACAGGATCATCTGTTAACATTATGAGTTCTGAACTGATGGAAAGGTTGGGCCTTGCGATCCAAAAAGATACCTCCACAATTCTCAGAATGGCAGATGACAGTTTGAGACAGCCGGAAGGCTGCATTACTAAGGTCCATGTCACTGTTGCAAATGTAGAATGCCTGTTGGACTTTAGGGTGATTCGTTTTGCAGGGCGGCCAAGTTACCAAGTATTACTTGGACGACCTTGGATCTTGCAAGCGGATTGCCAAGTGGATATACCCGCCGGTCGATTGTTATTCGGCAGAGGTGCCCAGCGTGTGGTGGTTGATGCTTATCCTGAGTCCCCGCAGAGTGAGAGAGCTCCTCTATCTTCTACAGAATTGGAGACATTAGAAGATTTATCTGCTAGTGAGACATCATCGAGTGATGAGTCCAAAGAGGGATCCACCACGGAGGACATCTATCAGATCACTTTGAACGAGCCGATAGAGGCCCAAGATCGTATAAGAGATGCAGATGTTATCGAGCTAGACCTTGGTACGCTTGATGATTCGCGGCCAATCAAATTAGGGTCCATGCTCAGCACAGTAGAAAGGGAGGACTATGTGGCCTTGATCCAGGAATTCCGTGATATCTTTGCCTGGAGTTATGATGAGTTGAGAGGCATCCCTCCCAGTCTTGCTGTTCATACAATTCCGTTGAAAGAGGGCAGTCGTCCTGTACGGCAGAAAGTAAGGCGTATGCCTTTCGAATTGAGGGACGGGCTGTTTGAAGAGTTACAGAAGCTTCGAAAAGCGGGTTTGATTTTTCCTGTGCAACACACAGAATGGTGTTCGCCAGTTGTGATTAGAAAGAAGAAGAATAATCAGATCCGTTTATGTGTAGACTTTAGGGAGCTGAATAAGCAGACAGTTAAGGACTACTACCCATTACCATTTATTGACCAGATTTTGGATCAATTAGCGGGTAGGGAGATATATTCGTTTATGGATTGCTTTGCAGGATACAACCAAATGGCAATTGCAGAAGAGGACAAGTTGAAAACAACTTTTATCACTGTATTTGGTACTTTTGCGTACCACGTGATGGCTTTTGGTTTATGCAATGCGCCTGGTTCGTGGCAACGAACAGCCGATAAGACATTCGGTGACATATCCCCTGAAGAGTTGAGGGTGTTTATTGATGACTTAGGGGCCGCCACCGTGAGAGAAAGGCAGTTGATCATTTTGAGAAAATGCTTTGAGCGCTGTCGACAATTTTGCATCGCCCTAAACCCACGGAAGTGCGTTTTTGGAGTACCTTATGGGCTATTGTTGGGTCATGTGGTTAGTTCGGTAGGAATTGCGACAGACCCCGAAAAGGTCAAAGTTATAATTGCCATGGGTCCACCACGCACTCCGAAAGAGGTTCATAGCTTTCTGTCTTTGGTTGGTTATTACCGTAGATTCATTAACGCCTTAGCAGAAAGAACGTTGCCACTTACAAATTTATTGTCCTTTAGCTGTTCGTTTGTATGGGGTGACCCTTGTAAGGTAGCATTCGAGGATGTGAAACAAGAGCTAGCCAGAGCGCCCGTTTTAAAAGCACCTAAGAGAGGTGAGGTGTTTTATATATTCTCAGCAGCCACCATGTATAGTATCAGCTGCTGTTTAGCCCAAATTTGGGAAGAGAAGTGGTACCACCCGATTGCTTTTGCTAGTCGGAAGCTGGGGGTATCCGAAATCAATTACACCTACATGGAGAAGCTGTGTCTAGCGATGGTCTTTGGGGCCAAGAAGTTCAGGCATTACATTCTCTATGAGAAAGTTGTACTTTATACGAAGGCGGAGGGACTTCGACTATTGATGAATAAGTTACAGCCGCCTGATCGTTTAGCGAAGTGGTTGATCACTTTGCAGGAATTTGATTATGAGATCAAGAGTAAGCCACCAAGGTTGCAAGGCATCGTGGAATGTCTAGTGGACTTTGGGGAGCCGAAAGAATCTGTGGCTGAAGGTAGTGACATGGAGATGATATTTAAAATAGATACGGCATCTATTCCCTCCTGGTATGCTGCAATAACGCATTATTTATCAACAGGAGAGGCGGGATCCGAATTATCTAAGGCTGAGAAAAGGAAAATTAAGCAGCAAGCGTTAAAGTTTGCTTTGATCGCAGGTACATTATATCGGCAAGGGGTTGATGATATCTATCGCCGATGTGTGATGCCTGACGAGGTGCCATTCATTTTGGAGGAGTGCCATGATTCTGCTTGCGGTGGCCATTTTGCTGGACGGCTTACAGCACAAAAGGCTTTAAGAGCAGGTTATTGGTGGCCTGCCATCTTCCAGGATTCGTTTGCGTATGTTAAGCGATGCGATATTTGCCAACGACATGATAGTCGAGAGAATAGGAAACGACCACTCACCCCTATTATGGCGATACTTCCATTTGAGAAGTGGGGAATAGACTTTGTGGGTCCTATTACTCCGTCATCGACTACGCAAAAGAGGTACATCATTGTAGCAACTGACTACTTCACAAAGTGGTCAGAAGCACGTGCAACAAGGAAAGATGATGCTAAAGAAACTGCTAGTTTCCTTTTAGAGCAGATAATATGCCGGTTTGGTCCGCCGAAAGAATTAGTGTCGGACCGCGGAACCCATTTCCTGAATAAGGTGATCAAAGGTTTGACAGAGTTGTGGAACATCAAGCATAACAAGACAACCCCATATAATCCGCAAGCCAATGGGCAAGTTGAAAGCACCAACAAGCAGCTTGTGGGCATCCTGTCCAAAACTGTGTCGGAAAAGAAACGGGATTGGGATAAAAAGTTATATGTGGCAGTGTGGGCCTATAATACGACTTTCAAACGAGCCACTGGCCATACCCCGTTCAAGTTAGTATATGGGGAGGAGTGTGTCTTGCCTCTAGAAATTGAGCTGCCGACTATTCGGTTTGCCATCAATCATTCTTTGAGCGATGAAGATGCTCTTTTTGAGCGCTTGACGACATTGGCACATTTAGATGAGCTTAAGTTGCAGAGCTTGTTGCACCAAGAAGTGGCGAAGCGCCGAATGAAGCAGCTACACGACCTCAAAGCCAAGAAATACACCTTCAAGAAAGGACAGCTTGTTCTGTATTATGATGCACGACGAGAATTATTTCCAGGCAAGTTAGAGCCCAAATGGGATGGGCCCTATAGGATCGTTAGGATAGGAAAGAATAAATCTACAGTATTGTTAGCTGACCTTGAGGGGATAGAATTTAAAAATAAGGTTAATCTTAATAAGATTAAACCTTATTACTTCTGATTACACTAATGCTATGACTGCCTTGCAGGTCTAGGCAAGATCGATCAAACATCTGCAAGGAAATCGTGATAGAGGTTGATGGGTCGTCTGATCCCTTATTTAGAACACCCATATTTGGAACAAAGATATCATCAGGGAAAGCTCATTTGGTGGAGCAAAGGATACAAGGTGATTGAGCAAGAAGGCGGGACATTCATTTGGGAAATCAAGGTCTTCTGCCATCACTGCCTACAACTTTTGACGAGCATCCCTGTTGAATTCAATGATGATGGAGGGATGGAGCCTACAGTCCACCCGTTGAATATGCTGAATTTCGATTACCATAATTACGAGTAGAGTTCAGGATGGCAGGATATGTAAACCCTTTATGGACGTACACCTTGTACTTTGATGGGGCGTCCAGGGGTGCATGCAAAAAAGGAAGTGTAGGAGTTGTCATCCGCGACCCCCGACGACGCATTGTCATGAAGTTAGCTGCTTATCTTGGGGTGAATTTTACCAATAATATGGCAGAATACAAAGCCCTGATTATGGGTTTGAATATTGCAAAGAAGGGTGGTATCTGCCAGTTGTTGGTGAAAGGGGACTCTCAGTTGGTTTTAAATCAACTCAATGGGACGTACATGGTACGAAACCCCATCCTTTGTATGTACCATCACACTGCCATAGCCCTGCTAGACGAATTCGATAGAGTGTCTTTTCAGCTGATTCCACGGAATTGGAATCAGTTTGCCGATTCATTGGCTAATCTTGCGTATGAAGAGGACCTCTTCTTTAATTGTGGCCCTTGTTCCGATATATCTATTGATGGTGAGACAGGACCTGGTCGTTTGTGGGGTATGCTCTCTGAACATGCCCTCTTTGGCAGACGATGGTTGATTTGGGTGATGCAAAGGGTAAGCGAGACTCATCTACCTTTATTATCTCAGACCCACAGACTGATTCGACGACATGTGATGCGCACACCTCTTGCGATGTACGCAGGAGGGATAGGTCATAATTTAATGCACCTAGTTTAGGGCTACGAGCCTCTGTTCCCCTGGGAATAGTATGCTTTGATGTCTATCATGGTTGTTTCCAGGTGGATGTTCTGCATAGTATTGTTTGATTTCATTAGGCCAAGAGGGCCGATTCAGTTTTGTGGCAAAGTCATGTCTGATTTCATTAGGCCAAGAGGGCCATTTCCCTGTCTAGTGCGGGTGCGTTTAATTGGGTTTTTGTTTAGTGTTGTGCTGGACAGGTTTCGTGGTGCGTGGAATTTGGTGGAGCCTGGAGGAGCCTTTGCTGCGATGGAAGCTTCTTGTGGCCACTCCAGGTGATATTTCTCCTTTACGAGTACCTTTCTTTCCTGTTATATGTGTATTTGTACTTGTTGAGGGGATACTTTTTGTTGGGGACCGGCGACCAAGGCATGAAGTCCCAGGTTTAGGCTACGTATGTTTGAGGGAGGTCGGAGTAGTCATTGCCTCCTGTAAAGACATTGTTAGACATTGAAAGATCTGTTTTAGAAGGAAGCCCTAGTGGCTCTGTTCTGCTAGCCTGCTAGGCAGCCGTTCTAGGAGTTCTTGTTAGTAGTGAGGCAGTTAGAGAAGCCTGCTAGAAGATAATAATAATGATGCCAAGAAATCCTGAACATCCCAAAAGATGAATATCAATACGAAGGTGTGTAAAAAGGGGTTCTAACCCCTATCACAGAAAAGCAATGAAATAAAAATATATAAGCAGTTGATCATTGCCTTGTGAAGGCCTGGTAGGTTCCTGGGGACGAGTCAGACCCGGGGCCGATACCTTGTCTTCCTAGGGGTGGCTTCTTGCTGGAAAAATAATATCAAAACAAGGAAGGTTGGAGCGAAAATAAAAGTGAGCGTTAGAAAAGGATTAAGTGTCGCCTTGCGAGGGCTTGGTAGGTTCTTGGGTGCCGAGACAAGTCCTGAGACCGATGCCCTGTTCTCCTTGGGTCACTACGCTCAGCTCCCTCCTTTTTACATGCCCAAGTATGTTCATCCAATCAAAACCCTCAAAGAAGAGATATACTGAAAGAAAATATCCTTTGCTCAGGCTATAGGAGTCCTCGCCTTGTAGGAGCTCCTAGTTGCGTTGTCTTTAGTTGGTCAGTAGTTCAGACTACCACTTAGGGCAACCTCTTTGGCAGTTCTTTTTAGTTTGGCTGTGTTGGAGCAGCTGGTTAGTGACTCACTTCGGATCTTCTATTAGATGATGCTAGGCCTATTCCTTGTGGATGTCCTGCCTTGGTTCTGTCCACGGGTAGGGGGAGCATTGTGCTGAGTTTTATGATGATAATTGTTTTGTATCAGTTTGATGCTTCTTTGGTTGTTTATGTGCAGATATGTTCGTGGATTCGACGGGCTGAGTCGCCCTATCCCGTGGTCGCCAATGAGAGCGGAATTTAGGAGACGGCAAGTGCTTAAAAATAGCTAAAAATTATGAATATCAAGGGAAAAATATTCACTGTTAAAGGCGGCGGCTCGATCTAGGACGATTTTAAGCGCCAAAGTGCTTTAAAGGCGCCCGAGCGACACTTGTTGATTTTTCATAATTTTTCAGACAGTTGTGCGGGTTGACACAAGCTACTGGCCAATGCGGGATGCTAAGCCGGACGCCCAAGATTTTTCAGAGCTCAATTCGGAGTCCGGACAGGGAAATGGCCAAGGAAACGGTCAAGATATGAAAAGGTGGACACTTGGGAGGCCAAATTTGAGCATGCCTTTTGAGTTTGGACCCCCCCCAAAAAATTTATGCACCTTATGAAGCAAAAAACGTGGAGAGAGAATGAAGAGACATGAAAAAACGTGGAAGAAGATGGCGCCCGAAAAATGCGCCATGAATGGATGAGAGGCATCATGGCTGCTGCAAACAACCCCCCCAATGGATTATGGGGCTTCATTCCCCTCTGTCTGTGGACTCTATCGCCGCCCTTCGCCCGTGGAATGATGGCCTGGTTTGAAATTTCTGATTCTAGTCTTTCTCTCTCCTCCCTCTCTCTCTTCTAAGAGGCAGTTCATGTGTGGGAAGGAGCAATGAAGAAAGAATGATGGAGACTTGTCCGGCATGGACCGGATTGCTACACGGGCTGAGAATGGTGATTTGGGATGTTGCTGGACATGAAGTGTTGCTGTTTTCCAAATCTACAGCCATGGACACAAAACCCGAAACACGCGTTTAAGCGGTAAACCAAAAAATTACAAAGAAAATTTAGTGTTTTATGCTTTTGATTGATGGAATGCCGTTCATATGGACTAAGATTTGATTATGCTGCTGATTCTTCTGAGTTCTTACTGTTTATAACCAGAAATTATGAAAAACATGCATTTCATGGCCCGAAATAATGTCAAGAAACCCGAAAATGCATGAAAAATGGGGAAAAACAAGGGTTTTGGGCATATAAATGGGGAAAACCGTCGATACACATCAACTAATCTTTCAATTTTGTTGCAAATGAACTAAGGGCCACAGCCCACAAACTGGTTTTCATTTTCAGCAATTTAAAAAATACAAGAAAATGAAGAAAATGGGGAAAAATGATAAAAACACCATGAAAAAATAGGGGAAAAATACATTTGGGGCTACGAAAAATACAGAAAAATAGGATTTATGTTTGTTGATGTATAGCAAGGTTGGGGCATGAAGTTATGCTTCAGTTCAGCCTTGTTTATATGTTTTGGTGCGTGTTTCATTCCTTTCTCCACATAAAATGACAAGGAAACCCTGAAAGAAATGAATATAATGATGCACTATCAACGGGGAAGGGTAGAGTTGTGGAAAAATGGTTAAATGACACTGAGCATGAGGAATAATTTGCTGATTTTATATGCATTGCATCTAGGACGGAATAATAATGATAAGAATTAAAACCTAGTAGCACGAAGATCACTTCGGTGCTAGGTGTTGTAGCGAAGCACAAAGCGGTTAGAAAGAAAAGCATGAAAGAGATGTTTTGCACTTGCACGCTGCTGATTTTTAAAATGTTTGAGCACTAGGCATCCACCTCTTTGCATGATCATTTAGAGGAAATTAAAAGTATCAGAGTTAGCTCCTGGATACGCATAGCAATTGTTTTCAGTAGGCCTGTGACCCACCGTTGAGAGTGTGAGGTTCCTATGCTGTAGGCTAGTCGTGGGATCCTAAAGGGGAAATTAAGTAAGGACAATGGTACATTCCTGGATACGTTTATTTGGTACCTTGAGTGACGTTTGTGCGAAATGTCTAAATGTTGAGCGGCGCATCGAGGGGCCAATCCCCAAGGTGTAGGAGAGTCGCAGAGGGTTGACGGCATTCAGCCGTAGGAGGAACCCCATGTGTATGTGATTCGAGCCTTTTGGCTATGTGAAAGGGACTCCCTTTGAGGAGCAATATTGGGTTAGGATCAGTTGGACTACAACGTATTACAAACGCAATGTTTAGGAAGGCAGAGATTTTGATAGACGCTCCTGGCCGCGAGGCCGAGGGGTTGTCTTGTGCATAGTGACGAGGTCCGGCTAGTGCATGAGCCAGTGCCGGCCCGTTTTTAGGTCCATCATCACTTTATGTGAGAAAAACAAAGAAAGGTATTATGCTACTTGTCATTTATGTTGATGATGTGATTATAACAGGTGACAGTGATGAAGATATCCTTCATGTGAAAATGCTATTGAAGCAGAAGTTTGAGATGAAGGATTTGGGAGAGCTGCGTTATTTCTTGGGCATTGAGGTGATTAGATCACCAAGTGGGATACAGCTCTTGCAGAGGCAATATGGATTGGATATGCTATCCAAATATGGGATGACAAGCTGTAAGCCTATTTCAGTTCCTTTGGAGCAGAATGTGAAGTTGAGCGCAGATGCAGGTGAGCTTCTGGAAGACCCTACTATGTACAGACGCATAGTAGGAAGTTTGATTTATATGACTATTACCAAGCCAGATTTGAGCTATGCTGTTGGATTGGTAAGTCAGTTTATGCACGCTCCAAGGAAATCGCATTTGGATGCGGCTAGATGCATACTCAGATATGTGAAGTCCACATTCCAGTATGGACTATTTTATGAGACTGGGGTTCAGATACAGTTGCATGGATACACTGATGCTGATTAGACTGGTAGTATTTCTGATAGACGATCTACCAGTGGGTATGTGTTCTCTTTTGGGAGTGCTGCAGTCACTTGGAGTAGCAAGAAACAGTCTACAGTTGCCTTGTCGAGCACAGGAGGCTGAGTACAAGGGTGCAGCAATGGCTGCATGTGAGGTAGCTTGGTTGCATAAGCTACTTTATGATATGCATCAGCCTACAGATGGGCCAGTTGTCATTTATTGTGACAACATGAGTAGTATACACTTGGCAAATAACCCAGTCTATCATGCTAAAACAAAGCACATTGAGGTGCATTATCACTATGTGCGAGAGAGGGTTTTACTAGGTCTTATTGATCTAGTTTATGTCAGCACAGAGGATTAGGTAGCTGACATATTCACGAAGGCATTGGGCGCAGAGAAGCTGCGCAAGTTCAGAGACCTGCTTGGTATGCAGGAATTGGAATTGAGCTCGAGGGGGATTGTTGAGATATCGAGCTCCACTCGTGATATGCCAGGGTGACCGTTGTGCATTTATGTCACCGACTTGTCAGTTGCAGATGCGGTTGGTACACCGCCCATGAATAATAGCTAGATGACAACTATCCTTATCTACTCTAGCTCGTCGCTCAGTTAGTATGCCACCTTAGTTAGTTGTATTTGGTTTGAGACCCATATATAGGGTTATTCTATTTCTTTGTATGAGAGTTCTTTTGGCTTACACAACTAAGAAGAGGAAAACTGTTTTCAGCCTCCACCTTTGTGTGTATTCCCCCATTGTGCAAGCAAGAAAGCTACAAGTGAGACTCCTTCCTTCTCTCCCACAATCTTGACACAGATTTCATGGTAGCATGTGTGCCTAACAGTGCCAGAATCCCTGAGCCTTGGTTAGCAATATTTTGCATCACTTTCAAAGGTGTGTCGTTTCAGTGGTATGAGAGACAAGCAACAGGTACTTTTGGCACATGGGACGACCTGAAGTTGGCCTTCCTCACTAAATTCAAGGGTGAAGGTTTTGAAGAGTGGATGCGAGAGCAGTTCATGAGCCTAAGTCAGTCCTCTGGAGAAAGAATAGAAGCTTATGTCTCGCGAATGGAATCCATACTAAAGAGATGGACCAACCATCATTTGAATGAAGACATCTAGAAGGGACTTTTCCTCAAAGGCTTACAACTAGAAGTTTGCAAGTTTGTGGAATTGTGAAGACCAATCAATCTGCAAGCTGTAGTGGAAGGTTCAAGACTGTATGATAAAGTTGAAGCAAGGTTGTCAATGACCTCAAGAAGAGGAGTCTTGTCTCCTCCCATGCCAAGAATGATATACCCACCAAATGCAATCCTAGGAATAATTCCCCATCCCTACCCCTAGATGCAAACAATGTTGCAATATAGTGCACCTAATCCACAGTGGCTGCAAACAAAAATTCCTCAAATGATGGTTCAACCACAACAATAATAGTCTCAAATAGTTCCTCCAATGGCGACTCAACAATTGTGGAGTCCTATCCATTGGAATCAATAACCCCAAGTCTCAATATGAGCTCTAAATCAAAACCAAAACAGAGGACCCTCTAGATCAACCCAACCAGTGTATGCAATAATCATAGAAGCTTCCCAAACCCCTACTAGAAGTAATCCAAGAGGTGACAATTTGAAGGATTACCTATCCAACTCAGTCGCAAGTATTAAGGAAGAGCTTATGGATGTGATTATAGAGCAGCTACAGACATTGAAGGTGAATACTATCAATATATCCACTCTTGCAGGAGGTGGAAGAGATGTGATGTGTTTTAATACATGGTGCGAGAAGTGCCATCAAGTGGGACATTTAGCCACTGAATGTACTCAAAAACCAACCATTCATGGAGCCTTCTGCTCATACTGTTTGAGGAAGAACCATACAGAGGATATCTACTCTCTGAAAGAGATGCACGAAAGAAGAAAGAAAGATGAAGACACAAGATTCAACTTGCTGGAATTCAAAATGACAATGCAGGATATTGGACCAAAGCCTAGGGAGTTCGGTCTTGCTTTTGGTCCAAGGATATTCTCCTCTCAGAGTTATAGAGGATGACAGTTTGGCAGTGGCCAAAGATCAGAAGTGGAGTGTTTCAGATGTGGAGAAAACGGCCATATATCACGAAATTGTCCAAATCCTAGAAGGTTTGTGGATTACAAGCCCTTATGCAATCAATGTAAAGGAGAATTCCCTATTGGAAAAGATTGTCCAAGTCCAGCTCTTGTGAAAGCTACTCCCAAGACCCAACAGAAAATCCAAGAACCTGCTTCCAAATTGGTGAAATTGGAAGTGGCCGCAATAGCACGGGCAAAGAAAGAAGAACATGTAGTTCCAAAAGATAACATTCCCTCTACCAAGATTTTGAAGTTCAATCCTCCTCGGGAAAAGCAGAACAATGTAGTCCAGAATAGGGAAGTACAGAGCACTATAGAGCCACAAAGAGCTACAGAGATAGTTGCAGAGATAGGACCAGAGGTCTAGGAAATAGAGGATGTTGAACTACCTCCTCATGAAGCAAAAAAAGCACAGATGTTGCCACTCCTAGAAGAAAAAGGGAATATAAAAGTGGGTGTGGCCCCATTTCCCAATTGATTAGAAAAGCCTATGGATCCTATCAAAGAGTATGATTTGGTCAAATACCTAGATACTTTTAAACCAAAATTAACATTCTGACAATTGTTGATGTTGTCTCCTAGCTATTGAAAGAAATTCAAAAGCATACAAACTAGAAGAAAAGGCTGAAGAATTGTTCCCTCCGTGGTGACCAAGTCCAACAGAGCCTTAGAATTCATAAAGGAAGTAGATGTGGCTAACGCCTTCTTGGATCTTGGAACCCTAGAGATTGGCGTATGGATTAAAGGATGCTTTATCGCAGATGCATTGATTGATGGAGGCTCATTGGTAAACATAATGATGGATGTGACAATGAAGGATCTAGGCTTGCAAAGAATGCAACCTACACAGTGGCTTATCAAGTTGGAAGACCAAAGCAAAATCAAACCGTTGGGCATCCTCCCATACGTAAAGATGACTCTTGCAGGAAGAGATTATTGACTGACATATCTGGTGGGAAAACCAAATTCCTACGAGACCTCATATCCTCTGATGTTGGGAAGACCTTGGCTTTTTCAAGCAAGAGCAAGGACAAATTGGTTCAAAGGAATCCTAACCCTAGGCAGAGGGCCCAATAAAGTGGTGTTGAAGTTATATGGATCACAAAAAGGCAATGGATCCATGTCCATCGAAGTTGTAAAACTGACTCCTCCAATGAAGTAACAGATGGTACATCAGGATATGAAGAGGCTGTCAAATAGAGGGAGCTTGTTCTTCTTTTACAAAGCATCCACAAATGTGGAAACAAAATTGGAAGAGGATGAAGGTGATAATGCTGAAGAAGAGTATGAAAGTGAGCTAGAAGAGTTTATCCTACTCACAGAAGGTAGAGATGAGGAAGAAGTTCCTAAAAACACAATATTAGTGAGTTTGGGAATCTCCCAATTTCCATTTTTTGAATACTAAGAAGGTGGCACCCGGATAACATGCCCATAAGTTCCTCAAAACCATATGATGTGACCTATCATTGGAAAGTGCTTGAAAAAAGGAATATATTGAGCTATAGAGCACTCAATTTGGAGTTATAGTGTTCAAGTTATGAAAAATCCAAAGATTTGACCACGTATCCTAAACTTATGGGAAATTCCCATATTTCCCAATATGGTGTTTAAAGTTCCTGAAGCCTCAAAAGTAGAAGATTCCTTTTTGATTGATAGAATGATTATGGTACCTTTTGGACTGATCAATGAATCATGTCATGAGCAAAGCCTTTCTAAGAAATGGATTAAGAAGAATAGGCTTTCCTTTAGCAGTGACTCTTGTCACTCAAAGTTACCATTCCTAAGAGAAGATGATGATGATGCACCTTGCCAACAACCCCAGTTCAACAGCTCAAACATAACACAGAAGGTTTCTATTATGTGACGTTCTTGGATGTATCCTTAGAAGACAAATCCTTGAGCCAAGAAGTAACTCATCCCCAATCCAAACCCCAAACCTTAATGATACCCTTTAGGCTTCCCAAAGAGCGATCTAAGCCTCCATTAAAAGAGGACACTAGTTCCAGTGCATCATCAAAAGATGAGACTGCTCCCTTGAAGGAGTCAGATCTCTACCTACCACAAGCAGTCCATGGGACATTTATCTATAAAGTGGAAGGTGAAAAGTAATTGACATTTGTGGAAGCTGATGGTATTGAATGTCACCTCAAGGTTGGTCCTAAGAGACCTACTAAAGGAGATCTAACTAAAGGTTGGTCCTAAGAGACCTACTAAAGGAGATCTTAGACGTGTTTGCATGGTCGTATAAAGATCTAAAGGGGATTGATCCCACAATATGCCAACACTACATCGACCTAGAGCCTAATGCCAAACCTACGAGGAAAAGACAGAGGCATTTGAATCCCAATTATTCTACATTAGTGAAGGCTGAATTACTAAAGCTCCTTGAAGCTGAGCTCATTTATCCAGTGGCTAATAGTGAATGGGTTGTTAAAATGAGCGGAATCTAGGACATGGCAGTGAGCTATGGTGGATGGAAGAAGAAGAATGAACTCATGATAATAGAGACAAAGACATTGTTTGTTGCACAAGTGCATTAGGTTCCAAGATTGAGACTTGGACTCATAAACACAATCTTGTGAACGAGTGACAATGACAAGACATTGAACTAAAAGTACAAAGCATCATGACATTGTATTCATTCTACATGAAAAGTGGTAGTCAAGTACAATGCTTTATAGTTGTTGGATGGGTAGTAATCTTCCCTCTCTATGCATATGGGATTTCTACAGCTTGCATGTCCTAAGCCCAGACTGCCTCATGCAAAGAGGCCACATTAGGTGTGATTGCAAATATCTCAACACCCCTCCTCAATCACAACTAGAAAGTACAAAGTGTGTAGAGACTTTAGTAAAAGTAACACTTGCAAAGTGTGGGCACACCATAAACATGGCAAAACACTAGAGGCTGTCGCAAAAAAGGCTAAGTGTGGGTACCACAAACATAATGGTCATCCAGAGGCTGTAGCAGGGGCCTTACAGAGGCTGTAGTACAAGGCTACATGAGGAGTTTCACAAGCTTATGATAAAGACATTTGGGCTAGACATTACAAGGCTAAAGAAGTCAGTAAAAATTGGATCAAGGACCGGTAACACTATATTGGGGAATATGGAAATTTCCCATAAGTTTGGGACACATGGTCAAATATTTGGATTTGTCATAACTTGAACACTATAACTCCAAATCGAGCGCTCTATAGCTCAATAGATTCCATTTTGCAAGCGTTTTCTAATTATAGGTCACATCATATGGTTTTGAGAAACTTATGGGCATGTTATCCGGGTGCCACCTTTTTAGTATTCAAAAAATGGGAATTGGGAATTGGGTAGGCCCTTGCAGTTTTCAACATTACTTTTGACATAGACATTCAATTCATTGTAGGTCTTCTTGTCGGAATAGTCCAACTTGCCCTTTTTGATCATGTACTTGATGTTCACTTTGCTTGCCGCTTCAAAGTCTTCATGATTTTTTTGCTTCTTCTTCTTATTCTTTTTCTCTTTGATCTTTTCTTCGTGGTCATCATTTTCACGAACTTTGCTTGCATTAGTCATCTGGTTCTTGTATTTATGGCTCCCCTCAAGCAAAGGTACAATCTTTGAGGTTTGTATGATGACTAAGGTAGGTGGAGTGTCTTCAAAATCTATAGATGGAATCATTGATTGCACTTGAGTAGCTCCATTTCCTCGTGCAAGTAGAGTAAAAACATCTTCTATATAATTGAAATGAGCAACAAGAGTAATGTTACTCTTCATTGGAAATATCCATATAAGAGTCTTCTTATTTGACATTTCCATGATAGGTTATCAGCTCCAAATGGCTAGCAAGGAGTTAATCTTGAATGACTTAAAAACAAAATCTTCAAGTGACTGAAGATGATAAGCAGTCAAATTGACTTGCAATATGTTTAAAAACCACAAGTAGTGATAGTATGAAATCTCACTATTCTTGATGCTTGTCCTTCAAATGAGTGCTTCAAATCTTCAAGGTCTTCCAAATCTTCATGATTAAATGTTCAAATATTTATTGCACTAAAATTAGGACTCAGATCAGAGTGGTAGGCAGATGATTTGAGTGGCAAGAGAGAGAAACTGAAGAATTTCAAGAGCTTGATATTGAAATGGCTATGGAATCTTCTTCTAGGGTTTAGCAGTCGACTGGTTTTTTGTTTACATCAGCCTATAGACGGAATCATTTAATGAATCCTTTGATGGGAAAAGAGCTCATGAGCCATCCTTGAATTGCCTTATGATCGCAGGGAAGATCGTGGTCTGTGCGCGCAGAGACAGTAGTACGACTTGATGATGGCGTAGAATAGGTAACAAGCTCAAATTCACACAATGCTGGCTTGAGTGATCATGAATGTTTGACTATGATGTACCAGGGAGCTTCGCCAGGAGTAGAGGAATGTTTCTCCAAAAGGAATCGTGAGCTGAAATGGCTTGTAGTGTGAGATCCAGGGGCTCAACCAGAGCTATGTGCCGTTTGGCTATGGTTGCCACAAGCTTGGCTAAAGATGAAGTTGAGAAAAGAAGTCATACACTGATCCTGAGCTAGATGTGAGCTGGGCAAAGATTGAGAGGAACCAAGAGAGGTTGGAGAAGTAGTGCCATGCGATACCATGCTAAAATGAGCGGGATCTAGGACATGGCAGTGAGCTATGGTGGATAGAAGAAGAAGAATGAACTTATGATGATAGAGACAAAGACACTGTTTGTTACACAAGTGAATTAGGTTCCAAGATTGAGACTTGGACTCATAAACACAATCTTGTGTATGACAATGACAAGACACTTAACTGAAAGTACAAAGCATCATGACATTGTATTCATTCTACATGAAAATTGGTAGTCAAGTACAATGCTTTATAGTTGTTGGATGGGTAGCAATCTTCCCTCTCTATGCATATGGGATTACTGTAGCTTGCATGTCCTAAGCCTAGACTGCCTCATACAAAGAGGCCACATTAGGTGTGATTGCAAATATCTAAACATGGGTTTCACCATTGTGGTAGTACCCAAGAAGAATGGAAAACTTTGAATATGTGTGGACTTCAAAAAGCCAAATTTCAAGATGAAGAAGGATCATTTCCCTATCCCTTTCATAGACCAACTGTTAGACACAGTGGCAGGCCATGAGCTTTATTCCCTGTTGGATGGATTAAGTGGATATAATCAAGTCCAAAGCACAGAAGAGGATAGTCCAAAATAACCTTCATGATAGAATGGCAAGCCTATGCTTACAGAGTGATGCCGTTTGGGATCTATAACGCTCCTGCTACCTTCCAACGAGTGATGATGACTGCCTTCCAGAACCATCTACATGATTTCATAGAGGTGTATCTCCATGACTTCTATGCCTATAGTCTAGTCCGTGAGAATTGGGGACACTTAGAGTAGTGTTTTGACAAATTTTGAGAGTATGGGATTTCTCTCAGCCCCGAAAAATGTGTCTTTGGTGTCTCATCAGGAGTTCTTCTAGGCCACATTGTCTCTACACAAGGGATAGCAAGAGATCATGCTAAGATTGAGAAGATTACTGCCTTAATAGTCCCAACCAACCTTAACCAACCTTAAGCAATTGATGAGATTTCTTGGCCACGTGGGCTATTATAGAAGATTCATTGTGCACTTTGCAAAAAAGGTAGTCCATTTGCATAAACTCCCAAGGAAATATGTGGAGTTTACATGGACCATTGATTGTGATGAGGCATTTAACACCCTGAAGGAGTGTTTGATTGAAGCACCCATCGTATAGCCTCTTGATTGGACGAAGGAGTTCCATTGCACACCCACTGATGCATCAGTTGAAGGCCTAGGTGAAGTCTTATGCCAACAGGGCCCCTCTAAGTTAGATCAACCAATCTATTATGCAAGTTGGAAAGTAACAAATAGAGAGCAAAACTACACAGTGACAAAGCTTGAGTGTCTAGAAATGGTGTTTGCTTTCGAGAGGTTTCAACATTATTTGCTGTCGATGCATTTCAAACTCTACGTGGATCATGAAGCCCTGTCCTTTCTAATGAACAAGGCTAACATGAAGGGAAAAACGATGAGATGGCTCCTTTTGTTTCAAGAGCTCAACTTTGAAGTGGTTACCAAACCCGATCTCTCTCATGTCCTGGCTGATCATCTTTCTCAAAACCCTCAAAGTGATAATGAAGAAGAGCAAGCTGATCTAGACCTTCTTGATGCTTCCTTGTTTCTAGTTGACACAATTATTCCATGGTACACAGGCATAGCCAACCTCCTCACAACCCAACTGATGCCAAGAGGCATATTTCACGGTGGATTCCGTGCCACGATGGATTCCGTGAGGTTTTATGGTGGATTTTGTAAACTTTGATGACTGGGGCTCATACACAAAGTGGATTCTTTGTGCGAGAAGTTGATGGGGACGCCTGTCCTTTTCGGGCGTTTCATTAATTTAGTGTGTACGTGGTTGATTCCATAGCGGGTGATTCCGCAAAATACATATTAAATTAATAAACATTTATGAGTTTAGAGTGCGCACTCGTAATAAATTAAGGTTAGAATTTATTTCTAACCAGTTGATTTATTTATGTAGCTGAAGACTGCTAGGTATTCACTTTTGTTGGTTTAATTGTATTATTTTACTAACGATTGCGAATGCTTCAGTTGATGTGTAGAGATAGCAGCAGTGGCGGAGGAAAGCATTGGAGTCTAGAGAGTATTCGACCTATAGATTATATTTTGATAGGCGCCACGCCTATATTTTGTCATGTCTATTGAGGCATCGATTATTTATCATTATTTTGGTATGCGCCTATGCACACGGATATGTTATTTTTATTTGGACATTGTGTTGGGAGTGCCAGACTCTTTGGGCACTGTCCACCATTAGCTCTATTCCTATTTTTGTAAAAGTAAACTCAAAAGCTAAAAGCTTGATATATTTTTGTAAATTGGGCTATTATTGAGCATGAAGAAGAAATATACATAAAATACATGCTTTGTGAAGCGCTCACACAAGGCATAGGGGGAGATTGAACCCAATTAGTCTCTTGCTCTTGTCGTTCATGCTTTTTACCTTGTAACTTGTGCAAAAAGTAGAGTTGATTATTCTTGGGGACCTTCCGGGATCCACTACGTGAGCATACAGCGACCGATCTGCGCACTACTGGTATCAAAGCGGAGCTGAGATCAAGAGCTTCCAATCGCACCCATCTCATGCGAAGGCGGAGCTCCTGGAACGATCGGGCTCTACGGTCAATCTCGTCGCGAACCGTCGATATAGGCAGACTTCTGGCGATCAAGAACCCCTGTTTCTGTCATCAGATCGCGAAGGACCGGGCTGTACAGGCGGAGGACCACTCATTCATCTCCTTCATCAAGTCGTCAAACAGAGAGAGATAAGCTCTATTATTTTTATAATTCCTTCTTTCAAAAAGCTTAAGAATAAGCTTATAAGCTTCGTTAGAAGCTTTAAGCTTCACAAATCGATCCGCCTGGTCTCGGAGTATGTCCGATTTTTCCGTGTGGCGGAAAAAATGGCCCCCCCCCTTGACGAATCTGCACCGTTTTCTTCATTAAGCCCCCCCCCCCCCTCCACTAAACTTAATCCATTAAGCTTACTCAAATCAAGTCAAACAAGTCATCTCTCACTCTGTAAGTCAACAACTCCATGTCCCGCACCTCAGAGATCAAGTTCTGCAAGTCATCTGTGATCAAGTTCTGCAAGTTCACTAAGTCGGCTAAGTTCTGCAACTCTGCAACTCTGCAAGTCACCTAAGTCTGCAACTCTGCAAGTCAGACTAGTCAACTGGAGTCAGAACTGACTTGTGCTCAAAACTCCTAGAAGGGCTGTTCCTGTGCAGAAACTCTGAACTGCAAAGTTATTCGTTGGAAGGCATTCTACCCATACGCAGGTTTGCTGAAGCACTTTCAGCAATACGAAGAAGGAAAAATCGTAGATTTTCTAAAGATTGAGAAAGAAATACCCAAAAACACATAAGCCTTGTAACCTCGAACTTGAGCTACGCTCATCCCGCTAACCTGATTTTGAGTGAGAAAGGTCTTTTGAGTTTTACAGGATGACGGAACCACATATGGATGATCGTATGGCTGAAGACGACCTACCTGAGCCTACAATGGAGCAAAAGCTGGACTTAATCATGATGCAATTGGAAGAAGAACGAAGGGCTAGGCAAGCATTGCAAGCGCAATTGGCAAAATTACAAAGAGCGTCTACCGAGAAAGAAGAACCTCAAGCTGAAGATTTGATTCGACGTACCATCGACGCCACCCTTGAAGCTCAAACCATTCGCAAGGAATCAAAGATAAGTAAACGAAGTTTCAAATTTCGTACTTTCAATGGCATACGATACGAGAAGGAAAGACTGTTCTAGCATTCATTAGTCAGTTTGATGACTATTTCCATGAGGAAACTTATTCAGAAAAAGATAAAATCAAGTGTGTTACTAATCATTTGGTAGACAGAGCATCACTTTGGTGGACTGTAGTACGCAAGAGCATAGAATGTCCTGCTACTTGGGAAGATTTCAAGAAGAAGTTCATGCAGAATTTCCTTCCACCGCAATTTCATGAGAAAGCTATCAAGCAATGGGATCTACTCCAGCAACGGGATCGTGAGCCTATTCCTCAGTATATAGAGCGTTTTTGGAATGCACTCCTCCAGCTACGCATGCTTGAAGACGTACTAGAGGCGACACATAAGCGGAAGTATATGTCTGGACTTCTTGGGCATTACTATGCTGAAGTTAACATGTTCAAGCCTGCTACTCTTGAAGACGCCATTTCACTAGCTCACGACATTGAAGATAAGCTACGCGGTAGAGACAAACGACCACAGCAATTCCAAGCTAATGGTAATTATGGATCTAAACAATTCAATTCCAATTTTATAAGATTTAATCCAAGTCGTTTCTCTTCATCATCTTTCCGCAAGAATTGGGCTAAACCACCTGCATTACCATCCAATATCAATCCAAACCCTAAGCCTATTCCACAACCAAATCCAAATGTACCTAGACTTCCCGCCATTGCAAATAATGTAACCAAAGCCAAGCCAATAGTATGCTACAAATGCCACCAGCCTGGACATCTAGCAGCAAATTGTCATTCAAAGAAGCCACCAGCTCATGTCAACTATCTTGGAGCCATGGACGAAGACAAACATGAGGATATGCCTGATTTCACTGAAGATGAGGACGACACTACTACTATTTCCGATACTTTACCAGGTACGCCTACTCCACATTCTTTATTGACTATGAAATGTTTGGTGCATGGAAAGGAAAAGACTATTTTGCATGATGACGGTAGTACTCATGATTTTATTTCAGCAAATTTGGTAAAGGAACTGAAATTACAGACTGTACCTACGCATTATCGCATAAAAGCTGCATTTTTAGGCACTAGGTATAATGGTACACAAGAAGTGCAAGACTTAGAGATTCAAATTGGTTCATACACTAAAAGAAGAAATTTCTTAGTTGTTCCATTACAGTCGAGTGACATTATTTTAGGAATGCCTTGGCAATACCAGCATAACCCAGATATAGATTATTCCACACACACAATGAATATTAATTTTCAAGGAAAATCTATTACATTATATGGTATGCATGTATCTAATGTTTTTCCACTGCTTTCGCATACTCAAGCTAAACGTGCATTACGCAAGAGTAGTAAATCCTATCTCATTTGGGTGAATGAATTGCAAGTAAAAGAAAATCATATGCACCCTATGCATAAAGAATTTCTTGCATATTTTAAGGATTGTTTTGTAGAAGACCTACCACCAGGTTTACCTCCTTCACGTCCAAAAGACCATAAGATAGATTTGATCCCTGGCACACAACCACCTTGCAAAGCACCATATAGGCATAACCAGATAGAGCAAAAAGAAATCCAGAGTCAAGTTGAGGAATTACTAAATAGAGGTTTAATTCGACCTAGCAGTTCTCCATTCGGTGCACCTGTATTATTAGTCAAGAAAAAGAATAATACTTACCGTATGTGCATTGACTACCGAGCTTTAAATAAGATCACTGTAAAGAATAGGTACCCTATTCCTAGAGTTGATGACCTTATGGACAAACTGCAAGGATCTTCTATATTTAGTAAAATTGACCTTAAGTCTGGTTATCATCAGGTGAGGCTAGATAAGTCTGACATATTCAAGACTGCATTCAGAACACAGTTTGGTCATTACAAATTTTTAGTCATGCCATTCAGATTGACTAATGCACCTGCTACCTTTAGCAGAATGATGAACCGTATCTTTTTGAATATTAGTATTGTGTAATTGTTTTCTTTGATGATATTTTGGTGTTTAGTCAAAATGAGAAAGAACATTATGAGCATTTGTCATTGGTTTTTCAGTTATTGAAAGAAAATCAACTGTATGCAAATCCTGAAAAGAGTGAATTCTTTAAGACAGAAATTGAGTATTTAGGTCATATTGTATCATCTGATGGAATTAAAGTTGATCCTAAGAAAATTGATGCAATATTGAATTGGCCTGTTCCTAAAAACGTGCATGAGTTACGCTCATTCCTTGGTCTTGCTAGTTTCTATAGGAAGTTTGTACATAATTTTTCATTACTTGCTTTACCATTAACCAAACTTCTGAAGAAAGAAATTGTTTATCAATGGAAATCCTTTGACTTACTGAAACATGCATTAACCAATGCCCCTGTTCTACAGTTGCCTGACTTTAATAGACCATTCTTTCTAGTAGTGACCGATGCTAGTGGATCAGGAATAGGAGCCATACTTATGCAAGACAATCATCCTATAGCATATTCTAGTTGTAAGCTGAAACCCTCTGAGCTGAAATATTCCACATATGACAAAGAACTATTAGCAGTTGTACAAGCATTAAGACAGTGGAAACACTACTTAATGGGTTCAGAATTTATGATAAAGACCGATCAGCAAAGTATTATACATTTACTTAGCCAACCCCAAATCTCTGACCATCATATCAAATGGGCTTCCTTTATTCAAAGTTTTCATCCTATTATTCAATACCAACCTGGAAAAGAAAATGTAGTGGCTGATGCATTGAGTAGAAGACCTGCCATTCATAATATTTCTGTCATATCTTTTGATTCTTTGATTGCTATGAAAGATACATATCACCAGGATATTACTTTTCATTCTGATTGGAATAAATTAGTTCAAATAATTTCATTCCTGTTGATTAATTGTCATATAATGATGGATTTATGTTTTATGAAAAGAGAATGTGTGTTACAATTCCATTCCGATATTTTGTTTTGAATGAAATTCGTTGTCCTCCATACCAAGGTCATAGAGGTATCATATCTACATTACGTATGTTAACTGAAGATTTTTATTGGCCGCATATGGATGCTGATGTATCTAACTTCGTTTCTAAATGTTTGATTTGTCAAAGAGTTAAGAGACATCATGGTAAATAGTATGGATTACTTATGCCTTTGTCTATTCCATCTAAACCTTGGGAACAAATTTCTATGGATTTCATTACTGGTTTACCAAATACTAAATCTAACCATGATATGATTTGGACAGTTGTAGATAGATTTAGTAAACAAGCATATTTCATTCCATGTAAGAAAACTTTAACAACATCACAAGCAGCACAATTGTTTTTGAAAATTGTTTTTACTAACCATGGATTGCCAAAAGTTATTATTTCAGATCGTGATTCTAGATTTTGTAACAACTTTTGGATTACTCTGTTTGCTAACCTAGGCACAAAGATTGATTTCTCATCTGCATTTCATCCAGAAACTAATGGACAAACAGAAGCCACAAACAACACCATTCTAGATCTTTTACGTGGATATACTATCTCTAAGCCTCAGACATGGGACACTCATTTGCATTTATTACAGTTTGCATATAACAATACACCGCACACATCTACAAAGAAAGCACCGTTTGAAGTCATTTATGGATATAGATTATCTACACCTGTTGCATCTTTGTCTAATAGAATTCAAAGTGCTGATGATATTGCTAGTATGCATAACAATATATTTGATGAAGTTAAAGATATGATTGCTAAAGCCCAGCAATCATATACCAAACAAGCCAATAAGAAAAGACAAGCCATGAATTTCAAAGTTGATGATTATGTTTGGCTGAGAATAGAAAAACGTAGACTGCAAAGTGTAGATAGACATCCAGTTGTCAAACTAGCTCCTAGATTCTATGGACCATTTAGAATCATTCATAAAATTAATGACAATGCATTCAAGTTAGAATTACCATCTCATTGGAAAATTCACAATACATTTCACATTAGTTTATTGAGACCATTTAGAGGCCAATTACCTGTCCACCCTGTTTATGAAAACCCACCTTTATTAGAGGAAGAGACTGAAATACTTGAACCAGAAGCTATCATAGACACTGACTTTATGACCACTAGAACTGGCCGAAGTTATTCTAGATATCTAGTTAAATTGAAGAACCATCCTGTAGAAGAAGCACAATGGATGCACGCTAGAGACTTAAATGCTTTCCCCACTCTGTTAGCTCCACATTGAGCTAATAGCAATTGAGGTCAATTGCTATCCCACCCCGGGGGTATGATGCCAGGAGGCATATTTCACAGTGGATTCCGTGCCACAGTGGATTCCGTGAGGTTTTACGGTGGATTCCGTAAACTTTGATGACCAGGGCTCATACACAAAGTGGATTCTTTGTGCGAGAAGTTGATGGGGACGCCTGTCCTTTTCGAGCGTTTCATTAATTTAGTGTGTACATGGGTGATTCCATAGCGGGTGATTCCGCAAAATACATATTAAATTAATAAACGTTTATGAGTTTAGAGTGCGCACTCGTAATAAATTAAGGTTAGAATTTATTTCTAACCAGTTGATTTATTTATGTAGCTGAAGACTGCTAGGTATTCACTTTTGTCGGTTTAATTGTATTATTTTACTAACGATTGTGAATGCTTCAGTTGATGTGTAGAGATAGCAGCAGTGGCGGAGGAAAGCATTGGAGTCTAGAGAGTATTCGACCTATGGATTATATTTTGATAGGCGCCACGCCTATATTTTGTCATGTCTATTGAGGCATCGATTATTTATCATTATTTTGGTATGCGCCTATGCGCACGGATATGTTATTTTTATTTGGACATTGTGTTGGGAGTGCCAGACTCTTTGGGCACCGTCCATTAGCTTTATTCCTATTTTTGTAAAAGCAAACTCAAAAGCTAAAAGCTTGATATATTTTTGTAGATTGGGCTATTATTGAGCATGAAGAAGAAATATACATAAAATACATGCTTTGTGAAGTGCTCACACAAGGCATGGGGGGAGATTGAACCCAATTGGTCTCTTGCTCTTGCCGCTCGTGCTTTTTACCTTGTAACTTGTGCAAAAAGTAGAGTTGATTGTTCTTGGGGACCTTCCGGGATTCACTACATGAGCATACAACGACCGATCTACGCACCACCAATAGTATCCTTCGAGTATTTCGAACCGTGAGAAGAAGAAGCTTCTATCGGAATCAACCCCCTATACCTTGTTAGGAGGTGCTTTGTATAAGAAAGGAAAGGATAAAGTCTTGCAAAGATGTGTTACAGGAGAAGAGATTGGCATACTATTGAAATCATGCCATGATGAGCCCTGTGGTGGACACTTCGCGAGAGAAGAAACAACTAAAAAGGCATTACTTGCATGATATTGGTGGCCAACCCTCCAGAAAGATGCCTATGATTAATGCAAACGGTGTGATGCTTGTCAACGAATGGGAAAGCCTACTAAATCTAGTGCCATGCCTGTGCAACCCATTCTTCCCCTAAAGCCGTTTGAGAAGTGGAGGAGTGATTTCATGGGCCCCATTGATCCACCAACCAGAAGGAAATAGAATAGATATATCTTGGTCTCTATACAAACTACGTAACAAAGTGGTGTGAAGCTAAAGCTCTAAAGTGGGATGATGGTAATATCATGGCATTGTTCTTGTACAAGAATATCATCACCCGTTTTGGTAGTCCCTTGGAGCTCGTTAGCGACCGATGCACCCACTTCCTTAACAAGATCAAGGAAGAGTTGACAGAACTGTATAAGATCCGTCATCGTAAGTCCACACCCTATTACCCTATAGCCAATGGTCAAGTCAAAGTTACCAATTGCATCCTCAGCTTGATTTTGAAACAAATGATAGCTACACATCCTTGTGATTGGGATGATCGACTTATAGAGGCCCTTTGGGTGTATAGAACCTCCCATAAGGCATCTACAAGACAAACTCGTTTCCAGTTTTGTGTATGGAATAGAACCTGTCATTCTTATTGAACTCGAGCTACCCTATCTCCGCGTGGCTATCAATGAATGCTTGGGAGATGATGAGTCCCTACAATTCCATCTCTTGCACTTGGAGTGTCTTGATGAGATCCACACGATGGCCCTATAGTGCACGGAACCCATGCAAGCTCACAGAAAGCTCTATCATGACAACTTCATCAAGCAGCAGAAGGAGTTCAAGGAAGCCAACTTAGTCCTCGCTTATGATTCTCAATTTGAAAAGTTTCTAGGAAACCTCCAACAATGTGAGATGGGCCCTGATAAGGTACTTGTCCTCAATCCAAATGATTCAAATCTAGACAGTCAATGCTTCCGATGATCCCTTCATTATTAATGACTATCGCCTAAAGAAGTATCACCCCCTGTGGGGATCCTGACAATCATCATCGATAGCTTCCTCATTTCTTGCACAATGGATGAGACGCTTTTATCTAATGCTCTTGATAATCCTCTTGCTGATCTGGATGATATGGTTTCGTTTTGATAGCCCCTTGTAGCCACCTACCCCTTCTCCTTGGCTTCCTTTTGGTCTGATGTAGGAGAGGTGGTGAGGATGGTTCTAATACATGGCATTCCTACCATTCAATGCTTCAAATACAATAAGAAAGAAATGAAAAAAATATATATCTATCATGGGCAAAAGGACTTCGGTCCCTATCATGCCGACCTATTCTTTGAGTAAAGGTGGAAATACCCTCAAGAGTAGGGTAAAAGAAAATAAAAGAATGAAAAATTTATAAACAAAACAAAATAAAATTGTTATAAGAGAAAAGGAAGCAATACCTTGTCATAATAGGCCTCGTTCGAAGAAAATGTGGTAAACACCCTTGGGCAGGAAGCTGGCTATGGAAAAGGTGCTAACATCCAGTAGTCCAGATAGTTGATTCTTCAAGTTGAAATCTTCAGGATTTAGTTCTGAAGCCACCTCCCTTGGTGCATTGTGTCCTATATCCCTACAGCATCTCTCATTCCCTCATCTCAAATAGATGCAAGTTGCCTTCATTCCGACCAAAGTTCGTGATCTGTTGGATATCTCACTAGGTATGCCTTGTCATCACAGCAAAAGTGCGATGTCATGAATGAGAAAATACATGGATCTTCATCGAAAAATATTGAGTATTGTGAGCTTTCATCCCAATCGGATGGGGAGGTGAGCCTAGGCTGGCCTCTATATTCATCAATAGAGTGTGAGATAGAGGGTGGGGTGAGTGACTAGTCCTTGCCCTCCTTGATACTCAACAGAGAGGTGAGATGTGTGAATGGATCATTGCACACATGGGAGATGGGCCTCTCAATGCATAAAGCACAAACTTGTTTCTGTATACGGCACTATAAGGCTCCCTGGCCTTTCTTCTTGCACCGTATGTTGGCACATAGCAGGATGCACAATTGCACAATCAGTTGTGCACAACGCATACACCCTCTGCACAAGTGACATTGAGGATTACATCAGTGGGTTTTAGGAATGGGCTGCCCTCCTGTATCTATTAATAGAGCATGAGATAGAGGGAGGGTTGAGCGTGACTAGTGTTTTCTCAATCAATTATTGAGAGGTGTGGATTGAGGGACATTACAACATTGGAGTCACGTACATTCCCATTTCCCAATGCACACACTAGACGGGTCTTTGCCATCACCATAGGACATGTCATCCTATTCTATGCACTGCACTATCAGGCTCCCTGCCCTGCCTTCTTGCACTTATGCCAAACGGGTTGGAGCACCATATTACACCATTAACTCTGCACATTGGCATAATCCCTCTGAATCATTTCCCCCTTGTTCCATTCTAAATTGGGTGTGAGTTATGGGTTCCCATGATTATTCATTGAGCAATTGACAGTTGGGGCAAGCGACAGTTCTTTCCTCCTCCTCCATGAGAGATAGTGAGCTAAATGTCAAACCCTTCATCATTAGCAACATACTTCACTGATAGAGCTACCTCCATGGGTGCTGCTGCGTGGTCCATGCCATGTTGGGCGTATGCTATAATGACGCTTTTGTACCTTTTGCAGACGATTATGATACCGCGGGTGCCATCAACAATCATCGTCGAGTATCTACAAAATTGGGCCAAGTGTTTTTAACCCTATTCCTTTTTGTGTTTTTAAGTGATGGTCATGTTTTAAGTGTAGGGACATCGCCATCTAGTCAAATGTCAAGTCCTAGGTCCCTGTTTATTTGTGCACCCTATCCCATTCAGGTCTTAAGTATAGGGACGCATCCTGTGTATCTACGATGCATACCCTAATGCATATCCCAATTTTGATCATGCATCTATCCCATGATCAAATTTTACCCTGATGGGATCCCTTTCCCACCCACCCACCGTCTCTCACCCCACTTTTGAGGACGTTCCTTCCCTGTTTCTCTTTATCCCTTGTTTTGACATTTTTTTTCAGTGAATATACCTATGATCACTGATAACCATATCCAACCTTATAGCCATGTTTATCCCTTTGAAAGGCACACTTTTTCTTTTTATGGTCCCCTGTTCGAATCAAAACTTTTTCTTTTTATGGTCCCCTGTTCCAATCAACGGTTCAAAGTTATTAATTTTTGCATAAGTTTACGTCACCTTGGCGTGTTTCCATGTGAACGTGCCCTTTTTGCTTCAAAACGGCCAATGTTATGACAACCCTACCCTATAACACATTATTAGTGAGTTTGGGAATCTCCCAATTCCCATTTTTTGAATACTAAAAAGGTGGCACCCGGATAACATGCCCATAAGTTTCTCAAAACCATATGATGTGACCTATCATTGGAAAGCGCTTGAAAAATGGAATCTATTGAGCTATAGAGCACTTGATTTTGAGTGTTATTGTTCAAGTTATGACAAATCCAAAGATTAGACCACGTGTCCCAAACTTATGGGAAATTCCCATATTCTCCAATATGGTGTTCTATACCTTCCACTTGACATTTTTCATTTTTTCCACCAGTCATTCCGAGGTCCCGTCTGTCTGTTATTAATTTTTGCGAGTTTTCGTGTCTTTTTCTTGCATCTTTTTGTCATTTTTCCATGCAAACTTGCCCTATTTGGCTTGATACTTTCTTTTGATTTAATAGCCTTGTTCGATCCACTTTCGTACCCATTCTTCCTTTTTAATCTGTCCTGTTTCAACTTTCGAATTTTTTGTTATTAATTTTTATATGTGTTTTCAGGCTCCGTTTTATCATTTTTTCCATGTGAATGCCTCCTCATGATCCCAGAAATGCAATGTGGCCTAATCATCCTATTACCACACTTGTCCTAACATTTTTCCTTTTTATTATCTTTTTTTCAGAGGTACGAATCTTCCCCAATCAATTTTCGCATCTAGTTACCGATGCATTTTTCTTGCTTTTTCCATGCGAACGCACCTTCCCATCCCTAGAACCACATTCGATCTTTTCCATCCTATTTTCCCTATCCCTTTGGATATTTTTTGTTTTCATTTTGTCGCGCTTCGTCTGTTGGATCGTTTTCTATTAATTTTTTTGCCTCGTTTCGGATATGTTTTTCTAGTTTTTTCCATGTGCATGGGTCCTATTCCAGTCAGCCTCGTGTTTTGAAGTATTCGGTCAATCTAGCAAGTCGTTTTGGATATCTTTCCTTTTTTTTTGCAGCTCTTTTCGACGAACGGATTTTTCGCAATTAATTTTTGTCTATATTTGTATCTCGAAGTTATGCGGATTTGCGCGAACGCCCTCATTTATGTCTTTCGATGCACGTGTCACATTCCTCCTGTTATCCGCCCTCCCTACACTTTCCCACATCCACTCCATGTTCCTATACGATAAATTATTTCTACTCCCCGCCCGTGTCAGAGAGGGTTTTGTCGAAAGGTCGAATCCATAGGGGATCAGAGGTAGAAGGAAGTAGAGATAGGAGATGGAAGAGAAGAAAAAGAATAGACAAGAGGTAAACACAACAAAGATAAAGCACAATGGATTTGAATCAATATATATTGATAGAACCTAAAATTCTTTGTCTTGCACTACTTAGAAAAACAATCTCCATGCATTAGATCTCCTGGAGCTCCCCCGTAGACCAAAAACGTGCTTTAAAATAACAGCTCCTTCTCTACTACTCAAAACCCAAATCTGATGGCTCTGTTGGCTTCAAAAGGGGGGTAAAACCCTAGGACACTAAGACACTTGGTTAGGGATCTCCCAGTTCACTCCTTTTTCTTCTAGTTCAAAGTGTAGTTTTCAACATGTTAATAATGATCGCGACACATGCGATTACGCCAGTCTATCATTTTTTACAAAAAATCCCATAATTGGCTAAAAATGCAACTTGCTTTTTGCATGCCATCCTAATCTGGAAGCTTTTCCAAAATTTTTAAATTTTTACAATAATATCAAAAATAGACTAAAATTGTCCAAAAATCTAGTATTTTTGGACCATTCATGCCACTCACACTAGTACTAATGACTCAGATCACATTGACTCTCTTGATCAATAAGAATGTCGGATGATGATGCATTCCATGTTTTTTCACATTGTGCCCACATAGCATCACGACATCCACCCCCTCTAAACCTACACATCCTCCGGTATGTGCCAAAAAACCTAGTTATCACTATATCCAGAGCCCTCATCCTCTACAATCATATCCTTTTCTTTTTCATCTTCCATATCTTCATGGCTAGTCCCTGTATCATGGTCACTATTTTCTTCCAATTCTGGCAACTCATAGGCATTAAATTCCCGCCTCTTGAATAATTTGATTATTTTCCCTACTACCGAAAGTTTTATGGCTATCCCATCTAGCTCATTTAATGCATAAGTAGCATTATCAAAAACCTGTCTTACCACATAGGGTCCAAACCATCTTTTGGAAACTTTATGCATGGCACTATGCTGGTTGTCTAAATTGCTATCATAAACCAATACCCAATCCACATCTTGTATGGTTCTTGACCTCAATCTATGTCCTTTGTCAAACCGTTTCTTGTTCTGTATCCTTGCTGCCCTTAATTTTGCAATTGTTGCCTCTATGTCTTTTGACTTTCTTTTCCAACTGTCTAATGCACAAGGCCAACAAATCCTCTCAATTCAACTCCTCTTCTCAAGGTAGCACACTCCATGTGACTGTCATCTCTTCTATCGGCATGATAGGTTTTCGACCATACATCAATTTCCCAAGCATATATCCTAAGTTGTTCTGTAAACCCACAAGGCATAAGGGAGAAATCGTGGCCATTCTTTTACGTTTTCTCCATATGCTTTTGCCAATGCCTTCACAATAGGTGGATGACCTCTTTTAATTTTTCCATTTCCTTCATGGTTATAAGCTGAAGTTAAAGCAAGCTTTATCCCCAACTGTGCAAAGAAATCTCGAGCCTCATATGCATCTAGCTCACCCCTATTTGCTGTAATTTTTCCCACATAGCCATACCAACAAAATATCTCTTCTAATAAAAAAGTACACACTGCATTTGTTGTCTTAGTATGAAGAGTCTCCCTTCTACTTGATTAGTCAAGTATTCACAGGCAAGAACAATATATCTCATTTGCCAAAGACTTGTAGGCATCGTGACTAAATCCACCACCCAGTTAAAATGAAGAGACAATGGATATGTGGGTTGCAATCCATCCTGATGTCTTATGGATGAATACATTTGGCATGCCATACATGTTTCCACAAAGTGAGCAACGTCCTTATACATACCCTTCCACCAATATCTTTCTTTGATCTTTGCAAAAGTACCCCAAACACCTCTATGGCCATCCCATAAGCTTTCATTAAATTCTTGCATAATATTTACTTGTGAATCTTTGTCACCCAAAGCTCGCAATGGCATACTCTATTTCTTTTTAGCATGTTTCCATAAGTATCCATCTTTTAAGAAAAACCCATAGGCTTTCCTCTTGAACTTTTTAAACTCCTCATCTGACCATTCATCTCTCTTTGTTAATGTACTAAGGTATTAACTAATTCTCAGCCATTCATTTGCATATTTTTCTTCCAGAAACACTTCTACACAAGATGCAAAACATCTAAAGTGTCTTCTCTTTTTTGTCCAAGCTTCTGTTAATGCTGTAGCAACACCTTGCATTTCTGAATTCACTTCATCCATCATCCCATATTCATTCTCATAGCGTGCCTAAGATAACATGTCTACCACTGGGTTATATCTTCCTACAATATGCTAAAATTCACGGTTCAAATATTTGATATATGCAATCTCTGACCTTTCCTCAGAAGCTGATATAGAGCATCAACTATGCAAAGTGAGGAATCCGTATCAAATAGAATACACACGCATCCAAGAATCTATGCACCTCTGATGCATTCATGCATACATCTTGCATTCTATCAATCCCATCTATTTTGGTTGGTGATGGCCTTCGCCCATAAGGCTCAAACATATGCCCAACAATCAAAACCTCTTCAACTCCAAAGACAGGTCCAGAAAGAATTAAATGCACCTCTTCTAGATACATCAAAATCCTCTCACAATACACAATATGGTCTACAAAAAATTGTCTGCATCCATAAGCATCCATCTCCTCATTCTTTTCATCCACTGCGCACCCTTTGATTGGAAAATCATCCAAGAAGGGCATTGTCAATTTTGATATAAAGTCCCTAAGTACCCTATTCATAGAATTTGTCATGTGTGCCACTAAGTTTGTTGCACCTTGTGGGAGAGTACACATCCGTACTAACCCCAAGGGAGACTTCATGGTTGTGATATCCCTGCTTTCAATTGCAAGCTAAAATTGATCATACCCCGAGTAAATATCACCCAAAGAATAGGTCGGTCTGACTACAAAAGCCTTTGCAAATTCATTAACCACATGACCTGCACCCACATTTCTGATGGTCACTTTATTGACCGGTTGCATGTCTTGAATAAATATCAAAGCCCCATTCTTTTTGGGTATAGTAAACCAACGATTTGAGTACGGGCTGAAGAGGGATCCAAGATCTTCATGCGAATCTTTTCATTTAGCAAATCCATCAGCTTTGGTAAGTAAGCTTTAGGCATTGGAATAGGTCTCAAGTTCCATGGTACATGTGGCACAGTAAATATTACCATAGGAGAGACAACATTTGGATCCACACAACCTACTTCAGTTGGCTAAAATGCAAATGCCTTTTTGTGCCTAGACAACATCTGCTTAAAACAATCTTTCTCAGCAAGCAAAAGAAACCCTTCTGCACCAACTTTCAATTCATGTATTGTTTCAAATGTAAAGTGATGACCTATATCTATAGGATCTCGTAAGCTTGGCTGCCTTGACACTTTTTCATACAAACCCTCACTCTCTGGTGGAAGTGGCAAAGCAATTGGTTTCACCTTTTTATCAACTGTCTTATACTTTGTCTCCACAAGTGCTTCAGCCCATTGTAATCCTTCCTGCTGAGAAAACAATGCTATGACATCATACATGTCCAAAGAACACACCAACAACACTCTATTTTCAGCCTCATTTCTTGCATGTATAATTGCTGAAATTTCAGCCATAGTGTCATTAATATTCAGCCCATAAAAGATGTCTAAAATGCCTTCATTTTCAGCTAACAGTCCCAATGCTCTTAGTTCCTTTGTAGCCCATTTCATAGATATGTGTTCAGCCTTGCACAAAGTTTCCATAGGCTTAAACCAACATGAACTATTTGATGTAAACTGATAATAACCAATAGTGAATACATGCTTCATTCCATCAAGAGGCAAGTACATCCTCTAAACAGCACTACTGTAGCCCCACATAATAGCAGTGCTTAATGAAAATCCAGGTCTTTGAATTCCCTTACATTTGGAGCCAAAGGAGACTCTCGAAGCGTATCATGATTTCTAGGATGATTAACAAAAACAATAAGAAATTGTATTGCTTTCCTCCCATCCTTTCTTTTGACTCTTGCATAAGCACAACCACCATCAAGCACCTTTGTTTCCATACGCACTCCTGTAATATAGGGTTGTCCCAAAATCACTGCATATGAGGAAGTATCTTGCACAAAGAAGTGTTGCTCTTCTTATACATAACCAATCCTCACTTTTACATTAGGACATGCAACATAGAGCTCTCCTGAAGAATTATTTGCAGCCCTCATACACCAACCATGATCAGTGTCTACAGGCCATGCACCAATTTCATACAATCTACGCTCAATGACATTTATCTTAGACCCATGGTAAAGTAAAGAAACACAAGGAGTTTCACATTCCCCTATTTTCACTACCGTTTTAGTGTAGCCCTAGCCCAATGATTTCTTGTGTAATGACTGTGAGGAATAAATCCTAGAGTCTCTTCCTCATATTGTTGCATTTGCCTTACTCCACCATGCATATTGCTACAAGACAATGCATTTTCAACCACTTTCTTCTCTTTTCCACATGCTGTCCCCATTGATTAGTAGCATCCTACATAGATAATCCAATACTTACTTCATGCTCATATTTAGCTCGAATATCCAACAAACTAGCTTTCTCTTCAAATTGTAGCAATGCACTAGTGGTATCACCAAGAAACTGTCTCTTTCTCTTAATTATGTCAATGATCTCATCATGAAATTCTTGCTTGGCAATGCCAAGCACCTCTCCCAAGGTGAATTCCACCCGACTGTTTGAGATCTGTTCTTTAAAATCCTTCTTAAGATCTCTAGTTGTCTCAATGTCAGATTGCAACTTATATCCTCGCTGCTTGCTCTTCTTTTTTCCCTCTTGTTTACTGTCCTATTTTTGCTCCTAATGACCTGTTCCATAACATGTTCGGGAGGTGACTGATTTGTAGTTTTAGGCTGATCCACACTTCTTCTTGTCACTCTTTTAGATATCTCTGCATTATCTTCATCTCTCTTTCGTTTCCCTTCCACAAGTACATCCATGTTTTGTACCTTTGCTATATATATATATATATATATATATATATATATATATATATATATATATATATATATATATATATATATATATATATATATATATATATATATATACACTAAATATGCATCTACCGATGATTCCCAACTAGTTATATCACGAATGTCTTGCCTTGCATGAGACATTTTACTATCAGTAACCTTTCTCTTTTTCGCTACATCTAAAGTATGTGTCCATATTTTAGCCTTTGAACCAACCATCACTTGGTCATGCATTCTATCCAACAGTAGACCACAAGTAGAAGCATGTACTACCGCATAAGCATTTCGGACAGCCAAGTCTTCCAACAACTTCTGCATACCTCCCTTTCCTAAATTCAAAGCAAGAGGCAATCCTATTTCTTGTGCATGGATCTTGCCATCTTTCCAAAAGATGAGCTATCGTGCCAAGGTCTCCTGATAGGTAGCACAATCCTTTCTCTCATGTTGCAAACTATCACACCACATACATCTTTTTCTTGGCTTAGGGGCTATTGCCTGTCCCCTTTCCTCTTGTCCTTTTTCATCCAATTTTGCAACCTTCAATTGAAGATCCTGCATGCCTTTGACCAATTCATCTAGGACATCTTCCCTAACAGAGAGAACAATAGTAGGTACAGCCATAGGGTTAGCCACATAAGTAGGTGGCTTACTAGATACATCAACTGTCTTTCCCGTAATAGTGTGCAAGCTAGAGACACGCAATCTTTCTCTTCTTCTATGCTTTTTCACAAGTACAGTAACAGCTTCCTTGACACGTGTCCACTCTGTTTTCAAACCTATCTCTATAGTCAGATCCTCCAGCAAATCATCAAGCTTCTCTTGAAGCTCAAGATCAGGTGTTGTAGAAATAATTTAATTTTCTTGCTTGCAAGAGCTTGTTGTTCTGCAAGATCCAACTGCTCAAATCAACTTTCAAATTCTCTTAATAATTATGTAGCCACAAGACCCTTATTCAGTTGTAAAACCTAGTCCTAAAAAGTCTTGTGCGTAATCAAATTGGTATCTTCAATGTAAAATTCTTCCCTAAGTGTCTTCTTAAAAGCTACCCAATCAACATCTTGCATGTATTATTTAGTAATTCGCGCTTTCAATTCATGTACAATAACATGTACAAAATACCGACTCCATGCAAGTTGAGTGACCCCAAAGGATTCCATCTTTTGAGCATAGGTATGTACATATGTAAATACATTCCTGCCATTGAATAACTTCATTTCAGGCTCAACTGCTTGCAAAGCATTCATCACAACACTTTTTGTTTGAGTAGAAGCTTGCATCACTTGTTGTTGTTGTTGTACCTGCATAAGCATATTCATATTTTGCACCAACTGTTGCAAAACATCAGTGGAGATTGTGTTCAAAGGTCCTCCTATCTTGTCTTTCCTTCTTCAGATGACCTTTCACGTTGGGTTCACCAATATCAAAGGGGTTTTTGTCGAAAAACACCACATTGGGGAATATGGGAATTTCCCATAAGTTTGGGACACATGGTCAAATCTTTGTGTTTTTCATAACTTGAACACTATAACTCCAAATCAAGTGCTCTATATCTCAATAGATTCCATTTTTCAAGTACTTTCCAATGATAGGTCACATCATATGATTTTGAGAAACTTATGGGCATGTTATCCGGGTGCCACCTTTTTAGTATTCAAAAAATGGAAATTGGGAGATTCCCAAACTCACTAATATTGTGTTAAAGGTCGAATCCACCGGGGATCAGAGGTAGAAGGAAGTAGAGATAGGAGATGAAAGAGAAGAAAACGAATAGACAAGAGGTAAACATGACAAAGACAAAGCACAATGGAATTGAATCAATATGTATTGACAGAACCTGAAATTCCTTGTTTGGCACTACTAAAAAACAATCTCCAGGCATTAGATCTCATGGAGCTCCTTCGTGGACCAAAAGCATGCTTCAAAATAACAACTCCTTCTCTGTTGTTGGGAACTCAAATCTGATGGCTCCGATGGCTTCGAAAGAGGGGTGAAACCCAGGACACTAGGACACTTGGTTAGGGATCTCCTCATTCACTCCTTCTTCTTCCAGTTCAAAGTGCAGTTTTCAACCTGTTAACAACGATCACAACACGCATGATTTCGCCAATCTATCATTTTCTATAAAAAAGTAACTTGCTTTTTGCATGCCATCCTAATCTAGAAGCTTTTCTAACTTTTTCAGATTTCTACAATAATATAAAAAATAGGATAAAATTATCCAAAAATCTAGTATTTTTGGACCATTCATGCCACTCACACTAGTATTAATGACTCAAATCACATTGAATCTCTTGATCAATAAGAAAGTCAGATGATGATGCATTCCATGCTTTTTCACATTGTGTCCACATAACATCACGACACCACACCCATGCGCGGGACGGGAGGGGGACGTTTCTTTTCTCTTCCTATTCTTATTTTTCTTCTTGTTTAAAAATCTTATTATTACAATTATTCTTTTTCTTTTTTTGTCAATTTTTTAAAAATAAATTTCCCCCCTAACTATCTCTCTCGCATCCCCTCAATCCCCTCTCCCTCTTTCCTCTTCTCTCTCCTTTTCCTTCTCTCTCTCTCTCTTCTCTCTCTCTCTCTCTCTCTCCCCTCTCTGCTTCTGCTCATTCTCCTCCTCCTTATTATTATGATTATGATTATTATTATTATTCTCCTCCTCCTCCTCCTCCTCCTCTTTCCTATTGCAAGACATTGCAGCACCATCGCCCGCCTCTGATTGACACATTGCCCACACGATGCACTACCACCCGTTTGTGCCACCCACCGCTCGTTTGTAGCGGCCATCGTTGTTGGAACTGCCGCCTTGCCAGGCGTCATCCACCCCATTCACCTCGACAGGCCGTTGTTAGCTCCTTGCCAAGCCATTGCTCACCACCTTGGGGCCGCTTTTGTCGCCTTTGCTGCCCCCGCCATGCCTGGCATCCTGCCATCTCTTGCCGCGTTCGTTGTTGTCCGCCACCATACACCACCAGCGGGTGCCCATATCCCTCCCCTCCTTCCACTACACGCCCACCACTCCTCCCACCATCCCCTCCACCCCCCACCTTAGTCCCCCCTTCCCCCCACCCATAAACCCACCTTCCCCACCTGCCCCTAAGCCCCCCTTCCCACCCTTCCCCCCCTTAAACCCCGTAGAAACCCCCCCTCTTTCCTAGCCCCCTTTCCCACTATCCCCCTAACCTGCTGCAATCCCGTAACCAGCCCCCTTTACCCACACCCATTCACATTCACCGACAACACGATTGCGGGTGTTTGTGAGGTCATGCATGTTAGTGGGAGTCTTTGTGTTGCGTTTGAGAGTAGTGTTCACACGCGAGGATGCGTGTCCTGCCTTGTCTGTGCGATGGTGCATGCTCAATCGTTTCCACGAAGCTATTCACATGCCGTCGGGAACCAAAATTTTTATTTAAAAAATGTCAAAAATCTTAAAAACACATAAAAACCACTTAAAAACCCTTAAAAATTCAAAAAAACTACATAAAAATAGAAAAACAATTATCCATCAAATTTAAATGTTTTTCGAATCTTTTTCCAGAATGAAATGCTGGAAAATAGTTTGTAAAAATTCAAAAACTCAAAAATTTATTTCAAATATATTTAAAAATGAACAGAATTTATTTGAAAATCCATAAAAATAAAAAATTAATTCCAAAAAAATATTGAAAGAAAAAGTCCGATCCTTTTCTCATGTTGGTGGATGATACATTGATATTCAATTCCTAAATTCATCACTTAATGGTTTTTTGTTCATGGAAAATCATTTTCAAATGCCAAAATGCTTAAAATTTTGCCAACAATTTTGAAAAATGACTGGTAAATTCCAAAAAATATAAGCAAGGTTCTTTTTATTATTATTTTACCTTTAAATCTCTTTCAATTACAATTTGACCAAAAAAGAAAAAAAAAAACTAAAACCAAAACAACAAAATTTCAAACATAAATATTTTAATACATCCACAAAATCCACAGAACAATTTCTTACCAATATATTTTTAATTTTAAAACAATAACAAAAAAAACCAATGAACAACTTCCACATGAAAAAAAAAAAACCACACATGATTTATTCCTAAGGCCAAATTTTCTTTTTCCATTTTCCTTTATTTTCTATTTTTCTATTCTCCCCTATGGTGTTAGTATTGGTTTCTTTTGTATTTGACAGGAGATTGACTACTTCCTAGTCACCTTGTTGTTGTCACCTATGGATCTTTCTATTTCTTGGCATTTATTACTGGACGATAGATTTTTGCATATCAGACCTTGCGAGTGCCCACACACTGCTAGGTTCTTTCTTCTCCTCTTTTCCTCCTTCGCATGCACATCAACACACAAGTAATTGTAAATAAAAATCATCCGACCGTTCCACCCACAACATTAACACAATGCACTTCCTTAAATGTGTAATTAAAATGAACTCGACCGTTTATCATAAAAGGAACCCCCGTCGTTGCACACACACTTTGGCACCATAACCCACCTAATTTCTAAAATTCATTCACAGTGCATGCACACACGTGCTATTCAGACACAATTAATATTTGTAATTAAAAATAAACCCCTCAAAGTCACACATGCATGTCCTTTGCGCCAAAGATTGTGTAATTTCTAAAAATGAATTGAATTAGTAGAGACCCCCATCCAGTGAAGTCAAAATGAGTGGGAAGGGCTATGCAAATGACTCACCTTGCATTAACATATTAATTTAATAATCAATCAAGCCTAATTGATCATCTAATAAATGAATTCATTAGAAATCGCCCGCTCACTTCATTGCACCTTAGGTATACACTAACATTTACAGGGATTGGGATTTCTTACTCAAAGCTATCGATCGTATTGGTCTGAGTTTATTTTGATGATTCGAATGTGTGAATGGCAAAAGTCGAGGGGGGGGGGGGAAAGGCCTAAGGGAGCCCTTAGGGGGAATTTGGGGGGGGGAAGGGTCGTAAGGTAAAACCTTTCTGGGAGGGGGGAAAGGGGGCTTAAAGAGCCCCCCCTTAGAAGCTTTGGAAGCTTCTAGAAGCATGTGGGGGGGAGGGGGGGTGGGGGGGAATGACTCCCCCAGGCGATGACACAATGGCTAGGAGGCAGCATGGCCTACGGCTTCAGCGGCAGCGCAAAGATCCCCTCCTCACCCTCTCAGTAGTCTCGCGGCGACTCCCTCTAGTTGCACGACAGCCGACACTCGTCTCCTCCCTCACTCTTTATAGCAGGCAGCAGCATCTCCTATTGTTCTATGGTAGTCGAATTCTGCACTACGACAGCACAGAATTTTCTTCTTCACATTGGAGATCAGCGTCTCCACTCCTCCTCTCCCTTTCACGACAGCGGCAGCCCTTTTCTCATCGTCCCACCATCCTGAGTTAAATAGGGGAGGGGATAAGATCCTCCCTCCCCTATGCGTCGATGTGCATGGGTCTCCCCCACTCCAAGCTCCACCAAGGAGCTTAATCACTCCTTCTATTCCCCTCCCCCTCCAGCTCGTCAGTCGGCTGGGGGGAATAACAAAAAAAAAAATGTCATTTATCCACTCAAAAAAATATTATCCCTATGAGGGCTTTCGTATGCAAATTGCGTATTTTAGAGTTGTTACATTCTCTCCCTCTTGGAGGAATCGAGATGTCCTCATCTCAAGATAAGCTGGGGATATGGATGGTTGAGAGTGCCTTCATCTATCCAAGTGGCATCCTCTTCAGGATAATCTTTCCAGTGGACGAGGCATTCTCTCAAGGTTCTAGATCTCAGTTGTCTCTCCCTAACATCTAAGATCCTGTCATGCCGTAGTTCAAGGACTCCTTGACTAGGCATTACAACTTGTTGGTCATCAAGTACATGGTTAGGATTAGGTACATACTTTTTCAATAGGCTGATATGGAATACATTATGAACCTTTAGGTTCTCAGGGAGTTGCAATCTATAAGCATTAGGTCCTAGGCACTTGAGGATCTTGTACGGTCCACAATACCTTGGACTTAGCTTCTTGCAATTTTCTAAGGATAGGGAACTCTTCTTAGGGCATACGCGAATGAAGACCATGTCTCCTTCTTCAAAGACTCTATCTTGACGCTTCAAATCCATGTATGCCTTCTTTCTATCCTTGGTAGCTTGGATGTCCTGTCTTATTGACTTTATTTGATCATCCATCTCTTCCAACATCTGCCTTGAAGCTTCAACCCTCAAGGTTGGATCTAAGAAGTTTATGGGACTTCAACAGTCATGACCGTACAATGCTTGGAAAGGGGTCATCTGAATGAGGATCGATTTATTTCAGGTTTATACCCCTTGCTCAGGGAGAAGGCAAAAGTGAAATTTCCAAACTCACAAGGCCAGAAGCTTCAATGAAAAATTCTTCTCGAAGAGCCTTTTTGAACACAGTCCATCCAACATCTTTTTGGGAAAGACCATGAATTCAGTCCTGCAGGCCATGCACAGCCAGACGGGCAAAGTAACGGCTCCAGGCATGTTGAGGAACTCCAAAGAAGACCATCTTATCAGTGTAGAGACGGATAAAAGAGGACACATTTTTCCCATTAAATTGCTTGAGCTATGCCCAATTGCTTCTAAGGCCTTAATGGCAACAGCATCAATCCGCTCTTCTTCTTGTCTCCGTAGTTGTTGCAATTGCAATTGTTGCTGAAATTGTAGTTGTTGTTGTTGGCTCTCTTGCATTAGATGAATCAACTGCTGCAAAGCTTCTCCTCCCAAGCTTGATGATTCTCCCATTGGACTTCTTCTTCCGCTGCGGACCTTCACGTCGGGTTCACCACTGTCATTGTGTTAAGAGTTGGAGGTCTACCACTAGGGCTTTTAGTGCAGAAGAAGAGTTTGGGATTCAAGAATCAGAAAGGAAAATGGATTGGGTTTTAATAAGATTTGGGAATTAGAAATTATTTAGGTACGGAAGAGGAATTCAAGCCTTCTCGCTTTGTACTTAGCATACATGAACAGAACTAGGGATAAGACTAACTTGAATACATCAAATGCTTCAGGATACATACATCATTTCATAAAGGATATTTTTAGATTTCCAATTCATTTATGAATGTCAAATGCAAGCTCTAATGGCATTTATTACATGTACAAAGATGGATTTCAATCCTTTGGGACAAGTATATTGATGCTAGAATCAAATACATCCAAGATTTGGGCCAAAGAAGCATGAAATGGATTCAAAAGGAATAATTTTAGCTTCAGCCCTGTTTTAAAACGGAAAATTCCAGCCCATAAACATATTCAAAATGAGTGCATAAACTTAAGAAGAAGCACTCTTGATCATCTATGAACAATGTCCTGAAGAAAAGAGATCATTTTCCTCTATTACAATCATAAAAAACCCATATTTGCTCATAAAAATGGATCAAAATAGTAGGCTGCCCTATTTATGACTGGTTATTCCAGCTCATAACAGTCCATAAGTCTTCAATATCCTCACCCTTTGCTTGCCCCAAAGTCACTCAAGTACTGGGCTTCATTGGACCAAGAATAAGGTAGAGAAGATGAGAGAAGTCGTGCATAAGAGCAGGTTGAATACTCTTCTCTCAGATTTCCCCTCTTTTATAGAGAGTTTCAGCATGCATTTTCGTCAGACCAAAGAGGCAGAGAAGTGGAGCTCTCACCAAGTTAACATCTTCAGTTGTTCGCCTGTTAATCTTCAGTTTGTATGCTCCATTCCATGCATCTCAGCTCCAGCTTTCTCCCAGTTTCGCTCAGGCAGAGCAACCTGCATTTTGCGCCGAAAATCACGGGCTGCTCTCTGCTCCAACCCTGGTCACTTTTTGACCAGCCTAGGTCACCTGCTGGTCACCTTAGTTAGTTACTTTTGGTCCCGTGTGAACCTAGTGGACTTTTGACAGTTTTTGGCAACATTTTTGGGTTTTTGTCCATATTTTTGTACCTGAATTAATGTGATTTATCTAGTAGACTATCAATTACTTCCAAATGTCCAAGTTTTAGGTTCCCATAGACTTATTTTTCATAAATGTACATGGTATATCTGCAAATTATATGCTAAATACAAAATAACTTGTATAACTAAGGTAGATATTGGATAACAATGCTTGAAAATATCTCATATAATTCCCAGTGAAACTCTTCTGAGTTCATAAGAATCCCATGATTTATATCATGGACAGTAAACTCTTTGACAACGCGCGAGACGAGTTGCGCAAAACACGTGAAAATAAAGAAAAATTAATATCTCACAATCCGATCATCGAAACGAAATGGCGTAAAAACAAAAAATGTACCAGACGACAGGGGGAAGATAGGGGAAAAAGTCAACGAGGGTTTTGGGGGGATAAAGGGCATGCACATGCAAAAAACACAAAAAACAGCCCCGAAAACACATACGGGGATTAATTTCGGGAAATCTGTTCGCCGAAATGCAGGGCGGAAAGAAGAAAAAATGTGCAGAAGAACGCACCCGACAAGATTATCATGTCAAAACACCGTTTCGACTGAGATAGGATACGTTCACATGGAAAAAACGTAAAAAGGACACACGCAAATACGGTCGGAAATTAATAACAAAAGATCGGTTCACTGGAACAGGGGGCAGCAAAAATGACAAATGCGTGGGGGAAGGGATTGCACAGGACTATCATGTTAAAACATAGTTCCGGTAGGGTTAGGAGGCATTCACATGCAAAAAAAGACCAAAAAGACACTAAAAAACACTTTTAAAAATTAATAATAATAAATCCGAAAGTCAAAATAAGGAGGAGAAAAAGGAAAAATGTAGGGAAAAGCGTGGTGGACATGGCCGTCAAGTCAAATTGGAATTCCAATGTAAACAAGGCAGGTTCACATGGAAAAATGTCAAAAAGACGCATGAAAAGGTCCCGAAAAACCGCAAAAATTAATATTGGACAAACCAGGCATCAAAATGACACGAAGAAAAGGAAAATATCAGGGGGAAAGTGTTTGTCAGGGTTATGATGTCAGAGCACGGTTCCGAAGCAAGAAAAGCGCGTTCACATGGAAAACCATCTAATGTACGCAAAATCCTTCAAAAATTAATAACTCAAAAACCCTGCATCAGAACAGAGGTAAGTAAAAAGGAAATTGGACAGTTCGAAGGGACAAACAGGGCTATAAAGGTAGATGGGGATTTCGCTGAACATAGGGTGCGTTCACTTAGAAACACGTCAAAATAAAGGAGAAAGAGAAATGGAGGAGGAACAACCCCAAGGGAGGGGTGACAAGGGACGGTTGGGTGGGGAAGGGACCTCAGAAGGGTAAAAGAAAGTCATGGCATACATGCATGATCAAAGGGAGGCATATGCAGGGCGGTATGCAATGTAGACGCGCATGGATGCGTCCCCACACTTAAAACCTTAACGGATAGGGTTGAGCGAGCAACAGGGACCTAATACCACACAACAGACTAACCATTAACGTCCCCACACTTAAAACATGACCGTCACTAACAACAAAAGGTGTAGGGTTAGAAAAACTTGGCCCGTATTGTGAAGAATCAAGGTTGACTGTCGATGGCACGTCCACTGTCGTTGTCGACTGCAGGAGGTACCAAGGTATCTTCACAGCACACATCCGTCATGGCAGTAACCATGTGGTAGCACCCAAGGAGGTAGTTGATGGATGAATCGCATCGAGTCGGTGTCGCTGACGAAGGAGAGTCACTCAGCTTACAGCACTAAGATGGGATGAGAGAACAATCACTCGCCCCATTACAGACATCACTCGATGAATAATGATTGAAACCCATATCTCACACCCGGTTTAGGAATTGACAAGGGGGATGGTGCAGAAGGAGTATGCCAGGGTGCACAGTTGATGGTGCATCAGTGTGTCCAACCCATCTGGCATAGGTGCAAGGAGGAAGGCAAGGGAGCCTTACAGTGTAGTGTACAGAACAGGGTGACGTGTCCTGTGAGGGCGGCAGAGACCCACCCCATGGGTGCATAGGAAAAAGAGAACATACCTTGTGCCAAGGGTCGTAACGTCCCTCAATCCTCACCTCTGTCTCACACTCTGTTGAAAAATACAGAGGGCAGTCCTTGCCTGAAACCCATTGAGGTAATCCTCACGGTCACTTGTGCAAAGGTTGTATGCCTTGTGCGCATTTGATGGTGCAACTATGCATCCCGCCCTATGCCGGCATACAATGCGAGAAGGAAGGCCAAGGAGCCTTATGGTGCAGTGCACAGAAACAGATAATGCTTTGTGCATTGAGAGGCCCATCCCGTGCATGCAACACTTCATTCACACTTTTCACCTCTCATTTGATTTGAAGGGAAAAAACCGGTCACTCGCCCCACCCTTTGTCTCACTCTCTGTTGATAGTTACAGAGGGCAACCATACTCACTTCCCCATCCAGTTAGGATGAAAGCTCGCGTCACTCCATTGTTGGTCGATGAAGATCACGTCATCAGTTGTTGAAAAGGCGTACCCAGGGAGGTAGCCATCGGATCGAACGTTGTGTTACATAAGACATGGCGTCTGCTAGAGGACTGTCAAATGCTTTGCAGAAAGGCACAGGACACAGCATACCAAGGGAGGCAGCTTCGGAACTGGATCCTGGGGATGTCAATTGATGAATCCACTTTCTCGACTGCTGGGTGTTGCCACCTTTTCCATAGCCAGCTTCCTGCCCAAGGGTGTTAACCACCTTTTCTTGGAACGAGGCCTGCTATGACATGGAATTTCTTCCTTTTCTCCCATAACAGTTTGTTTTTCTTTTTTTGTTGTTTTTTTTTTTTGTTTTGTTGTTTTTTTTTTCTCCTATTCCCGAAGGTGTCTCCACCTTTTCTCGAAGAATAGGTTGGCATAACAGGGACCGAAGTCCTTTTCTCCCATGACCGATATGTATATTTTTTTCCTTTTTTCGAATTAAGAAAGGGAATGGTAGAAATACAATTTATTAGAACCAACCTCGCCACTGCCGCTAGTGGAAAATAGAGGATAAGAGATCAAGGCTGGAAGGTGGGGCTGAGGGGACAGAGGGTTGCGTCCACCTCATCAGGAGTGGCTGAAGAACAACTATCAGAAGTAGCATCATAAGAGTTACAGTGCCACGCCAATGGGGGAAAGGATTAGGTGACCGTGATTGTCAAGATCCCCAAGGAGGGAAGTACTTCTTCACGCGATATCCATTGATCAGGAAGGGATCATCAGAGGCGTTAACGGTTTGCACTTGGACAGAGCCATTAGGGTTGACAGCAAGTACCTTACACGGGCCCATCCATCGCTATTGGAGCTTGCCAGGAAACTTGCCAAATCGTGAATCGTAGGCTAGGACCAAATCACCTTCTTTGAACTCCTTGTGCTTGATGAAGTTGTAATGGTAAGCCTTACGTCGCGCTTGCGTGGCTTCCATGCATTGTAGAGCCATCCTGCGAGTTTCGTCCAAACATTCCAAGTACAGGAGATAGCGTTGCAGTGAATCATCATCCCCCAAACGCTCTTTGATAGCCACTCGCAAAGAGGGCAATTCCAGTTCAACAAGGAAAACAACTTCTGTACCATACACCAGTTGGAAGGGTGTCTGTCCTGTAGCTGCTTTATGGGAGGTTCTGTACGCCTAGAGGGCCTCTGTAAGTTGATCATCCCAATTACGATGATGTGCGGCAATTGTCCTTGTCAGGATCGAGCAAAGAATGCGATTGGTGACTTCGACTTGGCCATTGGCTCTGGGGTAATAAGGAGTGGACTTGCGATGGCGGATCTTATACAGCTCTGTCAACTCTTCCATGACTTTATTAATGAAATGAGTGCCTCTATCACTTACCAGCTCTAGGGGACTGCCAAAACGGGTGATGATATTCTTGTACATGAACAGGGCCATGCTGTTATCATCGTCCCGCTTTAGAGCTTTGGCTTCACACGACTTAGTAACATAATCCATATATACCAGGATGTATCTATTCTGTTTCCTTCTGGTGGGAGGATCGATTGGGCCGACGAAGTCGATGCCCCACTTCTCGAACGGCTTCAAAGGAAGGATAGGTTGTAGTGGCATAGCGCTGGTCTTGGTGGGTTTCCCCATCCTCTGACATGCATCACATCTTTTACAGTAATCATATGCATCCTTGTGGAGGGTCGGCCACCAGTAACTTGCTAGCAGAGCTTTCCTAGCTGTAGCTTCTCCTGCAAAGTGGCCTCCACACGGCTCGTCATGGCAAGCCTCCAAAACAATCCCAATCTCATCTCCTGCAACACATCTTCTGAGCACTTCATCTTTGCCTTTCTTGTATAGTGCACCGCCTAACAGGGTGTAAGGGGCTGATTCTAACATAAGCTTCTTCCTATCCCGACTAGAAATGCCAGGAGGGTACTGTTGGATTGCCAGCAGATTGGCAATGTCTACATACCACGGGATTACAGTTTCTACCACGAATAGGGAAGCATCAGGGAGGTCTGGATCATCTTGCTCCTCGTTTGCAGTTTGTGGGATACGCGATAGATGATCAGCTAGAACATGGGAATGACCAAGTTTGGTAATTATCTCAAAGTCAAAATCCTGGAATAGAAGGAGCCATCTCATCATTCGTCCTTTCACGTCTGCTTTGTTCATCAGGAAGGATAGGGCCTCATGATCCACATAAAATTTAAAGTGGGTAGACAGTAGGTAGTGGCGAAACTTCTCTAGGGCAAACACCATTGCCAAGCACTCCAACTCTGTCACTGTATAGTTCCATTCCCTATCAGTGACTTTTTGGCTTGCATAATATATCGATTGATCTAATTTGGAGGGGCCCTTTTGACATAGGACAGCACCTAGCCCTTCAATTGATGCATCTGTGTGTACATGAAACTCCTTCGTCCAATCAAGAGGTTGTAAAATAGGTACCTCAATCAGTCATTGTTTTAGGGTATTAAAGGCTTCTTCACAGTCATCTGTCCAAAGGAAATCAGCTTCTTTCCTTAGGAGCTTGTGTAGAGGGGCTGCCTTAGTTGCAAAATGTGCAATAAATCTTCTGTAATAGCCCACATAGCCAAGAAATCCTCTCAATTGTTTGAGGTTTTTCGATGCTGTTAAGGCGGTAATCTTTTCGATCTTTTCCGGGTCTGTTGCAATTCCTTGTGCAAAGACAATATGGCCCAACATAACTCCTGAGGAGACACCAAAGACACATTTGCCGGGGTTGAGAGAAATCCCATACTCTCGGCATCTGTCAAAACATTGCTCTAGGTGTCCCCAGTGCTCACGGATCAAACTATAGACACTGAAGTCATCAAGATATACCTCAATGAAATCATGCAGATGGTTCTGGAAGGCCGCCATCATTACTCATTGGAAGGTGGTAGGAGCATTACAGAGCTCGAATGGCATCACTCTGTAGGCATAGGTCCCCCATTCTGTGGTGAAGGTTATTTTAGATTGGTCCTCTTCTGCGATTTGGACTTGGTTATATCCGCTGAATCCATCCAAGAGGGAAATACAGCTCATGGCCTGCCACTATGTCCCACAGTTGGTCTGTAAAAGGGATGGGGAAATGATCCTTCTTCGTCTTTGAATTGAGCTTTTGGAAGTCAACACATATTTGGAGCTTCCCGTTCTTCTTGGGTACTACCACAATGGGCGAAACCCATTCACTGTTAGCCTTGGTATAAATGAACTCTGCTTCAAGGAGTTTCAATAATTCGGCCTTCACTAGAACAGAATAATTAGGAATCATCCGTCTTTGTCTTTGCCTTACAGGTTTGGCATCGGGCTCTAGATCAATGTGATGTTGACATACTGTAGGATCAATCCCCTTTAGGTCTTTGTAGGACCAAGCGAACACATCTAAGTTCTCCTTTAGTAGGTCTCGAAGGACCACCAGTTCTTCTTCTGGAAGATTGAGACCCACTTTTAGGTGACGTTCAGTACCCTCAGTATCCAAGAACATTACTTGTCTTTCACCTTCCACTTTGCGGATAAATGTCCCACGGGTTGCTTCTGGGTAGAGGTCTGACTCCTTCAAGAGAGTCGCATCCTCGTCTGATATCCCACTAGAACTAGTGTCCTCCTTCTGAACAGATGACTCATTCTTCTGTTTAACTTGCTGAAAGGGTATCCGCGCCTTATTTTCTTTTGTTTGAATGGTGACCTCTTCAAGACTCAAGGCTTCATCTTGAGAGGATGCATCCAGGAATGTCACATAGCACGGACCTACTAGAGGCTGTGACTTTGGGGTCTTGGGACTTCTGTTGGCAGGGGGCATCATCATCATCTTCTCTTTGGACTGAACAGTCAGGGCGACAAGAGCCATTGATGAACTTAATTTTTATTCTTTTAATCCATTGCTTATACAGATTCTACATACTTTGGGGTCCATTGACCAACCCAAATGGAACCATGGTCATTCCATCCAGTACCCTGAGATATGTGGCCTCTGAGGTCTCTGTAGGGACATCAACCAGATCATCCTCTATTAGAGAAAATTCTTCATCTGCACTTCCATAGCCTACTTCATTTTCTTGCTCATCATTTCCATCCTCTTTCTCTAGAGGCTCTATCTCTGTTGTCTGCTGTAGAGGCTCTATAGGAGAAGAATAGATCTTCTGCCTCTGCATCTACTTCTGCTTCTGTCACCAGCTTTGTATCTGTTACTGTCTCTGTAACTATCTCTATATCTGCTATGTCTCTATTCTGTAGACGCTCTGTATCTGCTCTGCCTCTATACTCTCTCTGATCTGTAACTGTACTGTCTCTATATTGACTCTGCTCTATCTCTGCGACTCTCATGTAACAGGGAGAACAGTACATCCATGCTTCTATTTCACTGTCAGAGGTGATTTCAGAGGTTAATTTTAATTGAGGTAGGAGATATTCACCCATGGTCAAGGATTTTACTTCCCTTGGCAGTTGGCTTACAGTGCCCACTCTTAGGGACTGTGCTTCTGTTTTCTTAGGAAAGATTTGCTTAACAGCCTCTTCATCTCCTGATGTACTATCTGTTACCTCATTAGAGGAGTCAATTATGACTTCAATGGATATGGATCCATTTCCTTTTTGCGATCCATACAACTTTAACACCGCTTTATTAGGTCCTCTTCCTAGGGTTAGGGTTCCTTTGAACCAGTCCGTCCTGGCTCTTGCTTCAAGAATCCAAGGTCTTCCCAATAGCAGAGCGTATGAGGTCCCATAAGAATTTGGTTTGACCACTAAATATGTCAGCCAATAGTCTCTCCCTGCAAGGGTTGTTTTTACATATGGGAGGATGCCCAATGGTTTGACTCTACTTTGGTCTACCAATCTGATAAACTACTGTGTAGGTTGAATTCCTTGCAACCCTAAGTCCTTCATGGTGACATCCATCATTATGTTTACTGATGAGCCTCCATTAATCAATGCATTTGAAATGAAGCATCCTTCTATCCATACACTTATCTCTGGGGTTCCAGGATCTAAAAAGGCATTAGCCATATCTACTTCCTTTACAGGCTCCGAGGCCTTATTAGTCTTGGTCGCTATTGAAGGAGCGATCCTTAGTCCATGCCTTTGTGTCAAGATTCTTTTGAATCTCTTTCGACAGCTGGGAGACATCATCAGCAAAAACTTCCACAATGTTAAGTTTGGTTTAAAAGTATCTAGGTCTTTGACCAAGTCATAATCTTTAATCGGATCCAAGGCTTCTCCAGCCGGCTGGGGAATGGGACTGCACCCATTTTCATCTTTCCTTTTTCTTCTAACAATTGCAACATCGGCACTTCTTTTGTTTTCAGAAGTGCTTCTGTATCATCTATCTCTTGGGCCTCTGGTCCTGTCTCTAGGATTGTCTCTACAGCCTTCTGTGGCACTATAGTGCTTTGTACTGTACTATTCTGTTTTGTACTGCTCTGTCCCTCTGTAGGTAGGTTGAACTTCATAGTCTTGGCAGGAGAGTCATTTCCATTCTGAACCACTGGTTCCTTCTTCTTGGTGCGCGTCACAGCGGCAAATTCCAACTCAACCAAATTGGAAGCAGGTTCTTGTACCTTCTGTTGGCTATTAGTGACATTGGCCTTTACAGGGGCTGGACTGGGATAGTCCTTTGCAGTATGGCCTTCTCCTTTGCATCGACTGCATAAGGGCTTGTAATCCACTGACCTTCTAGGATTTGGACAATTTGGTGAAATGTGTCCCTTTTCTCCGCATCTGTAACACTCCACCTCAGATCTCTAACCATTGCTAGACTGTCGTCCTCTGTAACTTTGAGAGGGAAACCTCCTTGGACCGAAATTAGGACCAAACTCTCTAGGCTTGGGTCCAATATCCTGTGTTGTCATTTTGGATTCTAGCAAGTTGAATCTTGCATTTTCATCCTTCTGTCTTCGTTCATGCATCTCTTTCAGAGAGAAAATATCCTCTGTATGGTTCTTCCGCAAACAATAAGAACAGAAGGCTCTAGGAATGGTTGGTTTTTGGGTACATTCAGTGGCTAAATGTCCCGCTTGATGACACTTTCCATACCAAGTATTTGACCGCATCACATCTCTTCTGACTCCTACAGAAGTGGATATATTGGCGGTATTCACCTTCAACATCTGTAACTGCTCTGTAATCACATCCAAAAGCTCTTTCTTGATACTTGCAACTGAGTTGGATAAGTAATCCTTCAGATTTTCACCTCCTGCAATGCTTGTTGTAGGGTTTTGGGAAGCTTCTGTAATTACCGCATACACTGGTTGGGTAGATCCAGAAGGTCCTCTGTTCTGGTTCTGATTCAGAGCTCCTATTGAGACTTGGGGTTATTGATTCCAGTTGGTAGGATTCCACTGTTGTTGAGTTGCCATTGGAGGAACTGTTTGAGGCCACTGTTGTTGTGGTTGAACCATCATCTGAGACATTGTCATCTGTGGTGACCACACTAGATTAGGTGCACTATACTGTGGCACTGTTTGCATCTGAGGATAGGGGTAGGGAACTGTCCCTGGGACCGCATTTGATGGGTATACCATTCCAGGCATAGGAGGAGGTAAGACTCCTCTTCCTAGAGTCATTGACAGCCTTGCTTCAACTTCGTCATACAATCTTGCACCTTCCACTGCAGCTTGCAGATTGATTGGTCTTCTCAATTCCACAAACTTGCAAACTTCTGGTTGTAGGCCCTTGAGAAACACTCCTTTCTGGATACCTTTATCGAAATGATGGTAGTCCATCTCTTCAGGATGGATTCCATTCGCGAGACATAAGCTTCTACTCTTTCTCCAGAGGATTGACTTAGGTTCATGAACTCCTCTTGCATCCGCTCTTCAAAACCTTCACACCTGAATTTAGTGAGGAAGGCCAACTTTCCCATGTGCCAAAAGTTCTTGCTGCTTGTCTCTCATACCACTGAAATGTCACGCCCTTGAAAGTGGCGGGGAATATTGCTAACCAATGCTCAGGGGTTCTGGCATTGTTAGCCACACATGCTACCATAAACTCTGCTACATGAAGATCAGGGTCTTCATTGTACTCTCCCTTAAAAACTAGCAATGGGACTACATTTGCTGGCCTATCATCAATATTTCCAAGACGGATCTAACTAGGAAGGGGACCTTGAGTCGCCATGGGGACTTTTGTAAAGAGTGTTTTTAGGGCGTCAAAGGAAGCTTCTGCTGTGAGCTCGTTCTCAGCTTTGATTTTGCCTTCTCTCTTCTCATGTACCTTTGGACTCGTTCCAACGCTTGCCTCTTTATTGCATCATTCATCAGGGGGTTGGCTTCAACCAGTTGGTCTGGACTCAATAGGATAGTGTTAGAGGGAGCTTCAGTCTCTGATAGATTCTCTGGCCAATATCTCCTCTACTTCCTTCTTTTCAACATCTCTGAATTTAGCTTTCAAACCACTACAGAGGGGAAAATATTCCGTTCTAAAAGTATCAAAACTCATTCCTCTTAGGATCGTTGTTGCGTCATTATAATAATGCCAGCTTCTGAGGGTTTCAACAGTGTATGTTGTGAAAAATACTCTATCTACCAACTTCTAGTGGGTTGCTAATTGAACAAACAGAAGATTATCAGTACACCAAGCATCCCATGTATCTTGCTGTTGAGCATCCACGAACAAATTCCAACTTTTTTCCTTCTTGTCTTCGTGAACCTCTACAGACCAAGACTCCTGAAGCTTCTTCACAATCTCCCATTTGATGATGTCTGGAAACTTCTCAATGAATGTTAAATCTTCCATGGATGGTCATTCTCTCTGTTTCTACTCTTTAGTTTGTTCCCAAACAGTTTGCTACCAAGATGCAAGTTTCTACTGCTTCAACAAGAAGAGGAAACAGTCCACCACATAGAGCATGCATCATGATGGTGATGTGTTTCCACCATTGTGGGATGAACTTCTTGTGGAAAGTGGCTTTGATAATGAGAAATTCCAACTCTTCAGTGGAAGAAGGAACTTTACAAACATCCATTTAATTCTTCTCTTCTTGGCAATGCCATTTCCTTCATTTTTAGCCTCTTCTAGTGCTTGTTGATGGCAAGGTTCCCCGGCTACGCACCAAAAATATGGAGCCCCAAGAGGAACACCAAGGAAAAGGGAATTCTCTTGCAAGAAAATATATCTTGTAACATCAACAAGCTTTTATTTCATTCTTTTGATCATCAAAACAAAGAAAATAGCAAATCTTCACACAGCATCATAGTAGATATCTCCCACGGATTTGATAGAATCAACCATATAACATCTTCACAAAATCCATCAATAGAACAAAGAAAACAAAGGAATACACCATAGTTTAATGGAAACACATCACATATTATTCATCTTCAATATCTTCATAGTTCTCTCTCTCAATCTCTCATATACAATCACACTGTTTTGATAGATTTTACTATCTCTGACTCTCTCTCTCTCTCTCTCTATCAATAGTACATCATATCCTCACTACAATGCTCTCATAATAACCCTCAATAATCCTTCTTAGGTCGTGGATGCACCTCCCAAGAGGTATGTCTGATATAAAGTCACCAGAGCCACTAAAGTGTCTTTTCACAGCTCACTATTGTCATTGTCACTTAGTCTTCTCTTCAGTCTTCAGCAGTTGTTTCTTCCACTTGTTTTAGCTCTTTTGAACTTAGATTCATCCTGTCCAAAGGTTAGAAAACTTTCCCAAAGTCACACATACATTCTACAGAACACTTACAGAAGGTCTACAGAACAATCACAGTACAGTGCCAGAACAGCTACAGTACAGTTACAGTACAGAGACAGAAGCTCTACAGAAGATCTATAGAAGGTTACAGAAGGACATCAAAACCTTGTTAAAGATACGGGATCTAGGACATGGCAATGAGTTATGGTGGATGGAAAGAGAAGTGTGGACTCATGATGGAGAAGACAAAGACATTGTTTGTTACACAAGTGAATTAGGTTCCAAGATTGAGACTTGGACTCAAACACAATATTGTGTATGTGGACAATGACACTGACACTTCACTGAAAAGAAAAGAGTACTATCATTGCATTAAGAAAAGGAAGAAAGTACAATGCTTTATAGGAAAGTAGGAAACTGCAGTAGGCACCACTGTGCATATGGGATAGGTAAACCTACATGTCCTTGGCCCTCAAGCTCCATACAAAGAGGCTGTTTAGTGAGTGTGATTGCTGAATCTCAACACCCCTCCTCAATCACAACTAGAAAGGCACAAAGTGTGTAGAGGCTGTAATGAGAACCACCTGCAAAGTGTGGGCACACCATAAACATGGTAGACACCAGAGGTTGTTGCAGAAAAGGCTAAGTGTGGGCACCAAAACATGATGGACATCCAGAGGCTATAACATGGGCCTCATAAAGTGTACAGGGACTGTAATGCCAAGTTACATGAGGAGTTTACAAAGATTATGGTAAGAAGCACTAGGGCAAGGAAATACAAGGCTTTTAAAACAGTCTATCAGAGTAATGAGAGTAGAAGGACTGATGAGTCTTGTCTTCCGATCCTGGTAGTCTTCATCTTCATCTTCTTCTTCATCTTTTGGTCCAGGGTCTTCTTCTTCTTTCACAGCTGCAAGATAGGCCTTTTGGGACCTCTTTCTAGTATGACAGAACTTCTCAGTGTGTCCGGTCCTTTTGCAGAAGTCACACAAGAGCGGTTCCTTTTTACCTTTGTATCTGTTGTTTACATATAACATTTGTTCATCCTTTGAAGTGCTAGGCTCTTCTTTGCTTTTAAGTTTGTTTTCTTCCTCTAGCAGAGAGGCTTTAATGTCAACAAGTTGAGGATCAAGCATATTGGTTAGAGTGGTTGATACATTATCATAAGTAGGAGGTAGACTTTTTAACAAGACACCAATGCAAACATCTTCATCAATTTTTAGCTTTATCCCTGCAAGTTGAGTAAGCATGCTTTCCATGTAGTTCAGATGGGATGCCAGGGATGTATGAGGCTTCATATCAAGTCGGAAAAATTCAATTAATAGACCATACTTAGATGACTTTGACTATGCACCAAATAAGGTATCCAATTTATCCCAAGTGTCATGGGACGTGTCACAGGCATCCACATGATGGATGTAGCTGTCATCCAATTCTAGTTTGCTGATGGCTTGTGCCTTGTCATCATTCTTCTGCCAAGTAACTGCAAGGTCCGCATCTCGAGGTTTCTTCTCTTTGCCATTTGTGATGGCCCAAAGACCCTTCTTCATCAGAATGAGCTTGATGTGGGTTTGCCAAGTGTGAAACCCGACTCCTTTGAATCAAGAATTTGGAGAGTCTTTTCCCATGTTGAGGTTGCAAGATCAGAAACAAATCAACTCTAGAATTCTGAGATTTTATTAGTAGAAGAGCAGATTACAATGTGTCAAGAGACACAAGTAATGACAGTGTGAAAACACACTATGTCTGTGTTGATGTTGAGCTTGATTCTTCTTGTTCGGAATCGTTCGGTCGTTCTTCAATCTTCTCAGGTCCTTCCCCTCCTTGATTTGGTGCTGGGACAGTGGATTAGAGTGGGATTTAAGTTGGTAAAGTGTCAGGAGTGAGAAAATGAGAGAAAAAAAGAGCTTGGGAGATTTTGGCTATGGTGGAATTAGGGTTTTTGAGACAGAGGCCTGGTTTTTTTCAGATTGCAGGAGTTGTAGTTGATCATTTTCAAAACTTTTTACATGTCTAGGAAGCTTATGTCAAGGGCTATCAAAGCCCCATGGAAATCGTCTAGATCGTGGGCAGCACGGCACACGCAGAGAGCTTGAATAGGGGCGGCGCAGATCAGGACAGCGATGGCGAATTTCCGCAATGCTGGAGCTGTAGGTCACTAATGTTGGTGTTTAAAGTGACAAGACGCAGCGCCCTGAGCCAAGGAACATTTCTCCAGAAGAAGGCATTTTGAAATATTGCATGTGGAGGGAGATCAAGAAGCTCCACTGAGGCAGGGTGCAGGTTTGGCTATGGCTGCCACAGGTCAAGTGGAGATAGAATTCAGAAATGAGCTCATTAGTTGGGACTGAGCTGGACTTGTTGAGCTGACTTGAGTGAAGAGGAGCTGAGAGAGGAGTGAAATGAGCTAGGCCATGCCCGACTGCGCTCTCATACCATGTTAAAGATACGGGATCTAGGACATGGCAGTGAGTTATGGTGGATGGAAAGAGAAGTGTGGACTCATGATGGGGAAGACAAAGACACTGTTTGTTACACAAGTGAATTAGGTTCCAAGATTGAGACTTGGACTCATAAACACAATCTTGTGTATGTGGAGAATGACACTGACACTTCACTGAAAAGAAAAGAGTATTATCATTGCATTAAGAAAAGGAAGCAAGTACAATGCTTTATAGGAAAGTAGGAAACTGCAGTAGGCACCACTGTGCATATGGGATAGGTAAACCTGCATGTCCTTGGCCCTCAAGCTCCATACAAAGAGGCTGTTTAGTGAGTGTGATTGCTGAATCTCAACAAACCTCATAACTCATACTCAAACCATTCCAAACTCTAAAAAACTATTCAATAAGCTTTCACAAGATCTCAATCTTCATCAATCATCAATCCATGCTTCATACAGAAGACAATCAGAACAAAACAGAAGCTATATAGAAGGTATACAGAACCAATCAGAACCTATCAGAACATCACAGAACCTCATATCTCCACTCAAAATCATCATAACACAATATTAGTGAGTTTGGGAATCTCCCAATTCCCATTTTTTGAATACTAAAAAGGTGGCACCCAGATAACATGCCCATAAGTTTCTCAAAACCATATGATGCGAGATATCATTGGAAAGTGCTTGAAAAATGGAATCTATTGAGATATAAAATGCTTGATTTGGAGTTATAGTGTTCAAGTTATGAAAAATCCAAAGATTTGACCATGTGTCCTAAACTTATGGGAAATTCCCATATTCCCCAATATGGTGTTTCATGAACTTCCAAAACATAATCAACATCATCCAAAACACTCTCAAATACTTCCATTAACAATCAAACATCACTCTAAATTCACCAAAAATCAATCATTCAGACCTCAAAAACAACAAAAATCAGTCAAAAATTCAGTCTTTTTCCACTCTCAACATTTTTCCACCCCTTTTCATTCCTCATTTGAACAAGTCATTACAAGGCCATTAAGCCTTCCCCATGGCTTAATGAGTCTTATCGTGAAAGATTTTGAAACACCCCTTCCAAATTCTCGACTTCAAGGAGGGAGCCTTTCAAAAAAACTGCTTTTGACGGACGGTGCAAGTTATTGCGAAAGAAAGCCACAGTGGAATATCAAAAAGAAGTTGTTAAGCTGTCTCCACGGCGGAAATGCCTCCTAAGAAAGTCCAAGGCACAACCATGGGAGGGTCGTCTCCCGCCATCCATGTGGGTATCTCACCCCAAACCCAAGTTTTCCTTCCTAATTATTATTTGATATTGTTGTAATTCAATATTGCAAGGTTAATTGTTAGAAATAGGATATATTTTCGTCCTAGTTGTTCACGTCGAAGGAACTTAGTCATCAATACTTTTAAATGAAACATGCAAGTTAAGAAAGTATAAACGCATTTCTAGCAAATAGCTTATGCATTGAAATGAATTATAAGACTAGATTATTATCCATTAAAATAGTATACTTCGGTTAAGCCTAGAAGTATAAACTGCATCTCGCACTATTAACCCATATCACAATGAATCATCATGGAAAGTGCAAAGCATGAAACGATTCTTACAATGCATAAACTCTATGAAATTATCGTTGTCAACTGCATACATTAGCAAGAAAAAGGTTGCTTATTTAGCATGAATTTTGTTCGCAAAGAAAAGGGAAGATTAGTTGAAATTTACCTAACCTACGCTTGACCTCAAAACTGATAAGTTAGGGTTTAAAAAATCAATTTATGCATAGTCAACGAATCATGTGGAAGTAATCTCGAAATTATCTTCTGGAGTTAACCAAATTGGCATAAACCTAAAACACCTAAGCTGCGGAGTACTCGTTGGAATAAGTTAAATTCCAAGAAATGCCTATACCTTAAATACTTGCCCACATTCATTGAATGTAGGGACAGTAAAATGTAATCGTAAAGTGAGCTAGGGTTTGTCCTACTAGTCTACGGGCGGAAACTTGGATTAGTGATCCCTATGGATTGCTGGATAGCCTTCGGGCGGATTGTGGATAAGCCTATGGGCTCGACTCTTTGTATTTCAAAGATAAATATGATAACCTATTAATAAGGAACTTGTCTGATATTGTTTTACTATGAGAAGCTGGTTGTTACATGTCCAACTAATGTGTTAGGTAATTAAATAACTAAAACAACCTGAGGAAAGCGGGAGGATGGGCCATAGGTCCAGTCCTACGGATAGGTGGTCTCGGTTGGTGGGAAACTTTTCTCAAATCATGATGGACAGTCAAAGAACATGAAAAACAAGAGCGTTGACCTAGAGTTATATTTGAACCCGATTTACGCTGTTTTAGGGGAACGGAATGGGACTATGCCTTATGGCAGAGAGGTTGAGCTTTGCATCCCTCTCATTTCCCATTCTCCTTGAACCAAGTGCAGCGTGAATCTGCTTCGGACCTGGTGTTTCTGCGTAAAGTAGTTCGCTTGGGTCTGACGCTAGTTGATGTTAGGAAATGACCAATAAGGAAAACCATAAGTTAGGTCGATTCTAAGTGGGAACGGCCGAAATACTTCCGCTACGTGGTAGACGCGGGAAGCCCTAGATCGCAAACCCTGTAACATTCCATGGGAGTGCCGGGCGGAGCTTTCTAGACATCCTTTCCGATGGACTGCTAAGACGTGTCTTGAAAAATACAAGTGGAGTTGGTATCAGAGCCAACCAACAATGGAATTGTTTTATGAGATCTTAAAAAGTTGAAGTAAAGCAAATGTTGCTGTCCAAACATTTCCTTACCTTCAATGCTGTCTTGCAGAATTACGAAGCGTGGAACAAGTTCTTAGTATTTCGAATCATGTTTATCACTGCAATGCATTCTCCGCATTATCGACAAAGGGTTGAGATGATGAACATCCTGGAGCAAATCTATAATCCATCACCCTTGTACATGGAACGAAGATGGACGGGTGCTTCAGGAATCTATTATATAGCTGCCCACCAGTTTGCTTACCTACAAACCAACCTAAAGAGGATCAAGTGGTTGGAAGACCTGAAAGTCGTGAAGCTGTTCATTTTTGTGGAAGCTCACGTAAACTCAACTTTACATATTCGAGGTCAGAGGATTGAGATGAACTCATATGTATATGAGGAAGTAACCCATGTAATTCCCACCGACAGGATTAAAGTGTTGCGCCGCCATGAGAAGAATGGATTCCAACGGAAAGGATATCCTGAACTTCCAATGATTTACCGATTCCTGAAAATCCATGACCCGAAACCATACTACTATACAGTTCCTGTAGATAAATGTAATATAATGTTATTCTCCCCAAACTAAATGTAACAATTGGCTTATCATCACAAGAAATGTTGTATTCTGAAAGGGCTATGCCCATATAAATACAAATAAGACTTCCTTTTATCAATGTCTGATTGTGCATGAGAATTAATAAAAAGTTAAGTAGCTACATTGCTTACGTGATAGCAGAATTGAAGATGTAATATAAATCAATAACGATTATTGTATAATAACGTTAAGAAACCTTTATCTAGGCACAACCCCATGTACATGTTTCTAATTCGCCTCCTACATCAAGTACTGCTGTAATCCAGGAAAAGAAGTTCCTTTTCAAGCAGATTAAGCCACCCGAGTTTGACGAGAGAGGCAGATTCGTCCAAGCGGACACTTAAATTTGGATAGAATCCATGGAGGATTACTTCAAAGCAGTCGGTACTGCACCTGCCAATCAGGCTATGCTCACCAAGTTAAAGCTCACTGGCGAAGCTAGGCTTTGGTAGAAGCAATGGTGCAGGGATCAAGGGATCACAGAGGGATTCGTTACCTGGGAGAAGCTGAAGAAAGCCGTGCAAGGAAGATACTTACCACCTGCATACCACACGCAGAAAATGAATGAGTTCTACGAGCTAAAATAGCTGGGGCTCACGCCTGACGCATACTATTCTAAATTTGTCTCACTTCTTAAGTATGCAGTACAAATGGACATGACACAACAGGTGTCCAAATTTTGTGCGGGTTTAAATCTACCAGTCAATACCCGTCTCGAATCTATGCATCCATCAGATCTTCAGGAGGCACTCATTTGAGCGGTGCCTATAATTCATGAAGTGCAGGCTATACCAAGGGGTAACAAAACTTGGTCTTATAATGACCCGATCAGAGGAGCATTCAGACCTCAAATGAAGAGAGTTCAAGGTCATAATCAGGGGCAAAGAAAGAAATCAAGGACTAACAATGTCAACAACTTTGTTCCTACTCAAGGCAATGGTCGAAACCTCCATTGTTTCCACTGCAACGAGCCCGGTCACTTCAAAAGGCAATGTCCCAAGCTTGGTGGAGGACATCGCCAAGCGCCTTTCCAAGGAATAGGCCGTGGTCAAGGAGCCGCTATCCGAGAAAGAGGAAGAACTGCCTGCATTGCCAATAGGAAAATGTGCGAAGAAGAAGAGGATGATCTGACCATGGAAGCAGAATTCGAAGGGGTGACAATCCATGCCGCTCTACACAAGAAAGGGCCGAATCGCCAGTTCTCGGTGATTTAGACACCGTCAGACTATCAAGGTAAAGGTTTCAAGACCTTGATTGATTGTGGCAGTACACATTCCTTTATCTCACCAACATGTGCAAAAAGATTAGGAATAGCCACAGTAGAAGCACCTACCCTGCTTGTGGAATTGGCAAATGGTCGTGAGGTTACTTGTACCAGGCAAACTACTAAGGTGGAATTCTTTCTGGGAGGAAAGAAGACTTAGGTCGAATTTTAGAGTCATTAATTTAGGTATCCATGAGTGTCTACTCGAAATGGATTGGCTTAAGCCTAATGATGCCCACATTCATTGCGGTAAGGGTCAAGTTTCCTTTCGAAACTCTGAAAGGAATTAGTCAAAACCCAAGAGGTGAGCCTGGAATACCAAGAATCCAATTGGCCAAAGTATCTCGCATCATAAAAGGAGTCAGAAAAGGATTACCTGTCTACTTGATCAAACTCAACAAGTTAGATCAGAAACAAGAGTCTAATGAAGGACCTTCTTGGCTAAAGGAATATGCGGACGTATTTCCTAAAGAGTTGACAGAAATCCCGCCCCAAAGAGAAGTGGATCATGAGATTAAGTTAGTACCAGGGGCTGCGCCAATTGCAAAAAGATCTTATAGAATGTCCATACCAAAAGCAATTGAGCTAAAGGAACAACTCAAGCAACTACTAGATCAAGGCTACATCCGGCCTAGCAGTTCACCATGGGGAGCTCCAGTACTATTCCAAAGAAAGAAAGATGGGACACTTCGACTATGTATTGATTACCAAGGATTGAATCAATCAATGGTCATTCAAGTACCCTATTCCTAGAATGGATGAGCTTCTTGATCGTCTTTAAGGTGCAAAGATCTTCTCCAAGATTGATCTCAAGTCAGGTTACTATCAAATAAGGATCAAGGAAGAAGATATTCCCAAAACTGCCTTCAATACAAGATATGGGCACTTTGAGTTTCTAGTTATGTCATTCGGACCTACGAATGCACCTACCACCTTCAACAGATTAATGCAGGATATCTTTAGGCCATACCTTGATGATTTCATGCTTGTCTTCTTCGACGACACTTTAGTCTATTCTAAACATGAAGAAGATCATGAACCCCAACTTTGGATTGTCCTTGAGACAATGAGGTCACATAAGTTGCATACTAAGATGAAGAAGTGTGCATTCTTCAAACACCAGATTGAATATCTGGGATTCATAGTATTAGCAAAAGGAATCTCAGTGGACCCAGGCAGAGATGTGCTTGAATGGCCAATACCAACATCTTTAAAGGAAATACGTAGCTTTTTGGGATTGACAGGATGGTATAGGGTCTTCATCAAAAACTATGCTTTGATTGCAGCATCTTTGATGGACTTACTAAAGAAGCAAACTTACATTGCATGGTCAACTCCCGAACAAAATAGCTTCGACAGATTGAAGCAAAGTTTGGTATCAGCACCTATTCTAAAACTTCGAGACCTCAATAAAGAGTTCGAGGTAGTAACTGATGCTAGCATACTTGCCTTGGGATGTGTGCTCATGCAGGAAGGTCATCCTGTAGCATACTCTTCAAGGAAACTTAAGTATCATGAGAGGAATTATGCTACGCATGATCTGGAATTACTAGCTGTCATCCATTCTCTAAAGCTTTGGAGACACTACCTATTGGGTAACAAGTTTACACTAGTAACTAACCATAAGAGTCTCAAATGGATCTTTACCCAAAATGAGCTCAACATGAGGCAAGGTCGGTGGATTGAAGTGTTGGAGGAGAATGACTTTGAAATCAAGTATCGACCAAGAAAAGAGAATGTAGTTGCCGATGCACTCAGTCGCAAGGCATTCCTTAATTCCCTAATCCTACAAAATCCATCAACAAAGCCAGATCTCTAGCTACAAAAGTATCTATGCCAAAAAACCCTATACTTGAGTTAGCTAGAGAGAATGCATGCCATGATTCGGCCTATCAAAAGATGCTAAAGGAAATCTCCATCAAGGAACAGAGTCAAAAGCTGCAGGCCAAGTATCATGAATTCTCTATTAATAATGGACTTGTCTACTATAGAACAAGGCTGTGTATACCAGTAAGCCAGTCACTTAAGTAGAAGATATTGTGGGAAGCTCATGATTCCCCTTTCGCAAGACATCCTGGCTATGCCAAGACTCTCAATGTAGTTAGGAAGAGCTACCATTGGGAGAGGCTTAAAGGTGACGTTCTCAAATATGTCACCGAGTGTTTGTCTTGTCAACGTATCAAAGCTGAACATGTCATGATGCCAGGGAAAGCGCAACCGCTTGACATTCCCCAAATGAAATGGGAATTCATTAGCATGGATTTTGTTGTAGACCTACCCCAAGTCCAGTGAGGATACAAGTCCATCATGGTTGTGGTTGACATGCTCACTAAGGTTACACACCTTATTCCAATAAAGACAAACTATAAAGCCTCAGACATTGCAAGATTGTTTATCAAGGAGATATTCAAGCTACATGGTTTACCCAGAAGAATCATTAGTGATCGTGATTCTCTCTTCACGTCACACTTCTGGAGAGCTATCTTTGAAGCTATTGGGACTCGACTCTATTTTAGCACCTCTTACCATCCCCAAACAATGGCCAAACAGAGCGAGTAAATCAAGTCATCAAGGATATGCTTAGGGCATACTGTTGTCATGAGCCAAAGAGGTGGATTCAATACTTGCCTTTGGTTGAATTTGCATATAATGCTTCTTACCAACAAAGCATTCAGATGACCCCTTTCTAGGCATTGTATGGCCATGACTGTCGAAGTCCCCTAAACTTTTCAGATCCAACCTTAAGCGTTGAAGCTTCAAGGCAGATGTTGGAAGAGATGGATGACCAAATAAAGTCAATAACACAAGACATCCAAGCTGCCAAGGATAGACAAAAGGCATATGCGGATTTGAAACGTCAAGATAGAGTCTTCGAAGAAGGAGACATGGTCTTCATTTGCATATGCCCTAAAAAGAGTTCCCTATCCATAGGAGATTGCAAGAAGCTAAGTCCAAGGTATTGTGGACCGTACAAGATCCTCAAGTGCCTAGGACCTAATGCTTATAAACTGTAACACCCTGAGAACCTAAAGGTTCATAATGTATTCCATATCAGCCTATTGAAAAAGTGTGTACCTAATCCTAACCATGTACTTGATGACCAACAAGTTGTAATGCCTAGTCAAGGAGTCCTTGAACTAAGGCCTGATAGGATCTTAGATGTTAGGGAGAGACAATTAAGATCTAGAACCTTGAGAGAATATCTCGTCTAGTGGAAAGATTATCCCGAAGAGGATGCCACTTGGGTAGATGAAGACACTTTCAACCATCAATATCCCCAGTTTATCTCGAGATGAGGACATCTCGATTCCTCTAAGGGGGAGAGAATGTAACGTTCTAAATTTCTTTTTTCTGCATGAACTACCTCTATTAGGAAAATAAAGATATAGAAATTTTTAAGGATAATGGAAATTATTTTATTCCCCTCATTTTCCCCCAGCCGACAGTCGTGCTGGAGGGGGAGGGGAATAGAAGGTATACGAAAGCTCCTCTGTGGAGCTCACTGGAGTAAAATTGCTCTGTTGCTGCTGCCGCATAGGGGAGGGACGAACCTCTCCCTCCCTCTATTAAAAAAAAACACAGTAGTCGGGATGATGGGAAAAAGGGGGGGGGACACAAGGAGGAGCCAAGAGCCCGGATGCCGCCAGTTTGAGGGAGGAATCGGACGGAATACATGAGGAGTGAGGGGCCATTCTAAACTCCGAGGGAGAGAGAGAAGGGTAAAGCCAACGCCGTTGCCGCCCTGCATAGTGAAGGAGGGAGGGACGCCTCGTCACCACTCTGGCCGGATGGGGTTGTCGAGCCGTTCACTGCCGCCTTTAGTCACCGTCGGATGGCTAGTTACCCCCTGCCCACGTGTATGCGGAAACTTTAAAGCTTCTAAGTGGCCCTAAGCCCCCTTTCCCTTGGAACCACCCTCCCCCCCCCCCCCCCCCCAAAGCCCCCTTTCTCTTGGTCCTTGGAACCCACCTCCTCTGTGTTTTATAAATCTTAAGCCCCTTTTACCCCCCTTCTTGTGCCTTCTAAAAGCCTTTTATTACCCCCTGCATTTTAAGCCCCTCTCCCATGGGTGTTGGAACCCCGTGTTTAACCCTTAAGCTCCTTTCTTTTGGGCTTATTACCCTCGTGATTTAAACCTTTAAGACCCTTCGTATGGGCTTTGAACCCTTCCCCTCCCCCCCCCCCCCCCCCCCCCGTGCTTTTAAAGTTCACTTAGGCCTTTCCTTAAGCCCCTTTTCTCCTAATTTGCCTAAGGTTTTTTAGACCCTTACTTATAACCTTTACGATTATTATTTTCCCTTGGAGCTCTCCTGCACCTTGTGTCTTTTCCACCCCTTTTCATTCCTCGTTTGAACGATTCATTACAAGGCCATTAAGCCTTCCCCATGGATTAATGAGTCTTAGTCGTGAAAGATTCTGAAACACCCCTTCCGAATTCCCGACTTCAAGGAGGGAGCCTTTCAAAAAAACTGCTTTCGACGGCGGTGCAAGTTATTGCGGAAGAAAGCCACGATGGAATATCAAAAAGAAGTTGTTAAGCTGCTTCCATGGTGGAAATGCCTCCTAAGAAAGTCCAAGGCGCAACGGTGGGAGGGTCGTCTCCTGGCATCCATGTGGATATCTCACCCCAAACCCAAGTTTTCCTTCCTAATTATTATTTGATATTGTTGTAATTCAATATTGCAAGGTTAATTGTTAGAAATAGGATATATTTTCGTCCTAGTTGTTCATGTCGAAGGAACTTAGTCATCAATACTTTTAAATGAAACATGCAAATTAAGAAAGTATAAATGAATTTCTAGCAAATAGCTTATGCATTGAAATGAATTATAAGACTAGATTATTATCCATTAAAATAGTATACTTCGGTTAAGCCTAGAAGTATAAACTGCATCTCGCACTATTAACCCATATCACAATGAATCATCATGGAAAGTGCAAAGCATGAAACGATTCTTATGATGCATAAACTCTATGAAATTATTGTTGTCAACTGCATACATTAGCAAGAAAAAGGTTGCTTATTTAGCATGAATTTTGTTCGCAAAGAAAAGGGAAGATTAGTTGAAATTTACCTAACCTATGCTTGACCTCAAAACCGATAAGTTAGGGTTTAAAAAATCAATTTACGCATAGTCAACGAATCATGTGGAAGTAATCTCGAAATTATCTTCTGGAGTTAACCAAATTGGCATAAACCTAAAACACCTAAGCCGCGGAGTACTCGTTGGAATAAGTTAAATTCTAAGAAATGCCTATACCTTAAATACTTTCCCACATTCACTGAATGTAGGGACAATAAAATGTAATCGTAAAGTGAGCTAGGGTTTGTCCCTAAGAATCTTACAAGATGAAACTTGGAAACCCTAGGTCTAACGACGTCAGCCTAGTAACCTAAAACAGATTGTTTCGTGACTCCATTGTCTCATAGTTCGATGCGACACTTGCGCAGCAAGTGCGGAGTCATATGATCTTGTGATCGGATCACAAGAGAATGGCCAAATTCCTGCAATGAGGTTGGTGGATCCTTATGCAAGTTATCTTGCAAGAGGATGAATACTTTAGTATCCTTCATGAGTAAGGAAGATTAATTGGAACTAAAGACCAGCTGATAAACTGAAGTAACCAATGAACTTGAGGTTTGACCAAGTCAGGTTAATAGGGTACGCCCTAACCCAGGATATAGGGGATCTTGCCAAGTTGCAAGTCATCTTGGATCGAGTGCTGGATGCATTCGAAAGGAAGGATTCATTCCTTAGCAGTTTGCCAACAACAAAAACGATCAATGGAAATGTTTGTGCTTCCTATAGATTTTAGAGTACTATTTGGCTTTGTTTGATCAATGAATTAAAAGATAAATGGATATCTATACTTCAGGTTGAAGTCCTGAAGGGAGAGGCAGCTCAAATTACCCCTAACTACCTGCCTAACCCTAACCAAGGGGGTTGTTGACCGCACTGGGAAAGTGGACCGAACCCACCGCGAGAGGTCTCTCCGTTGAGTGCTACTTGGAGCAGGAGGTTGCTTGGGTGCCGGGAGGGCTTTGGCCGTAAATCGCTCGCCTTTCGGGCCCTGCACAAGAGGCTAACGTGACTCAGGATTGGATCTCAAGGCCCGCATACTAGTCTACGGGCGGAAACTTGGATTAGTGATCCCTGTGGATTGCTAGATAGCCTTCGGGCGGATTGTGGATAAGCCTACGGGCTGGACTCTTTGTATTTCAAAGATAAATATGATAACCTGTTAATAAGGAACTTGTCTGATATTGTTTTTCTATGTCAAGTGATAAGATTACATGAAGGAACCAGTGCCTAACGGGTTAATTAAAGAAGCTGGTTGTTACATGTCCAACTAATGTGTTAGGTAATTAAATAAATAAAACAACCTGAGGAAATTGCGGAGGATGGGCCATAGGTCCGTCCTACGGATGGGTGGTCCTGGTTGGCAGGGAACTTTTCTCAAATCACGATGGACAGCTAGAAGACTGTCAAAGAACACGAACAACAAGAGCGTTGACCTAGAATTATATTTGAACCCGATTTATGCTGTTTTAGGGGAATGGAATGGGACTATGCCTTATGAGAGGTTGAGCTTTGCATCCCTCTCGTTTTTCATTCTCTTGAATCAAGTGCAGCATGAATCCGCTTCGGACCTGGTGTTTCTGCGTAAAGTAGTTCTCTTGGGTCCGACACTAGTTGCTGTTAGGAAATGACCAATAAGGAAAACCCTAAGTTAGGTCGATCCTACGTGGGAACGACCGGAATACTTCCGCTACGTGGCAGATGCGGGAAGCCCTAGATCGCAAACCCTATAACATTCCATGGGAGTGCCGGGCGGAGCTTTCTAGAAATCCTTTCCGATGGACTTCTAAGACATGTCCTGAAAAATACAAGTGGACACGTTACAAGGGTATCCTTTCCTTTGGAGCCCATTCTTCTCATGGCGCCCCAACACTTTAATCCTGTCAGCGGGGATTACACGGGTTACTTCCTCATATACATATGAGTTCATCTCAACCCTCCGACCTCGAATATGTAAAGTTGAGTTTACGTGAGCTTCCACAAAAATGAACAGCTTCACGACTTTTAGGTCTTCTAACCACTTGATCCTCTTTAGGTTGGTCTGTAGGTATGCAAACCTATGGGCAGCTATATAGTAGATTCCTGAGGCACCCATCCATCTTCATTCCATGTACAAAGGCGATGGATTATATATTCGCTCTAGGATGTTCATCATCTCAACTCTTTCTCAATAATCAGGGGAATGCATCGTAGTCATAAACATGACTCGGAATACTAAGAACTTGTTCCATGCTTCATCATTCTGCAAGACATAATTGAAAGCAAGGAAATGTTTGGACAACAACATTTGCTTTACTTTATCTTATTAAGATTTCATAAAAACAATTCCTTCGTTGGTTGGCTCTGATACCAACTGTAACGTGTCCACTCGTATCTTCAGGACACGTCTTAGCAGTCCATCAAAAAGGATGTCTAGAAAGTTCCACCCGGCACTCCATGGAATGTTACGGGGTTTGCGATCTAGGACTTTCCACGTCTGCCACGTAGCAGAAGTATTCTAGCCATTCCTGCTTAGGACCGACCTGAATTAGGGTTTTCCTTATTGGTCATTTCCTAACGACAACTAGTGTCGAACTTGAGCGAACTACTTTACGCAGAAACACCAGGTCCGAAGCGAATTCACGCTGCACTTGGTTCAGGGAGAATGGAAAACGAGAGGGATGCAAAGCTCAACCTCTCTGCCATAAGGCATAGTCCCATTCCGTTCCCCTAAAACAACGTAAATCGGGATCAGTTATAACTCTAGGTCAACGCTCTTGCTGTTTGTATTCTCTGAGCGATCTTCTGGCTATCCTTCGTGATTTGAGAAAAGTTCCCGGCCAACCGAGACCACCCATCCGTAGGACGGGGACTTATGGCCCATCCACCGTACTTTCCTCAGGTTGTTTTAGTTATTTAATTACCTAACACATCTAAATGGACATGTATCAATCAGCTTCCTTAATTAGACCGTTGGGCATTTGTCCCTTCACATAATCATATCACTTGACATAGAAAAACAATGTCAAACAAGTTCCTTTTTAACATGTTATCATATTTATCTTTGAAATACATAAAGTCCAGCCCATAGGCTTATCCACAATTCGCCCAAAGGCTATCCAGCAATCCACAAGGATCACTAATCCAAGATTCTACCTGTAGACTAGTATGCAGGCATCAAGATCCAATCCCGAGTCATGTTAGCCTCTTGTGTAGGGCCCGGAAGGTGAGGGATTTATAGCCAGAGCCCCCCCTGGCACCCAAGCATCCTCCGGCTCCAAGTAGTGCTCAACAAAGAGACCTCTCACGGCGGGTTTGGTCCATCTTTTCGGCGCGGTTAACAACCCCCTTGGTTAGGGTCAGGTAGGCAGTCAGGGGTAGCTGAAGCTACCTCTCCCTTCAGGGCTTCAACCTGAAGCATTAAATATCCATTTATCCTTTAATTCATTGATCAAAAAAGGCAAAACAGTGCTCTTAAATCTGTAACAAGCACAAACATTTCCATTGGTCATTTATTGTTGGCCAACTCCTAAGGAGTGAATCCTTCTTTTCGAATGCATCCAGCAGCCGATCTGGGATGACTTGCGACTTGGCAAGATCCCCTATATCCTGAGTTAGGGCCGTACCCTATTAACCCTAACTTGGTCAATACCTTAAGTTCATAAGTTATTCCAATTTATTGGTTTGTCCTTTGCTCCAAGCAATTATCTTTACCCCAAAAAGATACTATATTAGGATGATTATTCATTCTCTTGCAAGATAATATGCATAAGAATATGCCAACCTCATTTCGAGACTTGGCCATTCCCTTGTGATCCAATCACAAGATCATACGACTATGCACTTGTTGCATAAGGCTCGCATTGAACTATGAGACTATTCTACCCATCAAATGGAGTCACAAAACAATCTATTCCTGATTACATTAGGGTGACGTTGTTAGTCCTAGGGTTCCAAGTTCCATCTTTTTAGCGAAGGGTTCTTAGGGACAAACCCTAGATCACTTCTCAAGTATGTTCCAATGTCCCTACATTCCGTGAATGTGGGAAAGTCTTTAGGGTATAGGAGTTCCAGGCTTGGCAATACGAGCGGCTAGGTCACATGATAAATCCTACTTAGTTCTTTGGATTTGAATTAACTCTTCCTAAACAAGTCCCTTCACGGTTTTTATGTATTTAGGTTTAAGCCAACTTGTTTAATTCTTGAAGATAATTACACTATCATTTCCATAAACACATGACTCGTTGTCTACGTGTAAACTGATTTTCAACCCTAATTTATTGATTTAAGATTAAGCATAGGTTGGGTTATGACCTAATTACAATGAATCATCCTATAACTTGTGAACAAGATTCATGCCAAACAAGCAACCTTTTACTAATAATTATGCAGTTGAAAAACGATAATTGACTAGAGTTATGCAACTTAAGAATCATTTCATGCCTTGCTTTTTCGCATGGATTATTAGCACTTTCCTTAATAACTCATTGTGAAGAAGATATGTCCTAATAATGAGATATGCAATTTATATTTCCATGCCTAAACGGAGTGCACTATCTTAATTCCGTTTTGTAAATGTGGACATGAATCTAAGTTCAGTTCATTGAAATGCATAAAAACTAAATGCATATCAATTTTCTGCTCACTTTATTTTTGTTCGTTTTATTGAAAATACTAATGACCGAACTTGTCCATCGTAAGCTAATTCTTTAAAATTAATCAAAGTATTCAACACGAAAATTGCATCCTATCTCAAAAATTATCTACGCACGATTGACTTATAATAATACCAAATAAAAATTAGGAAGGGAAACCTGGACTTGTGGTGATATGTCCACGTGGATGCTAGGAGACGATCCTCCTGGGGTTGCGCCTTGGGCTTTCTTAGGAGCCATCGTGAATGCAGAACTTCCATCTTGGATGCGGCTTTCTGAAACTCCCTTTTTGAGATTCCACCGTTCTTTATGAGTTCTCTTTTCTTTTCTTTCGTGGAAGCTCGTTGAAGAGATACTTCTTTTTGGGAGGGGGAAAGAAACACGAAAAGGGTTCAAAACCGGGAAGGGGGTGTTTCAAAATCCTCTGCGACCGAATAAGGCCCATTAAAGCCATGGGAAAGGCTTAATGGCCTTTTAAAGACTTACAATAAAGGGGAATAAAAGGTGTAGAAACCCTTACGAGGGATTTTGTATGGGGAAAGAAGGTGTCAAAAGACCCTTAACACCCTCTTTTCCTTTTATAAGGGGGTAAAACAAAAGGGTATAAAAGGGTCCTTCGGGAGCCCTTAGGAGGGAATTATTGCTAGCGTAGAAAAAAAACTTAAGGGTTCATATGAAGACCCTTCACAGCAAAAGTCAGGGGGTGGGGAGTGGGGGGGAATGACTCCCCCAGGCGATGACACAATGGCCAAGAGGCAGCGTGGCCTATGGCTTCAACGACGGTGCAGAGATCCCCTCCTCACCCTCTCGGTAGTATGGCGACGACTCCCTCTAGCTGCACAGCAGCCAACTCTCGTCTCCTCCCTTACTCTTTATATGGTGCGCAGATCGGACGCAGATAGCTCACGTGGTGAATCCCGGAAGGTCCCCAAGAACAAAGTACTCTACTTTTTAGCACAAAAACCCATGTAAAAGCAAGCACGACATGAGACAAGAGACAAATTGGGTTCAATCTCCCCCATGCCTTGTGTGAGCGCTTCACAAAGCATGTATTTAATGTATATTTCCAATCTTTTTGCTCAAAAATAGCCCAATTACAAAAATATGACAAGCTTTTAGCTTTTGAGTTTGCTTTCTACCAAAAATAAGAAAATAAAGCTAATGGACGGTGCCCATAGAGTCTGGCACGCCCAATCTCAATGTCCAAATAGAAATGACATATCCAGGCGCATAAGCGCATACAAAATAATAATAAATAATCGATGTCTATATAGACATAACAAAATATAGGCGTGGCGCCTATCAAAATATAGTCCAAAGGTCGAAAACCCGCTAGACTCCAATGCTTTCCTCCGCCACTGCTGCTATCTCTACACATCAACTGAAGCATTCACAATCGTTAGTAAAATAACACAATTAAACCGACAAAAGTGAATACCTAGCAGTCTTCAGCTACATAAATAAATCAACCGGTTAGAAATAAATCCTAACCTTAATTTATTACGAGTGCGCACTCTAAACTCATAAACGTTTATTAATTTAATATGCATTTTGTGGAATCACCCGCTATGGAATCACCCATGTACACACTAAATTAATGAAACGCCCGAAAAGGACAGGCGTCCCCATCAACTTCTCGCACAAAGAATCCTCTTTGCGTATGAGCCCCGGTCATCTAAGTTTACGGAATCCACCGTAAAACCTCACGGAATCCACCATGGAATATGCCTCCTGGCATCATACCCCCGGGGTGGGATAGCAATTGACCTCAATTGCTATTAGCTCAATGTGGAGCTAACAGAGTGGGGAAAGCATTTAGGTCTCTAGCGTGCATCCATTGTGCTTCCTCTACAGGATGGTTCTTAAATTTTACTAGATATCTAGAATACCTTCGGCCAGTTCTAGTGGTCATGTAGTCAGTGTCTATAATGGCTTCTGGTTCAAGTATTTCAGTCTCTTCTTCGAGTAAAGGTGGGTTTTCATAGACAGGGTGGATAGGTAATTGTCCTCTAAATGGTCTCAATAAACTAATATGAAATGTATTATGAATTTTCCAATGGGATGGCAGTTCTAACTTGAATGCATTGTCATTAATCTTATGAATGATTCTAAATGGTCCGTAGAATCTAGGGGCTAATTTGACAACTGGATGTCTATCTACACTTTGCAGTCTACGCTTTTCTATTCTAAGCCAAACATAATCATCAACTTTGAAATTCATGGCTTGTCTTTTCTTATTGGCTTGTTTGGTATATGATTGTTGGGCTTTAGCAATCATATCCTTTACTTCATCAAAAATAGTGTTATGCATAACAGCAATATCATCGGCACTTTGTATTCTATTAGACAAAGAAGCAACAGGTGTAGATAATCTATATCCATAAATAACTTCAAAAGGTGCTTTCTTTGTAGATGTGTGCGGTGTATTATTGTAAGCAAACTGTAATAAATGCAAATGAGTATCCCATGTCTGAGGTTTAGAGATAGTGTATGCACGTAAAAGATCTAGAATGGTGCTATTTGTGGCTTTTGTTTGTCCATTTGTTTCTGGATGAAATGCAGATGAGAAATCAATCTTTGTGCCTAGATTTGCAAACAGTGTAATCCAAAAATTATTACAAAATCTAGAATCTCTATCTGAAATAATCACTTTCGGTAATCCATGGTTAGTAAAAACAGTTTTCAAAAATAACTGTGCTGCTTGTGATGCTGTTAAAGTTTTCTTACATGCAATGAAATATGCTTGCTTACTAAATCTATCTACAATTGTCCAAATCATGTCATGGTTAGATTTAGTATTTGGTAAGCCAGTAATGAAATCCATAGATATATGTTCCCAAGGTTTAGATGGAATAGATAAAGGCATTAATAGTCCATACTGTTTACCATTATGTCTCTTTATTCTTTGACAAATCAAACATTCAGAGACAAAATTAGATACATCTGCATCCATATGCGGCCAATAAAAATCTTCAGTTAACATGCGTAATGTAGAAATGATACCTCTATGACCTTGATATGGGGGACAATGAATTTCATTTAAAACAAAAGATCGGAATGGAATAGTAACACACAGTCTCTTTTCAAAGAACATGAATCCATCATTATATGACAATGAATCAACAGGAATGAAATTATTTTGAACTAATTTTTGCCAATTAGAATGAAAAGTAATATCTTGGTGATATGTGTCTTTCATAGCAATCAAAGAATCAAAAGATATGATAGAAATGTTATGGATTGCAGGTCTTCTACTCAATGCATCAGCAACTACATTTTCTTTTCCAGGTTGGTATTGAATGATAGGATGGAAACTTTGAATGAATGAAGCCCATTTGATATGACGGTCAGAAATTTGGGGTTGGCTAAGTAGATGTCTAATGCTTTGCTGGTCGGTCTTTATCATGAATTCTGAACCCATTAAATAATGCTTCCATTGTTTTAATGCTTGTACAACTGCTAAGAGTTCCTTGTCATAAGTGGAATATTTAAGCTCAGAGGGTTTCAGCTTAGAACTAGAATATGCTATTGGATGGTTGTCTTGCATTAGCACGGCTCCTATTCCTGATCCGCTAGCATCGGTCACAACTAGAAAGAATGGTCTGTTAAAGTCAGGCAATTGTAGAACAGGGGCATTGGTCAATGCACGTTTGAGTAAATCAAAGGATTTCTGCTGGTTTTCAGTCCATTGATAAACAATGCCTTTCTTAAGAAGTTTGGTCAATGGTAAAGCAAGTAATGAGAAATTACGTACAAACTTCCTATAGAAACTAGCAAGACCAAGGAATGAGCGTAATTCATGTACATTTTTAGGAACAGGCCAATGCAATATTGCGTCAATTTTCTTAGGATCAACTTTTATTCCTTCTTTTGATACAATATGACCTAGATATTCTATTTCTGTCTTAAAGAATTCACTCTTGTCAGGATTTGCAAACAATTGATTTTCTTTCAGTAATTGAAAAACTAATGATAAATGCTCATAATGCTCTTTTTCACTTTGACTGAACACTAAAATATCATCAAAGAAAACAATCACACAATATTGATATTTTAGAAAAATACGGTTCATCATTCTACTGAAAGTAGCAGGTGCATTAGTTAATCCAAATGGCATAACTAAGAATTCGTAATGGCCAAACTGTGTCCTGAATGCAGTCTTAAATATGTCGGATCTATCTAACCTCACCTGATGATATCCAGACTTAAGGTCAATTTTACTAAATATAGAAGATCCTTGCAGTTTGTCCATAAGGTCATCAACTCTAGGTATAGGATACCTATTCTTTACAGTGATCTTGTTTAATGCTCGGTAGTCAATACACATCCGATAAGTATTATTCTTTTTCTTGACTAAGAGCACAGGTGCACCGAATGGAGAACTGCTAGGTCGAATTAAGCCTCGATTTAGTAATTCTTCTACTTGACTCTGGATTTCTTTTTGCTCTATTTGATTGTGCCTATATGGAGCTTTGCAAGGTGGTTGTGTGCCAGGTATTAGGTCAATTTTATGGTCTTCTGGACGTGATGGAGGTAAACCTGGTGGTAGGTCTTCTGCAAAACAGTCCTTAAAATATGCAAGAAATTCCTTATGCCTAGGGTGCATATGATTTTCCTTTGCATGCAATTCATTCACCCAAATGAGATATGATTTAGTGTTCTTGCGTAGTGCACGTTTTGCTTGAGTATGCGAAAGCAGTGGAAACATATGAGATGCATGCATACCAAATAATGTAATAGATTTTCCTTGAAAATTTATATTCATTGTGTGTGTGGAATAATCTATATTGGGATTATGTTGGTGTCTCCATGGCATTCCTAGAATAATGTCGCTAGACTGTAATGGGACAACTAAGAAATTTCTTCTTTCAATATATGGACCAATTTGAATTTCTAAATCTTGAACTTCTTGTGTGCCATTGTACCTAGTACCTAAAAATGCAGCTTTTATGCGATAGTGCGTAGGTACTGTATGCAATTTCAATTCCTTTACCAATTTTGCTGAAATAAAGTCATGCGTACTACCGTCATCATGCAATATAATTCTTTCTTTTCCATGCACCATACATTTCATAGTCAACAATGAATGTGAAGTAGGCATACCTGGTAAAGTGTCGGAAGTAGTAGTAGGATCATCTTCTTCTTCAGTGAAATCTGGCATATCATCATGCTCGTGTTCGTCCATAGCTCCAAGGTAGTTGATATGTGCTGATGGCTTCTTTGAATGACAATTTGCTGCGAGATGGCCTGGCTGGTGACACTTGTAGCATACGATGGGCTTGGCTTTGGTCACATTATTTGCAATCGCTGGGAGTCTGGGTATATTTGGATTTGCTTGTTGGATAGGCTTAGGATTTGGATTGACAGTGGATGGTAATGCGGGTGGTTTAGGCCAATTCTTACAGAAAGATGGTGATGAAAAACGACCTGGATTAAACCTTTTGAAATTGGAATTGAATTGTTTAGATCCATAATTACCGTTTGCTTGGAATGGCTGTGGTCGTCGATCTCTTCCACGTAACTTATCTTCAGTGTCGTGGGCTAAGGAGATGGCGTCTTCAAGGGTAGCAGGCTTGAACATATTCACCTCAGCGTAGTAATGTCCAAGAAGTCCAGACATGTACTTCCGCTTATGTGTCGTCTCTGGTACGTCTTCAAGCATGCGTAACTGTAGGAGTGCATTCCAAAAATGCTCTGTATACTGTGAAATAGGCTCACGATCGCGTTGTTGAAGTAAATCCCATTGCTTGATAGCCTTCTCATGAAATTGCGGTGGAAGGAAATTTTGCATGAACTTCTTCTTGAAATCTTCCCATGTAGCAGGATATTCTATACTCTTGCGGACTACAGTCCACCAAAGTGATGCTCTATCTATCAGATGATTAGTAACACACTTGATTTTATCTTTCTCAGGATAAGTTTCCTCATGGAAATAATCATCAAACTGGCTAATGAATGATAAAACAGTCTTTCCTTCCCTTATGCCATTGAAAGTGCGAAACTTGAAACTTCGTTTACTTATCTTGGATTCCTTGCGCATGGTTTGTGCTTCAAGAGTGGCGTCGATGGTACGGCGAATCAAATCTTCAGCTTGAGGTTCTTCTTTATCAGTGGACGCTCCTTGTAGCTTTGTCAATTGCGCTTGCAAGGCTTGCCTAGCTCTTCGCTCTTCTTCCAATTGCAGCATGATAAGATCCAGCTTTTGTTCCATGGTAGGCTCGGGTAGATCGTCTTCAGCCATAGGATCATCCATATGTGGGGTAGTCATCCTGTAAAACTCAACAAACCTTTCTCACTCAAAATCAGTTAGCGGGATGAGCGTAGCTCAAATTTGGGGTTACAAGGCTATGTCTTTTTGGGTATTTTCTTCTTCAATTTTCAGAAATTCTGAAATATTTCTGTCTCCGTTTGCTGAAAGTACTTCAACGAACTTGCAGATAGGTAAAACAGCTTGCTGCGAACAACTTTCCAGTTCAGAGTTTTTGCATACGAACAAGTCTTCTATGAGTTTTAAGCACTAGTCAGTTCTGATTTAGTCTGACTTGCAGAGTTGCAGACTTAACAGACTTGCAGGGTTGTTGACTTGCTGGACTTAGCCGACTTGCAGAACTTGCAGTACTTGATTCCAAGTGACTTACTGAACTTGACTTCTGGAGTGCAGGACCCGGAGTTTATCGACTTGTCAGATCTGTGTGACTTGCAGAGGAAGCTTAATGATTTAAGCTTGGTATTAAAGATTAAGCTTAGAGAGCTTAATGATTCAACACAGAGGCCGCCGTTTTTGATCGTGAGGGGGGGGGTCCGTTTTTTTTCCGCGCATGCTATGAACTTCGACCTTAGCTGTCTTGTACAGACATTTGGAGGCATGATTAGCAGTGTACTTATCTCCACGCTTAAAGCATAGGCCCTTTTCTTTCTGTTCCTTCACAATATCTGGGGAGATGAACCGTTGACTACTAGATCCATGGGAAGGTGATGCAATGGACTATTTATTTTCAACATACCTATTTTCAGCATTAGAGCCCAATGCTATCCCAAAAGTGCCCATTTTTCTTCCAGCATGGAAGGCGGCGTAAGTGAGTACTTTGGGGTTGTTATTAGGCATAGAAATGTCTCAAAAACCACCTCCGTATGGGGCTGATCATGAAGGAATGCGGGGATGTCCAACACCTTGTTGAAAATGCTCATTCTTATGGTACTTTCTTCCATATCTCTCAGCCAATTCGATTGCATCAAATAGTGTGGTAGGTTTCTGGGCCATGACATTGGTCGATAGACTCGGTTCTAACCCATAGATGTACTTGTGCAATTTAGCATCGTCACTAATGCTCTCCACATACACGGTCAAGTTCATGAACTAATTTGTGTATTCATGTACAGTGAGGTTACGTTGGTCAAGATTGTACCATTGTCTTACCAACCATTCTTTTTCCATAGGGGACACAAAAACTTGGACCATATGCATTTTAAAATCTTCCCAGTCAATGAACTGTTGATTCTCCCAATTGATATAGAACCATCATGTGTGGGCAAACCCTTCCAAGTGGAGAGAGAAAAAAAGTTTTCTCTGATCATCAGTGCAGGGGTAGATGTTGAAGTAGGACTCCAACTTGGACGTCCATTCCTCCAAGTCAAATGGTGAGGGGGATTGCCCATTGTACTTTGTTAGGATGACCTTGTCACGCAGATCATAGGGGCCATGCTGCCCTGAAATCTTTGCTGTCCATGCAGCCCCTGGTGGCCATACATGCCTTGCTGTCCATACATCCCTTGTGGTGCATTAAGCCCATGTTGTCCATTATAACCATGCTGTCCATGATTGCCAAGCTAGCCATTTGTACCATATTGTCCTTGATGGGGCTGATTCATATGGGGTGCATGGGGGCACCTAGGTAGAGCGGGTGAAATCCAACCCAAGGTGGGAGAAGGCCTCAAATGGATATTGTCAGCATGGTGGATTAGCCATGTGCTCGATTGCTTCATCAAACTTGGATATCATTTGGCAGTGGTTGGTGACCATATCATTCTGTCGTTCCATATGATGGAGGAGGGTGTGATTAAGAATGGTATACGGGTCTGTTTCAGGCATTTCCTCCTGTATGTCACCATGGTAATATTGCGTCGAGCTTGGTTCCTCATTCATGGAGATCCGAGAGTCTCTAATCTCCCTCTCGAGTTCATCTTGGGCCTTGCTTTTGCCTTTCTGGTCAGCCATCTAGATGTCATCCATAAGACCTGCTGTCAGTAAAAGGGGTGTAACTCTTTGTAGGAAACTCTAGTTGATGAGGTTTTAGGCTCGAATCGGACGGGACAACGTCCTCTTTAAGATGAGCTATTAAAATTTATGACAAAAAATGATCAGAATTTTTTGTAATGGGTTTATTGTGCCTATCCTGGAGTGGTCTACATCCTGTCCATAGTGACCCTAGTACACAAAAATGGGCATAACTTTCACACTGTAGCTCTGATTGGGGAGATGTTTGATTCAAAATGGAGGGGAAAAATCCCTCTTTGAGGTGAGCTATAGGGTTCACCCCCAGATTCAAAACAGAATTTCTTGCAATGGGATCTTTGTGACAATCCTGTAGGACTGTGACCAAAAACACTACCTATCCCTTAGTACCAAGGTCTTACATGGATAGAGGATAGTTCAAGGGGCCTAATCAGCCACATCAATAGCATATTGAGCATACTGAGCATAATCTTGAGCATCATTGCATACCCATTAGCTCTTCCATTAATGCATAAGTACATTCACTACCATACATCTCCTTTGACTGCATGTACTTCAAGTGTCATACATGGGTGCCATTAGCATTGTGGGGTATCCAAGAGAGATCATTAGGATAGGGGAGTGGAGCTCATGGGAGTACCTGCACCTACCTACAAGTATTGGGCTCTAGATCACTGGGAGGTGGGCAAAGTTCCCCTCGGGCCGGGTTGTGCACCCCTTTAGTGTCTTAAGTGGTAAGGGAGGGCCACCTCTCTTTTTTCTTACCACGGCCTTTTTCCTCAATTGGAGTATACATGGAAAATTTTTTTATTAGGAAATCAACATCAAATGCATTGGAAAGGAGACATTTGGCCTTTTCATGAGATGCAAGGAATGACCAAGGTTGGGGTAGGGGTTACCTTGGCAGTTGAGTGACTCACTGGTTGCTACTTACCCAATTTACAATGGATATTATTCATTTGGGGGTCATCCAAGATCACAAGACCAAATGAGGGTTAATGGCAGCCATTACAATAAATTTAAAGAAGAGGTATGATGCATGCACATGAAGAGGATTGAACTATTAAACGTATGAAATCTCGAATCTCTGCAATAATGGATTAAGCTCAGCAAGTGGCTAAATTGAGAGATTAAGATCAGATTGGCATACCTCTTTAATTCTTGGGAAGACCATTGAAGCATAAGTCATCATGGTGCCCGATTGCTCCATTGATCAAGTCCGGTTGTTGGTTGGGCATCCATGGAAGAATACTTCAGCATCATTCGAATGCTCCTGCTAATGAAGAAGGCTCCCGTGCTTGTCCCCGAGCTTGAGCTTCAATAATGGAAAGCTTCAAGTGAAGCTTTCATGGCTACCCACAAAGCTCCCATGCATGCTGAGTTCAATATCTTCATCCGGGCAAAAGAAATCATTCACGAGCTGAAGGGCTTGTGGGGTATGAGCTCTCAGGGTCAGAGATGGTTTAGCTTGAAGAATCCATAGCTGCCCCAAACAGTCCAAATGTTGTCCACCTTGTGGGCTAAATCCCGGGAGCAAGAGTATCAAGGAGGAGGATATTAGTGTGTTGATTCAGGGCCTAGAATGGCAAAGGGCAGCAGGAAAGGAAGGCTGGGGCAGAGGGGGAAGGTAGGAGGAGCAAGGAATAGCAATGCAAAATGCGCTGCAAATTGCGGGTTGTTCCCTGGGGTCTCTCCTGACGTCTGACCCTTCTCAAGGGTATGGCCTGTGGTTAGGGGCAAGTGGGGAAGGCTCCTAGGGCTTCAGTTTTTCCCTCCCATGGCTGCTCCAGGGAAAAAGAGAAGTTCTCTGTGCTATATGGCTATGGCCTCTTGCCTGGGAGGAGAGAGAAAGGGGGTTGGAGACAAAAGTAACTGAGGTTTTGCCCTCTTCCAACTCCTGGGACCCTAAACTTGGCCTGGAACCCTTAAAATTTGCATGAAAAGAAGTGAGGACCTGCTATTTTAACTGTTTTACCTCCAGATATGTCTGAGTCTCCAACCATAGCTCCTGATTGCTCCAAAAAGCTGAAGTTAACTGTAGTTCTTCTTGCTATACTTGTACCTGTAAGTTGAGTAACTAGGGATTTGAGAAGGAAGAAAAGGGGAAAGGAGAAAAGGAACAAAGCCTAAAGCTCTGATACCACTTGTAATGAAAGAAGCTGAGAGAAGAGAGAAGAAGAGCTGGAGAGAGAGAGAGTGAGCAAGAAGAAGAAGGAAGAAGACTAGAAGAAGAGAGAGAAAGAGAGAAAAGAGGAGAGAAGGAAGGAGGAAGCCATGGAAGCTGGAGATGAAGGTGAAGTATGATCTTGATAATAATTGATTGCCCTAATCTGGGGCTCTTACACCTTAAACACCTCGGTCAGTGTGACGGGGTGTCTAAACCCTTGTCGGTATGTATCCCACTTGTTACAAAATCTATTCTCTATATAGTCTAGTTGGATGAACTCTTTTGGGTAGATTTGGAGGTAAGACTTTTTTTCTGTCTATAATACTATTAAGGAAGATAGTTGGAATGGGATAGTCAAAAACATTATGCCATCGTAGTACTTCTAATGGTGGTTAAAAAATCCCTATAAGATATCTATATTTGGTTATTTATAAGTTTTTTGCAAAATAAGATTTCAAAGTAAAACATATTGTACCAATAGCATAGAGCATGAGAATCCTATTGGTATGCCACACAATTATCTAAACACATTTGTTACAAGTTGGATGTATGTATGATTAGTTGACCAATTATTGATAAGTATAGTTTCTTCCATGTTCAAATAAGAAAGAGATCTTTTCATTTTGGTCCAAGTTCCTTCGCAATAATGGAAAGGGAACTCATTAGATAAATATTATTGTTTAGCTTGCATAAAGGACCACTTAATAATTTTAGTTAGAATTTTTAAGGCCTATATCCCCATTTTGGGGGATGGAAGTCAAAAAAGTAAAAGAGGATGAAGAGATGGGTAGGCAAAATCATAAAAGGAGGAATAAGCTAAATGGTTCAAACATAAAACCCTAAAGCTTAGTAGCATGAATCTTGATTGCATGTTATAGAAGGATCACTAGGAATTATGCCATAACTTAACTTATGCTTTGATCTTAGTCATAAAAGTTAGGGATTCTAAAACTGCTCATACGTAGGCAATACATCATGTAGTTACAAAAATGGTATCGTAAATATCTTCAAAGATAGACAAGTAAATTGGTTTAAACCTAAACACCTAAAACCGCGAGGGACTCGTTTAGGAAGGGTTAATTCAATGTAACATATCCCAAAGAGCTAACTAGGGTTTAGCACGTTGAGGACGTAACCTAATCTCTCTTATTGCCAAAGCTGAAACTCTTATACCCTAAAGACTTGTCCACATTCACGGAATGTAGGGACAATAGGACGTACTTGCGATAGACGATCTAGGGTTTTTACCCTAAGGATCACTCGCTAAAAGGATGAAACTCGATTCGAATTTGGAACCCTAGGACCGACAATGTCGGCCTAATGCAATCAGGAACGGATTGTTATGAAGACACCCTAACCATGTTTCCTATCTAATCATGATACCGTGATTAGAAGATGCCATTGATGGGTAAAATAGTCCCATGGATTAGATGCGACACTCGTGCAACAAGTTGCAGAGTTGCATGAACTTGTGACTTGATCACAAGGGAATGGCCAATTCCTCGGAATGAGATTGGCAAATTCTTACGCAAGTTTATCTTGCAAGAGGATGAATAATCGTCCTGATATAGTACCTTTCTTGGGTAAAGTGACCAAGATACGGGGATTAGATATTTTCTTGGAAGCAAAGGACCAATCAGTCAATTGGAATAACATGTTTACTGCTAATAGAACTTAAGGTTTTGGTTAAGTTGGGTTAATAGGGTACGGCCCTAACCCAAGGATATAGGGTTAACAAGCAAACACTTGGGAATCTTGCCAAGTCGCAATTAATCCCGGATTGAATGTTGAATGTATTCTAAAAGAAGGATTCACTCCTTAGCAGTTGACCAAATAACGACCACTGGAAATGATTGTGCTTGTAACAGTTCTATAGAGCACTGTTTTCTTTGTTTGCTCAAAGAATGAAAGGATGAAAAGATATCTAATGCTTCAGGTTGAAGGCCTGAAGGGAGAGGCAGCTTCAGTTACCCCCGACTGCCTGCCTAACCCTAACCAAGGGGGTTGTTAACCGCGCTGAGAAGGTGGACCGAACCCGCCGTGAGAGATCTCTCCGTTGAGCGCTACTTGGAGCAGGAGGACACTTGGGTGCCAGGGGGGCTTTGGCCGTAAATCCCTCGCCTTCTGGGCCCTGCATAAGAGGCCAATGTGACTTGAGATTGGGTCTTGAGGCCTGGGTACTAGTCTACGGTGGGCAGAATCTTGGATTGGTAATCCCTGTGGATTGCTGGATAGCTTTCGGGTGGATTATGAATAAGCCTACAGACTGGACTTTATAAATGTATTCCAAAGATAAATATGATAAGCTGTTGAAAATGAATTTGTTTGGCATTGCTTTTCTATGTCAAGTGCTATGATTACGTGAAGAAACCAGTGCCTAATGGGCTAATTAAGGAAGCTGATTGATGCATGTCCAGCTAAATGTGGTAGGTAATTAAGTAACTAAAACAACCTGAGGAAAGTGCAATGGATGTGGCCATGGGTCCGTCCTACAAATGGGTGGTCCTGGTTGGCCGTGAACTTTTCTCAATCATGATGGACAGCAAGAAGATCGTTTCAAAGGACACGAACAGCAAGGGCGTTGACCTAGAGTCTAAGTTATAATAATCCCGATTTATGTTGTTTTAGGGGAACGGAATGGGACTATGCCTCAGGGCCAACAGAGAAGTTGAGCTTGGCATCCCTCTCGTTTCCCATTCTCCTTGAACCAAGTGCAACGTGAATCCGCTTCAGCCCTGGCTTTCTGCGTAAACTAGTTCGCTTAGGGTTCGACGCTAGTTTTCGTTTAGGAAATTACTATTAGAGAAAACCCTGATTCAGGTCAGTCCTAAGTGGGAACGGCCAGAATACTTCCGCTATGTGGTAGACGCGGAAAGACCTAGATTGAAAACCCTATGACATTCCATGGGTGTGTCGGGCGGGACTTTCTAGACATCCTTTCCGATGGATTGCTAATACGTGTTCTGAAGATAATAGGTGGACACATTACAGTTGGTATCAGAGCGAACCATCAAAGGATTTGTTTTAAGGAATCTTAATAAGATGAAGTAAAGCAAATGTTGCTGTTCCAAACATTTCCTTACTTTCGATGTTGTCGTGCAGAATTATGAAGCATGGAACAAGTTCTTAGTATTCCGAGTCATGTTTATGACTGCAATGCATTCCCTAGATTATCGACAAAGGGTTGAGATGATGAACATCCTAGATCATATCTATAATCCATCGCCTTTGTACATGGAATGAAGATGGACGGGTGCCTCAGGAATCTAGTATATAGCTGCCTACCGGTTTGCATACCTTCAAGCCAACTTAAAGAGGATCAAGTGGTTGGAAGACTTGAAGATCGTGAAGCTGTTCATTTTTGTGGAGGCTCAGGTAAACTCAACTTTACATATTCGAGGTCGGAGGGTTGAGCTGCACTCATATGTATATGATGAAGTGACCCATGTAATCCCCGCCGTCGACAGGACCAAAGTGTTGGGGCGCTATGAGAAGAATGGGTTCCAAGGAAAAGAATACCTTAATCTTCTAATGACTTATCGATTTCTGAAGATCCATGACCTGAAACCATACTATTATCCAGTTCCCATAGATAAATGCAATACAACATTATTCTCCCCAAACTAAATGTAAACAGTTGCCCTATCATCCCAAGAAATGTTGTACTCCAAAAGGGCTATGCCCATATGAATGAAATAAGACTTCTTTTTATCAATGTCTGTTTTGTCGATGAGAATTGATAAAAATTTAAGTGGCTAGGATTCTTGGTTGATAGTTGAATTGGGTATGAAATATAAATCATAATGATTAACGAGTAATAATGTTAAGAAACCTTTATCCAGGCACAACCCCAAGTACAAAATGTTAGAAATCAAGCTCACCGTCAGTGTGTCTTCATCTATGATCGACATCTATGATAGCTAGTGTGTACAGCTGTCTACATGTGACTACATTAAATAAGTCGGGTTAGTAGTCAGTCAGTGACCTGACTAGAGTTAGTCAGTCTAGTCTACATTTACACTAGGTCACTTTATCTTGTAGTGTGTGTGTGCTTTTCAATTTAGTGTGTGGAAATGAAGGAATGAGCTTGAGAGCCTGAAGGCTCATGGATATGGAGTTTTTCCCTCTTTCTCTCTCTCTACTCTTTGAACATGGTATCAGAGCTTCATCCATGAGGCTGTGGGAGAATGGGCATGACAACTTGCAAATGAAGCCATAGTCAAAGGAAGGAATCAGCATGGACTGCCTTCTGAAAATCGTGGACTGCCTCCTGCAAATCAGCAACCTGTGTCTGAAAATCGTGGACTGCCTCCTGAAAAACAGCAACCTGTATCTGAAAATCTGCGCCTGCTGATCTGAATGGACAACAACCTGTATCTGAAAATTTGCACCTGCTGATCTGAGTGGACAGCAACCTGTGCCCGAAAATCTGCGCCCCCTGGTCTGAAAATCTGCGCCTGCTGATTTGAGTGGACAACAACCTATCAATCTTCAGTGGGGCACCTGGACAAGGTTCATAGAGCATGTATGCTCACTATTGAAGGTATTTGAAGTGTGCAAGGAGTTAATGCTTGTGTGGAAGCTCTCTTATGAGCTGGAGTGACAGACACAGACCTGTAATCATTTTTGAACTACTGTAAACATGAATGGACAGCATGCATTCAGTAATTATTGACACACATGAGCCTTGTACTACACTCAGAAGGCATCTTTGGAGCACAAGAATGTGTCAAAGCATGTATACATTGGATCAAATGTCTTGAAGCTGAGATCTCTTGCTCAGAATACTCAGATCTGAAAATCAATGACAGGCTGAAAACTGTCATACACAGTTGCTCAGAATACTCAGATCTGAAAATCAATGACAGGCTGAAAACTGTTATACATAGTTGCTCAGAATACTCAGATCTAAAAATCAATGACAGGCTGAAAACTGTCATACACAGTTGCTCAGAATACTCAGATCTAAAAATCAATGACAGGCTGAAAAACTGTCATATACAGTCAATGACAAGTACTGTGCATTACTGAAGCAATACATGTCATCTTGGGGGTTCCATCATCTATATGAACTGGCCTATACATGTTGAATGGATGGAGAATTGAAGCAAGCAATGAGCATCATTGAAAACTAGATTTTGAAGCTAAAATAAATGCAGTTACACTGTCCTGGTTAATTACAAACAGCTCATGAGGTTTATGCCATTGGTCAATGAAGACAGGTTGTCTATGTCTACTCAGATGCTCATGTATTGAACTTGCCACTACAAAGTAAATGTATGACATGGTCAAAAGACATTTTGGAGCTGCTTGGAGCTTGGTATGCTGAATTCTGGTTGACTGCAACCTGAAACTGAATTTGTTGACACACTCAGTTTTGGACTTGAAATTGTTGTTGGTTACTCACAGTTTGCAGTTTTCAGACTGCATGTATGTACCCTGGCAGTGAGGTTACATAAGCTTAAGCTGAAGCAAACACATAGCTTATGTATTGACAATTATATTTACAGTTGAGACCACTTGTTTGAGGGTTGTTTTGGGGTGTCAGTGGGCTGAAATACCCTCGTTTTTTTCTGCAATTTAGTGCAGAAAATTGTCGTAAATAGTTACGGATTGAACTTAGTCAGTCATACTTATTGGACTGCAGGGAGTCAGGCATTTGATAGACAGTCTATTGCATTATGGCTAATGCACATGGGACTGACAATATCACTCAGATAGGTGGAGAGAAATTGGATAATAAGAACTTTACATTATGGAAATTCAGAATGAAAAACTTTCTGGTTGGCAGAGGTTATTGGGATTTATGTACAGGAGATGAAGTTGCTCCTGAGTTGCCTGCACACAATCCAACAAATGAACAGAAAAGAGCCTACAGGCTATGGAATGAAAGAGCATGCAAGGTGTTGCATTGGTTTTCCTTATGTATATCTAATGCTATGGTAATTCAAATCACTGGATGTGAGACTCCAAAGGATGCTTGGGACATACTGATGAAAAATTATGGAACCATGACACATGCAAGAAAGATCCAGTTGAAACAACAGTTCAACAACATGTCTAGGAATGGCAAGAGCATCCAGACATATACCATGGAGCTTAAGACCATAGCTGATCAACTTGCTACTATTGGCTCAAGTGTATCAGAAGATGATATGATTGTTGTTGCTTTGAATGGCTTAGGCAAAGAGTACAAAGCTTTTGACACTTCCATTTCTGTCAGAGAAGAGCCCCCTAGCTGGGAGAGCTAGTTGCTTTGTTGCTGCATGAGGAAGTCAATCTTGGTTTGAATACAGGTTCTAGTGCATCTCAGAGTAGAGATACTGTGTTGTACTCTAGCCAGCATGGCAGAGGATCTAGAGGTCATGGTTCGTTTCGAGGTCGTGGTGACACTCGTAATACTTATGGACAGCAGCAGTAGCAGAGTAATTGGCATCGTGCAAATACACAAGGCCAGCGTGGATCTGGTGGGTTTAGAGGCAGGGGGAGATCACCCCGAGGTAGAGGTGGTGGTTCTGGTTCTTGGCAGTCTATTGATCAGTCCAACAAGGACAAGGACTGTCATTATTGTGGTAAGTATGGGCACATAGCGAAGGAATGTTACAAAAAGCAGAATGACATGAAGGCAAAGGGCAGACAGCATGGGCACTATGCATCTTCCAGTGGTGCTCATGATGAGTCAGTTGATAGACTCTTTGCCATGCAACATGTATCTAAAAATGCATCGAGACATGATAGAGATGACAGATGGTACATTGACTCTGGAGCGTCAAACCACATGACCCCACATGGAGAGTGGTTTGATGAGATGGTTGCAGGTACACATGGTCATGTATATACTGGGGATGATACCCAACATGACATAAAGCATAAAGGGATTGTTCCATTGATGATGCCTGATGGCAAGAAGAAAGGCCTGCATAATGTCTTACATGTACCGACCATAACAAAGAATTTGTTGTCTGTGGGTCAAATGGCAGAACAGAATCTGCAAGTGAGGTTTAACAAGGATGGATGTTTCATTGAGGAGTATGGAAATGACTGCAAGCTAATTGCCAAGGGCAGAAGGGATGGCAGGATGTTTACTTTGGAAGCGACCATTCCTAAACTTAAAGCAGCTATGTTTGCTCATGATGAGAGTGCCATCAGAGATGTAGAGATCTGGCACAAGAGAATCGGACATGTCAATGTACAAAAGCTGAAATCTATGCAGCAAAAAGAAGTAGTACTTGGATTACCTAAATTCAAGTATAATGATTTTGGTCATGTATGCCCTGCATGTCAGTTTGGGAAGCAGGCACGGTTTCCTTTCATGAGACATGTAAAAAAAAGCACTAGGCCTTTACAGTTGGTACACTCTGATGTCTGGGGTCCTTCACATAATGCTTCCTTTGGCAGTGCACGATATTATGTCTCATTTATTGATGATTTCAGCAAGTACACTTGGCTTTATATCTTGAAACATAAGGATGATGTGTTTGATGCATTTAAAGACTTCAAGAAACATGCTGAAAATGAATTGGGCTATTACATATCATGTTTGAGAGCAGATGGAGGAGGTGAATATGTCTCAAACTACTTTGACAGGTATCTTGCTAAACATGGGATCAGAAGACAGCTCACATGCAGTTATATACCGCAGCAAAACGGTGTTGCAGAGAGGAAAAACAGGGTTTTGATGGAGTCAGCTAGAGCTATGCTGAATGAAAAATGTCTGCCAAATGGTTATTGGGCTGAAGCAGTGGTGACTGCTGTATATGTGCTGAATCAAACCCCTACAACAGGGATTCATGATGTCACTCCGTATGAACGGCTGTATGGTCATAAACCTGATATTTCACACTTGAAGGTATTTGGCATCATTGCATATGTGCATATACCGGATGAGAAGAGGAAGAAATTGGATCCTAAGGCAGTGAAAAGTGTGTTTATTGGATATGCACAGGAACGGAAAGCTTATAAGTGTTATGTACCTTCTACGGATGAGACACTCATAAGCAGAGATGTGGTATTTGATGAGTTAGCATCTTGGTATGGGAATCCTGTTGCAGTGTCTACTGATGGCTCACCCAGTATGAGTCATGCTGAAAATACTCCTGCAGAGAGTACTTCCATGACTGGTCAGACAGGCGATGTATCATCTACAGTGAGTCCTTCGATAGGACGATTACAGAGTCGCACTACTGCATCCACTGACACGGATATGTCAGTGAGGGGGAGAACAGATAAGGGAAAAGAAAATGTTTTTGAAGATGTAACAGGTCCACTCACTGCAAGTTATGATTCATCTAGAAGTGACAGCTTAGATAGTGAATTGGGGATTCTGTCTGTTATGACGCTAGGTGCTAGACAGAGCCGTTATGTGCCGCCTCATGAGAGGCAAGCTCACAGTGAGCCACAACTCAGGAGATCAGAGAGGGTCAGACAACCTGTTGACAGGTATACTTACACTGGATATTCAGCCCGTCATTATGCTTATATGACGAAAGTAACAGGTTTTAGAGAACCAAGTAAGTTTTATGAGGCAGTTTCAGATGAGAATTGGCGTGCTGCTATGGATGAGGAATATTCAACTTTGGCTGAAAATTGTACATGGGATTTGGTACAGTTGCCCGAGGGAAAAACACCTATTGGATGCAAGTGGATGTATAGGTAAAATGTAAATCAGATGGATCATTGGAAAGATATAAGGCCAGGCTGGTTGCAAAAGGGTATGCACAGTAGTATGGTCTTGATTATGAGGAGACTTTCAACCCTGTAGCAAAGATGGATACAGTTAGAACTGTGATTGCTTTGGCAGCAGCTAGAGGCTGGAAACTATGGCAAATGGATGTAAAGAATGCATTTCTCAATGGAGAATTACAGGAAGAGGTTTACATGGAACAGCCTGAAGGCTATGTACATCCAGAATTTCCAGCACATGTATGTTGGCTAAAAAAGGCATTATATGGGTTGAAACAGGCACCCAGAGCATGGAATGCTCGCATCAACAGTTATTTACAGCAACATGGTTTCCGATTGGGAGATGCTGATCATAGTCTGTTTGCAAAGAAGACAGATAGTGGTTATGTTTTTCTAGTTGTCTATGTTGATGACTTAATCATTATAGGAGATGATGAAAATGGGATTGCAGAAATAAAGACATGTTTACAGGCTAAGTTTAAGGTCAAGGATCTTGGAGAGCTGAAATATTTTTTGGGGATTGAGGTTGTCTCTACACCTCGAGGCATATGGCTGCTACAGAAGTAGTATGCTCATGACATGTTACAGAAATATGGTATGGCTGATTGCAAGCCTATGGATACGCCTTTGGAGCAGAATGTCAAGCTGTAGATTGATGTTGGGACAGAGATTGACAATGTTACTATGTACAGACAGATGGTAGGCAGCTTGATCTATCTCACGATCAGTAGACCTGACTTGAGTTATGCTGTGGGGCTAATCAGTCAGTTCATGCAGAAGCCTCGCAAACCACACTTGGATGCAGTTAGAAGAATTCTGAGATATGTAAAGGGTACCACAGATCATGGGCTGTTTTATGCATATGGGAGAACCCTTGACTTGATGGGGTACACTGATGCTGACTGGGCTGGTTGCACATATGACAGGAGGTCAACCGGTGGCTATGCATTTGGATTGGGTAGTAGCATGATCAGTTGGCAGAGTAAGAAACAGCCTACAGGTGCATTGTCTAGTATAGAAGCAGAGTATCGTGGTGCGGCCTTAGCGGCCTGTGAAGCTAAGTGGTTACAGAAGTTACTGAATGACTTGGGAGTACACTTGGACAGCAAAGTCAAGCTGTAATGTGACAATTTGAGCAGTGTTATGTTAGCAAGAAATCCTGTTTATCATGCAAGATCAAAACACACTGAGGTTCACTACCATTTCATTAGGGAAATGGTTTTAGCAGATCAGATTGACTTGGAGCATGTGAAGACTGAAGACTAGGTAGCAGACATCTTTACCAAATCACTTGGTAAAGATAAGTTCATTCACTTTAGACAGCTACTTGGAGTGATGTAGATGATTTGAGTTTTGTTTTTGAGCTTGAGGGGGAGTGTTAGAAATCAAGCTCACCATCAGTGTGTCTTCATCTATGACCGACATCTATGACAGCTAGTGTGTACAACTGTCTACATGTGACTACATTAAATAAGTCGGGTTAGTAGTCAGTCAGTGACCTGACTAGAGTTAGTCAATCTAGTCTACATTTACACTAGGTCACTTTATCTTGTAGTGTGTGTATGCTTTTCAGTTTAGTGTGTGGAAATGAAGGAATGAGCTTGAGAGCCTGAAGGCTCATGGATATGGATTTTTTCCCTCTTTCTCTCTCTCTACTCTTTGAACACAAAATCCCAGTTTGCCTCCTACATCAAGTACTGCCTTAATCCAAGAGAAGAAGTTTCTTCTCAAGCAGATTAAGCCGCCAAAATTTGAAAGGAAAGGCAAGTCCTTCCAAGCAGATACTGAAATTTGGATTGAGTCCATGGAGGATTACTTTGAAGCAGCCGGTACTGCACCTGCCAACCAGGCTATGCTCGCCAAGTTGAAGCTCACCGGCGAAGCTAAGCTTTGGTGGAAGCAATGGTGCAGAGATCAAGGGATCGCGGAAGGATCTATTACCTAGGAGAACCTGAAGAAAGTCATGCAGGGAAGATACTTACCACCTGTGTATCGCACGCAGAAAATGAATAAGTTCTACGAGCTAAAACAGCTGGGACTCACTCTTGATGCATACTACTCTAAATTCTCTCACTTCTTAAGTATGCACCACAAATGGACATGACACAGCAAGTGTCAAAATTTTATGCTGGTTTAAATCCACCAATGAATACCCCTCTCAAATCTATGTGCCCATCAAATCTACAAGACGCACTCATTCAAGTTGCGCCTATAATTCAAGAGGTTGCAGGCTAGACCAAGAGGTAACAAAACTTGGTCTTATAATGAACCAAACAAAGGAGCATATAGGCCGGAAATGAAGAGAGTTCAAGGTCAGAATCGGGGACAAAGAAAGAGAGAAAGGACTAACAATGCCAACAGCTTTGTCCCTACCCAAAGCAATGGCTGGAACTTTCGTTGTTTCCACTGCAATGAGCTAGGACATTTCAAGAGGCAATGTCCCAATCTTGGAGGAGGACATCACCAAGCATCTTTCCAAGGAATTGGCCATAGCCAAGGAGCTCCTATCCAAGGCAGAGGAAGAACCGTCTGTGTTGCCAACATGAAAATGTGTGAAGAGGAAGATTCAACCATGGAAGCAGAGTTTGAAAGGGCAACAGTCCATGCTGCTCTTCACAAGAAAGGACCGAATCGCGAGTTCTCAGTGATTGATTGTGGCCGAATCAAGGTAAAGGTTTCAAGACCTTGATCGATTGTGGCAGCACACATTCCTTTATCTCACTAGCTTGTGCAAAAAGATTAAGAATAGCCATAGTAGAAGCACCTAGCTTGCTTGTGGAATTGGAAAATGGTAGTGAGGTCACTTGCACCAAGCAAACTACTAAGGTGGAATTCTTTCTGGGAGAAAAGGCAACTTCGATCAAATTCAGAGTCATGAGCCTAGGTATCCATGAGTGTCTACTCGGAATGGATTGGCTTAAACCTAATGACACCCACATTCATTGTGGAAAGGGCCAAATTTCCTTTCGGAACTCTGAAGGGGATTTAGTCACAACTCAAGGTGAGGCTGGAGTGCCAAAAATTCAATTGGCTAAAGCATCTCGGATTATAAAGGGAGTCAGAAAAGGACTACTTGTCTACTTGATTAAGCTCAACAAGTTAGATCAGAAGCAGGAGTCTAGTGAAGGGCCTTCATGGCTAAAGGAATACGTGGACGTATTTCTTGAAGAGTTAAAAGAACTCCTGCCTGAAAGAGAAGTGGATCATGAGATCAAGCTAGTGCGAAGAGCTACGCCAATTGCGAAGAGACCTTATAGAATGTCCATCTCAGAAGCAATTGAACTGAAGGAACAACTTAAGCAACTACTAGATCAGGGCTACATTCATCCTAGCAGTTCACCATGGGGAGCTCCAGTACTCTTCCAGAAAAAGAAAGATGGAACGCTTCGACTATGTGTTGATTATAGAGGGTTGAATCAATCAACTGTCAAGAACAAGTACCTATTCCTAGAATAGATGAGCTTCTTGATCGTCTTCAGGGTGCGAAGATCTTCTCCAAGATTGATCTCAGGTCTGGTTACTATCAGATAAGGATCAAAGAAGAAGATATCCCAAAGACGTCCTTCAACACAAGATATTGACAATTTGAGTTCCTAGTTATGTCATTCAGGCTTATGTATGTGCCTGCCACCTTCAATAGGTTAATGCATGATATCTTTAGGCCATATCTTGATGACTTCGTACTCATCTTCTGCGATGACACTTTAGTCTATTCCAAACAGAAGGAAGATCATGAACCCCAACTTCGGATTGTCCTTGAGACAATGAGGTCACACAAGTTGTATGCTAAGATGAAGAAATGTGCATTCTTCAATTATCAAATTGAATATCTTGGATTCATTGTATCAGCAGAAGGAATCTCAGTGGACCCACCAGCCAAGGTCGGAGATGTGCTAGAATGGCCAATACCCACAACTGTCAAAGAAATATGAAGTTTTCTTGGATTGACAGGATGGTATAGGGTCTTCATCAAAAACTATGCTTTGATTGCAACACCTCTGACGGATCTATTGAAGAAGCAAACATCCATTGCATGGTCAACTCCCGAACAAACTAGCTTCGATAAATTGAATCAAAGTTTGGTATCAGCACCTATCCTAAATCTTCCAGACCTTAGTAAGGAATTTGAGGTAGTAACTGATGCTAGTGCACTTGCCTTAGGATGTGTGCTCATGTAGGAAGATCATCCTGTAGCATACTCTTCAAGGAAACTGAAGATCCATGAGAAGAATTATGCTACCCATGATCTAGAACTGTTAGCTCTCATCCATGCTCTAAAGCTTTGGAGACACTACCTATTGGGTAACAAGTTTACTCTAGTGACTAATCATAAAAGTCTCAAGTGGATCTTTACCCAGAGCGAGCCCAACATGAGGCAACGTCGGTGGATTGAAGTGCTGGAGGAGAATGATTTTGAAATCAAATATCAACCAGGAAAGGAGAATGTAGTTGCCGATGCACTCAGTCGCTCGCAAGGCATTCCTTAATTCTCTAGTCTTGCAAAACACATCAACAACTAGATCTCTAGCTACAAAGATGTCCATGCCAAACAATCGAATAATTAAGCTAGCTAAAGAGGAAGCATGCCATGATCCATCCTACCAGAAGATGCTAAGAGAGATCTCTATCAAGGACCAGGACCAAAAGCTACAGGCTAAGTATCATGAATTCTCTGTCAATAGTGGACTTGTCTACTATAGAACGAGAGTATGTATACCGGCAAGCCAATCACTTAAGCAAAATATATTGTGGGAAGCTCATGATTCCCCTTTCTCAGGACATCTTGGCTATGCCAAGACTCTCAATGCAGTTAGGAAGAGCTAATATTGGGAGAGGCTTAAGGGTGATGTTCTCAAATATGTCACTGAGTGATTATCTTGTCAATGTATCAAAGCCGAACATGTCAAAATGCCAGGGAAGTTGCACCACTTGACATTGTTGAGATATTGAGCTCCACTCGTGATATGCCAGGGTGACTGTTGTGCATTTATGTTAGCGACTTGTTAGCGTACACCGCCCAAGAATAATAGCAAGATGACAGCTATCCTTATCTACTCTAGTTCGTGGCTCAGTTAGTATGCCACCTTAGTTAGTTGAGTTTGGTTTGAGACCCATATATAGGGTTCTTCTATTTCTCTGTACGTGTGTTCTTTTTGGCTTACACAACTAAGAAGAGGAAAATTGTTTTCAGCCTCCACCTGTGTGTGTATTTTCCCATTGTGCAAGTGAGAAAGCTACAAGTGAGACTTCTTCCTTCTCTCCCACAATCTTGACATGGTATCAAAGCCTAGTTTGTGATAAGGAGCTCAAGAAAGCAAACCAAGTTTGTGGTGTTCTGGTAAGAGGACTAGTGTTGCTTTCATTTTTCGAGTTTGGGAGCAAGTCTCTGCAGGTAACACAGCCGGAAAGTGCAAGAGTGCATTGTCTCAGATTGAGATGCCCTTTGCGGTGTTGCCATATTTTTTTGATTCGAGGCCATTTCGAGGCCTATTTTGGAGGCGAAAGTGTTCCGCACGTACTCAAAAAAAGGCCCTGTTTTTTGCTATGCGACCACTGTTCTACAGGTCAATGAAAAGGTACAGTAGAATTTGCATCGTATGCCTGCGTGTAGAGACATTGGGCGTTACAGAATCATGCTTGTTGCCTGTTGATGTAAAATCATCACTAGGAAGTGACTGTGTGGTCGAATTCCACTTTCGTCAGTTTTGCAGATTTGCCCTTGTGAGGTTAAAGCTGTGTTTTTTGCAGTGACAGAATTTTTTGCAGTGTTTTATAATGGCATCTGACTCTATCAGTATTTTGTTATGTATTGGCTGTCTATCAGTATTTTAGACTCTATGATTGTGCATATTCAGGATGCAAGTACGCCAAAGGAGACATGGGATACTTTGTCAAAATTTTATAGCACAAATACGCAAGCCAGGAAAATGCAGCTCAAGCAAGAGTTGCACAATGTGCTAAGAGAAAGTATGAGCATCAATGACTACCACATGAAGGTGAAGAAGATTCCAGATGCACTTGCTTCCATTGGGTCACCAATGGAAGATGATGATTTAGTTTCTGTGACCTTGAATGGTCTAGGAAAGGATAATGCACAGTTCCGAACATCCATTTCCGTCCATGAAAGATTTCTTGATTTTGAGGAGTTGATTGCTCTTCTAATTTTTGAGAAGCAGAGAAATGGTGGTGCATCTTCTTTAGGAGGAACTTCAAAAGAAGCTGTCTTCTACTCAAATGTTGGAAGAGGTAGAGGCAGAGGTAGAGGAGGCTGATCTAGAGGCCGTGGTAGAAATCAAAATATGCAGCAAACTCAAGAAAACCAGTCCCATGGAAGAGGACGTGGTAGCTCTAGAGGTAGGGCAAGCCGAAGAGGTCATGGTGGATGGCAAAGAGGCCAAAATGCAAACAGCAATGTTGAATGCTACTACTGTGGTAAAATGGGTCATATGGCTAAAGACTGCTATAAAAAGCAAAATGACATCATGAATGGAAAATTGCAATAAGGGAATTATGCATCTTCTAGTAGACAGGGTGATGATAGAAATGAGCATTTGTTTATGGTACAGCACATGACCAATTCTGTGACAAGTGCAGAAGAAAGCAACGATGTGTGGTATATTGACTCAAGTGCATCAAACCACATGACAGGTCATGCAGAATGGATGCATGATGTAAGGAAAATGAAAAAATTAGGATTTATGGAGATTGGTGATGATACTGCACATCCTATTGTGCTGATTGGAAAATTTCCTTTGTCTATGCAGGATGGGAAAAAGAAATACCTGTTGGATGTATTTCATGTCCCAAATATCACCAAGAACCTAGTTTTTGTTGGTCAAATGGTTGAGCAGGGCTTGCAGGTCAGGTTTTAATCCTCATGGATGCTTTGTTGAGGATATGAAAAACTAAGGTCACTTGATAGCAAAAGGAAAGAAGAAGGGCATAATGTTTACATTAGATCCAGACATGCTTGAATTGAGTGCAGCAATGTTTGCACATGGGACCGGTGTAGTTGCAGATATTGATATCTGGCATAAATGCATTGGTCATGTTAATGTACAATGACTTAAATCAATGCAAGCCCAAAATATTGTTGCAGGATTTCCTAAATTCAAGGTTGCAAAATGCATAAGGTATGTGAAGCCTATTAATTTGGAAAATCGGCAAGGAAACCGTTTCCTAGACATGTTCAAGAGAGTAAGAAGCCATTCGAATTAATCCACTCTAATGTGTGGACTACTAAAGCTGTATCTATTGGAGGCTCTCATTATTTTGTCACTTTTATTGATGACTATAGCAGAAAATTTTGGGTGTATTTTATGAAAAAGAAAAGTGAAGTTTTTGGGCATTTCAAAACTCTTAAAGCTATGGTTGAAAAAGAAACAAGCTTGCAAATAAAATGCCTAAGGTCAGATGGAGGGGGAGAGTACATCTCAAATGAGTTTGCAAGGTTCTTGCAGGAGCATGGCATAAAGCAACAATATTCATGTAGTCATACCCCACAGCAAAATGGAATTGCAGAAAGAAAAAACAGGCATATTGGAGAGGTATCTCGTGCCATGCTCAATGAAAAAGACCTGCCTGATTTTTACTGGGCTGAAGCAGTTGCTACATCATTCTACATAATGAACAGGACTCCCACTGCAGCAATACATGGCATGACTCTAGAGGAGAGGTATACTGGTAGGAAACTAGATATTTCCCATTTGAAAATTTTTGGTTGCATTGTCTATGTTCATGTGCCAGATGAGTTGAGATCCAAGTTGGATCCAAAAGCTGAGAAGTGCATCTTTATTGGTTACTCTCTGCAGGGCAGAAAGAGTATAGATGCTATAACCCTTCTACTCATAAGTTTACAGTGAGCAGAGATGTTGTTTTTAATGAGATGAGTAGCTGGTATAAACCAGTAAATGTGATTGATAATGTAGATGCACAAAATGGTAATGCTGTACAGAATTCACACCAGCAATCACAAGGTATTACTGGACCTGGAGTGTCCTCTAGCAGTGGTTCACATTCTTCGCCATGGACAGGCAAATTGAGATCAGGAGAATCTCCTCAAAGCAATGCAGATAGTGGTATGCAGGCATCACGAAAAGGAAAAGAGAAGGTAGATCAACCCATGTTTGATGTGAATGCATGCCACTCTTATGTGGATGGTGAATCCAGTGGCTTAGAACAGAGCATTGATGATGAGTTGGGTATTCCTTCTGTCGTTACATCTAGAGTAAGGAAGACCATGGATGTTTTGAGAGCATCTAGAAGTGAGCCTACTTTGCACAGGTCTACCAGAGCTAGGTATCCTGTGGATAGGCTGAAATATGATGGATTTACAGCCATTCACTATGCCTATATAGTCAAAGTGATACAGGAACCAGAACCCACTTCTTTTGTGCAAGCCATGGGAAAAGAAAAATGGGAGAAAGCCATGGATGAAGAAATGGATGCCTTGGAATCAAATGCTACATGGGAATTGGTACCTTTGCCTAAAGATAAGAATGCAATTGGTTGTAAGTGGGTTTATAAGGTGAAGCACAATGCAGATGGTTCTGTGAACAAATACAAGGCAAGATTAGTAGTCAAGGGATATGCACAAACATATGGCATTGATTATGAAGAAACATTCGGTCCGGTTGCAAGGATGGCAACCGTAAGAGCAGTCATTGCCATGGTTGCATCAAAGGGATGGTATTTACATCAGATGGATGTAAAGAATGCCTTCTTGCATGGTGATTTGCAAGAAGAGGTCTATATGGAGCAGCCACCAGGTTATGTGCATGCTGTTCATCCTGAGTTTGTTTGCAGGTTGAAGAAAGCCTTATATGGCTTGAAGCAAGCACCTAGAGCATGGTCTGACAAGATAGGACAGTATCTTATCACTATTGGCTTTCAGATTTCCAAGGCAGATTTCTCACTTTATGTGAGAAAAACAGAGAAAGGTATTATGCTGCTTGTCATTTATGTTGATGATTTGATTATCACAGGTGTGATAGTGATGAAGATATCCTTCATGTGAAAATGCTATTGAAGCAGAAGTTTGAGATGAAGGATTTGGGAGAGTTGCGTTATTTCTTGGGCATTGAGGTGATTAGATCACCAAGTGAGATACGGCTCTTGTAGAGGTAGTATGGATTGGACATGCTGTCCAAATATGGGATGATAGGCTATAAGCCTATTTCAGTTCCTTTGGAGCAGAATGTGAAGCTCAGTGCAGATGCAGGTGAGCTTCTCGAAGACCCTACTATGTACAAACGCATAGTAGGAAGTTTGATTTATATGACTATTACCAGGCCAGATTTGAGCTATGTTGTTGGATTGGTAAGTGAGTTTATGAAAGCTCCAAGGAAACCGCATTTGGATGCGGCTAGACACATACTCAGGTATGTGAAGTCCACATTGCAGTATGGACTATTTTATGAGACTGGGGTTCAGATACAGTTGCATGGATACACTGATGCTGATTGGGCTGGTAGTATTTTTGATAGACGATCTATCAGTGGATATGTGTTCTCTTTTGGGAGTGCTGCAGTCACTTGGAGCAGCAAGAAATAGCCTACGATTGCCTTGTCAAGCATAAGCTACTTTATGATATGCATAGATGGGCCAATTGTCATTTATTATGACAACATGAGCAGTATACACTTGGCAAATAACCTAGTCTATCATGCTAGAACAAAGCACATTGAAGTGCATTATCACTATGTGCAGGAGAGGGTTTTACTAGGTCTTATTGATCTAGTTTATGTCAACACTGAGGATCACGTAACTGACATATTCACGAAGGCATTGGGCGCAGAGAAGCTGCGCAAGTTCAGAGACATGCTTGGTGTGCAGGAATTGGGATTGAGCTCGAGGGAGAGTGTTGAGATATCCAGCTCCACTCGTGATATGCCAGGGTGACCATTGTGCATTTATGTCACCGACTTATTAGGTGCAGATGCGGTTGGTACACTGCCCAAGAATAATAGCTAGATGAAAGCTATCCTTATCTACTCTAGTTCGTGGCTCAGTTAGTATGCCACCTTAGTTAGTTGAGTTTGGTTTGAGACCCATATATAGGGTTCTTCTATTTCTCTGTATGTGTGTTCTTTTTGGCTTACACAACTAAGAAGAGGAAAACTGTTTTCAGCCTCCACCTGTGTGTGTATTCTCCCATTGTGCAAGTGAGAAATCTACAAGTGAGACTCCTTCCTTCTCTCCCACAATCTTGACAGACATTCCCCAAATGAAATGGGAATTCATCAGTATGGACTTTGTTGTTGGCCTATCCCAAATTCAAGGAGGATACAATTCCATCATGGTTGTGGTTGACATGCTTACTAAGGTTGCACATCTTATTCCAGTAAAGACAAACTATAAAGCCTCAGACATTGCAAGGTTCTTTGTTAAGGAGATATTCAAGCTACATGGGCTACCCATAAGAATCATTAGTGATCGTGATTCTCTCTTCACATCACACTTCTGGAGAGCTATCTTTGAAGCCATTGGGACTAACTCTATTTTAGTACAGCTTACCATCCCCAAACTAATGGCCAAATAGAGCGGGTCAATCAAGTTATCGAGGATATGCTTAGGGCACACTACTATCGTGAACCAAAAAGGTGGATTCAATACTTGCCTTTGGTTGAATTTTCCTACAATACTTCTTACCAACAAAGCATTCAGATGACCCCTTTTCAAGCATTGTACGGTCATGATTGTTGAAGTCCCTTAAACTTCTCAGATCCAACCTTGAGGGTTGAAGATTCAAGGCAGATGTTGGAAGAGATGGATGACCAAATAAAGTCAATAAGAGAGGACATCCAAGCCGCCAAGGATAGATAGAAGGCATACGCGGATTTGAAGCGTCAAAATAGAATCTTCGAGGAAGGAGACATGGTCTTCATTCGCGTATACCCAAAGAAGAGTTCCCTATCCTTAGGGGATTGCAAGAAGCTAAGTCCAAGGTATTGTGGACCATATAAGATCCTCAAGTGCCTAGGATCTAATGCTTATACACTGCAACTCCCTGAGAACCTAAAGGTTCATAATGTATTCCATATCAACCTATTGAAGAAGTATGTACATAATCCTAGTCATGTACTTGATGGCCAACAAGTTGTAATGATTAGTCAAGGAGTCCTTGAACTAAGGCCTGATAGGATCTTAGATGTAAGGGAGAGACAACTGAGATCCATAACCTTGAGAGAATGCCTCGTCCAGTGGAAAGATTATCTTGAGGAGGATGTCACTTGGGTAGATGAAAGCACTCTCAGCCCCATCAATATCCCTAGTTTATCTCGAGATGAGGACATCTCGATTCCTCCAAGGGGGAGAGAATGTAATATTTCCGATTCCTAACCCGCATTCTTCATAAGGACCTCCTCTTAATAGGAGGCCAAAAGGATAATATTGCAATAATGGCAAATTTTTTTAAATTATCCCCTCTTCCCCCAACCGACGATTGTGCTCGAGGAGAGGGAGAGATGTGCTAATGATTAAGCTTCTCGTTGGAGCTTGCCAAAGGTTAGTGCCATGTAGCCAGGCCGCGTGGAGGGAGGGAGGTACATCTCCCTTCCCTATAAAAGCCCTGTGCCATGGGAGTGAAGGAAGGGCGTAAGGCTACCATTCGAGTGGGAGGGAGAAGATAAAAGGGGGTGGTCGTGAGAAGGGAAACTGCGAGCGTAACGCTGCCATGGAGGAGAGCTACGAGGAAAGGAAGAGGGTGTGGAGAGTCGGGACTCCGTCGGGACGAGAGAAGGGGAAAAGAGAGCCGTGCCGCTCTGCTGGCCGAGAGGGAGGAGGAATTACTTGAAGATCCACTGCTGCTATATTTCGTCTCGTGCCCGCCAACAACCCTCGAATATAGTCATCCCCTCTCCCCCCACGCGGTTACTGAGACCACAGAAGCTTCCAAGAAGCTTCTTGGAAGCTTCTAAGGGGGCTCCCTAAGCCCCCTTTCATATTGCAAGTCCCACAAGAGTTCATATTTAACCTCGAGATCCAAAGCCCCCCTTCCCATGGGCCTTTCCTATTGCCCTCTCAAGTGGGTTTAAAAGCCCATTTACCCTAAGAAATAACCCCCTTTCCCCCCTTTTTACTTTTTCATTCCATTGGTTGAGGTTCTAAACCCCCTTCCCTATTGCCCTCTCAAGCGGGTTCTTGTTACCCCGGGATCTTCTAAAAATCCCCTTTTATTTGCCTTCCCAAAGCAATCTTTTACACCCCTTTTTCCTTGAAGTCTAAGGCCTTTTCCTTCCCTTATAGCCCTGGAGTTTAAGCCCTTGCATCCACACAAAGTTTTTAAAAACCCTATTTCCTTTCAAGTCCTTCCGTTACAAGCCTTTTAAATCCATTTCCTAATCGTGAAATCACTACTCCGAGGAGGAAGCCTTTAAGGCCTTCTAAAGCTAGATTCTAAAAGATGGTGGAATCGATCAAGGAAGCCGAATCACAAAGGGAGTTTCCCGTGCGAAGGAGACGGCCAAGATTATAAATCTGCGTCCAAGGCGAAAAGGCCAAATTCGCAATGGCCCCTAAGAAGGCACAAGGCACAACCGCGGAGGATCATCTCCTAACATCCATGTGGACATTTCACTGAATCCACAAGTGCAGGTTTTCTTCCTAATTTTGATTTACGTCGTAATAATGCAATTGAGCATGATTCATTTACAAAAATTAGGATGAACTTTTTCGATTGAAATACCTCGACTAAATTAAAGGAAATAACTCCGATCAACGAATCGATCATTTGTATTAGACGAATGAAAAAGAAGAGTATAAGATCTTTATGCATTCCTAGCAAGTGGTTTTTATGCATTGCAAAGTAACGAACTTAGATTATCTAATGACCATATTTATAAAGTCAAAATTATTGTTGTACACTTTGATTATGCATGGAAAGAATAAATCACATGTCGGATTATTAGGCATCTTTCCTTTGAAATGATTCATTAAAAGAAGGTCACTAATAATCCGTAGGAATTTGCAAGGCATGGAAATGGTTCTAGAGCTGCATGAAGTAGATTAAACTCTAGTCAATTGGTATAAATATCATTTCAACTATGTAATTCTTAGAAAAGGCTGCATGGTTCAAACATAAAACCCTAAAGCTTAGTAGCATGAATCTTGATTGCATGTTATAGAAGGATCACTAGGAATTATGCCATAACTTAACTTACGCTTTGATCTTAGTCAGAAAAGTTAGGGATTGTAAAACTACTCATACGTAGGCAATACATCATGTGGTTACAAAAATGGTATCGTAAATATCTTCAAAGATAGACAAGTAAACTGGTTTAAACCTAAACACCTAAAACCACGAGGGACTCGTTTAGGAAGGGTTAATTCAATGCAACATATCCCAAAGAGCTAACTAGGGTTTAGCACATTGAGGATGTAACCTAATCGCTCTTATTGCCAAAGCTGAAACTCTTATACCCTAAAGACTTGTCCACATTCACAGAATGTAGGGACAATAGGACGTACTTGCGAGAGACGATCTAGGGTTTTTACCCTAAGGATCGCTCGCTAAAAGGATGAAACTCGATTTGAATTTGGAACCCTAGGACGGACAATGTCGACCTAATGCAATCGGGAACGGATTGTTATGAAGACACCCTAACCCTGTTTCTTATCTAATCATGATACCGTGATTAGAAGACGCCGTTGATGGGTAAAATAGTCCTATGGATTAGATGTAACACTCGTGTAACAAGATGCAGAGTCGCATGATCTTGTGATTTGATCACAAGGGAATGGCCAATTCCTCAGAATGAGATTGGCAGATTCTTACGCAAGTTTATCTTGCAAGAGGATGAATAATCGTCCTAATATAGTACATTTCTTGGATATAGTGACCAAGATACGGGAATAAGATATTTTCTTGGAAGCAAAGGACCAATCACTAAATTGGAATAACATTTTTACTGCTAATAGATTTTAAGGTATTGGTTAAGTTAGGTTAATAAGGTACGGCTCTAACCCAAGGATATAGGGTTAACAAACAACCCTTGGGAATCTTGCCAAGTTGCAATTGATCCCGGATTGAATGCTGAATGAATTCTGAAAGAAGGATTCACTCCTTAGCAGTTGGCCAAATAATGACCACTGGAAATGATTGTGCTTGTAATAGTTTTATAGAGCACTGTTTGCTTTGTTTGCTCAAGGAATGAAAGGATGAAAAGATATCTAATGCTTCAGGTTAAAGGACTGAAGGGAGAGGCAACTTCAGTTACCCTCGATTGCCTACTTGACCCTAACCAAGGGGGTTGTTAACCGCACCGGGAAGGTGGATTGAACCCGCCCCGAGAGGTCTCTCCATTGAGCGCTACTTGGAGCAGGAGGACGCTTGGGTGCCAGGGGGGCTCTCGCCGTAAATCCCTCGCCTTCCGGGCCCTGCACAAGAAAGGCCAACATGACTCGGGATTGGATCTTAAGGCCCGCATACTAGTCTACGGGCGGAACTTTGGATTGGTAATCCCTGTGGATTGCTGGATAGCTTTCAGGTGGATTATGAATAAGCCTACGGACTGGAATTTATAAATGTATTCCAAAGATAAATATGATAGCTATTGAAAAGGAACTTGTTTAACATTGATTTTCTATGTCAAGTGCTATGATTACGTGAAGGAACCAGTGCCTAACGGGCTAATTAAGGAAGCTCATTGATACATGTCCAACTAAATGTGGTAGGTAATTAAATAACTAAAACAACCTGAGGAAAGTGCAGTGGATGTGGCCATGGGTCCATCCTACGGATGGGTGGTCCCGGTTGTCCGGGAACTTTTCTCAATCATGATGGATAGTAAGAAGATCGTTTCAAAGGACACGAATAGCAAGGGTGTTGACCTAGAGTCTGAGTTATAATAATCTTGATTTATGTTGTTTTAGGGGAATGGAATGGAACTATGCCTTATGGCAGAGAGGTTGAGCTTTGCATCCCTCTTGTTTCCCATTCTCCTTGAATCAAGTGCAGCGTGAATCCGCTTCGGCCCTGGTGTTTCTGCGCAAAGTAGTTCGCTTAGGGTTCCACGCTAGTTTCTGTTTAGGAAATGACCATTAGGGAAAACCCTGATTTAGGTCGGTCCTAAGTGGGAATGGCCAGAATAGTTCCGCTACATGGTAGATGTGGAAAGACCTAGATCGAAAACCCCGTGACATTCCATGGGAGTGCCGGGCGGGGCTTTCTAGACATCCTTTCCGATGGACTGCTAAGACGTGTTCTGAAGATACCAGGTGGACACATTACAGGTAGGTTCTTGGGTACCGAGACAGGGACCTGAGGCTGATGCCTTGTTCTCCTTGGGCCACTCCACTCACCTCCCTCCTTTTTACATGCCCGAATATGAAAAATTAGAGGTTAAAAGAGTAATGTGCTAAAAGATAATATTTATTGATCAAGCTATAGGAGTCCTCACCTAGTGGGAGCTCCTAGTTGAGTTGTCCTTAGTTAGGTAGGTAGTTTAGGCCACCACTTTGGATGACCTCTTTGCTTGTTCTTTTTTGCTTGGCGGTGTTGAAATAGTTGGTTAGTGACTCGCTTTGGCCTCTTATTAGATTATGCTAGGCCTACTCCTTGTGGATTTCATGCCTTGGTTTTGTGAGGGGGCAGGGTGAGAGCTGTGATGTGTTTTGTTTCCTCTAATTTTTATCAACATGATGTTCCTTGAGGTTGTGTTTATGTGCAAACCTGTTTGTGGGATTCGACGGGCTAAGTCGCCCTATCCTGTGTTCGCCAATGACAGATGATTTTTAACACCAAGAAGTGCTTAAAAATAGCCAAAAATTTTGAATTTCACGGGGAAAAATAAACTTCGTCGAAGGCGGGGGTGGCATCAGTACGATTTTAAGCGGCAATGCCCAAACAGTGCTTAAAAGACCCACTGGATGAGAGTTGGTGAATTTTCATAATTTTTGGCATGTTAAGAAAGACTCTAGGAGATGCCCCATAGTGGGGGACTTTGAGTCAGACACCCAAGATTTTTTGGACCTTGATTCGGATGCCAGACGCCGGACGCAAGAGATAGGCCGGACAGGACGCCAAGACCCACGGTTAAGTGAGAATGGACTTTAAAAGTCCCAAAGGTTATGCCTTTTGGGGGATCCCTTTGGGGTCCCCAACAAAAACCGAATTCGTGGGGGGGGGCATTTTTTCTGCACACACGGTGAGAGGAGCCTCCATTATTCCATTTTGATGGAGAGGTGGGGTTATGGCACTTAAAAGCAATCCCCCCAACTAACTGGATGGCTTATCTACTCTCTCTTTTCGCTCCTCATTGCCTATCTCCGCACGTGGAATGACTGCCTGGATGGCTTGATTAGAATTCAGTATTTCTCTCTCCTCCCTCTCTCTCCCCTTAAGAGGCAGTTCATACTCATGAAGAAGATTGAAGATCCATTAAAGACCGCTTCTCTGGCATGGTACCGGATCATTCTCGGATTGGTGGATGGTTGGAGTTTGTTGTTTGGAGGTGGGCTGAGTTATTGAGTGAGGGCTGATCTGTAGTCCTACATCAAATTCTAAAACCCGCAAAGAAGGAAAAACCCGGTAATTTATTTTTACAAAGGAAAATTGCTTGTTTTTTACAATTGATTGAGTCAATGTTGTTCTTATGCAGTGAAAATTGGTAGGAATGTTGTTTACTATTTTTTAATGCTTCTATGATTAAAAAATGAGAAAACATAAAGTCAAAATGTTGGAAACAGTTTTTAGAAATCCATAAAACATGGTTTTTATGAGAAAAATGGGGTTTTTTGGTTTTTTTAGGTGGGATAAACCAATACACACAGGAAAAAATGCCAATAAAATCTATATTTATATTTTTCTAAAAATCAAGAGCCATAGATCTAAAAATACATCATTATTTTTGTTGGAAAAATAGAGGAAAATAGGAATATGCCTTAGAAAAATATGGAAAAATATAATAAGTGGTTGTGGATGTATGGAGGGGCAAAGCATGAGTTTTGGCCTCAGTTTGTCATTTCTTTTTGTCTCAGTGTGTGATTTATGACTTTTGATGCGTAAACCATGAGAAAGCAACCTCTATATACCTATGCAACGAAGCAAAATTTAAATGGTGAGGGGGAGTAGGATTTTGTGTAACATTTTAAGGGCTGAAATAATACAAATTCTGATTGGTTTATATGCATAGCATTTAGAAAATGTTCTATTTGGAAATAAGGGATCTAGTTGCACAAGGTTGCTAGATTATTGCAACGAAGCATATATACGCATTAGTTGGAATTCATGGAAAGATTATTTTCGCACTAGCACATAGACTGATTTTGAAACATAACTATTTGTGCACAATGAGACATCCACTATTGCATTGATCATACATGTGGTATCAACTCCTAGAAATGAATAGCAATTGTTTGAATTATAGTCAACCTACATTTGAGAGGGTGAGGTCCCCCTTGTCGTAGGTTAGCCGTTCATTTCTTGGGGGAAATTATTAGTGAGAAAACATGGTATCTCCTAGATCTCGCTAACCAAGAGAGGAGTCTTGTGTGAATGTGTTAATATTTAAACACGACGCATCTTGGGTCTAATCCCTAAGGTGTAGGAGAGTCACAGTGGAGCCATGGCAATTAGCCGGAGGTGCTTCCTTTGGGTGTGATACGTGGCACTTATTGCCAATATGTGTGGGATACCCCCTCTGAGGGGTTTTGGGGAAGGTACTGTTGGACTCTTATCCAGCTACAAACACAATATTCGAAGTATCTAGTGTGCACTTAGTTATTATAGATGCTCCTGACCCGCGAGGCCATGTGTGTGATGGGGTCGTCTGTTTTGTGTATGAGGTCCGGCTAGTGCCATTGGCAGTGCCAGCCCATTTTAGGTTCCATCATGAGACTTTTGGTTCCAAAGGGGAGGAATCCCTCTTTGAGATGGGCTATCAATATCTATTATAGAAAACGATCATAGAATTCTGCAATTGAATTTCTATGCTTATCCTAGAGTGGTTTGCATCTTGTCCACAATGATCTTAATGTACGAAAATGGTCATAACTTTTAGGTCATGGCTTTGATTAGGGAGATTTTTTATTCAAATAGAAGGGGATAAATATCTCTTCAAGATGAGATATAAGATTCACTCCTAGATGCAATATAAAATTTATTGTGTGTAAGAAATTTGTGACTGTTCTTGAGTATCTATGACTAAAAGACTGTCTGTCTCAATTCCCACATGTACTGCATGAATGGCTCATGGGCTGAGGGGCCTAAGCATAATCACAAGTAACATCCTAAGCTTACTAAAATAATCCCAAGTACTTTGACATATCCATTTTCTTTGGCATCATTGCATGAGTAGGCTTTAGTGTCATACAATGTGCAAGAGTTTAACTTCAAATAATGATGATACAACATGTACAAATTCAAATCCCAAAGTTGAAGTTCTTCAAATTGAGAAAGTAAAGAAACATAATGATAAGATTTCTACATACATATTAACTATGATCTATGTTGCATGCACCTTGCTGAAACTCATGAAACTCACTTTCATAGACCTGATAGTGACATGTTTAGAGCTCATTCTCTTGGAAGTGATTGTCATGGAGTTGGATCCTTGTGTGAAGGTGTACACATAGTACGTGGAGTGATAGGAGTCCCCTCCAAGTTGAAACATTTCTTCATCAATCCTTGTAAAAATATGCTTATAACAAGATAAAATGTAACTCAACAAAAGAGGAGGATCACTGAAATGATGCCACACACTAATAGCTGGGTCTAGAACTACATATATAAGACATTAAACTCACATTCAACTTCATGACAATCCTAAATGAAGTACTAAGTAGTTTTTTCAAGATTTGTTTTGCCTTATTAGTTTAACAAGGTTACTATTCTAGGCATAGGATGAGAGTAGGCTATGCATACACTAGGCATATACTAAATGTATGCTAGGTGGAGCATATGCTAGGTATATGGTAGTCATAGGCTTATGGTATGCTAGGCTAAGGGTATGGTAGGTATACCTTAAGTTTATGCTAGATGTGGGCTAAATGTATGCTATGCATATGTTAAGCACATGCTAGGTGTAGGCTAAGAAAGTACTATGCTAAGAGTATGTTAGGCATAAGCTAAATGTATGCTAGACCATGTATCTACCAAGTATTTTCTAAGTGTATATTGGACATATGCTAAGGGTACACTAGGAATATATTATTGGCATATTTTATGATGGACATAGGCTAATGTTGTGAAAAGTGTGGATCTAGAGCATGGCTGGAGGTATGGAGGATGGAAGATGAAGGATAGATTCATATTGACATAAACAATGTAGAGCAACTGTTACACAAGTGAATTAGGTTCCAATATGGAAGCTTGGACTCATACACACAATCTTGTGTAGGACATTGAGAATGACAAAGATACTAAGTGAAAGTACAAAGAATCATGATATTGCATTCATTCCAAAGTGAAAGTGATAATTAAGTACAATGCTTTATAGAAGTTGGGTTGTTCCACTCTCCTCACTGTGCATATGGGATTCACGACATCTCTTCCTGGAGCATACATCATTTTTCATTTCTCAAAACCCCCCCTCAAATCATGAGTTCCTACACTTGTTGGCTTTTGCTCCCCCTTCATGATGATGACATGGCCCGGGAGACTAGCTCATAGGCAGCCAAGTCAAGTTAAAGCTTGACACTTTACATATTTGGTAACGGTTTTTATAGAGAAAAGCAATAAGGAAAAAACATATGAAAGATACAATGAAAATTCTTTTAGAATAGTCTATTAGAGTTGTTGATGGTACAAAAGCATCATCATCATCTTCTTCTTCATTCATGAATTGGTTCTAGTGGATATTATTCTGCATCTGTTGTGCTCTCTTTTTGTGGAAACATTCACTAGCTATATGGCTAGTCGTACCACAATAATGACATGTCATCCGATTTTTGTTGTCGGTGTTGAATCCTTGACCTCTTCCTTTGGGTCAAGTAGCTCCTTTGGTGTATAAGAGATTTTCCCTAGATGGTGGGATAACATCTTTTGCATTCTTGTTCTTCTATTTGTTCTCTTCATCAAGAAGAGAGTGCTCAATATCTTTAAGTGAGAGACTTGGAACATTACTTAGGGTGGACACAAAATTCTCATATGGATCCTTATTTACACTTGCAAGCAATATGACTATTGCTTCATCTTCATCAATATTCTTCTTAAGAGTTGCAAGCTGGGTTTTCAGGCTCTTGAACTTGTTAATGTGTATGGTCATGGAAGAAATGTCTTTTATATCCAATTTATAAAAATTCATGAGTAATTTTACCTTTGTATTCTTTTCTTAGGTACCAAACATCCTATCAAGTTTCTCCCAAGTAGTTTTAGCATCTCTAATGCTAGAGATATGATGTATCACATCATCACTTAGTCCCCAGGCAATGATACCTAGTGCCTTGTTATTCATCTTCTTCCATTCTTTGGTTTTTGGTGGAGCTCCTACAAGGATCCCACTTTTTGAATCTTCTTTCCCATCATCTACATCATTTTCATCATCTTCAAAGAGATCCCAAAGGTCTTTCCTCATGAGGTGGTACATGGTCTTTTCCTTCTAGGAATGGAAACCTTATCCATTGAACTTTGCTATTTGCTCAAGCTCTACCATGTTGATAAGCTTCAATTAATAATAAAAATATGTGTATTTCAATGTGTCAAAAGACACAAGAGCAAGGTAATGTGAAGACACACTCTGTAGTATCAAGAGATACTATGTCTAGTCTTGAGCTTGAATTTTGTTCCTGCTTAATGGTGATTCTTGATGCTTGTCTTGTCCTTCAACTTGAGTCCCCTCCTTGTTGGTAAATGACTTGAGTTTAGCAGCAAATTTGAGTAACAGTACTTGACTTTGTCAAATGGATTTGAGAATGGAAGAAAGAGGAAAGCTTGAATGTTAATGGCTATGGTGTTTATTAGGGTTTGCAGGAGCAGACGACTAGTTTTTTGGCTGTAGTAGATCGTACAAGCAATCCTTTGGGACAAAAATTATTGGGGAGGTAGCCTATGAGGGATCTTCAAAAGCCGTATACCACCAAGATAGATTGCACCACATGGAGGAAGATTTGATCGTACGTAGAGGGATTGGCACAGTTCAGGGTAGTGCCCATGAAATCTGGAAATGTTGGAGCATAGAGTGCTCAATGTCATGAGCTATTATGGTAGAAATTTTCATCTAAAGTAGAGGAAAAGATATCCAGAAGGAATTGTGTGAATATATTGCTTTGTTTGGGAGATCCAAGGCCTCTCAGTCAGGTAGGTGCTACAGTCCATAGACACAATTATGGTCGTGACTCTGAAAAGAGGCAATGGTGAAGCTATAGTTGCCCAATGTCAATGATTGAGGTGCTAGCAAGGAGCTCTTGAAGTAGAAAAACACTTGTTCAGAAGGAAGTTCATAGAGATTTGGCTTGTGGAGAGAGATATGAAAGCTTCAAGCTAATAGGGTGTTGCTAACTATGACTGCCATGGAAGCTTCATTGAAGGTACAGATGCAAATGAAGTTGGAGATGGGGTCCAACACTCAAACTAAGTTGAGAAGAGATAGAGAGGAGCTAAGTCGATTGGGCTCTGATACCATGTGAAAAGAGAAAATCTAGAGCATGGCTAGAGTTATGGAGGATGGAAGATGAAGGCTAGATTCAAGTTGGCATAAACAATGTAGAGCAACTGTAACACAAGTGAATTAGGTTCCAAGATGGAAGCTTGGACTCGTAAACACAATATTGTGTAGGACACTGACAATGACAAAGATACTAAGTGAAAGTACAAAGCATCATGATATTTCATTCATTCCATAGTGAAAGTGATAGTCATGTACAATGCTTTATAGAAGTTGAAATGTTCCACTCTCCTCACTTTGCATATGGGATTCAGGACATCTCTTCCTAGAGCATACATCATTTGCCATTTCTCAAAAAATGTACCCTAGACATAATCTAATCATACACTACACTAAGGGTAGACTACTCATATGATAAGCATACACTAGAAAGTTGTTAAGAATATGCAAAGGCATAAGATGAGAATACATGATCAGATATACTCTAGATGTAGACTAAGCATATGCTACTTGTAAAGGTATGCTAGGCATACACAAAAGGTAGGCTAAGTATAATCTAGGCATAGCCTTAGACATGGGCTAAGGATTTGCTAGGCTAGAGTAATGCTAAGCATACACTATGCTAAGAGTATATGTGTACACTAAGCCTACAGTAGGCATAGGCTAAGTGAGAGCTAAGCATACACTATGCTATGAAGTACATGTGTACACTAAGCCTACACTAGGCATAGGCTAAGTGCATTCTAAGGATATAGTATGATAAGGGTACATGTGGATACTAAGCTTACACTAGGCATAGGCTAATTGTAAGCTAGGCATAGGCTAAGTGTATGATATACATAGGCTAAGAGCATGCTAGGCATATACTAAGCATATTTTGCACATAGGATAAGCATATAATATACTAAAGGTATGCTAAGCATGCATTAAGCATACTCTTGGAATAGGCTAAGTGTATGCTAGGTGTAGGCTAAATCATATGCAAGGCATAGGCTAAGGGTATGATAGGCATATGTTAAACATACAACAGGCATAGGATAAGTGCATACTAGACATAAGAATATTCTATGTTAAGGGTACACTAGTCATATGTTAAGTGTACACACTAGGCATGGTGTACACTTAGCATATGCCTAGCATACCCTCTTTGCGGCATAGCATATGCTACGCATAGGTGAAAGGTATGCTCTCGAGGAAGTTACTCTATGTCTATCCTCTACATCACGTGCGTTCAAGGCCTATTTATAAATATCCTTATCAGTGAATTTTTTCTGAATAAAACATAACCCTTTTCTATTCAATTTGTAAATAACCCTTTTATATTACACCATTTTGTATGTATAAAATGGTATTTTAAAAATACCTTATTTTGAACCCATGTGATGCACACATATATTCATAGTGAGTGACTTACCTGAGGGTATGCTACACCAAGATATGCCAACAAGCCAAGTGTGCAAGACATTGAATGCTTTGCATCATTGATTTCCTACTATATCATCAACTTTCTACCACAACATTTACTACATCAAGGGGAGAGAGAGAGAGAGAGAGAGAGAGGGAGAGAGAGAGAGGCTTCGAGCTATGCTTAGCCTAGCCTAGCTTATGTCTCCTAAGCTAGTCAAGCTAAACACACACTTATACATAGCATACACTTAGCCTATGCCTAGCCTATAGTTAGTAAAACCTAACCTAACTTGCATACCCTTAGCCTAGTAAAGCCAAACCTAGCACCATTGAATGTCTTTCATCTCATCAACTAGTTACCATATGGTTTGTCCCTCAAAAACCTAGACCAAAATTTGGGTCTAGATACCCCTCATATGTTGTAGTGGTTGCAAAGCTATCAGATATCTAAGTTTTTTTGGATTAATATCAACTTACTTATCATACACCTTTTATTGCTCTTGACTAAAATTTACTTGTTGAGATACAACTCAAATTATTGCTCTTGACTAAAATTTACTTGTTGCATTAATGCAAGCTCAAGTGACTCCTTGATGATGTCAACTAAATTTACTTAAGGTGCAACTATAAATAGGTAGTTGCATACTCAAGGAGAAATTGTTTCTTGGTTGCAACTAATATAATTAATGTTCTTGTTTTCCTAATAAAGGATTCTAGGTCAAACCAAGGATATCATTAATAATAGATATTGAGATATGATTCAAAATCCAAGAAAAACTCATGGAAACTAGACATTATTGTGTTGCTTGCCTAGAAAGGCTGAGGGTAGTATCTAGCTTGTGAAGAATACTCTCAATTGAAAAAAATATAGTTTCCCTTTTTCTAATAAATTAATATTCTCATTATGAAATTTACTTAAGCTTGGTGTGAGTTAGGATATGTAGCTAATATTAATGATTGCATCAAGTACACGTGTTTAAAGATGATAACACATGCAAAACACATCAAGATGGATGGTTCAAACCATGTATTTCTTAATGGAAGTGTATATAGGTTCTAAAATTTTGATGTAGGTGATTGCCCTTAGAAGAAATCTAGGGCTTTAGAAGACTTGAAGATTTGAAGATACTAGCATTTATATTTCTATAACCACTCATTTATGAAGATGCTCGTTAATTTAAACTTGCAATGAAGACATTATACTTTTTTCTAAGATCAAAATTACGTTTTTTTGAGCTATAATTTTTGCTTAAATTTATATGAATCTTTTTTTGGATGCAAATTTTGTGTAAACACATACAATCTTGCTAGCCTTACTAAATCATTGGTCAAGGTAGCATCATATAAATTTACATATTAAGTATCAAATCTTCAATGGTTAGTTAGCATCATATAACTTCAAGCATTAGGTATAAAATCTTATAAATGGATTCATTTTCCTAACCATGATTTTTTTTCTCTTTTTTGAAATTGGAACTCTTAGATTGCATCATCAGTCAAAGTTGGAAAATCTTGCCAATGTGGAAATCTCTCCTAAAGTGGAAATTGTACTCACTAAAGTGGAAATCTCTCCTATAGCCATCGAGTCCATCCTTGCTTGCTTCAAGTTTCTTGATTTCTGTAAGAAAATTTTTGCACATGCACCCTAGAAAATCATTAGTTTTCTATTATTGTAAAAAACTTCAAAAAAGGGCCCTTTACTAATTCTTAGAGTAAGAAAAGAGCCAAAGAGAGTTTGTCACATACATAAGAACATAATATTCTTGCCTCCTTTGCTTTGGATATAGTAGAGTCCATTTGAGCATTCTCTTCTCTTATTTAGGTGAAATCTCCAAATTCTGACATGTTGTGATGGTATCAATGATCGTATTTATTGACAGAAGCTATCAGAAAGTATAAAAAAGATTTTGTGAAATTAATACTAAATGTTTTGGAAATGTACACGTCACTCATGTTAAGGGGTTTCCTCTCTTGGATTCTATCCATTTTATGTTCTCTTTGTTTATTTTTCTACCATAACAATCATTACATAAATTTTCATCTATATCAAATTGATTATTTATTCTTCTCTTCTTCCTCTCTATGTTGGAGAGATCGTTTAAAGTATTTTCCCTCCCAAATAGTTTATCTTCTTAACTTTGCGTTTTGATTTTTAATTACTCTTCATAGATTCTATTTTTGTGTACAATCTACCTCATCAAATGTTACATCATCTTTGCATCTACTCTTTTTCTATACAATCTACCACATCAAATGTTACGCTCTCTTTGCCTCTACTCTTGTTTGCTACTCTATGCTTCTCATCTTTCAACTATAACAAGAGCTTGTATGTGTTATAAGCTATTATTAACACAAGCATGCTACTTGGATGAGTAACAACCATGGCTTTAATAAACATACACAAAGATGGACAATAATATCTACTAGAAGGTAAAGAAAGATTGACCTAGCAATAGATAAAAGTGTGATGTTTTGTATAATATACAGTTCAGAAGAACTAAGAAGATTTTAGGTGTATTGAAGGTGCAACTTTTAACTTGGACATTAGCTCTTAGGGGTCCTTTTGTCATTACATCATCAACTATGATCTCCTTAGTAGAAACTATCTCATTTTCAATACTTTGATGGTGGGGATGATGCTCCCTTTATTCTACTACCCTTACAAATATCTTAGGATCACTCCCCTTCTATAGGACTTGAGGACCTTATTTTAGCTTTCTCTCAATGTAATGAAGGAGACAAGAGAGAGAGAAGGAGAGGAGAGAGAGAGTGCAGAAGAGAGATAAAGACTGCAGGAAGAGAGAGAAGAACTGTAGAGAGAAGAGAAAGAGAGAGAAAGAAAGTGAGGAGGAGAGAGAAATACTAGGAGTAGAGAGAGAGAGACAAGAAGAGGAGAGAGAAATGGCTGGCAGCCATGGAAGGATAGGGAAGAAGGTGAAGAAGGTGAAAGGACAGATGTATATTTATCAAATGGTGCCATGCCAATGTCCTTCACACCTTTTATACTTAGGTCAGTGTGACACTAGGTATTGTGTGACACTAGCTATTTCCCTCCATTAAACTCAAAACTTTAATCATACTATAAATTGAAATTGTACAAATCAGAAACATGTGAATATCATTTCGATTGAATAGGTTTCTCCCTATGTTCATAGAAAACTAGCTTTTTAGGGTTCAAAACAACATTATACTAGTAATACCTTACCTTTTTATATATTTTTTCTTGTATAATATGTCTCTCATTTCACCAAAAAAGAAAACTTTTTAACCATGATATTATTATCCTATAAATCTCCTTTACTCTTTAGCATTCACGATCTTATTTCCTTTTTGAAAATGAATTGAAATTATTCTAAGATGTGATATATAGTCCTCTACATATAATAACATGAACTTTTTGTGAGTAAATGGAGATGCATAAATAGGATATTAGTAGTAGTTAGTTTCTTGAAACTATAGTATATTATCTAAAAAAGATGCAACTACTCAAAACCTCTTTTTTTTTCTTTTGTCTAACCCAAACAAAGGGGTTATAATATAGTCAAGATACACTATATTCAACTCCTCTTCAAAGAGATGGTCTCTCTTGAATCCAAATTTTGTATAGTGATAGATAGAAAAGATAAAAATGGACTAGCAAAAAATATATTATCTAAAAATATAATTATTCAACACCTCTTTTATATATTTGTGTGGCTTTTTAAAAAAACATTATCATCTAGTAAATATGCAATATTCAATACCTCTTCCAAAAGATAATCTCTTTTGGATCTAAAATATTAGAAAGGCCCTAAAAGTAGTCATGGATTGAATAAGTAGTAAATGACAAGCCAAACAATTTGTAAGGCTTATCATATTTAAGATACTTCAAACTAGCTGCAATAATCTTTACATTAAGTAAAACTTCGAATTTTTTTAAAAACAAATTCCATGAGTTTTTACATCATGTCACCTTGACCTAGAATTTCTATAACCCCCTTTTAATAATACCCTCAACAATATTCCTCTATGTCATTAAAAACTTGATGCAATTTTATAGGAAAAATCAAGTAAATTAATTATTTTGATAGTAAATATAGCAATATTTAGAGTATCTAACTTTTTTAAAATAATAAATTATAAAAAATAATTTTCAAAATATTACATGACTTTGGGGATTTTTGGTCATCTTTTTAGAGTCTTTTAGCATTTTTTCTATCATACAAAAATGTTTACATTTTATGGTTAGTATTTTCAATAATATTTATTATGTTTATAAAAAATTCTTCAAAATATTTTCAAAAATAAAGAATATAAAATAAGCTCAAAAGAGCTTAAGAAAAGAAATAGTTTAAACATCATTATGTTTATTATTATATTTTGGCAGACCCAGCCTTGACCCTTATTTGCATTCATCTTGCAATTGTATGACTCATAATGACATCATATATGCTCTACTTAAGAAACTTTATGAAATTTTTGAAAAATAGAAAAATAGCTCAAAATTTCTAGGAAAACTACAACAAATCCCTTAGATCATCATGTAGCATCTATTTTATAAATCTAGCTATTGTTGACAGATTTGGTATTTTTGAAAAGTAAAATAGTATAGTCCTTACTATGTTCATTATCTACTCTAGTAAACCCACTTATGACCTTTATTTAACTTTTTCATATTGCAATTGTACAAGTTGTAATGGTGTGGTATAGACTCTTTGCAATGGTTTGATCCATAAATTGCAATTTTTCCACCATTTGTGGTATAGGCTCTTTGTAATTGTTTGATTCCTAAATGGCACTGTTTCAACCATTTGAGGATGTATTAGGAGGTCAAAGTGGCATGGTATAGGTTATATGTGTTATTTCAACCCCCTAAATCATTCTGTTTTGACCATTTGCAAAGGTGTTTGAAGAAGGTCAAATTTGCACAATGGGGTTTGTGCATAATGCTTCAACCCAAATTGTGTTATTTTGACTATTTACTTTTTTCCATTATGTTTTGCAAGTGGCCTCCATGGCACCATGTCATCCCCCTTTCTTCGCTCTCCAAAAAATGTAGGGAAAGTAAAGAGAATGCCCAAGAAATTACAAAACTCTCCAAAGACCCCATACCTCTCATAGATTTTAAAGGTCTCTCCCTCAAAGAGAATTCTTGAATTTCTCAAAGAATTTTAAACTTATATTTTTACCCAATTTCAAGGGACATCTTTGACCCTAAGTGTGACCTTGACCAAGGAGTACACCATTGCAAGGACTTTTGCAAAGAGGATTATGCTAAGTTTCAACACTAAGCATGATCTCTTATGCAAGTATATTCCAAGGGTTTAATCCATACACCACTTGAAAGCTCCCTTATCGATAAGGCAACATTTACATGATGTAAGATGTTTTCAATACTCTTGTTTATGCATTGACTATTATTTGATAATAATTGCAAACAATGTGGTGCTACTAATGGAGTCATGGATGTTGAAACTATGTCTAACGAGAATTTACTTAAATTGAACATTCAAACTTCAAATAATAAGTTCATTGATATATCTAATGCCTTCTCTCTTTTTATGTGCAAAGATAAAGAGACCGAGAAAGAGTTATTGATATTAGATGAGTACAACCAACTTCAAAAGAGGCTTGGAATTTTCAACTTTGGAAGAGAACAAAGTGATTATGTAAAACTCAAATATATCAAAGGACACAATAATTAACATGTGGAGATTAAGTACACTTAAAGGCGATGAAAATGAAAAGAAAATATTATGTTTAAATAAAACTACAAAATCATGTCAACCATTACATCTCCAGTTTTGTTACATATACAATTTTCTCAATTGGAAACTGTAGAGAAACATGAGGGAAGAGAGGTGAAGGGACCACAAGTATGTGTATTGGCTTTTTGGCTACCGAGGCAAAACATCAATATATATACATATAGAATGGAGACTGAAGTCTTCTTTTGAAACATACCCAAGCCCTAATTTAACTTAGAGACTACCTAAAGTGAATGATCAGCATCAAAAACATAAAAATCAATGTTAACAAGATACTCTCTGATTTTGTTAGACATGTCATCTAGGATCAATCATATTTATCAACATCTATGCAAACTTTGAGCATGCAAACATAGATGACTAGGTGTTCCCTAGGTCTACCTCACATGGAAAGCATCTGGTCTCATCCCAAGGATCAATTTGTAGGTTTCTAAAGACATAATTATAGTCTCTCACAGCAATCTAATATTGAACTTAAAACGAATGCATTTCGTGAATCGTCTAAGATCGACGTAAGCAAGAACCGCACTTGGTTCAATGAGAGTGAGAAATTAGGGGAAGCTAAGCATCAACCCCTTTGCCCATAGGGCATAGTCTCACACCGGTCCCCTAAAATAGTACTTATCGATTCCATGAGTGACCCATAAGAAGGTCTCCCTTGTTGGTCTTTATTCAAAGCTTGGGGAAAACCACCCGACTAACTAAATCCACCCAATCAAAGGATGATTCTATTGGGAAATAATCCACCCACTTTCCATAGCATCAAGGTGTATTTTAGTATTTTAAACAAGCATGGTACCATTCTATGATGACATATACAAAAAGATTCATTTAATAATATTTTCATATCGTTCATTGGCACACCTTAAGGTACGAAGGTAAAGAAATTCATTTTGAAAACAAAGAAATTTTGATTTTTATTCTCATATGTACAATTTCTTAAAAAGAAAACCAACCCAAAATCGGATTACTACCCTTGTCCTATTAATCCCGGGCCTTCCAATGCTAAGCGACATTAGGCTCGTATAGATTTCTAACCCTATCTAAGAACTAAGACCAAGATTACAACTCATACTAAAGCCCTGCTAGTTCTCGTCGACCATAAGGGTGAACCTTCCCACACAAAAGATAAAATGTATCTAAGTAATGGTTTGTTGTATTAGAATGTATACAAATACTTTGGGATAAAGAATAGTTGAGGTGGCCTAGAGGATAGCATCGCACATCATTTTCACCTGATTGTTGAAGCCATAAATGTAATTAGTATAAATATTTTCATACTTTAAAGCAACCTAACCAATTTCTAATGTTTCTAATAATCACTCCTTACCGAACAATTTATCGTAACTCAAAATCAACAAATAAAACTTCTTTATCATTTCTCAATCAAACAAAGTTCATCTCTTGTGTTTGCACATATTTCACTTTGCGTGCATGTGAATGTACCCTTTTTTTTCTCATGAAAATAAAACAAGTATTTTAATGCATGCTAATATGCTCTAATAAAATAATGAAAAATAAATTAATTTTTATGAAAATAATATTGATTTATAATAATTTGAGTATTTATCTCCAATTTATGCAAGTATTTAAAAGATATAAATGAAACTTATATAGTTTTTTAAAATTACACTTTTTACTTTATGAATGAGGAGAAATTAAATCTGCAATTTAATAACTTGATAAAGCAATAACTTTAGATGCTAAATAAATTTTTTTAATAAATTTATAACAGTTTCAAGTATTTATAATAATTTTTTCCTTATTTTTAAATTAGAAACTACTTAAAACTAACATTTCTACTCATAACATTAGCGAAAATATGGATGACAAAAGATCCCTTTAGATTAGGATTGAATGACTCTTTTAATTAAGAATAATTTGAGGTGAACCAATAGTAGAGGGGGTGGTGTGCACATTTTATCTTGTTTTCTAAGACCTTTGGTTGTCTTTTGGAAAAGGCGAATGGTCTTTGGATTTAAAAATCCATGAAAGAAGGCACCTCACAGTTGTGGTCTCACAATATATGAACTTCTTTATTTTAAAATACACTTTTCCAAGTCAAAAAAAGGTTTTTAATAGCCCAAATTGCAAGTCTGAAAGGCAAGCAACAATCAAATTACGCCATGTGGTAGGCGCAACATTCAAGGCCATGATGGAGATTCTGAAAAGTATGATTTTCAAATTGCATGTGAGTTGGGACTTGAATCCACTACCCCATGTTTATGGACCCTATCTCTTACCCTCGGGGAAGTTACTATATGGATATCCTCTACATCACGTGCATTCAAGGCCTATTTATAAATATCCTTATCTATGAATTTTTTCTAAATAAAACATAACCCTTTTCTATTGAATTTATAAATAACCCCTTTATATTACACCTTTGTGTATGTATACATATATATATATATGGTATTTTAAAAATACCCTATTTTGAACCCACGTGATGCACACATATATTCATAAGCAACTTACCCGAGCTCTTATCAATAAGATAAGAGCCCAATGGTAAAATGACATATCATTTTATACAAAAGATTATGTTGTGGAAGTTCTCTTTCATATTTATTTTTCATATTTTAAATTTAAAACCACTAGTATTTTCATAAAAAACCAAAAATTTTCCCATCATGATATCTAGGCCTAACAATATTTCATAGATTAGAAAAACTATTTCCATCCTTATGAGACCCTTTTTAAGTCCATATTTCCCCTAATGTGTATTGTATTTTTTAAAGATTTTTTTTGGTATTTTTGAAACTACATTTTTAGCTTTTAAAAGATACAAATATTTAGAAAATAAGGTAAGGATTATTTTATTATTTTTAAAATAGTTCATATAATTAAAGTTAATAAAAATTACACTTTTATATAAAAATAAAAATACTCTTAATTTTAATATAATTTTTTCAAAAGTTTAGGTATTGTTTTAGCTATGTATTAATAATAAAAGAATAAATTATTATATCACAAATGTATTAATGATCAAAATTTTAGCATCATGACTACTCGAGGGTCATACTATGTTGACGCACTTGTCAACGGCCATGGTTGGTTGCACAGATCGGATACCGTAAGCACTCGTAGTGAGCGTTAGAAGGTCCCCAAGAACAAAAGAACTCTACTTTTTGCACGCACATCAATGTAGAAAGCTTGCATGACATGAACAAGAGACCAATTGGGTGCAATCACTACAAGGATTTAAGCTCATAGCGACGGCGAGTAGCGGCGTCGCTATTTGCAAATAGCGATGCAAATAGCGATGCAAATAGCGATGCTCCACAGGGAAAAAAAACAGGCCGAAACCGAGCGCGGCTTTATTTCGCGTTTTTGCGTTTTGTGTTTTGAGAGTCAGAGCGAGGGAGAGAGCGACTGTCGTGAGAGAAGAAGAGGAAGAAGATTTGCTGCCGTCGCCGCCGCCGCCGTTGTTCACGAAGGAGAGGAGGAGCCTTCATCGCGAAGAGGAGCCGCCCCATAGTCACCATATCTCATCGGTGAGTCTCCCTCTCTCCTTCTTTTGCTTGTTTAAGGTTTAAATCACTTTCTCTTTTGCTTGTTTAGGAGAGGAAATGAGAGAGAAAGAGAGGGAGAGGGAGAGAGAGGGAGAGAAAGAGAGAGGGAAAGAAGTGAAAGAGAAAGAGAACGAGAAAGAGAGGGAGAGGGAGAGGGAGAGGGAGGGGGACGAAATGAGAGAGGGAAATAAAGAGAAAGAGAGGGAGAGGGAGAGGAAGGGAGAGAAAGAGAGAGAGAGAGGGAGAAAGAGAAAGAGAAACAGAGGGAGAGGGAGAGGGTGGGGGAGGAAATGAGAGAGGGAGAGAAAGAGAAAGAGAGGGAGAGGGAGAGGGAGAGGGTGGGGGAGGAAATGAGAGAGGGAGAGAAAGAGAGAGAGGGAGAGGGAGAGGGAGAGGGAGGGAGAGTGCATTCTCTCTCTCCCTCTCCCTTTTGCTTTTGGAGAGTGTTAGGATATATTGTGAGAGAGAGAGGAAATGAGAGAGAAAGAGAGGGAGAGGGAGAGAGGGGGGGAGGAAATGAGAGAGGGAGAGAAAGAGAAAGAGATGTATACTCAAATGGATAGCTTTATGGAGATGTATGTCTACTCAAATGGATAGCTTTTGTCTACTCAAGATGTAGTCCACCTGTGTGTGTATATATTGGAACAATAACATATCCATGATTATGGTAATGGTATGCACTTTGCTTGTTTTATGGGTACCATTACATCGACTCCTTAAGAGGGCTAAAAATTGGTCATACGCTTTCTAAAGTCTAATTAGGAGATTTAAGATGCACGATAATAGACTTATTGATAATGGTATGCAATGTGCTTTACCATGGGCCACGTACATTGGTGACTCTTTAAGATGGCTTAAAATTGGTCATATCCTTCATAATGTCCAAGTAGGGGATCTAATTGTGATATGCATAATTCCTTGTTTTTGTATTAACTTTATAGGCATAACAAATTAGTAATCATGCCAACTAGTCAATGAAAGGACTAAAAGAAAATGATCCCCTAGCTAATGGTCATTATGGTACTTCATCAAAATGAACCCAAAATTATTGCCATCGAAGAAGAATCCCTTAAATTGAGAATAGGATATTTTCTTCAAATGTTATGACTATGAGTATAATTGATTGGAACAAATTTTATAACTATGGTACACACACACACACACCCCCACACAGGCACAAACATTTTTACTATTTGATATTGACTTTGGTATGGTAACCTTGTATACATTGTTGCATTTGATGTCTTCCAATCATTACAATAAAAGTTGATAAATTTCATAGATGGCATTAATTTTTATACATGGACCTAGGACAAAAAAACCACATTACTAAGATGCTTTTTGTTGAGACTGATTTATTATTAGACTAAGAGATCCTCAATGATGCTCATAAATTTTGTTGACTAGGATTACTTATACTCAAAGCCCTCTAGTGTAGTTGTATAAGTAATCCTAGTAGAGCCCCTCTAAGATACTCAAAGTACATAACCTAGAGACCGTAGCTAGGTATATAAGGTATAATGGCCATACAAGAAGACACCTCAATAATTGATTGATCACCACTAAATCCCAAAGAAGAATCGTGTTCCATCCCCTTCAACTCTATATTCACCTTGTGAAGAACTTCATTAATCATAGCATCCTTGGCACCAATCTTTTTGTTGCAATGATAAAGTAACATATTCATCACTTTTCCTTTTAGCATCTAAGGCATTATCCAATCTTTTAGTCAAGTCCAAACATTTAGTCTTCAACTCATGAACCTTATGAACCAATGCTTTTTTTTCTATAATAATGAATAATTATCTATCGGGACAAACAAATCCTTGAGCATGGTATATGGCCGAGATATAACATCAATAAATCTCTCAACTACTATGTCCCATGCATTTTTTACATCAGTCAGTAAAGCATTTCTTATATCTTGAAGTTTAGATTTCAACACCATGGATGCATCAATATCAACCTCAATGTTTTTCAAAATTTGCTTCTCAACCTCTTGCAGAGGCTAAAACCTCTCAAGCAAGAGCTTATGGTCAACTTGCAACTTGACATACATCTCCATAAAGCTATCCATTTGAGCCTCGTTTTCCCAAATTGTATTACAAGTCATTAAATTATTTGTTGTAACGTAGACAGGATGGAAAACGAAGAAGGCACTACAACAGAAACGAGGCATAGACGCGCATGTTAGACGCGCAAAGTCGGGTGCGTCTATCATTGCGTCTATAAGTGCGTGTAAATAGACGCGAATTTTGCGTCTATATATCCGCACAAATAGACGCCAATATAGACGTGCCAGCAGACACACAATTATTTAACCACCTAAAATTAGAATTCACATAATTAAAAACCCAAAGTTAATAATTATTTAACCACCTGAAATTGATTCTTGAGCATGCACGTGTGCGCATGATAAAAAATATAGAATTAAGAATACACATTAAATCATTGAATTAAAAAAATAGAGTTAATATTTACTTTTTCATTGCTCTCTAATGAATGACAGTTCCTCCAATTGACAAGCCTGATATAAGTAATTAGCAGCGACAGAAACCTTACAATTAGTAGCAATCATTACAATATGTATCTCGTAATTTCTCTACTTGAAGATGATAAAAAATACTTTCTTTTTATTATGGAAAATTCAATTTAGCTTTAAACTTGACTATTGATTCTTGAGTATGCATGTGTGTGCATGATAAAAACCATAGAATTAGGAATACACATTGAATCATTAAGCAAATTAAGTATGTTATAGAATGATCCATCTCATCTTCAATGAGATCAACCCTTGCTAAACTATCTACTTCTAGGTCTATGTTACCAAGACGTAACGAAACAAATAAGTCTATCCCACTATTAGATGTGTTGCTATATTGCTCAATAACTTCATCAATATCATCGACAATCACATTATTGTCTTCTTCTGCGTTTCCTTGAACATCCTCGCGAGGTTCATCTTGTACTATATCACGCATATCATCCATTATGGTGTTATCATGCACATCATCATTAATTGTTGGATTGTCATTTGCTATCTCCATGTCGGTAATATTACCATATATTGGTTTTGAACGATTAGATATAGGGATGACATACCACCATCGGTTATTGTTTACCATTGGATGATACACAACCTGTATTTGAAAAACAAAAGCAAGAAACTTAAATACTTATTATATTGTGTATATGTATCACATGTATACATATTAAAAAATTAGCCTTTGCATATATACCTGCTCGCATTGTTGAGGTAGTACTAATGTGTCATTCTTGTTTTGGTGAAATTTTGTAGAGTCAATGATTACAAAGCCAATTGGATGACGTCTGATTGTGCAATGCTCACCATTTGTTACCACTTCTTTAAACCACTTCACATCCATTACATATATAAAGAATCGTCTGAAGTCAAGCTTTAGAATATCTTGGATCAAGCCACAATAACCTTCCATGGTACCATTGGCATCCTCGAAGTGAGCAAGGACACCACAATCTTGGGTATTTCTCTTTTCATCTATACGTTGAGTTCGAAGATGTTTACCCTCACACCAAAGTGCATTGAATAATGTGCACTAGTAGTAAAAGATAAAAGATCAAACATGTCAATTATTTATATAAAATAAAACTTATAGAAACAAATTAATTGATAGCATGTCTCACCTTTGATAAGCAACCTCGTGCGTATTCCCACTCTTCTTGAGATATATTAATTTCCTCCTCTTTTTCCATTCTCTCCATTTCCACATGTAACCAATCTATATCAATATGACGTGGGAGCGCATTTAGATTATTTGAAAATGAGACATTACATCCATATCTAGTGCAAAATTCTTGTCTTTCGCTTTTTCTTATTGCCCTTGCTTCATTATATAGTGTCACCCATTTGCTCATTACATCACTATTGAGCACACAAAAACTATTTAACTTACGAAGTTCTTCTTTTGTTAGCACTTTACTCATTTCTTTTCCTTGAGGTACTATAGAGGTCATCCTCAAGTCTTCATTATCTTTCCATAGTCATGGTTGAGAGGGATCCACTTTAGCAAGATATTTAGAGATATAAACAAGGGATGATTGCACTCACCAACCCTCAGCTATGCTTCCCTCAGGCCGTGCTTTTTGCCTCACAAAATCTTTCAAGGTTTTCATGAAGCGCTCAAGAAAAAACATCCACATTACATGAACTGCCCCACAAAGTGTGATCTCATCAATCAAATATAAGAGTAAATGTAATTGAGTAGTCAAAATGGATCAAGGAAAAATTTCCTCCACCAAATAAACCACCTCAACAGACCTTGAGACATCTCATACATCTTGTGGGTGTTTGAAAGCTATATATTTGTTCCTTCACTATTTTTTCCTCGTTCTTTGACAACATCCAAGGTGCATGGGGTAGCTCAATCTTTCCTCTGGGTCCAATGCGTGGCTAGGATCATCTCATATTACCAATGTTATGTAAATCCTCCCTTACATTAACTGAATCATGAGCCCCTATCAACTGATCCCATAATGTAGATACAACATTTTTGAATATGTGCATGGGGTCCAACAGGTGATTGATCTTCAGTTCAGTCCAGTACTACGGAAGACAAAAAAAATATAGAGAACCTAACAAACAAACAATATATTATGTAAACAAATCATCATGCTAAATACTTTAAAGTCAATCGAGAGAATTGCACTTCTTACCAGAGTGGAGGGTGGCTGTTGGCATTAATCCATCTCTCCTTCCAATCTCGAATGGTTAGAGATTGTGGAGTCATTCCATTAGTAGGGAGAACATATTTGGGATGGTCAATAGGAAGGAATCGATGATGATTGTTATAAATAACCTTCTTTAAACGTCCCGGCCTAGAGAAAACTAGAGAGGGATTGCAAATAGGACATGCATGATATCGTGACGTGGTTAAACTTGAGAAAACAAGTGAATTAATAAAATGCAATTGATTCAAGTCTTGAATTTCAAATATAGAGTTATATACATGTACCTGAACACTCTCCATATCCTGGAAAGTCATGCATGGTCCACAACAACATGGCCTTCAATGTGAAATCTCTAGAGAATGTAGATGCACTTGTATCTTGCACCTCAATACCTTCCCATAACATTTCTAACTCTTCAATCAATGGCTCTAAGTAAATATCCATGTTTTTTACCTTGTGCTTTCCAGGAATCAGAAGGGACAACATTACATGTCCCTTTTTAATTGCCATGGATGGAGGAATATTATAGTTCACCAATACCACTGGCCATACACTGTATGATGTGCTTTTAATGCCAAATGGATTGATTCCATCCATACCTAAACCAAATCTCAAATTTCTTGGCTCTTCTTTGAAAAGGGGCCACAAATTATCTATATGTTTCCATGCCGATGTGTCTGCAGGAATCCTCCATTTTCCATCACTTGAACGATGACTAGCATGCCATGACATGAGCTTTCCAATAGACTTACACTTGAACATAAGTTTTATACGTGGAACAATCGAAAAATGTCGCAAAACCTTACGAGGCACATCCATTGACTTCATCTCCACTTCGTATCTTGATTCACCACAAATAGGACAATCTCATGCGAACTCATGAATCCCACGAAATAAGATACAATTATTGACACATGCATGGATCTTGACATAATCGAGGCCTCCCAAAGATGTCAAGTAATGTCTTGCTTGCTCTCTCTTAGTTGGCAATTTGTTTCCTTTTGGAAGCATTTGTGATAATAACCTACATATATTTTTAAATGTGAGTTAAAAAACCACCAATATATATTTCTGTCTGATTTCAAAATAGAACAATTAATATTATGATTCATAAGCCAAACTGAATTGATACCTACTTCAATAACGCATCCAAACTGGCATTACTCCATCCATAAATTATTTGCAAGTTAAGTATCTCGAGGGACATACGAAGAACGGAGTACGTACAACCTTCATACAACGGAGTAGATAATGCTACATATAGTGGATCATTTGGCTTCGTAGAGTGACCTTCTCCCTGAACCGGTTGCGAAAATAGATGGTGTACCATGTTGTCCAAAATCTCATCCTCTACAACTTGATGGGGCATTTCATGAGGGCTACTATCATGGTCGTCAATCTCTACTCTTCTTGAAGACTCTGCCTCCTCGCATCGATGTTTTGCAGCCTCTCGACGCCCGGGAGGGAGCATCTGAGGATGTGGCATTGCATCCTGCTCAACCACAAAATGGAGTTTCATGTATGTTGATATATAATTCCCGTAACATAGACTAGCAATCTTAGTGGTTAAAAAAAACAATGAATACCGGTGATTTTTCTCCGTCCCATTCTCCATACAAGCTGAGATATGACATTGCAATTCAACGTGCTCGAAAAATACACCCTCGACAACGATCACACATGCATTTAATTTTTCGTCATAGCCATGCATCTCGATTATGAAGATGCAATGTTTCATCCTCACTTGAGGATGTGCTCATTGACTCATCAGCATGCACCGCACTAGGTGATGACAACGACATGATTAAACCTAATTCATGACAACATCAAAATATTTATCATTCATATGTTTACATAAAAACTTAAAGCTAGTGCATTCATTATTCTAAGATCTCAATTTTAAATACACAAAAATCATCATAAATACATTAAAAATTATGATAAGAATTCACTATCAAAACTTATCTTAAAAACAAAAAATTATGATAAAACCTAAATGCGCATCTATATCCGCGTTTACGTACACGTCTATATTAGCGTTAATTTCAGCATCTCTGTTCGCGTCTATACTCGCGTCTACCTGAATAATAGACGCACACGTCAAAATTCAAACCATACTTAAATCATTTCTTTTCAAACTGCGCCTTTCCTTTCCTGCGTTTTTTGCGGTTCTGAAGCTTGAGTTTAGCCGACATGCAATCTCTTCTTGCCTCACCTAGTCTCTTCATGCCTCACCTCATCATGACTCACCTCTTCTTTCATTTCAAACACACAAGAAGGGAAGAAGGAAAGCCAAGGAGAGGAAGAAAGAGACAATAAGAGAGAGGAGAATAAGAAGAAGCAGCAATCAAGCAAGCAAGCATCAAGTGAGGGTAACTTACCAAGGAGAGGAAGAAGGAGACGGAAGAAGCACCACCACCCACCACACCAAACACCCAAGGTGAGTCTCTCTCTCTCTCTCTCTCTCTCTCTCTCTCTCTCTCTCTCTCTCTCTCTCTTTGTTTCTCTCTTTCTCTCTCTACTCTGTCTGTGTATTTAGGATTTCTGATTCCATTATGTATTGCATTTTGTAAATCATCAATGGCGGTCGTCGGGCTAAAATCAGTCGACTGAGCGCGTCTGATAGCGCATCTACATTTCAGTGTAGACGCAGGTATAGACGTGAAAAAATGTTTCCTCTCATTGCGTGTGAGGGTGCGTCTTAGAGCGCGTGTGCTAGCGCGTGTGCAAGTCAATCTACACACGATGATACGCGCACGCGCAGATTGACCTGGAATTTGCGTCTGACAGCGCGTCTATGCTGCATCTTAGATACGAATATAGATGCACTGAACAGAAGGTTGACTTTGGGAGCATGTCTGAGAGCGCGTCTAACCTGAAATTTAGACGCGGTAATATATTATTTTTTGTATGCAAATAAATTTATCTTTTTCCTGTGTTTTTTTTGCAAATGTCGTATCCTGGTTCATCTAGCAATGACCCGGATTTGGATCGCATGAATGATACATTGGCCTCGTTTGGCAGGGGGGTCAATGCATTTTTTGGAAATTTTCCTAGTAGGGAAGACTTCATGGGAGAGATGACCAGACACCTTGGCCGCTCTTCCATAGCGGATGAGGTGTTCAGTGTCATGTCTGGAACGCCTCTGATGTCTTTTCTTAGCACTACTTTCCAAACTCCACATGTAGGTACTCCACATGCAGGTACTCCACGTGCAACACCTGTATGTGCATCGACTGAAGCATAAGCATCTGCAGAAGCACCTGCATCTACAGAAGCACCTGCATCTAGCGAGGCAGAGGATAGTCGACAAAGAGGGAGGAGGGAGAGTCGAGGGGGAGGATGAGGCTTGTGTAGGGGTTGCCTAGGAGGTGGCGAGCGATCACCCTCACCAGTAGATCACGTAGAGGAGCTTATACGCCAGTACTATAGAGTTACAGATGCTGGTGGCATCTTCCATGATGATGAAGGAAGGGATGTAATGGCGTACATGAGGAGCGTCGTGCATGCGACGTATAAAGATTGTTTCATTGACTTCAAAAATCAGAAAAGCGGCTTGTGGGCAGGAGGTGTTGAGGGCAGTCCATAGGAGGTACCTAAATCCTGAGGGTCAGCGATTCTCGGATGATTGGGGACGCACAAAAGTGAGGGATATGCTTCATAACAAAAGATCCCACCTCATGACACGCACTAGGGACTCACTGCAAAGGCAGGAGGAGGGGCATGGAGCCTATAGCCAACCACCTATGTGCCACCGCATAGAGTGGAAGAAAGCCAAGAAGAAAGCAACAGAAAAAGTGAAGAGTCACCAGCACGCAGAGGCGCGACAAATCCAAATGGAAACCATGGGATCGACGCATTACGGATCGGGCGGTAGAGAGTCGTGGGAGGCAAAGCTTGTAAGTATATTTTGATTTCCAATTTTTTAAAATTTATATTTCTTTCAATTCTTTATATAATTTGTTCTAATATATTGTGACTCATAATTGTTTGTATATATCATAATTGTTTTGCAGACTACTATCGTTGGTAGGATACCTACTCCTAGAGAGGTAGGTTACCATCGAGGCCATAACCGCACAGCCACATGGCTTCACTTCTATGAGGAGGGTCTCATCACTGAGGACCAATACAACCGGGCCATGAGGATTTGACAGCCAGAGGAGGTATGTTTTTCTTACTTTCCTATTAAAAGTATAGCTAATTATAACTTTTTCTCCACCATGTCTATGTAAGCAACCTTGATCTTTTGTGTGTGTAGGCGAACCCGGATGTGGAGCATAGCGAGGAGGGGGATAGCAACGCTAGTAGCCATGGTGGTACTAGCAAAGATGTTTCTTCTTCAGATTCGTAGAGGAGCACCATACCTCCTCATGAGGCCTTGTTTTCTTGTATATGTATGCCATCTTTGAGCCGACTGCTTGCGGCCACGCTTTAGGTCGCAAGCACTTAAACTTCCCATGTAAATGCTTTTGATCTATAATGAATACACGGACTTTTATTTTCAATTCTCGTGCCCGTAAGATACATTGTCTTTTTCCCAAATACACAATCTGATGTATGGGAGGGGGGGAAACAAAACCAGAGAGCATGTGATATACTCTCTGTTTTTTTTTCTAGTTCTGTTTTGCGCGTCTATCTGCGCGTCTAAATTGCAGAAAATGCGCGTTTATACACGCGTCTATAGTGTAGAGTACACGCACTTATACACACGCTCCATAATTCAAATTTAAAAAATAAATTAAATATCTTTTTTTTTAAAATGAGATTTTTTGTTTTCCGTTCGCGTCTACCAGTGTTTGTAAAAGCGCATCTATAAGTGTGTCTATATGCTCGTTTAACTGCCAAATAGATGCGCTAATAGACGCGTAAAATGAATTAAATAAATAGAAATTTTGGTTTATTATGCGCATGTATTCATGCGTGTATATGTGCATCTATTGTGCGTCTATTTTTGCGTGTAAATTTGTTCATACATGCAATTATAGACGCGAAATGGTAGACGCGCAAATAGACGGGCGGATAGACGCGCCCGTAAGATTTTCTCTATATTCAAAAATCGCATCTAAAAGTGCATCTATGAGGTCTTTTTTTGTAGTGAGGTCTTGTTGTTCAAGATCGCGAGGCGTATCTTAATCAGCGTGTCCCATGTCCTTGCTCTCAATGCAAGTTGGCAATTAAACGAAAACGCCGATTGTCTATAGAACACATGCGACGATTTGGCGAGTTTCAATCTGAGATCATTGATCACAGGCGATTGCGGATTTTCAGCAAACGGTAATTTGAAGTTAATATCAATCATGCATTGTACTCGCAAGCTAATTGAATACCATATACAATAAGATTGGGTATCGCTGGCAAATTTTCTATCCAGGGAGGTGATGTCTCATCCCAAGGGGGAGTGCACCCTTTGCGGCCAATTAGAAGAGTTCGTGGGCGTGCGATGGATGGAGTGCAGGAGCCAATCCACCACTCGCAAGGCCAATCTATACCGTCAATGCTAGAGGAGACAGACAACCTTCCAAACCTACCTACAATCTTGAAGCCTGAGATGGAGGCAATGATCGATGCATTGATTCCCATGGATGTCGAGACTTCTAATCCACTTAGAGAGGAAGCATCCATACCATTATATGATGGGTGCCGAGTATCTCGGTTGAAGACACTGCTTGCACTCTTAAGTGTGCAAGCAAAATACGTGTGGAGCGATACGAGTGTGACCGAGTTATTCAAGTAACTTGCACATAGGCTTCATTGATTTTTATTTTTGACACTATTATTACAAACATTTGTGCTTTTTCAAGGTGTTTTATGATTTTTTTTCAGGTTATTGAAATATCATATATTACCACCTGCAAATACCATGCCTAAGTCTCGTGATGATGCACGACATGTTTTACACAAGCTTGGCATGGACTACAATAACATCCATGACGATTGCATACTGTTTCGAGGAGAATACGAGACTATTGAGACATGTTCAAAGTGTGGTGCTCACAGGTATCGACACGACTTGCAAGGGAAAACCATCCCTCAAAAAGTTCTCAGACACTTTTCGCTCATCCCCTGCATAAACCACATGTTTCGTACGTCTGGCATGGCAAGCTTGACAATGTGGTATGCGCAGAATAGGTCCATGGATGGAGTTCAACGAATATCAGCGGATTCGTGCACATGGAGCCACATTGACTCTACCTTCCCAGGCTTTGCGCGAGAGCCAAGGAATCTTCGGCTTGGTCTCGCAATGGATGGCGTGAACCCATTCGGTCTACGCTCAACTTCTTATAGTGTGTGGCCTATAGTCCTTATCAACTACAACATCCCTCCATGGCTTTCTACGAAGAAAGGACATCTCATCCTTAGCTTGCTTGTCCTAGGCTGCTACAAAGTAAAAAATATGGAGGTGTATCTTCGTCCATTAGTCGATGAGCTTAAGATTTTGTGGGAGGAGGGGGTCACTGTGCAATATATGAGCAGGCACGATGGTCAACGGTCAGCCAATATTCGAGCCATTCTCATGTGGACGATGCATGACTTTCCGGTATTGGAAGAGTGCTCAGGTGAGCAGGCCTTCGTTCTTGCTGGTAATATCTATATTTTATCTCATTCAATCAAGTATTCACTAGGTCGTGGTGTTGGAACAGGTCTGGTTACCTCAGGTTATCATGCATGTCCATTGTGCGGGCCACAGTTAGACTCTCGAAGGTCATGAACCATAAAGAAGATGGTATATCAAGGACACATTGCTTTCTTGCCGGAGGATCATGAACTCACGGAAGGTTTCCTTGGATGACCTCCAACATGTATGAACGTCGCAAGCTAGTATGAGCTGAAAATGGTCCACACGGAATCACATCCAAATAGAATGCGACGGTTCTCAAATTTCTATGACTTGCCATATTGGACCCACTTACAGGTCAACCACTTGTTGGATCCCATGCATATTTTCAAAAATGTGGGCAGCTTGCTATGGGACCACATCACAGGAAAGAGAGACACTATAGGGGCACGAATGGATTTGAAGGAGGTAGGTAAGATGGAGACGCTTTGGCTGCAGTCGAGTGCTGATGGTCGCATGCAACTTCCTCACGCTCCTTGGGTTTTGTCCACTAAAGAAGAGCGCATTGAGAAGCAAGTAATCAAGTCTATTCGCACTCCGATGGGTATGATGCATTCTCTCAGGTCCACATTTTCTAAAGACGATCAATTTTCGGGGCTAAAATCCCATGATTACATAAGATATGTCAGGTTTGTGCTATGAATGGATTGTAATTAGCATGGGCATTTTGCTATTTGGAATGTGGCCATTATTCATAATGCTTTCTCATTTGTGGTAGTTTGTAGTACCGATCGCAATCGCAGGATGCCTTACTCTAGAAATTCGCGGGGCCATTTACAAGTTGTCGACTTTGGTGCAATGGATCTCACAGAAAGAGATTAAGACGTCCTCTATTGAATCCGTGAGGCGAGGAGCAGTGGAGACGGTCTGTCTCTTTGAGAAATACCTACCCACTAGCATGCTTACGATATAAATCCACCTTCTTGTGTATCTTATGGACAAAGTGGAGATTGTTGGACCTGTCCATATGCGATGGATGTTCTTCCTGGAGCGCTTCATGAAAACATTGAAAGGCTTTGTGCGACAACGAGCTCGGCCTGAAGGTAGCATGGCCGAAGGTTGGTTGGTGTCAGAGGCGTTAGTGCATATTTCACAATGGCTACCAATGGTGGAACCAGACAATGAAATGCTATGGTCGCACTGAAGGACGATGATAGACTGACTGGAGATGTAGTGGTTGGAAATGGGGTAGAAAAAATAATGGATGCCTCAATGGAAGAGAAGGTGAATCGTTTTTGTATGTTGCACCATGCCTCCATGGAGACGTGGCTTGCTAAGTATCAGATTGCAAGGCAAGATCGAGAGGAAGCGCGAGCTGAATTCCGATGTAGTATGCGTTATAGACCGATTTGATATCCCGAAGGCATGGAGGAGATGCCGCAGTTTATGTCAATGCGATGGTTGCATGGAGCCTTGACCGCAGCATCTCGCGAAGGGACAGAGGTCTCAATGGAGGAGTGGGAATTCTCGAGGGGATGTAGTCCAAAGGTGATGAGGGGTTTAGAATCTGTCGTATCTAAATTTTATATGCGACATCTAATTTGAGTGTTTCAATGTACAGTACAAAATATATAGTGCACCTTGGTCATGCGGACGGAATCTTCGCGTGGAGCGTATTGACAAAATGCGCTCCACAATGGACTGTGGTGTCATGGTAAGGTTCGAGCAAGAGAGCCGATGACGAGCAATGGATCCAAACACGGTTGTGGATGAGATGGAGTATTTTGGGAGCTTGCAAAGTATTATTACGATGGATTACCGTAGCTTCTCCATGATACTATTCGATGTGCAGTGGTTCAAAGTGGTACTTGGAGGAGCTGGAGCAACAGTTCGATGAGGTCCATTTGGATTTCTTGAAATAGATTCTGAAAAAAAATGGACGGATTTGCGTGACACCTTTGTGTTGTCGGCCCATTGTGAACAGGTGCATGGAGTCATTTGCTTGCTAATTATATTACGACATGGTTTATGTCACAATGGTTTAAACTCTCTTGTACGTGTTTGTGAATAGGTAATCTTCTATCCAAACCCCCGACAATCTCGATGGTGGTATGTTATACCTTCAACTCCCCGAAGTGCGATAGTATATGATCAAAGCGATGTTCTGAGCATAGATGAGGATAATATGCAAATAGAGGGCTCGACATTGCAAGGGGTGGAGGCCGTCGAAAGCTTGGAGCCAGCATCGGCTAACAATGATGGAAATACAGGAGTCCAAGAATTTTTTGAGAACGAGGCAGACTCATTCTTTTGTGGTGACATGTGTATCGACCTTCCAGTGTATGCGGAGTTGTGTCAGGAGATTAACATGGAACCATAGGATACTTCATACTTGAAGCATCCACTTACTTAATTCGTTGAACAATCTCTTATAAAGGTACATAAGATATGCATTTTAAGTGAGATTTTTTTAAAATGATTTATATTACTGTGCTTTGTATGATTTAAATTGATTATTCTAACATCATTTTTTATCTATGTAGGTGACATTTTCAGGATGAGTCGAGGGATGAGTGATGAGGAGTTACAAGACATCTTCACACGCATGTCTCCAGACCAGCTCGCGAGATTCAGAGAGATGGCAGACCAGGAGCTATCTCATTCTTCGTCAGGGCGCTCTGCTAGATGTGCTTCAGCACGATCGGATGCTTCGGCTTCGAGCAGACAATCTCGACACTCACGACTTGGGCCAGAGGGAGGGAGTGCATTGGGATCAGGGGAATGCTGCTATGGAGACACAGATGTGGTGTCTCCATCTCGTTGTTCAGCTGGAGCTGCGTCAACTCCAGGATTTGTCACACCTATGGGGACGTCTACTCTAGTTACTCTGGCTTTTGCGCAGCCGTCAGTAAAGGCGTGCCACCCCTTTGGGTGTTTAGGTGCCACTCCGAGAGAGATTACCCTCGTCGGTACACCGGATGTATAGGGGTCTCTTGGATATGCCCAGGAGCGTGGACGTAGATGGGAGAGGACCCATCTTAGGCAAACTCCTAGGGGTTATGGATATCTGGTCGATAGTAGGTCGGGAGCCATCATCATGAATGATGAGGGGAGGAGGGCGATGGCTCGCATGAGAGAGTTGTGCCAACAAGTTTTTTGGCACAACGTCTTGGATCATTGGAAGAACATACCAGAGGGGAGCAAGGACTACATAGTAGCATCCTTGCATGAGGAGTTTCTGGTGCCAGCCGCAGTAGATAGATTCTCTACGGGGTGGATGATGGATTGCATGCGTGCATACATGTCACATAGACGATCCGACGCATGCAAGGCAATCAAGAGTTACTACAACAGAAATGAGGCATAGACGCGCAAAGTCGGGCGCGTCTATCATAGCGTCTATAAGTGCGTGTAAATGCGCGTATAAATAGACACGAATTGTGCATCTATATATCCGTACAAATAGATGCTAATATAGACACGCCAGCAGACACACAATTATTTAACCACCTAAAATTGTAATTCACATAATTAAAAAACCAAATTTAATAATTATTTAACCACCTGAAATTGATTCTTAAGCATGCACGTGTGCGCATGATAAAAACCATAGAATTAAGAATACACATTGAATCATTGAATTAAAAAAATAGAGTTAATAATTACTCGAAGTACCATTGGCATCCTTGAAGTGAGCAAGGACACCACAATCTTGGGTATTTCTCTTTTCATCTATACGTTGGGTAGATGAAAGTGCCCTTAAGCTATGGTACACTTACTTGGGCCTTAAAACAAAGATCAGCATTACTCCTACTCTAGACTTGGATAAAAGTGCCAGTGAAGACTCGAGTGTTTTATGGCTCGAGACTCAATCTATGAATGGAAAAACATCACGTCCACATCTAGGTTCTATCCCACCCTTCAAGTTCAAAAAGGGCATGGGATTTGGAATTCCTGGCTTTTTTAAAGGCAAGCCAAAACCATTGAATAGTTTGATGGAAGGCCCTCCCTTTTTCTATTTTGAAAATGTTGAGAACGTTCCCAATTCAGAGTGGGAAACCATCAAACGGCACTTTAATGGCATAGATCCAGAGTTCACAGACTCTAGATATTTTTCAGCATGCTTTAAGCTGAGTTGGTTATGTTTATAACCTTCCAGTAGATGGAAGAAGGTTGATCCTTCCCCCTGCTCCCATGACAATCTTTGAGGTTCTTCCAAAAACAAAGAAGTATTGGCCCCCATGGGATCCGAGAGAGAAGCTGAATTGCATAAACACACGGGGTGCCCCTAGCACTATATGTGGATTGATCAAAAAAATATTTTCTTCCCACAAAGAAAGCAAGATACCTTCTTATCTTCAACATGAGATTGTCCTAGCATCCAAAATATGGAACTTGGTTTGGGTCAGCCCAGGCCAAGCTGCCCCACTTGAACCCCATGAGATTGAGCTGGTGCTTGGATATGATCGTGACCACACTTGAGGTTGCTCTACCCTTTCAAATCGGTATGATGCATTGGGCAACTCATTTCAGGTCAATACTATTGCGTACAGTCTTTCACCACTGAAAGAATTATATCCACAAGGTTTAACAGTTTTGTCCTTATTCTCGAGCCTTGGTGGGAAAGAAGTGGCATTGCACAAATTGGGTATAATTTTGAAGGTTGTTGTTATTGTGGAGATCAATGATAAATGTAAAAACCTAATAGCTAGCTAGTGGAACAAAACCTTCCAAACAGGCCGATTTCAAATGGAGGATGATGTTAGAGATCTTATTGATGATAAGTTGGCTGAGATTGTGGATGCAGTGGGAAAGATTGACCTCATAATTGGGGGAAGCCCCTGCAACAATCTCTCAGGCAACAATAGAGTAAGCAGGGTAGGCTTGGGTGGCAAAGAATCCTATCATTTCTTTAAATTTCCCAAGATTCTGAGTAGTTTAAAACATATCATGCAAGCAAGAGGTTACCTGAATATGACCAAACCTATATGTGATTTCATGCCCTATATACATCCAATCATGCCCTATACAAATGTGATTGGATAGGGCATGATGATTGGATGTATATATAAATCAAAGGTTGACTTGTGCATTTGCAATATATATATATATATATATATATATATATATATATATATATATATATATATATATATATATATATATATATATATATATATATATATATATATATAGAACTGATCAATACACTCACATGTCTCATTTAATGTTGTGCACTTAACCCAGCCATGCATGCCAATTCATAGCATGAGTAGATTGATGTAAATCAGTTGGCTTGTGCATATGCAAGCTATTCCAATCATGTCAAGGTGCACTTAAAGCTCACATATCTTTGATTGATTGATGGATAATATGCCTTTCTCTATCTCTTTCGTGTACACCTTCATTGCATTATCTTTCTCTAACTAAAAACCATTCGTGCTTTATCCACCTATTGATACGTAAGTGGGATAATATGCAATTGTAAGTGGGATGGTCTAGTAAGTCACTACATATATATGTGCCAATTGACTTGCCAATGTGTTATCTCTTATCCTTAAGCTTTGTTATATATGTCACCACATAGGTCAATTACTTCCCTAAATGCATGCATTGATTTCTTAAATTGTTGCTGCGCGTCTGTAAGCGCGTGTAATAGGAATTATCTGCTCATATACACGTGCTGACAGACGATCCACACAAGTATAGAAAAATTTAAAAAAAGTTGTGGCTTTCTTTTCAAACCTGTGCTTTCCTGTATTTTTTGCGTGTTTTCTGCAGTTCGAGCTCGACATCACTAGTCGTGTCTATCTATAACTTCATGAAGACAATGAGGCAAGGAAATAAGAGTAAAACGAGGATAGGAGGAAAGAAGAGCCAAAGAGTAAAGAACAAGAGCCAAACAGCAAGGAAGAGAACAAGATTGAAGCAACTTACCAAGGGAAGGGAGAAGGAGGACAAGGAGCTTGCAACCTAGCCACCACCACCCATTGGAACAAGCAAAGAAGGTGAGTTCTTCTTCTCTCTCTCAATCTTGTTTGGTTTCTTTGTTTGTTTGTCTCTTTCTTCTCTCTCTTCACATGCTGGATCTTGTCATCTATGGAGGTTTTTTAGCTTTGTTTTTTAAGAAAGTTTGAGAAGAAATGGTGCGACTGTGTGCGTCTGTCAGCGTGTCCAGATGACAGTGTAGATGCAGCTATAGATGCGGAAATAGACGCGGTGATAGACGCCCACAGAGACGAGCTAACAGATGCTCATTGAGACGTAGGTATAGACGTGCACAGAGACGCAGGTATAGACGCTATATGTAATATGTTTTATCTGCACAGGGTAATATGATTTTTCTTGTGTAGATGTGGAATCCTAGATCCTCCAGCACCCCATTCAACAAGGAGCAATTCATGGGGGAGATGACCAATTATCTTGGTTGCCCTCCCACTATAGATGAGATTTTCAGTGTGATGTCTTGGACACCTATCACATCTTTGCCTACACAGGGATCAGCTGAGTTACATGGATCGGCCGAAGCATGTGCATCTGCAGAAGCACGTGTATCGAGTGAGGTAGAGGGTAGTGCACGTCGAGGGAGGAGGGAGAGTGGTGTGGGAGGACGAGGAGGTCGAGGGCTTTGTGGGGGTTGCCTAGGTGGTGGCTCTCGATCACCCTCATCGGAAAATGAGAGAGGTGAGCCTCCACAAATGTACTACTCTATCACTGATGTTGGTGGTATCTTGCATGACTTTGAGGGGAGGGAAATGATAGCCTACTTGAGGAGTGTTCTGCATGCCACATACAAAGATTGCATGATTCCCTTCAAGCACCAAAAAAATGGTTTGTGGTAAGAGGTGCTGCAGGCAGTACATAAAAGGTATCCTAATCCTGAGAATTCACGATTCTCAGATGATTGGGGACGGTCAAAGGTGAGAGACGCGCTTCATAACAAGAGGTCTCACCTTATGACGCATGCCAAGGAGTCATTGCGGAGACAAGAGCAGGGGCGCCCTAGATATGGCCAACCACCCAATTGCCACCGCGAGGAGTGGAAAGAGGCCAAGAAGAGAGCAGCGGAGAAAATGACAAGTCACCAGCATGAAGAGGCGCAACGTATCCAGATGGCAACCACCGTCGCATTATGGATCGGGTGGCAGGGAGTCATGGGAGGCTGAGTTTGTAAGTATTATTTGAATTATTTTTTAAAATTAAAATTTGTAATTTGTTTCACTTCATTATGTAGTGTGTTTTAATACGTTGTATGTTCAAATTGTTTTGTAGTATCATATCATTGGTAGGATGCCTACTCCTAGAGAGGTAGGCTACCATCGAGGTCATAACCGAGCGTCCACTTGGCAGCATTTCTACGAGGAGGGACTCATCACGGAGGAGCAATATAATCGCGCCATGAGGATTCCACACCAGAAGAGGTATATTTTATTTTTTACATGAAAAGTATAAATAACTCTAATTTATTGTTTGTAATGGTATTTATATACCTCAATCCTTTGTGTAGGCAAACCCTGATGCAGTTGAGGATAGCGAAGGGAGGACTAGCAGTAACGGTGGTGGCAACGGAAGCGGTGGTGGTAGCGATGATGATGCCTCTTGTGAGGAGATATAGAGGAGCCCCATGCATGCATGCCTCCCCTTGGCTTGTAATTTTCATTTTTGATATGCATTACTTTCAGCTAGTGCTTGCGACCATGATGTCACAAGCACTAGAACTCATAATGTAACAATGTTTCATCTATATATATGAAATTTCGTGTGCTACATACATTGTTTTGTTCTCAGTATCCAATCTTCGAAATAATATTTCTCTGTTTTCCCTAAGCATACAATTTGATGTTGGGGGGGGGGGGGGGGGGGGGCGGGGGGAAACCAGAGAGCATATGGCTTGCAAAGCCACATGCTCTCTGGTTTTTTTTCCATACCTCTGTTTGGTGCGTCTATCAACGTGTCTAAATTGTAGGATAAGTGCGCGTCTATTCTCGTCAAAAACTTTCAAAGTAAACGTGGTTGTGGACGCGTAGATACACGCATGTATAGACGCACAATATGAATATGTCCACTTTTTTATAAATATGATTATATATTAACGTAGCGTGTTTATATGCGCATCCATAGGCGCGTCTAAGTGTGCATGTAACTCTGATCATAAGCGCGCTTTTAAACACGATTTTGTAGACGCGCAAATAGACGTGCCCGACATTTTTTTTCACAATTCAAATATTGCGTCTACAACCGTGTCTATGAACCCTTTTTGTTGTAGTGAGTGGGGCTACAAAGCCCGAGTGATTAGATGCAGACGACTAGCGCCAATTGAGGGAGGAGGCTACAGATTCTCCAGGATGTTGGAGTCAGCAGCGCGAGGCGGCGAGGGCACGACTCGAGGCCGGAGTGGTCCATCATCTTGGGAGTAGCGGCCACAGGATATATTTGGAGGACTTTGTAAGTTCTTCTTTTGTTTTGCTTGTTTGTTTTTTTGAAATATTCTTCGTACTGACAATCATGTTTCTAACAGTTAGCATTTTGTTTTCTTTGCAGCACTCCATTACAAATTGCGATCCGATTAGCCTTGAGACTCGATATGCAGAGAGGCACGGTCTGAAATGCATTGATCGACCGATTGTATAGACACGATGGCCCTCTAAGTCACTCATCTTTCTTGTCTGTAGTTACCATGAGACATTTGAATGCATTATTGTATGGTGGATTGATGTGTTGTTTCTTTTTCTGCAGAGTCCGTTCGATGCTCCTTTGCAGCGGGATGAATTTTCAGGGGACGAGGATTTGTAGCTCGCCCTTGGATCCCTGGAGCTCACACACCTTTATTTTTGAGTCGCCTGATGTATGTAGACATTTTCTATGTATTAGTGATATCCTGTCATGATTGTACCAATCGCTTTTTATGTGATCATGTATTTATTTCATGTATCAGTTTTATGATTTCACTATACATTCTTTTTGTTTGCAAGCGCTTTGTACACAGTAGTGCAGAACTATTTGTATGGCTCTCATAAAGCACACAATGCTAGTTGCCCTGCCACAAAATTTTTTTAAATCCCTGTTACCGTCACTATTAGCTAGATGTCACATTTTTGTGGAAGATGATCTACAAATATCTACATTTATGTCTCAATAATAGGAAAATGGGAATTCTAAACGACTCGTCAACTAGGAAAAGGACCATGCATATACATTCTTGACATATTGAGTCAATGACTTGGCTTTATACAACTTCATTCTCTAGAACTTTGAGCCCATGTGCCAAATCAAGTAAAATCATGTATGTAATAACCATGAAGGAAGGGATGAAAGTGAGGGTGAGGTGGATTCGGTAGAGTACGACATGGAGGACATGAAATAGAACAAATACGGGCAAATTCCAAGCTGCAAAAAAGAAGTGCCTACAAGACAGAGTGAGGACTCATGCACATGAATTGTGACTATGCCTGGTTAGAACACGTAGCAGCCATAGACCTTGAGCAAGCAGGCCTAGCTCAACCAGGGGCGACACAAGTGCTTAGAGTAGAATCACCATTTGAACTGCAAGCACTGGGGGAGACCCCCTCTTCTAGCGAAGATGGTGAGTTCGACTTTGAGTCAGAAGTGAGCTCGGATAGCGACCCGAAAATACCTAGGCTGCCCAAGACCCGACGCCGGCTGTCCACTTGAGGCACAAACGATTGAAGCAAGAAAGGGCGAACCAACCCAAGGACACCCAAACAGATGAGCAATGAAAACCACGAGACCTTCCTAAACGATTTACGAAATTCAAGAAAGGCGATAGGGTAGTGATCTTGATGGGTGTCAAATGGCAAGGGCAAACGATCAAACCAATCGAGGGACTAGCCAGGGTCAAACAGGTGAACTTAGCCCGAGAAGGGGAGACACCCTAACCAGTCTTCGTTGCCGATGACTTGGCTGAGGATGAGGAGGCAAGTCTGGTCGCCCTCTTGCAAGAGTATGTGGACATGTTCGCATGGTCCTTGGAAGAGCTTAAAGGGGTAGATCCAAGTGTGGTGACTCATAACATACCCATGACACCAGACGCAGCGTCGGTGAAGCAGCGATCGTACCCTATGAATCCTAAGTACTCTCATGCTGTCAAGGAAGGAATTGATAAGTTGATGAAATCAGGATTCATTTACGAAATTGAGCACACAAACTAGGTATCACCCATAGTCATTGTGATGAAGAAAAATGGAAAAATTAGAGTGTGCGTCAATTATAAAAAGGTGAACGCTGCTACCAAAAGGGATAACTATCCATTGCCATACACCGATCACATGCTTGAAAGAGTGGCAAGCAAGGAGGCCTACAGTTTCTTGGATGGCTTCTCAAGATACAATCAGGTGCAAGTGCATCCTGCCGACAGGCATAAGACTGCCTTCGCCACCGAGTGGGGCATCTTTGCGTACATAGTCATGCCTTTCGAGTTGACTAATGCCCCTGCCACCTTTCAACATCTCATGTGCACCATATTTAAAGACATGCTTTGCAAGGAGTTAGAAGTCTTTGTCGATGACCTCTGCGTTCACTCGACCTAGATGGAACACTTGAACAAACTCCAAGTAGTCTTTGATTGGTGTCGCCTATATCGTCTCTCTCTGAACCCCTTGAAATGCTAGTTTTAGGTGAAACATGGATGCATCCTCGGCCATGTGGTGTCAAAGAACGACATTGCCACTGACTTCTCGAAGGTCAAGGCTATTGTCGACCTTCCACCCCCAACCAACTACAAGGGAGTTCAATGCTTCTTAGGCCATACGGGATACTATCAACGATTTGTGTTGAATTATGCATTGATAGCAAGACCTTTGTACAAACTGCTGATTGTCTTCGAATGGATTGCAGCCTACCAATACGCATATGAAGAGCTAAAGAAGGCTCTATCCACAGCACCAATTCTACGAGCCCCGGATTGGACCATAACCTTCAACGTGCATATCGATGCTTCTAAAATAGCTGTGGGGGTAGTGTTTGCCAATCTGGCGAGCACAACCTAGATTATCTAGTGAGCTTTGCTAGCCGACAGCTGAGTGCCTGTTACCTTCTTTGTAGACCATCAAGCCTTGATACCTAATGAACAAACCTTGCACTACAAGACACATAGCTCGGTGGCTCCTTCTACTTTTGGAGTTGACTTCTCTATGGTTGTACGAAAGGGGAAACAACACTACATGGCTGATCATATGTCACACATCCCCACAGGGGAATCCACTAGAGAAGGCATTGCCAATGAATTGCAAGACGCCCATCTCTTTAATCTCGCCAAAGGGAGGGAATTATTCAAGGCCGATTTAACACCATACTAGGCGGATGACATAGTCCAACTGCTTGAGCACGGACTGCCTGAACAACCAATAGAGAAGGAAACACAGAGGCGACTTATTCTCAAAATCTAGCCCTACCAATTGATATCAGGCCAGCTATATTGCTGAGGGCAAGATGGATTGATGTGCAAATGCATGTGCGAACATGAGATGCACGACGTGCTCTCAAAGACACACAGTGGGATTGCTGGTGGACACTTTTGCAGAGACACAATGGCCCACAAGGTGTTGCAATCTCAACTATGGTGGCCAACGTTGTTTCGTGATGCCGCACAATTTGTTGAGCATTGTGACGAATGTCAGCAAACAAATGTCCCGATTTGCAAGGATCAGATGGAGTTGACCCCAGTCATTGCACAACAACCCTTTGAAAAATGGGGGATCAACTTCATGGGACCCATCACCCATCAGCCCTGCTGCACAGTATTCTCAAGCCAAATACATCATTGTGGCCACAAACTACCTAACGAAGTGGGTAGAGACGAGAGCAACCCGAAAGAATGATACTCGAATGACTACCAAGTTTTATGGGAGTAGGTGATCTCACGATTCAGATGCCCCATCGAACTAGTCACTGATCACGGGACACACTTCATCAATGAAGTGATAACTCATCTCCTATCCACCTTCTTAATTATCCATCAAAAATCCTCTCCATACTACCCTCAAGCAAACGGCCAGGTGGAATCCACAAATAAGATTCTTTTCAACGTCCTAACCAAGGTAGTCTCAGCCTCACGTAGTGATTGAGATAACAAGCTGATGGCGGCCTTGTGGGCTTACCGCACAGCTTACAAAACGACCGTCGGACAGACCCCCTTTAGGCTGACCTACGGAACCGAAGCAATTATCCGCGTAGAATTCTTCGTACCTAGCCTACGAATTGCACTTTAGGAGCGATGGGAAGGAAAGGAAGCATGGATGCAACACCTAGAAGAACTGGAACGCCTCTCAAAGACCCATCCTCTAACCACTCATGCACTCATATGCAAGAAGGCACGACACAAGAGCTGGTTTGACAAGCATGTCAAGTAACATGACTTCAAACAAGGCGACCTAGTGCTCTTATACTCAGTCAAGGGGCGAAGGAATTGGCTTCTTTAATGGCAACCGTGTCAAGAAATACTAACCCCCCACACATCCTTTACATGAACCACCAATGTTGGAACCACCAGTCAACATCCGTATAGCCACCATCACCAAAATTGATGATGCAGATGAGAAAATCGTGGAACCTGCATATTTGCACATCACGGTCACTACCAAGGAGACATGCATCTTCAATGACTTAATTGACGAGGGAGCGTACTTCAATGTCCTAACTCACGATCATTGGACCCAACTTGGAAAACCACCACTACAACCCACTAACGCTAGGTTAAATCCATATGTGGGCCACTCCTATGCACTCTTCGGCAAGTGCAGGGCTGCCCTTTCTATCGAGACTAAAACTGTACCAATGATCTTCTGTGTGCTGCCAAACATCAAGGACATAGGCACGGAGATGCTGCTATGGCGAACCTTTAAGAAGCAAACCCGTTGCCACGTTGATTATGAGTCACAATGCGTTCACCTCACCATTGGAAATATCCACACTGATACACCTTTCAGCAAGGGTGGCACGATGGAACAGTCCGCACGACCACTGATAGAACTATTAGCATCCAAATCTAAGGAGAAGGGTATTGCCCGGCCGCCCCCCACCACCACTCAAGAACCATTACTCATGGTGACAAAAGCTAAGGCTCAAAATTATAGTTTCCAATGGAGGCCTAAACATCCACAACTGCCACCTCTAGGAGTCATCAGACACGACCTCATAAGGCCCATAGCTCTAAACCTAGGACACCAAGGTGCAGTTATAGAAATCAAGGCATGATCCAACGCAGGTGGGTCTCCAAAGCTCTCCTGCATGCGCAAGGCTACTATAAGGGAAACATTTGGTTGTATATTCCTAAAACCCACCTGGCCAAGTCTACCACTCGTATGCTACTCGCGAGCTTGATCACCCCCAGCCCCATCAAACATCAAAACCATGAGCCGCGGTGCTCCCCAGGACCACATCCATCAAGCCCATCTACACATATGCTCGAGAGACTCAAACAATCCTATCAGCCCAAACGATAGACACCATCGCATGACACATCGCCCACACTAGAGTCCATCTGATAACAATGATCCACTCTGAAGGCAGTAGTCCATCAGAAGTGGCTGTTGGTCCTCCATCCCTAAGCCAAGAAGCCCAACCGCTACCTAAGGCACACCCGCAACCACAACTATCCACGGTCAAAGGCTCTATTGCCATCAAACCCCAACCACCAGCACATCTTAAACCCTCCTACAAGCGGAAGTCATTTTTGACACTGGCCTCAGATCTAGCCATAGATACAGGGGATGCCGTGGTTGATTGCATTAGATGGCTCAATGCCACCTTTAGAGAGCTGGCTCTGAGCTATGACTGCTTGGACTTAGGCTTGTTGTGCAAGTCTTTTGCAATCAAAATTTGCACAATCCCTTGTTCTTGGGAGATGTTTCAACTTTTCTTCGCAAAGGTAGCGAGGTTTCTAAAGAGAAAGCCCTCAAACAACGCCTCATAACATCATATGATCAGCGAACCACTTTGGCCATCATTGACCAAGAAATTGCAGAATTATCCCAACTTGCTGTGAATGAATCCCCATTTTTGCGGCACTGGTACACTCTTAGGTTGCAATGGGAAGTAGAGGGATGTTGAGTCATGACCAACGTGGAGTAGCGCCGTGCAATTAAAAAAACGGAGTACTACCCCACTTATATCGTGCCAACCTCGTATAGAGTGTTGACCACTCTTCGCAACCGCCCCCTGGACGAGCACATCAAGGGACATCCTTACCATGATTGCCTACTGACTGAGGAGAAGCTACACATTGCTAGCCGCAGTGCCTCTGGTGACTTCCTAACAAATGTTCTCACTTACATAATGCACATTGGCACTCACTCTTTGGATCTTGATCACACAGCTCAGTTAGAGTACAACCCCAATTTTTACACTTGGTTCCTACATCGATGACTCCTAAGGCCCATTCCAAGCTCCTCAACCTCCCACACCTTCAATCCTAGTAAGGATTCTTCTCAAGCTGGGAGGGGAAGGGGAGTAAGGTGAATCAAGAGATCAATTAAAATTAGTGGGAGTCAAGCAAAACACATAAGCATGTAGGCAACAAGCCAGGTAGGAAAATGTCAAGAGAACTTTAAAATAAAAGGCAAAAAGTTAAAGCTAAAAGGGGGGCTCCACATTGGATAGGATTTTAAGGCTTCCATTCAATAAACACATAAAGTCTTTCATTTTCAATCTATGATGTTTTTGTATTCTCAATTTGGAAGAACTGATGGAAATTGGGGTTCATGACAGGAATGAAAAATGTCGCAAGAGGATCGTGCCCACCAACTTCCATTCACCGAAGAGGAGAGAGCACAATACAGCATCACCTTGGAGAGCCGCACCTACAACCAACTAAAATTCGGAATCATTCACAACATAGAAGGATTGGTGGCCAAGTAGGAGGCGGCCAGGAGAGTCATTGAAAAATGCAACTTTACGAAGTACCTAGAAAGATTCACACAAGAACCCAACCACACAAAGTGTGTGGAATTTCTCAGGTCGTCTTACAACTCCGACAATGAGTGCGGCACTGTCACAATAGGAAGGGGACAAAACGCCAAGCGAGTGCTGGTTCACTTAACCCCCGCCTTGGTGGAAAAGGCACTGGGACTAGAACCGAAAATAGAAAAGAAGCAGAAAAGAGATGTGTAAGCCATGCTGGGGATGAGAAAGGAGGACGTGCTGACAAATGACGACCTCAGCATTCAAGATATCCCTGATGCAGAAATCAGATTGTAGGCAAAACTAGTACACACGCTCTTCTCCAGCCAGCACTACAACGCATTGATGCACCAAATCAGTGTGACTTTGCTAGAGAATGTAGCAGCTCATACCCTGCATGAAGTCAATTGGAACGGCTATGTGCGTAAAACTATCGACCAGGCGGCTAAAGCGCTGGCTTTAGGAAGCACGCCCATAGGAGGAGAGTCTCCAACATCTAAGGCCATAGAAAGAAAGAAGGCCTCGTCCAAGGCCTCATTCATCGCCTATGGAAGCATCTTAACAACGCTCATTCAGGAGGCCGTGAAAGAGATGCAAGATGCAGAAGAGGGGGAAGGGAAAGCACGCGACAGGTCACCCCCTCATTAGTACCAAGAGAGATCCAGCACAGGACTGAGACTGATAAGGAAGGACAGGGGAAAGAAGAGCAATCAAGCAAAATGCAGGTCAAGAAAACCAAGAAGAAGACAACGCAGAAGAAAAAGAAACCGGATGAAGGCCACAAAAAGGAGAGGAAGGATTTGGAAAAAGCAAAAAGACAGTCCCTCAAGGAGGCCAAGGAGAGGGAGAAGAAGAGGAAACAGGAAGAAGAAGAAACAATAGAGCAAGTCAAGAGGGCTAAAAAGGCGTCAAAATAGGAGGCTGAAAAGAGAAAAAGGGAGGAGCAGGAAGAAAAGGAGAAACTCGAGGAAGAATACAAGAAGGCTGAAAAAGAAAGGCAAAGAAGAGCTATGGAGGAAGAAGAGAAACTAAGAGGAAAGGAAGAGGAGGACTTGGCCGAGGCCACACACTTCTCCATTGAGCAACAATGCATGGCTCATGATCGAGGAGTCTGGATCCAGTTGAGGGAAGAAGGGCCTAGCTCTAGCATGCAGGTACCAAAAGTCGCGCCGCCCACAGTCCTAGAAAGCAAAGGCAAAGCACCCCTCCATCCTATCCCCACCCTCATAGCACCCTCCACTAAACCCACTATGCTCACCCCTAGCATCCCCACCAGCATGAAAGTTTCCAACTTTGTGGCCTGGATGCAATACTTCATCAGTAAAGAAATGGCCCAAGGGAAGAGCACAGAAACCACGGCCACGGGGCAAAAGAGGCCAACTGCGGATGCTGAGTCGAGGCAGGACCAGAAGCGTCCGCGTGTGGAGGACTTGACCACCCCCACCCACACAACAATGATGCCACCAGCTAGTTATGACGAATAGGTCACCGAGGTGCTCTCCCAATTGGAAAGGGCGAAGGAGAAAAAGAGAATGGCGGTGGCTGAGTTGGTGGTAGAAAAAGAGTCAGTAGCCACCTTCCAACTCGAGAAAACCCACATAATAGCCATGCAACAATGACAATTTATTGACCTCAAGTAAGAACTAAAAGCAAAGGAAGACATGGAAGAAAGCTACAAACAGCGGCTTGAGGAGGAAAATCAAGAACTCGCACAGATACAGCGGGAATACAAGCTCCTCCTGACACGAGCACAAGAAGTGGAATCCCAACTACAAGCAGCCTATGCCTCTCGAGGCAATCCAAATATGGGTCTAGCATTGGGAAATAATATGGCGATGGCCAATGGCAGTAGTAGCCAAGGGATAGCGATGGCTAATCCTAATGGGAGAGGGAACATGATGCAGAATGTGCGTTTATTACCAGCTCCCCCTAGCATGTCAATGCCTACGAGCAGTCAAATGGCTCCAAATGGTGGAGGCCAGGTAGTCAATCCTAATACCATGCCTGTGGTTCAACAACCAGTGTCTAATCGAATTGTTAGGTCGATGAAACAACGGGGTAATGATCAAGGCTACGAGTCGAGCGCTTCCAATGTTCTTGGCGAGGTTAAGGACATGATGAAGCATTATACCGACATGATCACGGAGTAGTATCGAAAAATAGCCGTTGATGTCAAATTTCTTAAAAAACAACAAAATTTTATAGGAAGTAGATACCCAGATGAGGGTGCACCTTCGAGGTTTAGCTGCAAATGGTGTGGTGGGCAACATTATCCACAAAATTGCCCAAACCAAGTTTTAACATTAACTCAATTGATCCTTAGGGTAGAGACCCTAGATCGTTATTTGCATGAGCGTCCAATTGACCCCAAACATTCTGTGAATGTGGGTAGGACCTTTGGGTTTCAGGGTTTCGACTTGGCAACAAGTGTGAAACTAGGCCGAATCCTTAACGTGCTAAACCCTAGTTAGCACTTGGGGTATTTATCGTATCGACTGAACCATGCCTATATGAATCCCTTGCGGGTTAGGTAATTTAGATAATTCGATCTACTTGTCTTGCGACAAGGACGAGCCTTTTCTAGAGATGATAAATTTGATCTAAAGGAGAAAAATAGTTGCAAAATGTCACAATACATATAAACATGCGATTCATTGCTTCTACATACCATTGGATTCGCAATAACCCTATCTTTTCTTTCTTAAAGTCAAAACGCATGATAATTTGCAAAATAACTTTCATAGGACCTACTAGGACTCACATCAAAGAATCATGCCTACAAACTTTTTGTCTAGGCATTTGAGTTTCATGCTTTGATAAGCTATGCAATCCTTTCTAAATGCCACTTGATGAATTGAAATTTACGCACGATGAATGTGCAACATGAAACCCTTTCCTAACTACAACATAGTTAATGAAGTTCATGCAAAGTGCATATTGTAGGACTAGTGTTGGCTTATTCCATTTTGCAAGCACATGCCACATGCAAGTCCATAGAATCATTTTCGTGCTCTGCTATTTCTTTTCGGATAACACCCTACGGGTGTTAACGACTTTTCCTCATGAATCATTACAAGGAAGATATTGCCTAAAATGTGACATACTCTTATTCCTTCCATGTCCGGCCAAAAATGCACTCAACAATTTCATTCCTTTGCCCTAAGTGATAGGCATTTAGACTCATTACTTTGGAAATGCACCAAAATAGCAACATGCAGCTAATCTCCTAAGATGGACAACTCTGGAAATGCAAATGATCCAATCGCGTGACATGCATCATTCCTTATCTATCGTTCAAAGAGATAATTTATCAAATGTACTTTTGTCACTATTACTTGAACTAATGATAAGAGAGAACTGCATTATCCCTATGCTAGGTAAATTAGGAACATGCATAAGTGCTTTAAAGCATTTCTTTATGTGGAAAATAAATTCGTGGAACCTGGGTTTGTGGATTTGCGGTGATGTCCACTTGAATGTTAGGGGAAGAACCTCCTATAGGCGCGCCTTGCGACTTCTTGGGGGCCATTGTAGGCGTGATTACGAACTCTGCAGATTACCCTTTCTTCTATGCGTTCTCCGAATAGCCTCAAGATGTGCCTTCTCCCTTGTACGCAGGAGATTCCTTCACCGAAATTCGGATCTTTGAAAACCCGGGATCTTGTGGGATTGGGGGTAGTGGAAAGGAGATTTATGAGAAGGCTTGTGGGAATGGAGGCTTTATGAGAAATCTTGTGGGAATGGGGGCTTTACAAGAAAGCTTGTGGGAATGGGGGCTTTACGAAAAAGACTTGTGGGAATGGGGATTTTACGAGCCTGGTTTAAAAATCCGGGAGGGTACGTAGGAACAATGCCCAAAGCCTTATCCTTTAGAAGCTTCTAAGAAGCTTCTGATCTTCTCAGAAAGCGTGGGGATTAAGGTAATGATTGAGGGGGTCATAAAAAGGTGGAAAGATGACTACGAATGGGGGAGGATGGACTTGCTGAACAAACGTGGAGCCACTGGCGATAGAAATGCTGCGATGGCGGCTGCAGGTGAGAGGTGGCAGTGGAATGCATTGGCAGGGGCAGCAATCCCCCTCCCTCTCCACAATCACTGAGCTGTAGCGGCAGCGTTTACTGGCCTGGTGGTACAGCGTTTCCTCCTGTTCCGTCAGTTATCTAGCACGACAGCGGTTCCTTTTGCTCCCTCAACGCAGTAGCCTCCACCTTCAACGCACGGCCCTTATTCCTCACGGCAACATCTGAGGCTCGTCCTCTCCTCAATCCAAAGCTAAGGGGGGGGATTTATAGCTTAAGGGGGGGAGGGAAGCCACCACATAGCTGGTGCATGGCTCTCCCCCCATACACCTACTTCACCACATCAC